>NC_136068.1:527698330-528308613 GCF_964261635.1 Lissotriton helveticus
ATCTGGGTTCGAGTGGCGGAGCTTAAGGCTACGTTGCCACTCGTTTTTGTAATTCATACTCTCGGCCATCAGCGTGTTGGAGTCCACGCTGTCGGTAACTCGCTTGCTGATGAAGCAGCGAAATCAACGGTTTCTACATACTTAGTTGCGGCAGTTACTCGGTCCAAAAGTAAGATTGATAGTGACATCTTGGCGGTTGTTGCTGCCACTGAGAAGGGAGGTAAACATCCTACGGGGTTCCCTTTGAAGTACACATACCACTTAAGTCCCGAAAAGGTTCCTTTTGTGAAAATTCCTGATGTTGGTGAACGTTTAATTCCCAACACGGATGGCAGGGCTGACTTGATTACAGCGGCACATGAAGGTGTGGCGTCTGCGCATGCGGGCGTCTCGGCCACTGTAACTCAATTACAACAACGTTTCTGGTGGCGGGGACTGTACAAACAGACGCGTGATTATGTTCTTCTTTGTGACATTTGCCAGCAGATTAAACCTTCGACTGCTGCGCGTCCGCCACAGACACAGTTGTACATTTCTAATAAACCACTAGGTTGTGTTTATTTAGATCACTGCGGTCCTTTTTCCTCTGATACTGCGTATAAGTACATCTTAGTAGCAGTTGATTCATGCACACGCTTTGTGTGGGTATGGCCCCATCGCAGCGCTGATTCACGGACTGTCATTAGAGATTTGCGTGTCTTTGTAGGGATTTTTGCCTGTGGTACCTTCCATTCGGATCAGGGTCCGGCTTTCGCCTCTAAGGCGTATAAGGATGCCATGACTTCGTTGGGGGTCCAAGTCAAGTTTTCGTCTCCCTACAGACCTGAGGGTAATAGTGTGGTGGAGCGAATGAACCGTGATTTAAAGCATTCTTTGACAGCTCGAGTTATAGGCACTGGCAGAACCTGGCTGGCCCACCTCAATGGCGTGCAGCGTGCTCTTAATAATCTCCCTAGAAGGTCTCTGGGTGGGCGGATCCCATACGAAATGCTTTGTGGCATCAAGATGTACGTCCCTGACCTTGACGGTCTAGACTGCGTGGCTCGCACCACAACCTTTGACGTAGATGAACATTGCAATGTTTTACAGGATCTACAAGAGACCAGAGACAGTCTTGCAAAGGAACATTTGCCCTCCACATCGGATGTTGCGTTGCAGATCCCGGTAGCCGGCTGGCTACCCCAAGTTGGAGAACTGGTTCGAGAGAAGATCGAAAACAAGAAAGAATTTGGTCCTTCCTATCGAGCTCCGGTTCCAGTCCTTGGAGTGAAGGGCACAAGAACAGTCATTTTACCACCACTTCCTGGTCGTAAGGAAAACAGGTTTATCTCAATTGACAATGTCAAGATACACAGAGTGGCCGATTCTTCTTAGCATGACACCGGCAGTTTCCTGTCCTTCCATTGTGAGAAATTCAGTTTTGGCCACTGCTTCTAATCCTGAAACTGAAGTGGCCATCGAATTACCTGCACTTTCCAGTCCTTTATTAAGTACTTTGCCTGGTACTGACCCTGATGAAATAGACTACACTTACCCCACTGACTTATCCATGCCTGACCTGCAAGCACGTTTAGCCAGAGAATACAGATTTTCATTTGACACTGTTTCCATTGCCTCGATGAAACCCTCACGTTTTGCAGTCTATGCCAGCTTCTTTAAAAAAAAAAATTTGATTCCCCCTTGGACATATATTTGGCTGGTGCTTTTTTCAATTTACCTTTTTATGTCATTTGGGTTTGTGTTTTATTTTTTCCGCATTGTGAATGGACACTATGTCGAGGAAAGAACCTGCATTCGACATCTCAATGGAACTTTGGCCCCCCCTTTCCTCATCACATTCTGCACACAGACTGAAAAGAGACTTGACATTTGTTAACATCACTGCTTGGCCTGTCATTGATGGGATAGTGTGGGATGCCGTTAGATTTCAAATTCATGGCCCTATTGAGGTTGTTAATGTCCCTAATGTGCTTAGAGTTAATATGGGGAATGTAGTGAAACAAAACATACGTTCTGATGATTGGGATGTTCAGGCCGTAGAGTCTTTGTTTTCTGATTTGAAATACTATGCTGCCTTTGATGCTGAAGATTTGTACTTAGAATCTGCTAATTATGGTGATTTGTTTTGCTTTCAACATTTTGGCATCACTTCTTGCATAAAACGACTTCCAGGAGGAATACTGTTAATTATACGCAATGGGAGCATTGCCCCGCTCCTAGACAAGGCAGTTCAAGTACTTTTTTGAAAAAATTCACCTATATTACTGACTTCAATCAGTTTAATCCCAAGTCCTTTTATTTCAAAATGACACAGAAGCCTATGTCCAAGGTTAGACTTACCGATACCAAATTATTGTACTCAAAGTCCTTTCTTGATCAGCTGGCTGTTGGCGGCTATGAATTGTGGAAGGAAACTATTGACCTTAAATCAGTTTGGGGTTCTAAAAGCTGGCAGGTACAAGGCACTGAGGCTTTGCACCGTGCATGTCTCATCCTGAATCATATGTTGTTTTTGAATTCCACTATTTCACAGACAACGTGCTTTGGATTGGCTACTTCTAAAAAATTGAATACTCCAACCATCCCTGAGTTAGAGGAATATTCTGGATGGAGTAATTTTACTCAGATTTCGATTAGGGACTTACAGACCCTGTTGCTGAATTCATCCTTTAACATCTCCAGTATAGATCCTAGAGGTTGGCTGATGTGGCACAAAAGTGCTGATTCATGCCAGCACCGTTTTCTGGGTTTGTCTGATGGTTTTACACTGGTTAGACCTGATCCACGTTTTGAAACTGAACATTCTGTCACGACTGACTCAGTGGGCAAATTATGTCAGAATTGGCTGAAACATTCTAAATTGTCTGCAGTTAAATTACATCTTGCGAAGCTGAATGATGATGTAGATTTAAATGATTTCATAAAAGGCCCGGCTAGTGGTAGATCAAAAAGGTGGATATATGCTATTTACAATGAAATCTGGAAGACATCACAGATTGAGGCGGCAACACGCCTTAGAGCTATAGATCAAGCTAATCTAGAAAAAGTGCTTGCTGTAGCGGACAATAGTATTAACATGCTTTCTTCCCGCATTTACACGTTAGATAATATTGTGTCTTCTGTTGTGGACATTGTGCAGGATGAAGTATCTGTATTGTACCATGGTCAGAATCAATTGCGCTCTATCATGCAATTTGCGTGGACCCTGCAAACATTGAAATCTGGCAAGGTGCCATGGACCTACATGAATGTCTCTTCTCTTTTTGCCCCCTTTAATTTAACTGACAAGCAGCGCTTGCTCTCCATGCGAGATGCTTCCTTTTCAATGTTACATATTGAAAGATTAGAGTCATTGCCTTTTTCTGTGGCAGAGGCCACTACTGCAACGTGGCTTATCCACGGTTTAATAACGTTGCCTTTTGCTTTGTATAAGTTTACGAATTGTATGCGATATGTTGCCATTGGGCGATATGAACCCTTAGGTAGTGGTTTCCTTCATGAAGTGTGGTCCCTTCCTTTCACTTACAGATGTTTGAAAGATGGACAAGAGGTTTATCTGAATGGGCAGGAGTGCACAGAGACACCAGATCATTCATTAATGTGTAGGCACATACAATTACACGGTTCTTGCAACCAGGACCGACCAAATTTAGCCTGTGTTTTAAAAGGAACGCCAGTTCCAGCTATCATCCCGACATTTACCTTATTGGTAAACGGAAGTTATTTACTTTTAAATAATGAAGATTGTTGCGGGTTAATTAAAGGTGTTGCTTATGTGGTAACCGTAACTGAGCGTGTAGTTTGCTGCAGAAATGTCCGGTACCCACCCACACATGAAAATAGGGATGTTTCCATCTGGCCACGCATCCCAACCTTGACAGCAGAGTTCAACGGCATGAGCAGAATAAGAGCTCTATTGTCCCAGAAAGAAGTGGCCTTGAGTTCGGCTCGGGAAACTTTCGTGCTTCACATAGCTAACACCCGGACTGAGGTTCAGGCCCTTTTAAATACTGATTTACCGTTGCATTTCAGCGAGATGGTTCATTCTATCTTTAACGCGTCCTCCACAACTGGGCTGGCGCATTTTTTTAAAATAGTTAGCAGCGGCCTTGTAACTTCATTTGAAAAAATATTTGGAGTCATCCCTGCTTTCTTCCATTCCCTTTTTTCGAGTTTATTTGGTGGATTCCCGGTTTTACTGGCACTAGCGGCAGGTGTTCTAGTGGTTGTTTACTTCATTAAATATGGATGCCCCACATGTGGAAAGAGCCGCCCAGCCCCTTCTGGCGCTGTTTCGCACCCGGATGCTTGAGTACTATGGCACGCTGCCGCTTGCGATTTTAAGCACGGCATATTGATTATCGTTTCGGTTTTCCTACTTCACCTGTGTCCAGCCTGTGTTTCATTGCCTAAGCTGTGATTTTGACTGGGCCATTGATTTGTGTCTCTGCGGACCGGTTTCTCCTGACATCGACTTTAATCAGCTAATGAGTCCCGTCGTTACTCACGAGTTGGTTTGTACTGGCGAAAGGATTATGGCCTTAGCAGCGATGCATGGACTAATGGGTCCTTGGAACATTCTCGCAGCAGCGCAAGATTTCTTGGCACTGAGCTTTCTTGAAAACCCACCGAGTTGTCCTCTGATGGTAATAGAGGCTCCGGTACTAGGAGAACACGTATGTTCTTTTCCGCTTTTGAACTGGATGGCTGAACTGTTTTCAGATGAAGACGGTGATTTCATGTTGGAGGCTGTTGCTGCATATTTTTCATATTCGGTCTTGCCTTAACTACCTTTATTGGTTTATGATGATGCCACCTTTTTCTTTGCATTTTTTCACCTCCCAGTCCTATTGACTTGAGTGCTGTTGAACACTAAAATTGACATTTTGAATTTTTGGTTTTGTTCATGTAGTTTTTTCCATCACTTATTAAGATTATAACGTTGTTCATCGTTCTTGAACTCTGCTTTCATGAAGTTGCCCTTATCTTATCTTATCTTATCCGTGCTCGGATCATGGGGGGGTGTCTTATAGCTACTGTTTATCTTTATAATGTGTTAAGTTAGCATAGGCTCATTAAATGTTTAAACGCCATTTTTCCTTTTGCTGCTTCTGCACACGACACTTAATTGTTGATTTAGCTTTCAACCTAGTAGTTCGTTGTGGTTTACATGAGAATAATATGTTATTGCTCTGATATCAGCTTTGCTTAATAAACCATGTCTGTACAGAGAGTGCTGAAGCTTCAGGAATAACATGATACAGAATTGTTATGAGGTCTGATCTCCGCGCCTTCATAGACATAACATAAGTGCAGCTTCTGCCAACTTTAGGCTTTAGGCGGGTTTTATATTGCTTTGCTTGAAGCACACAAACACACTTGATGCGGTTCGCATGCAGAGAGCGGTTGGAAGCAGATGTGATCTCTTCATACTAAGATCTTGAGGTATGGGCCCGCCCTGCTAAAACCCAAAGAGACCTTCTAATATATTAAAATAATATAACAGTTAGGGAGGGTGAGAATTATGTGTGGTTAGCACTTATTCATTTCAGCATAATAGCATGCTGTCACCGTTTGCTTTCTATGGACTAGTAGCCATGCTGATAGCTTTGCTTCTGATAAAATGTTTCCTTGTATTATCTAAGATACTGCACTTGAGAAAACGTCATTAGTAAATAAATATTTCAAATGTGCACGTGTCCTCATTTACGCCACGTTCTGGGTTGAAATGATTGTATAACAAAAGAGTGTTCATGTGTTCCACGTATCCTGAGGTATTGTAAGTTCATGTTCTGGTTTGTCTATACATTGGGAGTTTGTTATTACCAATGAGACACTGTAGCTAGCCTGGTAAGGGGTTTTGGGTACTGAGGTGAGTTTTGGGTCACCCTAATTCATGAGGTTCCAAATCTCTATGCACAGTTCTGTGGGAGAACGGAAACCCTGCTACACCATGTTATGCTTAATTCGGTAGAAACCTCACTCTGAGGTACCAGGACTTTGTGAGTGATGTATGTACCTCACCCCCACCCCCATCCTGCCCACTTGTAATCAGGGCCTCTAAGTCATTAAGGTGTGCATGTGGCCCCATGTTAATCAGATATTACTATGTTACAATTTCTAAATTAGTTTCCCCTTACTGGAAAAAATACAATATAAACAACAAAATGTTTGGCCACTAACCTAGGATTTTCTGATTGTCACATTCTATGTGAGGATAGGACAGCTAAAATGATTTTTCAAGTTGGGCGCCATAGAACCAGAGTGAGAAGATGGCATCGAGGTGTTAAAATCCCGGGTTCTAATCACAGTTTTGGCTCCAGACCAAAAATAAACTGTGCAGTTCTTAGCAAATCACTTTGATCTACCTGGTCCTAAAGCATAAAAAAAGTTCAATGTAAATAAAATGTGTAAAGTCTGACATGTCACACAATGCCCTGAACTGCCTCCTAACTCGCCTACTTAACATTCAGTATTGGTAATGTGCTAGGTAAAGACCAATTCATACTGTGTGAATTATGTTATCAAGTTAAAAATATAAATATAAACATGGAAGCATTCAAATATACTAATAAAAACGCCCCCGAGGAAGCCTACATAATTGAAAACCATGAAACAGGTATCTGTAGGTTTCCACTACTGTCCGAGCAGGTAACTGAATACTAAACTAACTGAAAGGGGGGGTAACAGTGAACCACATCTACCATGATGCATTGGGGAGGACTGATGCAAATCACTAGAGTGGAGCCACACCTCTAGATATGTTTCCCAAACTGTTTTTTGTCAGGAATCTCCAGGACTAGTGGTGGGGCTCTAGCTGCCATGCGCGGGACTCATTTTATAGGCACTGGGACTAGCAGGCCCAGGCAAGTAATGTTGTTGCTACTAAAGATAGTATGCGTTGCAAGTCAGAATTTGTCCTATTATGCGCTAAGTGTGTGGTTCCAGATAAAAACAATAGATAACACCTTGTTAATACTAAAGTCAGAAAATCCTTTTTTCTGCCTGATGGGAGGACCATTTGCTAATTATTTGCATTGAACTTTTCTTTACATGCAAGTAGGAAGAGGGTTGGCTCTTGACGTATGCTCCCTCTCAACCTATTATCTTTTCCATTCTGTCTTTGAAACTCTTTGAAACCAACTAAGAAGAAATCCAGGATTACGGTACTGTTAGATCAGCAGGTGCAGTGGCACCAGGGTCCAGGGTTGAGAGGGCCCCTCTGCACCCCAATGGTGGCTGCCTTTAACTACCCTCTAGCGAGGGGCATGGGAGCCCCGTTTCCTTGTTTGTGATTGGGCCCATTGTAGAGTTAAAGATGGTGATAAACCTGTATCAGACGTGAACATTAAAACAAAACTGGCTGACAAGTGTATTTACAACTGCTGACAGACCAAGGTAGCATCTTTACTCTGACCCTGATGTGAGGTAGCATAGAGGTTACCCTGGAAAGACCTTTCCAAGTGTGGTATTTCTGCATTTGGTGATGGGTTTACCGGTCCTTGTATATAGTCACACATTTTTCATCCAACTCCCACATTCTTTAGTGTGAACTGTTCTAATTAAAGTTATGAAATAAGGAAATTTTTTCATCATTAAGTTAGCCCATGCCATTTTTTAATACAATCTACTGGGAAGCAAGATTTCTGAGATGCTGCCATCAAGGTGGGGATCGGTTGCCTGTGCATTGGTGAAATAAATCAGTTTCTTGGAAGGTGGTCCTCTGCAGAGCAGGTCTGAGATACTCTTGAAGTGACGCACACCTATGATGTGAAGTAAAACACAGCAGCAAACCATAGGGCACAATGTAGCACATGGAAGAGAAAGGATGCACGTGGCACCCAGCTGTTGTTCTTAGAGGCCACTGTAGTAGTGGAGCCAACATGAGTTGTAATTGATTGAGGTACGCCATAGGTCGTGGTATTCACTGTTGAGGCATTAATGCCCGGGGCATTTTGGGTTATCCAGTTGATATAGACTGAGACGCGGGTGTAGACCCCAGGGTAATTAGCCTGAGCACATCCACTCCCCCAGCTCACAATTCCAACAAGAATCCAGGCGTTGGTAAATTTGCACACCAAGGGACCGCCCGAATCTCCCTGCAATAAGAAAGGGATACAATTAGAGTTGGGTGAAATTCACATTACACCAGCGTCATTTTCTAAATTTTATATGACGGTTGTTACACGAAATCCCCGAAATTACACTATTACACCAAATTATGCCACGTCTGCAGCAAACTTTTAGCACGAGACCACAGCAACAATACAATCTTCAGAAAGCAAGGAGCTGTTGTTTGTGGCACTTGTGATTTTGCTCTATTTCTCTTAAGCACAAAATGCGTCTTTGCATCTACAATAGACACGTTTCACACTAAAATATAGCTCTAAATGCCAGTTTTACATTTTGTGTAACTCTTCAAATAATTTTTGCATAGTTATCCAAAAGCAAATTAGACAAATTTAACAAACACCTAATTGCAAGGACGTCACTCGCATTCTCCACACCCTGACCTCCTGCTTTACGCATGTCAGATCTCCAGAGCAGTTTGCCAACCCATTCTCCCATTGTCAGTATCAGCTGATCTCTGAAACAATTCTTTGTAGCTCAAAGCTACCTGAACCCTAAAAGTTCATCATGTAAAGATACAAATCAATTTTAATAAAAATAATCTTTATTGTGTGATTAATTAAAATCTTTGCAATTGGACAATAAAAACAAGAAGGAGAAAAATACATGAATAAAGCATTTAGTAAAGCAATTTAAAAAAAACTTTTAGAAAGGTTAAAAAAAAGAGAAAGAAGAACCATGCGGGTGGGACAGTACAATGCTTCAGAGAAAAAGGTCTTTCATGATCAATTGTCACTTTGGTTATCAGAGGAAAATAGTCTTGAAGAGCAGAGGCCGTTCACGCTAAGACAAATTCAATTACTAACCGCTGGGTTTAGGGCCGTGATGACTAATTTCATAAAGCGCACTAGCCTGCATGCTAGTTGGATGTCTAAAGCAATTTTGCATAAGTGGTCTCAGGAGCAAGGCTTCTGGGAGACTTACTGATATAATGCAGCCCTCCCACAAGCTCCTGTAGCAGACACAGGAGAATGTGTAGACTCAAAGTTAGGACACAGTTAACCATATTTGGAAGGAAATCAAGTTTCAAATACAGCAGTAGAAGTGAACAGTGGTATTTAGGGATGTGGGTCAGTAGTGACTGTGTACAGAGACTCCAATAGACTACAAGATTAAAAAATCACGTTCAGGGAGTAGAGAATTCTCCTATCTGGCCCCCTTTTACTGGAGCTGCATTGGAGCCCTAGCATTGTGCTTCCATAGCCGTGTGTTTTGTACGACAGTACAATACTGAGGTGAAATGCTATTGGGCTTTTAAATTGGAAGTTTACAGGGCTCTTAATTTATACGTTTACGATAAAGTGTAAGAGTCTTGTGAATCTAGGAATCCGTTGATCCCTATTCATGTCATTACTAAGTTGCCTTGACCACGGCCAGACCTGGCAAACAGCTCGGCTGGCCCCCGGAGAGTGCTAATGGAAAGCACCACTCCCGTCTCACCATGACGCTTTTGTTACAGGGGCCCAAAGCCAATATTTCTGCTACAAAAACAGCCCCGCAGGGGTCCATAACTGGCCCCCACCCTGGCAGCCCACCGGGGAAACGACCGGTGACCGCAACAGCCAGTCCAGCCCTGGCCTTGACTGCCCAAGCACATATACCTACCAGTAATTAATTAAATGCCCTGTTTTCATCACCACAGACTGATCTGTTATTGGGTAGCAATCCTCATTGTTCTAATAACTAGGAGACAACACAGGATTTGTGATCAATTGGGGAATCCAAACAGCACATGTTCAGTGCTACATAGTTTCTCAGTTTAGCTACTGTATTTAATTGTGATCTTTTATTGCTTTTTCAATAAGCCCTTTTTTTGTTCCTATGTTTATTCTAGATACCCATATCTCTTAGGCTTTGTTAAAGTGTTGTTTTGTATGCAAAATGATGTATCTTTAGTCCAGCAGTCTTAAAGGTGCTATGTGGCTAGGCCTACACTGCTCAGCTGAGATACTAGGCCTCGGTAGAATTAAATTATGCCGGTGTTTTTTGCATAATTTTGGGTTATGCTTGTTACACAAAATTCCCCAAATAATGGCACGTTGTGTAATTATGCTGCCATTCATGGTAAAACATATTACAGAAGCTTGGGAACAACGCAATTAACCAGAAGGATTGAAGCAGTTCTTTACGGCACTGTTTTTTTTGTTTGCTATTATTTAAGTGGAAAATGTGACCTTGAGTTAAAAAAATGAAACGAGGACACATTTTATGCCAACATATAGTGATACATATTGGATTTGCATTTCCTGTAACTACACGCAATTTTCCATAATTTTCTTGAAATTTTACGTAATTATGTGAATGCAAATTATGCAAATTTTGCACACCCTTATGAGATATTTTATTTGTTTATTTATTTGAGGGTTCGTATAGCGCCAGAATCGACTCCGAGGAGTATCTCTGCGCTTTTGTGGAAGCGATACAAATGTGCAGCGGAGAATATGGAATATTTTTATTAAAAACAAAACAAAATAGTTTTAAGCAATTTCCTAAAGGCTAAATGATTAGAGCATTCTCTTAAAGGGAGGGGAAGTTCATTCCAGCATTTTGGTCTCAGGTACGATAGAGATTTTCCTCCTAATCTCACTCTCCTAATTCTAGGGACAGACAGAAGATGGTGAGTGTTGGATCTCAAAGATCTTGATGGATGATAGGGGATATATTTTTCTGCCAAATATCCAGGGCCAAGGTTAAATAGCGCTTTGTGAATGATACAACAAATTTAAAATGTTATCCACTGGCGTATTGGAAGCCAGTGGAGTTTTAAGAGAAGAGATACTCTGGAGAGTCAAGGCAACTTGTATGGCCACCTGATCTTTGCAAACTAGAGTCTGATAGGAGCAAAATTGATCATGGCAGGAAGTCCCTTCTCTCTCTGAATGCCAAATCCTCCATCTGTGCCAAGGGTAGTTTATTTACCCCCATATGTGCAGTGGTTCATGGTTTTGGTACAGTTGTAACCATGGGCAAATCAAACACATCTTATAAGATTGGCTGAGAGAAAGAAATCATTGTTGGCATGAGCAAAGAAGATAGAGTGAGTTGGGCATGGTTTCTTAACCTGGCAAGCATCCTTTCCGCCCACTGTGTATCCAGCACATATCATGTCATATAGTATATCAGAGTACGACGTCTTGCATGTTGCAGTGGGAACGATAGGCACTGACACCTCCTGGAGATACCAGGGATAAGGCAGAGTGTCTGTAGAGAAAATGAAAAAAATGATTGCATCTTTAGTTACCCAAAGCAATTTTCCTTCAAATGTTTCACACATAGACCCTATTCATTTTTTTCAAGCCAATTTCTGTGTATTCAAATGTTTTTTCACAATAAGACATAGCATACCAACTAACCAATAACCATTTATAACCCATTTCCCCCCTTCAACATCATCCCCTGGCCGCTGCATTGGGAGAAGTCCACTCAATAATTGCTCTCACCAGCTCGATCTATTCAGTAGAACTACTTTATTATACACCCCTGAGACATGTGAAAATTGTAGTTCCTGCTCTTCAATATTGTGTGGTGCTAAGATTCTCTTTCCCCATCCTCATTATGCTAATAATTTTAGATCCTTTAGCGCAAAGGCACAAAGCAAGCATTTTCGAGTTTCATGCAATGGACGATAAAAGGGTTCCATACATTCAAAAGCTTGGATTCTGTACCTATCAAGTTATGTGCATGTTTTCCATCACTAGTATCTGCCACATTCTGTGGAACTGTAGAGCAATCACAACATTTTTCCAATGTGTAGTGTGATCAGTATTTTTGTGGCCCATAACATCTGTAATAGCAGTACATAGGTTAACTTGCTCCTACCCTCCAAATTGCAGGGGGGGGGCTCCTACCAAAGTCAAAACTCTGTTCCTCATGGTGTGGTCAAATGAGCTGCAATGTGATTGAATTGTTTGATTAATGTTAACTCCCTTTTACCTGTGAGACAACTACAAAGGTCTATCCACAGGAGAAATGGTAAGAATGGCCCAGTGCTCCACCAGTTGGTAGCAAAAGAGGATGGTTAGGTACTGAAGAATAGGGAGTTAGAATACCCGTTTTTAGATTTGCTCAGACCATGCGCCCATATTTCATTTTGAAGGATTGACGGAGTTCTAGTGGTTTAGGAGAGAGTTGTAACAGCAGAGAAGTGAGTATCAATAGGCTCGGGCATTGCAGTGGCTTATGCTTAGCTTGTTGTGTTTTTGTGGAGATTTTGTGGTGTTTTGCAGAGATGTTTTGAATGCTGTGTCGGTCTGATGCTTAATGCAGAGAAGTTGAAGTTATTAGCAGGGCAGAAAAGGCCTAAGATCCAGGATGGTAATAAAAAGTGCAGAATATACTATATTGTAATTGTCTGCTAAGTTTTCGTGGTGCTCGTTATGAGACATTGTTGACTGCATTATTGAGATAGGGACATTTATCTTTGCATTAATGTGAGGTGTGGTTGGTATAGGGAATCCTGGTGCATAGCTGAAAACTGTACTAATCTAGGTGAAACCCAGCAGGTCAAGGTTTCATTTGAGTGTGAATTAGAGTAGGCTGAAAGGTGCTGTATCGTAATCTTTCTTTTGTGTTTGAATACTATTGAATCTTTAGTGGAGCATACAAGTTATTTGTTGAAATTGCTTTACGTTTTGTGTTGCGTGCTTAGCATGGAGAAGAGAGAGTTTGTGAAATTGTAAAGGAGGACGAGCTGCTGCGAGGGATGAGATTGACTTTACCGTATGCCAAACTGAGATTGGTTGATAGGCGTGGAGACGCGCTTTTATTGGTTGTCGATGACATAGAGTGCTGTGCTGTTATTGGCTGTTGTTGCCGAAAGAGAATTGTGGGTAAATAATTATTTCCTGGTTCGGAACAGATTTCCTATCATATCATATAATCTTTATTTCGATCACTTAAGATCATAAAAGACATTTGCAAATAAAAATACGCAACCCAGCCATTTGGGGGTGACAAACATGATTAGATATAAAATAAATAAAAACATGCATTGTTCTATTAAAAAATACTAAAATTCATATTGGTTAAAAAAGAGCATAAAACTAATTTCCAATAAGGGACCCTACTTCTAACTAATTTAAAACCTAAGGAAGTACAAACATTAATAAGCACAATTATTCGGGATGAGTTATTGGCAAATATTTACAAATTCATGCAGCATTGTATATTAGGTCGAGATATATATATATATATATATATATATATAAAAAAGGGAAAAAGAGATCACCAGCATTTTACAGAGAGCAACCCAGCATCTATGCAACTTGGTGCTAGCAACAAAATATTAACATTTGCATATCTATATATTTTATCTTTTAACCGTTGTTGTGACGGCCTTATTCATCTTTGACATTTTTTCACGAATTAGCCACATCCAACGTAGAAATTTGGCAACTGCTATTACACACGGTACTTCAGTATTGTTTAATAAAATTCTCATAGCAATAGCGCTACTCCTAACACCCATATTTCTACATAGTGGTTGGAACCATTTTCTCTGTGATGCCCGATACTCTGGGCTAACAAATAAAATATATGGATATGTCTCCTCACCCTCTAAACACAGCTTGCACATACAGTTATTTACTATATGCCATTTACATGTGAATGCATTTACAGGTAACAAACCTACCCGAAATTGAAAATATAGGCGTCTGTCCCTAGGTTTGGTGATGGTATCTCAAAAATGCTCATAGAGAGGATGGGGTTTAAACTCTAGAAATTTGCCTGTCAGGGAAGTGGACTCTTAGGTAAGTAGACTGTTCCTCTCCACCGTGGACCAATATAGACTTTTCAATTAATTTTGTGAAGGGAATTGTTGACCCTCTGGGTCATCCTACAAGTGTTGAACTCCCATACCAATCAGCGTTGTTTTGATATTTTGCAACCACTTAATTTTACATGAGGTGTCAATAACTCGAGGGTAGTCCATAATCTACGCCAGTACGCAATTGGACGAAATTTGGCGACTTCAACCAGTCTACTGCAACCTAGTTTCGTGGTGAGCCTCAACTAGGCCTACCAGTGCTAGGGGGTCGCCCTTCTCTGCAAAAGTCCTCAGACCAATAGAATAGAAGTTGGTATGGAAACTGAAATATAAAACAAAGTACTTTTATTAACATCAAGAGGTGGAACTACATTCACACAACACCCTTCGGTAGTGTATGAAGTAGCACACTGAACAGACAGAACATGGTCCTTTTATACCCACACAGGGGCTCAGAAGAAGGTGGTACAAGTACAGAAGAGTAGGTTTACATGTAGAAATGCACAGTCAGCAGTAGGGCGGAGCTTAGCAGTTTGCTAATTACTGTAAAAATACATTGACAGTTACAGACTAAGACATATGTGAACAGTTGCAGTGTTTTCTGCGCAATTGCAGAGTAGCATAGTCGAAAAATAATCTGTCCATTTGCAGAGTACAAGAGTAAACAACAGCAAGGAAGTACAGAGCACATGGTGAGCACATGGCAGACAAGATGGCTGCCGAATACAAGATGCCTTCTGCTAAATGCTAACTCCGATCACTGCCAAATTACAACACTAGGTCATAGAAACCTGACTGCAAAGGGGTACATTATGGTAAGCCAATTACATTTCACACAAATCTGTTCTGCACCAAGGCTAGTGGCCTCAGATCATCGAAACCCCATAGCTCTGCGCCATAAGTTACAGAGGTGATAACCTTAGTATTGTAAATCTGGAGTAGTGGATAAATAGGGCGGGTTAATGACAGCTTGTGTTCTTTCAACAATGCACCAGCGAGGTGACCATGCTTTAAGGCCATAGTTTCTATCTGGGGCTTCCAACCAAGTGTATTCCCTATTGTGATCCCCAGATAATTAAAAGCATCTGTTTGATCTAGGTGTACTCCATTACCTACACCATTTCTTTAATGGCCCGCTGCTTGTGGAGGACCATAAACTTGGTTTTACTAGCATTTATCTCCAGCCCATGCTCCCTACAGAATCCCTCAAACCTGTTCAAGGCCCTCTGCAAACCACACTGGTTTTAGAAATAATTAGAGTATTGTCTGCAAACATAAGTATAGGTGTTCTTGCACCTGCAAGGGATAGTGCATTGGTTGGGAACGTAGAGAAATAAGCTAAAACTCTATTAATAAACAATTAAAGTAATGTTGACGCCAAAACACACCCCTGCCGACCCCCTTTAGATACGGGGAATTGGTTGGTCACATTGCCCTGGGTACTCCAACGTACTTGTGCATAATTCTCTGTGTACAGGTGTAGCACAACAGATAGCAATTCTGCAGGCATAACTAGTTCCTTACAAACCCTCCTGAGATTATTTCGAGACACCAAATCAAAAGCGGATTTTAGATCCACAAAGGCGGTATAAATAGTACCACCAGCCGGCACAACAACACGGCAATATATTAGAACAAGCCTAAAAACCTGATCTACTGTGCTTACATTGATGCGAAATCCTGCCTGAAATGGAGACAATATATTCTTATCATCAGTCCAGTCTAATATTCTATTGAGTTCCATTCTTCTGTTATTTTTTTGGATGGCATCTATGAGACTGATTGGTCGATAATTGCCTGGGCAGGAACGATCACCTTTTTTATATATCGGTAAAATCTCGGCACCCTTCCAGGAAGTGGGAATCGGTGCACCACTAGAAGTTGCGTTCGCTAATATAAGTATATACTCTAGCCAGAGAACCCTATCCTTTTGAAACAAGTCGCCCGTACGCCATTAGGGTCTGGAGCTCTACCACTGGCAAACGAACCCAGCGCTGTTTCTACTTCTCCCATTGCAAATTGTAATACAGTGGCACAGGTTGGTGCAGTGTAGACATCCTCATTTTCACCCTCTGCCCCTAGGGCAAATTGTGATGCATAATGACACACCCACACCTCTAGTGCTACATGGTTGTGGGGCACGGGTGCTTGTCCCCCTCTCCCCCATTTTACCTTTTGCCAAAAGGACTTTTGGTTCCTCCCTTTGCTTGCCTCATAAAGGTCCGCCCATTTCTGCTCATCCCAGTCCGTTTTTGCTTAGTGCATTACTGATTTATACTTCTTCCGGGCAAGCTTAACTAGACCACAATTGTTTTGTTTAATAGCAACTGCCAATAATTTAAAGGCTGCCCTACAGTTCTTATTATACAAGTGGCATTTTTGCTCTTCTGTTTATTAATGCCCCTATCTGGTTTTAGGAAAAAAGTCCTAAGATTACAAAATAGTTCTTCATGCAGATCCGTAATTCTATAGTTTAGCTCGGGCTTTTTGGTAATAGCTTGTAGCTCTCCCAGTGTTTTTGAAACTGCAGTTCTTATACCCACGAGTGCTTGCTCATTACTCACTATCTTGTCCCATTTTAGCCATCTCATGTTATTGCATAACTGAACCTCTCCAGTAATACATAGCTGGACCGTGATTGGTGGTTGGGCTATACCCATGGTTTACATATTTAGTAAAAGAGGATTATGGTCACTTTCATCTCTCTCCAGAATCTTCATATCATTAATTAAGAACCAATATTCCAGATTGAGAAGTATATAGTCAATTCGGCTTGAGTTTACACCATTATTAAATGTGTCGGCTCCCTGTTTGTCAGTGGGTGAGCGACCATTTATAGTTCTAAGCCCCCTCTCCATACACAATGCTTTCATTTGAAGAGTTGCCGCCGTCCACCGTTTTATTGGTGGCAGCTCTAGGATGGAAACACTCCATAACATGTCTTCCTCATCGGTCAATTTAATATCTTCATTATCAAGGGGTTGAAAGGTAGTATTAAAATCCCCTGCAATAATTAGGCTTGGGACACCGGTCAATTCCCCCCCCCAAAGTCGTCTAAGATGTCAACTGTGTTAGACTGTCTACCGCCACTAAGACCCAGTGCATAAACATTAACAATAATTATGCGTGTGTTGGAATTAGCCTTTAGACAGATGGTCATAATATCTGGGCTGTCAATCGTGGTCGTACATATCCTAAAAGGCAAATTCTGCTTGACCCATATGGTTAGACCCCCTGACCGTCTGCCCTTTTGCCCTTGCATTGGTGGTTTATAAAAATGTAGGTATCCTAACCGATCTATTGGTTTGGTAGACCAGGTCTCCTGAAATACACAAATCTCATTCTGCTCAATTAGTTCCTGCCAGTCCATTGATTCTATCTTAAACTGCAGCCCTGCAATATTCCAGGACAAATAGAATAATAATGCAGGTGTGATTGGTTTTGTCATTTCTATAACACCAGTCTGCTCACAGAGTTGATCATTTCTTTCTTTCTTATTCGATTGTACAATATGGGGCACGATTATCCCAGTATTACTCTCGGGAGCAGGTTGTTGGGAGAATTCGTCAATCACACTGGCCTAAGCCACTAAGGGAAGAAAACCTATTCTCTAATATTACTCCCATGTATCCAAAATTACCCAATGTGTCATGTTTTGCGGCACTATCCATCGCGTGTGCACTCATTCCGCCAACTTTGGGATTCAATATATATGATGGTTTAACGCCTTAACCGCAGCAGTTTTTCTGCCGCGGTGCTGGCGTTCTAAAGGGTGGGCAGGGCTGCGTCGGCTGTTGGCCAACGGCAGCACTAGGGAGGTAGTACTGCCGTCGGCCAATGGCCGACGGCAGCACGGATTGGGTTAAAGAAGAATGCATAAGGAAATGCTCTAATTTTGGTGCCACCCCCTGTAGTCCAACTCCTTTAATCTACAAGAAATCTATGATTAAAGCGGTTATTAAAGTTTAAAACCACGCAATCTCCCGCCAGCGTTTTCTGACCTGGTCCCAAACACTCTACTCTTCTAGCCATTATAAGTTGCCTAGCGAGCGAGTCCCCCAGAATATCTCCTGTATTTACTTGGTGGGTAAGCCAATGCAAAGACTTATTCAACAATTGGGCAGTTGATTCTGCCTGATCCTCTCGCAATGGAGGGATATTTCCTAATATTAATACAAGCAGGGATGATGCCTCAGGGAGGATTAATGGATGATACGCATCGTGGGATTGCCTTGGAACTCCCCCACTATGTGCAGCATCAGCCCTCCTCTGCCCCACCTGCGGTGGTAGTCCAGTACTTGAACCCTCTCCTGTTGTTTTAGCTGTTGGGTTTATCCGTGAATTGGGTTTTGGGTTTACGTTCCAACCCTGTTTCCCCTTATTTACACTTGAAACAGAATTATATGCACCGGGACTAGAACCCGGTATAATGGGTTGTTCCTTTGAGGGACCACTTATTGCGTATATCACTAGAGTATCAGAATCGTCAGCTACTACAGGGTCTACTAGTTCACAATAACATTTTCTAGCATTAGGGGGTAATCTATTTAACCTTTCAATTTGTGACAATTTCTTCACAATTAACAATAATTTGCTTAGTAAGGGCTTTAATAGTACAGTAACTAGTGTCTCAAGCCTTTACCATTGTTCGGAGTCACAATCAGGGACCAACTGAGTATATATGCTCTTGTTAGGCATGGGCTGCAATGCTGGACCTTGTGCGGCATCCTCAGCCACTAAATCAGGGGTTTGCGGTTTGAAGGGCTGATCCTTTGATTTTTACTTCGGCTTCTGTTTACACTTTTGCAAGGCACCTCCCCTACTCTTTTTTGCCAACGGTTTGTTGTTAGCTAATATAGTCGGCCTGGTTGAGACCACATTAACTCCGGGCTCGGGTATTATTGGTGGCGCAATGGGAGCAATAACGGCTGAGGGCTCTAGAGACATAACCATCGGCAGTGGCACTTCTGGTGCTGTTACAGGAGTAGCACTAATAGATTCTCCCATATTAGCAGAGTCACAGCCTGTCAACAATGGTATCTGCTCTCCCATAACCCCAGGCGTAATCAGTCTCCCAGAGCCAATATGCAAATGTTCGTCAGTTCCTCAAAGGGGGTACAGGGGATTTGGCCAAGCTTAAAGGGCCCATTGAAAAGCGCTTTTGCGTAGCAAAAGTATCAAGGGAGAGTTTCTTTTTGGTCAGCTGGATTTCATGGTTCAAAACTCACTCTGCCCTAGGTAAAAATGCATCTAGCGTCCCCACAATGCCCACCCCTGACGATGCACATGTCTCCTTCCTTTTACCCATACTTTCCCAAAGTATTAAACAACTGCTGCTAGAGCTGGGTAATAAACACAATTACAATTACTATTTAACTGCTATTCGTGTAGATACCGTAATCGTCACGGTACCCTGAGAATCAAAACCAAGAGCCCTGGCCCAGCCCAGCCTCCTCCAGGCTCGGACGGGCTAAGACGGGCCCGCCCTTGGTCTGGGCTTCATCCGTGCGTGACCCGCGCCGGGTGGGTCGAGGCTGCACTTTGTAGCAAGATGGGCAAACCTCCACCTTCGCAGCTGCAGGCAATTGTCAGCGTTCTACCCTGGGACATCGAGTCCCACCAGGTCGTGTAGTCCAGCAAGAAGGGTTGCACCGGCGTCAGACTGTGGGAGAATATCGCATAAACAGGTAGGGGAAGAAGTTAAAAAGCGCTCCGTGACAAAGAGCACAACCTCCTGTCAGGAAACTGAGACTTGAGTAAGTGCGTCCCGCACCGTGGGGGTCGAGCATGCGCTTTGTAGCGCGATGGGCACGCCTCCTCCCTTGCAATTGTTAGCTGTGTACCCTGGGACACTGAGTCCCACCAGGGCGTGTAGTCCTGCAAGGAGCACAACCCCCTGTCAGGAAACTGAGGCTAATGTGCAAGGCTGAGGCTAGTGTGCAAGCAATTTCAAATTGCGATTGCTGACAAATAGTGTTGAAAAACGAATTGTTTTAGGGCCATACAAGATCTAATTAGGGGAAATGTGACAATATCTGTTAGAAAGCTAGAAGAGGCACCACCTGAAGATAACCTAGGTCACTATAAGACGATAGATATAGGGCTTCACACATGCTTTTCGCTTAACCAATGGCACATGATCACTGAGAAAGAAGGTGCCCAGGCAGTAACAAGTGAAGATTCTGAGAAAGGGAAGGAGAAGAAATGGAAAGGGAAAGAGGGAAAGCTAAAAGAACTATACAATATGAGTGAGGTCAGTGATAGTGACTCTAGTGAATGTCTTGTGGATTGATTTGAATATTTTGTCTGATATTGTTGTTCCAAGTGCTTTATGGGCATAATGTGTAATTGCCACAGAATGGCCCGAAAAGTAGCAAATGAAAAATCCACTGATTAAAGGCCCATCACCCTTGGTGATGAAAAAGAATCAGCATGTGATATTTTTTAAATGAAAGGTATCTCCCAAAGACATTGACTGGCTGAAGATTGACAGGACGACCCAAGAGCCCAAATAATCTATTCATGTTTATTATGAGAGATTGTTGCTTGTATTCAAGCAGTACAGTGGGATAGACTCTTGAGCCTAAAGATATGGGACATTTTTTGTCATGGTTTGTGACAAGATTAAGACCTGAAATGAGTATGATGATTCAGCAGCATTTGATTTGTTGGCAGAATACATTGGTTGATAAGAACTTGAAGTATGCAATGTATTGTAATGATGAAATAGAAGTGAAGCTAAATAAATTGAAAGAGAAATTGATGGTTGCACAAATGAAAGGTGCTCGGAGAGGCAGTCAGAATCAGCCTTTTGTAGGAAATGTTGTTCCTAGGCAACAAGTGTATCAGCAGGGAGTTCCTGTGATGCAAAGTGGAGATGGATTCCGATCACAAGGTAGAGGTCATGGTGTTATGATTGATCCAAGTACTGGGATTGATGCAGCTACTTTGAAGAAAACAAACCCTTGTCACTCTTGTAATAACTTGGGGCATTGGAAGTGGGAATGTCATCTTCTTAATCCTGTTAATCAGATTCACAAGTCAGGATTAGTACAGCCCCAGAGTAATGGCCCTGTGTAGTCACAAAACTCATGGAGACCAAGAAGGTAGAAGTTCAGTATGCACCAAGCGATGCAAGTTCCACAGCCCTGATGCCACAGCAAAATGCAAATTGCCCCAGATTAAATAACCAAGTTCCAAATGAGAATCAGAATGCCTTCCAGAACCATGACCCGTTCCAACAGTATCTCATGTTTGATACCGTTAGGAACTATGGCTCTGACCATTCCGCCTGACAGTGCCTGAGGAGGGAGGCTTGGCACAGTCTTGTATCTAGACCAGAGTGGTCTATTCGTAGACAGTGAGGTGAATGGCCACCCCGTACAATTTGTTATCGATACTGTTGATACACGATTTATTGTTAACATAGTAGAGGTTCAAAATCTACCCATCTCAGGAAAAAGAATCCAAGTCGTAAGAATCGCAAATATGCAAACGGCAAGCCCCATAACAGGGAAATGCCAGTTAAAATAGGGTTATTTGAGGAGGCTCACCAATTCATGGTATGTGATTCGAGGTACCTGGTAATCTGTTTGGACGTGACTTCTGCAATCAAATTGCTCCATATACTCCACACCAAAGGGTGTGGAGTTCCAGACCTACGATGAGGATGTAGCCTTTAAGTTGGTCAGTCAAATTACAGCAATTGAACTGATTGCTATGAAGACAAGTGAAAGGTTACCCCCAGATCTCAGAGACTCATCAAAGGAGTAGAGCCTGTCTGCATGCAAATAATGCCCAATGTTGAATACCCAAGAACCGCGCAATATATTCTGACCCCTGAAACTATTGCTGCGATTACTCCGGTGTTTGAGTCAATGATCCAACAAGGCATTTTAAAGGAGATTATGGGGAGTTCATGTAATTCACCCATAATGGGCTTACAGAAGCCTAGCGGCAAGTACCATATTGTTCAGGATTCCAGAAAGATTAATGCTATAGTTGCTCCTTGTTGCCCTGTGATACCGAATCCATCTGTGGTTTTATTTTGGATTCTTTGAGTGGTTCACTGTCATACACCTTTGCCAGGCTTTCTTCTCAATACCGTTTCATGAGGACAGTCGGTTTTTCTTTGCATTTTAATTTGGCAAATGTATTTTGGCATGGCGCTTTTTCTCACAAGGGTATAAGGAGTATTCAAACAGATCCTTAAAAAAATCTGGGATCCTTCATCATGCCCTGTAACTCCTTCCTAGTGCAATACATTGACCACCTGTTGGTTGCGTAAAATACACTAGAAGCTTGTAAAATTGATACTATTGCCCTATTGAACCATTTGGCTGAGAATGGACATGAGGTATGTAAGTAAGTAGTAATTTTGTCCAAATGAAGTCCCATACCCCTGATATCCCAGTAAGAAAGGAGCATCTTGGCGACTATGCAACTGAACCCCCCACCAATACAGTGAGTGAGAAGTCAGGATGTTTCTGGGAATGGTAGGCTACTGTAGGCAGTTGATACCCAACCCAGTAGCTAAGCCTTTAGAGAGGGTGACACACAAGGATGTCTCGGATATAGTACCCTGTAATAAAGATTGATTGGTTGTCTTCCTAGAGATGAGAGAAAGTTTCTGTTGAGCACCGGCACTGGGAATAGCTGATTACAATAAATATTTTGCCCTTTCCTGCAGTGATAGAAATGGCTGTGCTCTCTCAGTGTTGACAAATGCATGTCGGTGCCTGCAGACCTCTCCAATATTTCTCTGCTACACTTGACCTAGTAGCTGCAGCACTGCCCAGATGTCTCCAATCTTTGTTGGCCACATGTGTCAGCTTAGATGGGTGTAAAAAGATTGTTATCGGTGATCTATTTAATGCCTTTGTTCCCCATTCTGTTGACATATTGTTGGCCAGAACACACACACAGCACTAAACGCACAGTCAACTTACCAAGTCTGAGCAAATCATACTTATGGCTGAGAATGTCACACTGAAGCATTGCACTTCTTTAATCCTGCTACTTTGAAGCCCCTTTCACAGTATGGCAATGATGATGGTAAAGTAAAGCATGACTGTCCCGATGTCACTGAACTATGCAACAAGCCCAGACCAGAAATAAAAGATGAGCCACTACCGGAATTCGACTATGTTTGTGGATTGCTTGTGTTTGTGAGACCATGTATGAAATTTAAGAGCTGCTTATGCAGTCGGTTCAGTTTCAGGAGTAATTGAAGGTTCCTAGCTTCAAGGAGTAATCTCCGCAAAAGTGGCTGAATTGATTGCTCTTACCAGAGCATGCTGTGTTTCAGACCATTTGAAGGTGACAATTTTCACTGGATGTCAATATGGTTATGGTGTCCTGTATGACTTCAGACAGTCATGGTCCCAATGGAGATTTATGATCTCTTTAAAGTCCCCCATCTAAAAATAGTAAGCAAATGAGGAAACATCTTGAAGTGTTGTAAATGTCTGCCAAGTCGCGGTTGTGAAATGCACTGCACACTGTAAGGGAGATGATTATGAGACAGTGGGAAACAGGTATGCTGACGAGGTTGTCAAGTATTGTGCCCATAATGCCTGTAACTTTAATGGAGAATATATGAATGAGGAAACTGATGAGATCAATTACAATCTTTTGTTAGCAACTGCTGATATGTCAGAGGATGTTCAGAGGCTTCAGGAAGAGGTGCAAGCGGCACAACAGCAAAGTCAGATCAGAGCAGGTTGTGTCAAGAAAGATGATTACATTTCGGTTTTAGGAAATGGGAGACCTTTGTTGCCAAATTGTCTTTTAACACAAATGGCTATACAATGTCACTGTCCTGCTCATGAAGGAAGGGATTCCATGATATGCTTGTTTAGGCAGGTATCGTATAATCCCCAATTCAGATTGATGGCTGAACCATTGTGCCATAGATGTGTTGTGTGTCAACAGATGAATGTAGGAAAGAGAACCGCAGTAACACTGAGCCACATAGGAAAATTAGGTGGTCCATTCAACAGGATGCAGTTGGGCTTTATTGAGAGGCCTGTGGGCAATGGGCTGAGCTACGTCCTGGTTATTGTGTGTATCTTTTAACAATGGGTTGAAGATTACCAGTCTAAGAGGAATGACATTCTCACAGTAGCTAAACTATTGTTGAGGGAGTTAACACCTTGTTTCGGGTTACCAACTTCTCTAGAGTCAGAATGAGGGGCACACTTCAACAATGAGATCCTGAGAATGTTGTGTGCAGCTTTGCAAGTGGACCAGAGACTTCATTATAGCTATTGGCCTGAGGCCTCAGGTCTAGTAGAACAGGTTAATGGCATGCCGAAATCCATACTAGCAAAAGTCTGTGCTTCCACGTCCTTAAAGTGGCCTGATGCTTTGGTTCTTGTGTTGATGAGTCTACGCAACATTCCTGATCTGAACATGGGCAGAGCAATGAGACTGCCAGCTGTATCTGCAAATGCGCTTGTGAACATCACAGATGACATTGTTCTTGTTTACTGTAAAGGACTGGTTGACATTGTGCATTCTGACCAGGCTGAAGCAGGCACAGCCCGCCTCACCAGGAGCAGTGCTATGACCTTAGTCCCGGTGACTAGGTCTTGGTAAAGAAACATGTGAGCAAGAGTTTTCTGGAACCCCACCCTTTTCAGGTGATCCTAGTTACCTCAACTGCTGTGAAATGTGGTGGTGTCCCCACCTGGGTGCATTCTGTGCACACTCGTAGAGTTCTGTGTCCCTTTGGTGATGTAAAAGCCATCTCCCAGAAGTGCCAGAGGTGGTTCAGAGATCACAAGAACAGGTTAGTGTCACTGTAGGGGACCAAGAAGAACCTGAGACAACACTTGTTTGACTTGAGCGGGGTCTTGATGAGTCGACTGTTGGAGCTGAAACAGGAAAGTCTAGTCCTGTGGTGGTGACTGAGACAGATCCTGACACTCATGTAGGGCCTATTGTTGTAGAACCACGAGTAGCCGCTGGAGAACACTGGCTGAGAAAGTAAGAAAGCTTGAGACTGAATCTGTCAGATGAATGAGGGCTTCCAACTTTTCGGGAGGATACTGAGGATGCTGATTTGAGTGACAGAGAAGGTGAAGGACTTGCACATAGGAGATCAAAAAGAGCTAAAATACCCTTTCGGATGTACTTTTCACCTGATTACTTGAACTGAACATTCTGATCTAACTGTATTTTGAGCCTGCTTAACCATCAATTAGACTGAGACATTTCATTCAGGATGTGATTATCCATGAATATGAACTGTGCCTCTATCAGAGACATTAATATAGATTTGTAGAAAAAACAAGAAGAGTAACTAGGTCCGTGTCTGCTGAAGGAGAAAAATTGTTTCATTTAGAAGAACACTGAGTAGGGCTAAGGAAGTCTAACAAAGATTTTGTAAATAAATGTTGCCACATTCATGTGAACTTTGTTTTGCAATTTGCACAGGTGGAAATCACAAAAGAAGACGCTGCTGCTGCTGTATTCGATGCAAAGTTCTGATTCTAGAAAAGGAATGGAAATTAACCTAACCCCAGGAGATGTAGGTACATAATAGCAGACACATTAGTTGTCATAGTTATAGTACTAATAGTTTATTGTGTAGGATTATATTCACCTACATCTAGGTCAGTAGAGACTTGATCCCTAGTTCCTAAAACATCACAGTCTGTAGATAGTAACTGGACTTTTTTGATTACAAAGAGCTACATGTAGATTTATCTAGAGGAAAGTACTATTTAAACACTTATACTAAATTGCTTAATAAATATGTTCACACCATGAATGCGAGACACTGTTATGTCTGCATGCAGCTACCCGCATCAGTTGCAGAAGGTATAACCTGTCACCACATGCCTTTAACGTATTATGTCTCTTGTAGTTTTTTGCTGAGCCTTTTCTATGGACAGCGTCTGTTCCAATATTATTTTTTAAATTATGATTGAGTCTTTTCAGAAGTTCTCTTGTTTAAAAACTTGAATAGACATTCTTATGCCAAAACACAACTGAAGGGTATTTTACACCTACCATAGCACTAGATATCGTTTATGCTCATAAAAATAATTTGACCTGCATAATGACTGATATTGAGAAGAAACATTTAGACCTGGTGGAAGATAGAAGGAGAGAGGTAAATGTTAAAGCAACAAATCTAACTAGGGTACCTTAGTAGACTAAAGAAGAGATTGATCATCATGCAGTAGGAACTCAATCTGCGTTACTCTTAGATCGGCATCATAAATAGAAATTGTGTGTGCAGACTGACAAGCATGAATATGACATTCTATTTGTTGGACAGGGTGGATCTGTCTACACATTTGAAGTTTGAGAAAATTGGGAATTATTTCTGGATGGAATTGATCCTGCAATTCCTGGGGTTTATTTTATTTGTGGAAAGGATGCTGTCACGATGCCAACGGGGACACCTCGGGATTGTCGGGTGACTGGTGGGAACCACATGACATCATTTCCCCTATGCTTTCCCCTCAACAGGACGACTGGCTATCGACTCCTGGACCTAGCCTCTTCGGAAAAGACACTGGCCCCTTTAACTGCGATATGTAGGTGGGAAGCCCCTCCCCGCGGGATGATGTCGTAGCCTGGAGACCAATAAGGGAGGACGACCATCAGCGGTGGGTGCGCACGGACACCAGAGATGCGGAAGAGCCGAGGGAGAACGTGGAAGAGAGAACCGAAGATTGCGGAGGAGAGCCAAGACCGCCAGAGAAAACAACCAGCCTGAGAGGAGGAGAGAGAGCAGAACGGCCGCAGAAGCCAGGAGGCCACCGGGGACGCGCTCCGCCCAGCCATGCTCCAGGAGGAGCATGGCTGACCCAGGTACGGGAACGGTTCAGTGGCTGGGTCGGGAGGCGGGAGAAGCCTGAAGGGTAGAATGACCTCCGTCCTGCCGAACCTTGTGAATAGTGTAAATACTTCCCCCCCTTCACTATCACTCCTCACCGTCTCCCGCTTATAACTCCGCACTAAGTACACAAGAGTATTCCCTCTCACCCCTCCCACCTTGAAGGACGAGAACAACTTATTGAACCTTGTCATTCTGCTGCACCTACATTCTGGAAAAGGGTAAGGATTTGCAGAATTATATGAAGAATATTTCCAGTTTGGAGGGAGAGTTGAAGCGATAGGTGCTTCGGAAGCTACTGGGAACAGATTTGCTTCACTGAGCAAATGGCTTGGAAACCTTGGGGGGGTGGAATTTTGGACACCATCTTGAGAACCCCTAGTAATAATTGCCCTTTGTGTGATATTCCGAGTGGTGATTTCTAAGGGGTACAAGTGTATGGAAGCAATGCAGGGAGCAAAAAGGAAGAGAGCGAATGTAGCATTAGGGGAGAGCCGGTGTAGATACTATGATGACAAAAAACATCTGGAGGAGTCTAAAAAATAAATGATGATCACTACAAGGTTTTAACTGGTCCATGTGATAAGATGTATATCTTGATTGTGATGGCTAAATTCACCATCAGAGGGGGACTGGAAACATACAATTTAAGCTCACCCCTACATGTCACAGAAGAGCGATATTTACATGTATTAGCACAACATATCTACTGTGTGACTTAACCGTTCTGATGTATAGTGAAGCTCAAAACATACTGCTGGAGTGCATTCACTATACAAAGTAAGTATTCATGTAAGCATGTGCTCTAATGTCTTCATTGCATTATGTTACAAAATGTAGTTGTTGTTCACACTTATATTTGTGTATTTCGAGTTATAATGCGTTTACTGAAATTGTATTTCTTATGTATTCATATATTAATGTTTTGCATTTGTTCTGTCTTCACATTTTCATGTCTAATCATGCTCTCGAAAGTACACATTGACTGTCTCATTAAGTTAGCTTAACCAAGGGCCTTACAGATTTGGGGCCTGATGTGGGTGGCCCAAATACGGGTCGATAAGGGTGAAATTCTGTAAATTTTACTGTTACCGACCAGTATTTAGACATTCGTGATGTAGGGAAAGATTCGGTATTAAGGAATCCGTAAATACCGATTCCTTAATACCGATTCCTAATTGGCCTTGCATTTAAGGAATCGGTAATACCGATTCCTTAAATGCAATGTAGGAAGCACTTTTAGGAGAGCTTTTGGGCCTTAGGAATTTGTTAATTACCACCAACTTCAAGTTGGTGGTAATTACCGAATTCCTTTAAAAAAGCACATTTTTGCTTTTTTAAAAGTGCCATGTGCCACACATCCATACCCTTAGGGCATACGTGTGCCACATGTGCACACATGCGCATTTCAGGGGTGCAATAGGGTGTCCTTTGGACACCCTGGCACCCTTGAAATACCTCCTGGTATTACCGATTTGGTAATACCGAATCAGTAATACCGAATGTCTTGACATTCATTCCTATGGGCCTCCAAGCCCATAGGAATGAATGGGTAGGTATAAGGAATATTAAAGATTTGGTATGTTTTACCGAATATTTACCTACATCACAAATACCGAATTCTTAATACCGAATCGGTAAAATTCGGGATTAAGAATTCGGTATTTGGCAATTACCTACATATGGCCGTTGATCTTTAATTTTTAACCTTTAACGTGAAAGTTTTGCTTGCATTACAATATTCTTTCTTTGCATGTGCGTTCACATGATCTCATTGCTATTGAAAAGCATAGTGTGTATTAGAGATCGTGAGGTCCGGGAGGAGAACTCTTGGCAAGAATGTGAGACGCTTATGAAATAAGGAAAGTCTCCTATTCTTGTCCTATCAAGAGCAGAGAGACATCCAAGGTTGTCCTGATCTTCAAACTGTAGGAGGGGAAAATCAAATAAAGTTGTTAATTTTTTCTGTGAGAAGGTGGAAAACGACTGGAGTGTGGCTCACCATCTGGTGGGGTTTATTGATTCAATAATCCCAGTTGGGATTCAGGGCCATATTGATGCAACCTCAACAATACTATCCCCTTGTGATTTGGGTAAGAATCTTATAGACACTAGGTGTAAGTATTATGATGTTAATAGTACCAACTTTACAGGGAACCTTGACCAAGTAGAGATATTAGCTGCCTTGCTTGGAAATGGGTTGACTAGACAGAACAATACCTCACCCTTTCTTAAACTATTATCCTGGAATATAGCCGGCTTGGGACCAATATTAGTTGCTCTGGACTGGATGGCATATATAGCCAATCAAGATATTTGCCTGTAGCAAGAGACATGGGCGACAGAAAAAGTGTTCCTTTACCGGTTCACTATAAATAGTGTGGAAGCAAAACCTGCAGCCCATTTTGGGAGAGCCATAGGAGGGCATATAATTTTAATTAAGAATGGCTGTGTTAGCAGCTCTACCTTGATGGTGATTGATAACGTAGACGGAGGCGCTTGCGGATCACAGTGGCCTGGCGTTCTAGCAGGGACTCGGAGGTCCAGGAGTCCCTGCTTCCACAGGTGCGCTAGCGGACGCGCCCACCACCAGACACGCCACCCGCTGGAACAGCGAGAAAAGGCGCGTGTCTCCTTTCCGCTTTGGGATTCACCTGGGAGTTGTGGAGTTTGCTGCCGTCCCCTCGACCTTGGGACTTGCTCCTGTGTTGTTGCCGCCACCTCTCGCCGCACCCGCTCCGCGGGTGCCGCTTCGAGGCTTCGGGAGGTGATAGAGCTCCGACCAAACCGCTGGGCTCCTTGAGGCGCTTGCGGATCACAGTGGGCTGGCGTTCTAGCAGGGACTCGGAGGTCCAGGAGTCCCTGCTTCCACAGGTGTGCTAGCGGACGCGCCCACCACCAGACACGCCCCCTGCACGCAACGTGCTTACTTTACGCTCTGCTAGACGCTCAGCGGGACGCCGAGCGAAGCCCGAGCAAAGGGCGGGCAGTCTGTGGCAGTCAGGGGCTGTCAAGGCTGGGCCGGGCCACGTCCCTTTTCCCTTTACCAGCAGTGTCTACAAACGGTCGTTGCGGCCCTTGGTGTTCTCTACTTCCATGTCTACCCGCTCAGGAAGACCCCTCAGGAGTGAAGGTGACAGAGGAGCTATTGCAGGGAGCCCTGTTATAGGAACAATGGATCGTTTTATTACCAGGGTGGCGGCTGTAATAGAAAAGGAGATCGCTATGTCAGAGCGGCGCCTATCCGAGATCTACCTCCCTTCAAGACGCTCATCATTGGGGGCTGCTGCACAAGCGCTTACCCCGGCCTGTGAGCGGGTTCAACTTGCCCCTACTGCAGGATTTCTTGGTGATTCTACAGACCCTCCCCACCTGCTTGAAATAGGGCAAGATATAGACAGGTTGGAACATCTGGCCACGCTTCTTCCTAGTGGTATTGAGGCGGAGGTTGGTCCTAGTATTCCATCTCCACCTCTATCACCTAAACCCCTAAACGAAGCAATTAGTCAGTCTTTATTGCCAATTTCGCCCACCCCCATTATTATAATAACAGACGGGGTCTCAGATGGGGTGCCCTCAAGTGGCCAGATTCCCGAAACTAGACAGGATAAGAGGATCAAAAGTAAAAAGACAAGACATCGTAAAAAGGGTAGACTGGTGAGTCAGGCGACACTTTACCAAAAAACAATAAAGCCCCTGGGTTTTGGCGTGAAAAATGTAAGGGGCACGACTATGGGGAATAAAGATGAGGCAGAAGGGGTTGTAGTGGCCTCCCCTAAGGGGCCACTTACTAACGATACCACAGTTAATGCCTCTAACCTCCCTGACCCTGTAACTATTGAAAATATCCTAGAGAGGGTAAATAGGCTCTTGATGCCCCTCCTAACACAAGTCAAGAGCCTGGGGTCCAGAATAGGTAAATTAGAGCAATCGACCCTCGATGGGTTTTACTCACTCAAATCCACATTTAAACAACTAGTCAGAGTGAGTGAAAACCCTGACATGGGTCTGATGGAGAGTGAGCCCCCAACAGTTTCTTTACCACCACAGAGAGTCCCTAAGCCCTCAAAAAATCTAAACAAGGTTGATACTAATAGATCACAAACCTCAGTTCCCAAAACTTCTCCCCCTCTTAAAGTAGGGTCGAATCTTAAGGGGCCACCAGCGCATTCAGAGGTTGCCTCAATTAAGCCCAAACCACTGCCACAAAAACAGCCCCAGACAACCAGTGGCAAATCAAAAAATATTCAAACATTAGGCTCATGTGACAAAGTTCAGGGACTAGCAATAGGGAAAATCTCTAGACCCGCCTCCCAACCTACACCTACAACTACCTCTGTACCGGCTCCTAGGAATCCAGTACGTCGGACTCCTCCAATAAACCTCCCGCCAGACTGCCAACCTTTTGTTGCAGTTCTGGTAAATGTTCCCACACTAAAGGAAGGCCAGTTGGAAAATCACCAATCCCTCAAGAATAAGTGCATCCACTGGCTAAAGTCAAATAAGCCAATTCCGTTGGGTGTGGATGGGATTATTCTAAGTGTCCGTAGAGTAAAGTAAAGTAAAGTCCACATTTGTAAAGCGCACAATCACCCGTAAGGGTCTCTAGGCGCTGGGGGGCCGTCGGGAAGATTAAGCGAGCTATTGCCCAGAGTCACATGGTGCTGGGCTAACCTGCCGCCGGAGCCGGGGATCGAACCGTGGTCCCCAGATTCCAGCGTCAGTCGCCCTGGCCGCGGCGCCACACCTCTCCCACAGTAGGCTGGGTAGGGCAGGGAAAGAAAACCCAGGAGGGGGATTGCATAATAATAAACTTTCAAGACCCCAGAGTAGTGCCTTCCATCTGCACTCGAATAAAAAATAAGGGGGCCCCTGGGGTTAAAGTAGTAGATTTGTCCTACTTCTATCCCAGGCAAATTGCTAGCGTAACTGGAGAAAGCCTAGGCTCCCCCGATTCTTGCCAAAATCGGGAGACACCTTGTGCTGGGGCACCTGGGGGTAGAGGGATGAACCCAGTGTGGGTGTTAGGGTCCAACTGACTGCAGGAGGATGACCCCTGGGTATGCAAGAATGTAGCCGCAGATAAAGTATCTGTGAGTGTTCTAGATCCAATGGTAGTATTATCCTCCCCAATTGACTCCGCTCCAACTGGAGATACTGGAGATGCTGGCGGGACGAGGTCCACAGACAAGGGTACTCCTGCGACTTGCGACATTCCAGCTGTGACGGGCCTAGTATTTAAGGTTTTCAGCTGGAATGTCGCAGGGATCGCAAGGAAGTTGGCTCTGCCCGACTTCACTGCATGGGTGGATGAACACTCTATGTGTATCTTTCAAGAGACCTGGAGCTTAGTGCCGGTACACAGGGTGGGATTTTCTTCCTACTCTGTCCCTGCACTGACCTCGGAAACTGGAAGAGGGCGACCTTCGGGCGGCCTGCTCATTTGGGTAGCAGCCTCCCTAGACTGCAGAGTAGAGGAACTTCATACAGGTCACCCGGACATCCAAAACATTATCTTAATAGATCAGCGGGGAAGACTGGTTTTAAATGTTTATAATGTTTATGCCAGAGGGACTAAGGGTGGAAGAAAGTCACCTGTAATATCACTTCTTGAGACCCTCCTAAATAAAACCCCTCACAGGTTGCGTACACTGGTCATGGGCGACATGAACTGTACGTTCGAGGCTCTGGGCTCGGATGTTGCCCTTGAACAAGATGAGGAGGATATTAGGTTGGGGATCCCTGTATTGGAACTCCCATCTATCAGAAGGTGGTCTGAAGTGGCGCTACAGTTATACTCCCTGAGCCTGGAATTAAATCTAAGGGCAGCTAATGGGAGGACAACCTCGGATAGGGGGGGTGCCCACACGTACAATAGACCAGGACACACCTCCAGGATAGACTACATATTAGTAGATGTGTATCTATGGAAGCATATGAGGGACATGCTAGTGGTCCCAACTACTGAAAGTGACCACAACCCACTTTCCTTAAGCATGAATCAGTGGTGGCGACCTGCAATAGAAGGTCATGATAACCCGGTAGTAGTGCCCCCCGATGAGTCTGAAGTCTCGCCCTGTGGCAGACGAATAAAATGGGCTAAACTGGTCCTATCGGAGGCAAGGGTCGGAGAAATTCTTTCCCTCCTAAATCATCCAGTGACATCCTTGGGGTCGCCCCTAGATGGGGTGGGTAGGGCAAGTGGACTCTTTGTCTCCTTAGTAGAGGCATTGTCTAATGTGTTTACCATCCACTCTAGTAAGTTGGGTACCAAGAGAAGTAAAAAACTAGAAGACGGCTGGTATACTCAATCATGTAGGGTCCACAAGGCAAGGCTTGTTGAGGCAGTAAAGTGTAAATCCCACAGCGACATACAGGTAGCAAGGAAGGCCTACACCAGATCCCTCAAAAGTGCTAAGAGGGAGTGGGAAGATAAATTCTGGGAAGATCTGCTCCAAGCTAGCAAATGTAGGGACTCAAGGGTTTTTTGGAATCTTATAGGATCACGGAATAGGCCCGAGGCAGTTATGAGACCCTGTAACATCCCGCCACAAAGTTGGGTAAAACATTTTGGGACTTTATACCTCCCGGCACAAGGGGAACTGAATGTTAGGGCGTACTCCCCACTAGTAACTGAACCGCACGCCTATGATCTCTTTACCCCTTTAGAGATTGAAAAAGTAATAGGGTGGGTAGCCCCCCGCAAGGCAGCTGGCCCAGATGGCCTTCCGGGGGACCTTATGAGGGCATATCCAGTAGAGTGGGGAAGGGTCATTGCAGCTCTCCTTAACGACATCATGAGGGGAGGGCCAGTGCCAGAATCATGGAAAGGGGCGGTGGTGGTACCAATTTATAAAAAAGGGTGTAGAGAAACCCCGGGGAACTACCGCCCCATAAGCCTGATAGACTCCACCCAAAAGATAGCAGGCAAAGCCATTCTTGGGAGGATTCTTCACTGGGTGGAGGAGAATAAAATACTATCGGATTTTCAGGCAGGTTTCCGGGCAGGAATGGGGACAATAGAGCAGGTGTTTAGGTTGGCACTTCTGGGGTGGAAGGTGGTGGAGCTAGGCAAGGGCAGTCTATATCTGGCCTTTATAGACCTAAAGACTGCCTTTGACCTAGTCCCCCGGGAAGAATTGTGGAGGGTGCTTTATGAGTTGGGATTGCCCCCTTACATTCTGTCCCTTCTCGTCAGCCTCCATGCCCATACCTTCGCCCAGGTCCGTTGGGGTAAAAGCGGAGAGCTCACTGAGAAAATACCGGTGTCCAGGGGCGTGAGACAGGGCTGCGTTCTGGCGCCCACCTTATTTTCACTATATGTGAACGGGGTGGTAGAATATCTTCAACTGGATCCAGCCGACGCTCCTTGTCTCTGAGGAGTGCGGATCCCCACCCTGCTATTTGCGGACGACACGCTTTTGATCTCCAGGACTCCGCAAGGTCTCCAAAAATTGTTAACCCGCTTCCAGGATTTTTGTGCTGCAAAGGGCCTAGTAATTAATGTGGACAAAACTAAATATCTAGTCCTAAATCCCCCAAGGAAACTGGGCCGTCCACCTATGCTCAATTCTGTTGCCTTGGAGAAAGTATCCGAATTCGATTATCTTGGAATTCGGATAACGGATAGAATGTCCTGGGCACCCCACATCGATAAGATGGTTCTTAATCACAAGAGGGTAGGAGGAGCCTTGCTGAGGGAATTCCGGGCTTCACCTAGGAGATCGCTTACCCCCGTAATTGATATCTACAAAACCAAGGTAGTAACATCGGCCTTGTATGGGGCAGAATTGTGGGGTCACTGCCGTCTGGAGGCCCTGGCCACAGTGGAAAGTAAGCTATTAAAAACCATTATCGCCATCCCTCTGAGCACTCCAACTATACCTGTGTTGTTGGACACAGGCTGTAAAAACATCAAAGACCAGGCCCAACTCCGCCCCCTCCTTTTATGGACACGAATTTGGAGGGGTGAAGAACTGAAATCATATGCTGATGGACTGGCAGAAATAATGAGTTTGGGTGGCTGGGCAAAAATAAGATGGCTGAGAGACACTAAAAAGCTTCTGGAGAAAATCGGACTGGGGGACTGTTGGTCAACTCGCACAGCCCCACCAAAAGAGGTTGTGAAGAGTCTTTATTGGAAATGGACTGCGGAGCATTTAGTTACAAACCCGAATCACTGCAAGTCCACTGCTGCTTTCTTAGTGGTAAAAGATGTGGTGGCATTTGAGCCTTATTTGGACTTTATCACCCTCCCTTTTGACCGAGCACTATATTTTAAATTTAGAGCTGGCTCGCTCCCGCTTGGGGCTGTGGTATCAAACTGGAAATCAGCTGCTCACATGTCTCCCAACTGTGCATGTTGTCCGAGCAGGATTGAGTCCATCACGCATATCCTGTTTGAATGCCCGGACTATGCAAAGCCCAGGAGTTTTTGGCTTAAACCTCTTTGCCGAAACATGGGTACACGTAGTTATCTAGTAGCTTTGCGCATCCTAATGACGGACACATCCCCCCCAATTATATGTGGAATAGCAAAATTTTTAAAGCAGTTTGGGCTTATTCGTTGCAAGAGATTGTCAGTAGTGGTTTAATTCTTTTTTTAGCTAATTTATTCTGGGCATTTCATGGCCTTTTATCTTTTTTAAACAAGATTAATATTGACTTCTTATGTAATGGTTTTGTACATTTTTAATTGGCTGTATTGTATTTGTGCTTATAAGATATCTTGCATATCGAATAAAAGCTTATGACTGACTGACTGATAACGTAGACTTAATGGGGATTACTGTGACTTTTTTATCGGGTCTCTGTCTATTTTTAACATTTACCTTAGGAGCTCCAGGGGACTGGATAAATCACCCACACTATCAGTCCTGGAGGGACTTATAGATAAATTGGAACCTAATACAAAAATCGTAGTTGCAGGGGATTTCAATACCTCTTTTGAATCTTCGTCCAGCTAAATGAGATAACAAAGAGGATGATGAAATTTGGGGTATTGCACCCCTGATAAGCCCCCCTTGAAAATGTTTTGAAAAGCTGCTTTTGAACTGGCCTCGTTTACAATAGGTAAGGGTCTTAGAGCATGTAATGGGCGTACTTGCTCTGATCTAAGTAGGGCAGTCATATTCAAAAGAGGGGTATGCACCAGCACTATTGAATATGTTCTGGTTTATGTAAGCTTATGGCCACTTTTGTATGATATGAAAGTGGTGGCGCGTCTGGATATTGATCCTAATCCCCTTCAAGTAACTTTGATTGGTGACTCCTTAATTTAAGACAAAAACAACCAGATAACTATTGTACCCTATATCTAACAATCGCCGCTACGTCTCCTGGCCGAATGTTATGTCTAATCAGAATTTGTTTTTACAGATTTATGACTCTATGTCACGTTTCTTGAAACATATATAGGACTGAGTGAGGATGTAATTCCTATTTTAGACATACATGCCGGCTTGCTTAATGCCCTATGGGAATTTCTTTATCAAAATTGTACTATTAAGACGTCTAATTCCTCAAAGGTGGAGAAATGGTTTAATGAGGCTTGTAAGTTAGCTAAGTCAGCTCTGAGGAAGGCTATAATAGTAGGGAACAGTATCAAAGTGGCAGGATCTCATTATAAATCTACTTTGATTAAAGCTAAGAGGAATTGGGAATAATATTTATGGCAAGATATTCTGGACGTCAGCAAAAATAATGACATTAGACATTCTAGCGCCTTGTTGCACAAATTAAGTCAGAAAAATCGAATCCACATCACTATAATATTCCCACAGATAAATGAGTGCCACATTTCTCTTCCCTCTATGCTTCTGGTGACTCTCAGGCCCCTAACAGCACTAGCACTTTAAATGTACAGCTTATATTACACTCCTCGTATTTTGTTTACCATAGACGAAACAACTAAAGCAATTGACTCACAGAAATTTGCCAAAGCCCCTGGCCCAGATAAAATACTGGGGGATTTATATAAATCTGAGCCTTTGATATGGTCCTCCTATCTTAATATGTTGTTAAATGCTATTGCAGCTGGGGGGAAGGTACCAGACTCTTGGTTTGGGGCTGAACTCATAGCTATACATAAACACGGTGACCTAGGGGAGCCATATACTTATAGGCCTGTCAGCCTTATCGATAATGCTAAAACAAGTCTCAAAACAAATCCTGATGAGACTTCTTGATTGGATTGACACTAAAGGGATTTTATCTCCCCTCCAGGCAGGTTTTAGATCAAGAATTAGTACAACAAATCAGATTTTTTGATTCGTCATGTTATATTGAAATATGTTTTACTTCAGAAACAAAAACTGTATGAGGGATTTATTGACCTCGGAGCGGTGTTTCACCTTATACCACGACCCACCCTCTGGCACTGATAAATATGGGGGCCCCAGCTAACTTAGTACACCTAATAAATAGACTACATGTGAATAACTTTGCACAAGTTCGCTGGGGCCCAAACGGCGAACTGACGGATCATATTCCTATAGAGAGAGGAGTTTGCCAGGGCTTTTAGAACCTACCATATTTTCATTTTATATTAATGATTTTGTGGACACTTTAGAACACTGTAGAACTGACTCTTCAATTTTGAACATAAAAAATTATACCTATTTTGCTGATGATTCACTTTTCACATCTCAATCCCCAATGGGCCTCCACATTTTATTTGACACGTTTTTAACATTTTGTAATTCAAGAGGCCTAGAAATAAACACAAATAAAAATAAGTTTATGGTCTTTGGAATGAGGAAAAAGGGAAGTCGCAGTATACATGCAGGGGGTGAGGCTCTTGATAGAGTACATTGTTTTGATTATTTAGGGGTTAGACTGAAGGACAATCTAAGGTAGACAAGTCAATTGGAGAAATCCAAACTAATTACTGATCATAGATCCAATGCTATCTCAAGATTTTATAATAAAACCATGTTGCCTGCTATTTCCCCTGCTGTGGAAGTTTACGGCGCAACTGCCCAGGGAGCTGCTCTTTATGGGGCGGAGATATGGGTTCATGGTAATTTACACTCGTCAACCATTGCCAGGAATAATTTCTTTAGAAGGCTATTAGGTTTACCATCCACTTCTCCATTAAACCCCATGTACCTCGATGTTGGGATGAAAAGAGTTGCGGACCTAGCTATCCTAAAAACTTTATCATATTGGATCCAACTTTGGTCTACACCTGAACTTGTAGTTTTTAAAGATTCACTGATAGAGGTACTGAATCTCCAAGGAGCCAGGGAAATCCCATGGGCCAAATCCGTCTCTGGATGGTTTTCTAAACTTGGAATGCAGCACCTGTGGGATGAGCCCATTACTATTTCAAAATCTGATAATAAATTGCTAAAAATCCGGTATTGGTCTTATATAAACGACCAATATGCTTTGAATACCCACAATAGCTCAGTAACCAGTACATTCCTGGCCCATAAGCATACTCCATTATTTGAAGAATTCCTAGATTTAATATTTCAACTAGAAACTTGTATATAGGATTTTATTATAGAATTCTACCATTAAGGACCTTTACAATTAACTGCTCCACAAACCAAGAAGCCAACATCTGCCCCATTTGTGATCTGGCTATTGAAGATGAGAAACATGTATTTTTTTTATAAAGGAGTATTATCATACATCCTGCAATGGCTAGTTCCTATCTGTCGTATCATGGCCACAGGCGGTCACCTAGGAGCATTTAGGATCCTAAAAAGTGATACATCACAAAAAATAGTATTTGCTGGGAGTACATTTTTAAAAACAATGTCGTACAACAGATTAAAAGTTTTAAAGGCTTTAGAATGATGTGCCTCACTGGTTGAATTTTCCCATTATCTACTGTAGTTTAATTTTACATTGGATTATGCACTATGCACGGACACTTTCTTGCACATTTTGCAAAGCCTTCACATTATAGGTGAGGACAGTATTTATGCATATACTGGAGGCAACATACTGCTGTTTTTATGTATAATCAAAAAAGTGAACCCTGAGGCCTCGGTTATTTGTTATCTGAAGCAAGACATATTTTAGCTTGTGTTGTACTCTTATTTATGTGCTGTTTCTACTGTGTTTTTCTGTGTATGGTAACTGCCTGGAGGGAAATGATGGAATTATGAATATGTTTGGATATTATGAATGCTTTAATGAATTGACTGAAACTTTTTATGGCAATTGTGATGATGCTATATTGGGTGTACATAGGTCCCCGGTCTCTTTTTTTTATCCCCTGTGAATTGATTGTGCTTTTGTTTTTATTTGTTGTGTGTACTTTGATGGTTATTTAACCGAATAAAGTTTATACTACTACTGGAGTCGGTGACGTGAAATTCTCGAATGTTCTGTTAGACTTCATTGGTGTTACCTCTGTTAGTCTTTAGAACAGATATGATTTGGACTCTTAGAGGTACAGACCTCTCTATTCACATTCCCCTTGTGTGACTTTATGCTATATAATGCCCTGATGTGGAGAACTTTTGCCGAAGTCTCCACTAGGCTGACACCTTTCTGATTTCTCTGTTTTAACTTGGTTTCCCTGTTTTCCAGCTTTAGTTTAGGACTAGTTAAGGTGACTTTAGATTTATTAATGCATAGACAGGAGGATTAAAATCTATACACTGATCATCAAATCCAACTTCCTATCTTTTGCATTGCTGCAGCTGGATTTTTTGTATGCCTTATGCTACTAAGCGATACAAAAGGGGATGATGGACGGAGCGTTTGAACAAATCAAACACTCACCCCCAGTCAACTGATCTGGGTTTAATCCATCACCATTCTTTAGTTCACTCAGCCACCCCAGTTCAGACATGGCTATATGCAAATCAGTCTGACCCTGTGCCTTATAGGAACAGTCCAGCCCGAACTGCCAAGCCATGTCTTCCCTGGACCGGAAACAAGCATCCTGGGACCGGTTTCGGATTCATAATCCTCATCAGCCAGGCTATCTTGAATCCAGTGGCCAAGTGAACAAGGGACTCACGTCTGAGTATACTCTGCCACACTTATGCGAACAAAGCGATACAAAAGGGGATGATGGACTGAGCGTTTGAACAAATCAAACACTCACCCCCAGTCAACTGATCTGGGTTTAATCCATCACCATTCTTTAGTTCACTCAGCCACCCCAGTTCAGACATGGCTATATGCAAATCAGTCTGACCCTGTGCCTTATGGGAACAGTCCAGCCCGAACTGCCAAGCCATGTCTTCCCTGGACCGGAAACAAGCATCCTGGGACCGGTTTCGGATTCATAATCCTCATCAGCCAGGCTATCTTGAATCCAGTGGCCAAGTGAACAAGGGACTCACGTCTGAGTATACCCTGCCACACTTAGGGCGAACAAAGCGATACAAAAGGGGATGATGGACGGAGCGTTTGAACAAATCAAACACTCACCCCCAGTCAACTGATCTGGGTTTAATCCATCACCATTCTTTAGTTCACTCAGCCACCCCAGTTCAGACATGGCTATATGCAAATCAGTCTGACCCTGTGCCTTATGGGAACAGTCCAGCCCGAACTGCCAAGCCATGTCTTCCCTGGACCGGAAACAAGCATCCTGGGACCGGTTTCGGATTCATAATCCTCATCAGCCAGGCTATCTTGAATCCAGTGGCCAAGTGAACAAGGGACTCACGTCTGAGTATACCCTGCCACACTTAGGGCGAACAAAGCGATACAAAAGGGGATGATGGACGGAGCGTTTGAACAAATCAAACACTCACCCCCAGTCAACTGATCTGGGTTTAATCCATCACCATTCTTTAGTTCACTCAGCCACCCCAGTTCAGACATGGCTATATGCAAATCAGTCTGACCCTGTGCCTTATGGGAACAGTCCAGCCCGAACTGCCAAGCCATGTCTTCCCTGGACCGGAAACAAGCATCCTGGGACCGGTTTCGGATTCATAATCCTCATCAGCCAGGCTATCTTGAATCCAGTGGCCAAGTGAACAAGGGACTCACGTCTGAGTATACCCTGCCACACTTAGGGCGAACAAAGCGATACAAAAGGGGATGATGGACGGAGCGTTTGAACAAATCAAACACTCACCCCCAGTCAACTGATCTGGGTTTAATCCATCACCATTCTTTAGTTCACTCAGCCACCCCAGTTCAGACATGGCTATATGCAAATCAGTCTGACCCTGTGCCTTATGGGAACAGTCCAGCCCGAACTGCCAAGCCATGTCTTCCCTGGACCGGAAACAAGCATCCTGGGACCGGTTTCGGATTCATAATCCTCATCAGCCAGGCTATCTTGAATCCAGTGGCCAAGTGAACAAGGGACTCACGTCTGAGTATACCCTGCCACACTTAGGGCGAACAAAGCGATACAAAAGGGGATGATGGACGGAGCGTTTGAACAAATCAAACACTCACCCCCAGTCAACTGATCTGGGTTTAATCCATCACCATTCTTTAGTTCACTCAGCCACCCCAGTTCAGACATGGCTATATGCAAATCAGTCTGACCCTGTGCCTTATGGGAACAGTCCAGCCCGAACTGCCAAGCCATGTCTTCCCTGGACCGGAAACAAGCATCCTGGGACCGATTTCGGATTCATAATCCTCATCAGCCAGGCTATCTTGAATCCAGTGGCCAAGTGAACAAGGGACTCACATCTGAGTATACCCTGCCACACTTAGGGCGAACAAAGCGATACAAAAGGGGATGATGGACGGAGCGTTTGAACAAATCAAACACTCACCCCCAGTCAACTGATCTGGGTTTAATCCATCACCATTCTTTAGTTCACTCAGCCACCCCAGTTCAGACATGGCTATATGCAAATCAGTCTTACCCTGTGCCTTATGGGAACAGTCCAGCCCGAACTGCCAAGCCATGTCTTCCCTGGACCGGAAACAAGCATCCTGGGACTGGTTTCGGATTCATAATCCTCATCAGCCAGGCTATCTTGAATCCAGTGGCCAAGTGAACAAGGGACTCACGTCTGAGTATACCCTGCCACACTTAGGGCGAACAAAGCGATACAAAAGGGGATGATGGACAGAGCGTTTGAACAAATCAAACACTCACCCCCAGTCAACCGATCTGGGTTTAATCCATCACCATTCTTTAGTTCACTCAGCCACCCCAGTTCAGACATGGCTATATGCAAATCAGTCTGACCCTGTGCCTTATGGGAACAGTCCAGCCCGAACTGCCAAGCCATGTCTTCCCTGGACCGGAAACAAGCATCCTGGGACCGATTTCGGATTCATAATCCTCATCAGCCAGGCTATCTTGAATCCAGTGGCCAAGTGAACAAGGGACTCACGTCTGAGTATACCCTGCCACACTTAGGGCGAACAAAGCGATACAAAAGGGGATGATGGACGGAGCGTTTGAACAAATCAAACACTCACCCCCAGTCAACTGATCTGGGTTTAATCCATCACCATTCTTTAGTTCACTCAGCCACCGCAGTTCAGACATGGCTATATGCAAATCAGTCTGACCCTGTGCCTTATGGGAACAGTCCAGCCCGAACTGCCAAGCCATGTCTTCCCTGGACCGGAAACAAGCATCCTGGGACCGGTTTCGGATTCATAATCCTCATCAGCCAGGCTATCTTGAATCCAGTGGCCAAGTGAACAAGGGACTCACGTCTGAGTATACCCTGCCACACTTAGGGCGAACAAAGCGATACAAAAGGGGATGATGGACGGAGCGTTTGAACAAATCAAACACTCACCCCCAGTCAACTGATCTGGGTTTAATCCATCACCATTCTTTAGTTCACTCAGCCACCCCAGTTCAGACATGGCTATATGCAAATCAGTCTGACCCTGTGCCTTATGGGAACAGTCCAGCCCGAACTGCCAAGCCATGTCTTCCCTGGACCGGAAACAAGCATCCTGGGACCGGTTTCGGATTCATAATCCTCATCAGCCAGGCTATCTTGAATCCAGTGGCCAAGTGAACAAGGGACTCACGTCTGAGTATACCCTGCCACACTTAGGGCGAACAAAGCGATACAAAAGGGGATGATGGACGGAGCGTTTGAACAAATCAAACACTCACCCCCAGTCAACTGATCTGGGTTTAATCCATCACCATTCTTTAGTTCACTCAGCCACCCCAGTTCAGACATGGCTATATGCAAATCAGTCTGACCCTGTGCCTTATGGGAACAGTCCAGCCCAACCTGCCAAGCCATGTCTTCCCTGGACCGGAAACAAGCATCCTGGGACCGATTTCGGATTCATAATCCTCATCAGCCAGGCTATCTTGAATCCAGTGGCCAAGTGAACAAGGGACTCACATCTGAGTATACCCTGCCACACTTAGGGCGAACAAAGCGATACAAAAGGGGATGATGGACGGAGCGTTTGAACAAATCAAACACTCACCCCCAGTCAACTGATCTGGGTTTAATCCATCACCATTCTTTAGTTCACTCAGCCACCCCAGTTCAGACATGGCTATATGCAAATCAGTCTTACCCTGTGCCTTATGGGAACAGTCGAGCCCGAACTGCCAAGCCATGTCTTCCCTGCACCGGAAACAAGCATCCTGGGACTGGTTTCGGATTCATAATCCTCATCAGCCAGGCTATCTTGAATCCAGTGGCCAAGTGAACAAGGGACTCACGTCTGAGTATACCCTGCCACACTTAGGGCGAACAAAGCGATACAAAAGGGGATGATGGACGGAGCGTTTGAACAAATCAAACACTCACCCCCAGTCAACTGATCTGGGTTTAATCCATCACCATTCTTTAGTTCACTCAGCCACCCCAGTTCAGACATGGCTATATGCAAATCAGTCTGACCCTGTGCCTTATGGGAACAGTCCAGCCCGAACTGCCAAGCCATGTCTTCCCTGGACCGGAAACAAGCATCCTGGGACCGATTTCGGATTCATAATCCTCATCAGCCAGGCTATCTTGAATCCAGTGGCCAAGTGAAGAAGGGACTCACATCTGAGTATACCCTGCCACACTTAGGGCGAACAAAGCGATACAAAAGGGGATGATGGACGGAGCGTTTGAACAAATCAAACACTCACCCCCAGTCAACTGATCTGGGTTTAATCCATCACCATTCTTTAGTTCACTCAGCCACCCCAGTTCAGACATGGCTATATGCAAATCAGTCTTACCCTGTGCCTTATGGGAACAGTCCAGCCCGAACTGCCAAGCCATGTCTTCCCTGGACCGGAAACAAGCATCCTGGGACTGGTTTCGGATTCATAATCCTCATCAGCCAGGCTATCTTGAATCCAGTGGCCAAGTGAACAAGGGACTCATGTCTGAGTATACCCTGCCACACTTAGGGCGAACAAAGCGATACAAAAGGGGATGATGGACGGAGCGTTTGAACAAATCAAACACTCACTCCCAGTCAACTGATCTGGGTTTAATCCATCACCATTCTTTAGTTCACTCAGCCACCCCAGTTCACACATGGCTATATGCAAATCAGTCTGACCCTGTGCCTTATGGGAACAGTCCAGCCCGAACTGCCAAGCCATGTCTTCCCTGGACCGGAAACAAGCATCCTGGGACCGGTTTCAGATTCATAATCCTCATCAGCCAGGCTATCTTGAATCCAGTGGCCAAGTGAACAAGGGACTCACGTCTGAGTATACCTTGCCACACTTAGGGCGAACAAAGCGATACAAAAGGGGATGATGGACGGAGCGTTTGAACAAATCAAACACTCACCCCCAGTCAACTGATCTGGGTTTAATCCATCACCATTCTTTAGTTCACTCAGCCACCCCAGTTCAGACATGGCTATATGCAAATCAGTCTGACCCTGTGCCTTATGGGAACAGTCCAGCCCGAACTGCCAAGCCATGTCTTCCCTGGACTGGAAACAAGCATCCTGGGACCGGATAGACAGGAGGATTAAAATCTATACACTGATCATCAAATCCAACTTCCTATCTTTTGCATTGCTGCAGCTGGATTTTTTGTATGCCTTATGCTACTAAGACTTCATTTCATTTGACGCTCGGTTTTAACAGTGATGATTCTGTATGTTTATAATCTGTTCTTGGTACTCATCAGTTTGGCTTTGAACTTGTAATAACCCATTTAACCTTACTCCTCTGTTCCTGTTCCTCATTGTGTGGTCAAATGGACTACCCTTTGATTAAAAAGTTTGATTAATGTTAACTCCCTTTTACCTCTCAGGCAACTACAAAGTTCTATTGACAAGAGAGATGGTAAGAATGGCCCAATGCTCCATCAAATCTGTGCAGGATAGTATCCCACAGATGAGACCAATCCTATTATCCAGTGGGTGCATTAGAACAGCTTCCCAACTTTTACAGAACACAGCTACAAAAAAGAGTTCCCTGGAAGGTTAGGCAACTGGAGAGGGAAAAGAAACAGAGACTGTAAGCATCACTTAAGTTTGAATAAAAATGTTGTCATTTATTTCTTACATTTTATATCCTCCTTAATGGATCTCAGGTGCCCAGGCATCTGCTTCCACATACTAGCTGCTTTAACTCTAAAAGAGGAGCCACCTCAGCATTGTTTTTTAAAGCCAGGAACAAACATTAAACCAGCTCTACTAGAATGCAGGGACCTACCTGGTCTATAAACCTTGATCCTCTCATTTAGGCACCTGGGCCCTTTTTTGTGAAGGGCTTGATCTGTCAATGTCAGTGGCTTCTACATTATGCTTTGTCTGACCAGTAGCCAATGCAGTCTCTCCTAGAAAAGATATACTGATGTGTGCTTAGACAATTTATTAAGGAGGCGGGCTACTATGTTCTTAATTGCTTGAAGACTCTGGACACAATAATCAGGTAGACCCAATTAAAGAACAATGGCATGGTCCAGCCCAGATAATAGCAATGCTCTGACCAGTGTGACTCGTGCATCATGTGAATGGAACTTAAGAAACGTCCTCAGCATGTGACAGATCCAAAAGCAATGCTTCACAACTTCTGACACCTGTGCACTGAACGATAGTTGGGAGTCAAACACAAAACCAAGCTTTCTGGCCACTGCTGTTGGAAAGGGCAGAGGAGTATTTAACCCAAACAATAAGACCTCTTTGCAGTGCAGTTTATCTGCTCTCAGTCATGCAAGCAGCACTTTCATGCAACCTGCAAAAGCAGCTTTTACTTGTGGAATCCCCGTCACACAAGAGGAGGAGCTGCGTTTTATCTGCGTATGATATGACCTTGACGTTTAAGGATTCAACCAAATTTTCCAAAGCGTTATAAAGATGCTGAAGACGAATAGGACTTAAGGAGGAGCCCTATGGCGTGTCCCTCACTTCAACGTTTTTTGCCCCAGAGGCATATAGTTTCATTCACACTACCTGTTCTCGACCCTCAAGGAAAGAACCCAGCCAGTTTAAGGCTGGGCCCATCACCCCTAGATGCTCTAACCTGCGCAGCACGATATTATGGTTTTCTGTGTCAAATGCGGCTGACAGGTCCAATTTGCTGCTTCTTTATTAAATGGGGGAGTGTCCAATGGCATAAATGTAGGCTTGCATCTTGTCCCATTTTGTCTTCCTGAAGTGAGATTTGCATTCCTCTAAGGACGTAATCTGACTTCATGAGAAGAGTTTCGAGAACACTGAACTTTGTCCCTCTTTTCCAGTGTTTAAAGGCTTCTCCGTTCATTGCCGGTGTAAAATCCTGATTATAATGCATAGTGTGCTACACAATGGTAATGATGTCAATTGGCTCTTCTTAGCTACTCCATCTCAACCCCCAAAAACCATTCTCAATGGTGTTGCTTCATATGTGTTCCATGGTCTGTGCCTCTTGTTCAATTACACCAGGTCCCAAAGTTTTCCGCCCAGCATAGCTAGTTCCATCAGGAACAATCTACTATCAGTTTTCCTTGAGGCCCTCTTCGCAATTACATGAAGGTGAGTGGCCTGATAGCAGTTAGGGATGTGTAGACAGGTCATGCTTCAGAGCTCCCTGGGTGCCCTCAATATATTTTTACTGATCTGAGCCCATCCCCACTCAGTCTTGACAATTCTACCCTGACGTTCCAGTAGTCCTGATTGAGAGACCATTGCAGTCAATTGCTGGACCAATAGAACAGGCAGAGAAAGACATACATCGTCAGATCATAATTTGACCTAATCATGAGTACTACATAGGGTGCCATGTTCTCAAATGTTCCGATATGTGGCTTCATAGACAAAGCAAGTAAGCTGCATACTGTCCCTCCAATTTTTCTGTGAAGTAATGGCCAAGGTATTTCAATTACAGCAGTACCCAGGATAATGAGCAATTTTGCTTGAGATGGCCAATGCCATGTTATTGGAAAGATATGAATAGATCTCCAACATTGTCCTAATTTGTACAGAAATTTTAGACATTTCCTAAATGAAAACCTGAGGACCTGTAAAAAACATTGTAAACACCTTGAGAGGAAATGTCGGAAAGACTATAATATGGCAGACAAAGATATCTCTAAAGCAGCACTAAAGGACTACGATTCTCAGCTCTGGCTAGGAAAAAATCATTCTTTGAGAAGAAAATTGAACAATCAGATAAATATTCTAAAGAAATATTCAAAATCATGAAAACATTTCTGAATCCAGAGGTAGTAGCCAAATGAAAACACTCCTTGTCTGAATGGTGTCAACAGTTGGCAGGTTATTTTCATGATAAAATATCTACGACCCAAGCAAGTTAGTCGAACATAGCTCAGCCGGTAGAAAGTTTCGGTAAGGTGTCTTGTTTTAGCAGACGCACTTTCGAGTTGCCCACTTTCTCTAACCCTCACAAATATTTCTATGGATGAATCTTTGATGGCCATTAAGAGTCCTAACAGGGGGTCCCATCTGATCCCTCTCTGCCCAAATTACTCACCAAAGTGGCTATTAATCCAGTTGTAAACAGAGTTCTGAATTAGTCACTGTCTTTAGGAACAGGGCCCACCAGATAGAAACATACCAAAATGTTACCTATACTTAAAATGCCGACGGCCGACTCTAAAGTTCAAGCCAATTACAGGCCGATTTCCCTCCTTCCGGCATTTTGCATTATCGAAAATATTAGAAAAGCATGTTAACTCACACATCTCAGGTTACCTGGAAAGTAACAATCTTCTGCATCCCAGTCAGTCAGGCTTCAGAGCTAACTTTAGTACAGAAACAGCTCTGCTAGAAGTAGTTTACCACAACAAGAGCACACTAGATAATGGGGACAAGGCCGCCCCTGATCATGTTTGATCTATCTGTGGCCCTTAATACGTCTCCCATGAAAGATTGCTGTCTCTCCTACAGTCTGTTGGAATTGAAGGTCTGGCTCTAAAGTGGTTGACCTCCTTTCTGAATAACAGAAGTCAAGAAGTGTGGATCCCACCATGCTCATCTCCAATTTGCGAGTTGGCTGGGGGAGTACCTCAAGGGTCGGCATTGAGTCCCACCTTATTCAGTGCCTACCTTATTCCTCTAGCTGTCTTAGCTGAGGCTCTGAGGGCGAAAGTAATATCATACACAGATGACACTCAGTTGCTTTTTAACTTTGGAAAAGAAGCTGCATTTGATGGATTGGTTATTAAGTCCTGTTTCCCCAATGTGTTCAACTGGCTATCCATTTACCAATTAAAATGCAACCCCAACGAAACGAGGATTGTGTTTTTTGGTGTCTCCTCACCAGAGGTTTGGAGGACTTGGTGGCCTCAAGACGTCCCCCGTCCAGGTACACAACAGAGCTTGGTTAAAACCTGGGAATTAAAATTGACAAATTTCCCTGTCCATCCAACTCCAAATTGAGGCACTGGTGGGTTCTTGCTTTGGGCTACTTTGCTCTTTGAAAAAATTCTTAACTTTCCTATCTGTTGAAACCAGGAAATAGCGGTTTGGGCCCTGATCACTTCCAATATTGATGAATGAAATGCTCTCTATCTGGGCCTTCCAGAATATCTTCTTAGTCACTTACAAGTGGTCCAGAATGTGGCAGCTAGAATAGTTCTTAATCTTGCTCCAAGAACTTACAAGTCCCCAGACTTGAGGGCGCTTCACTAGCTCCCCATCAAAAAGAGGGTTCATTTAAGACACTGGTCCCGGCCCAGAAAGCCCTTAGTGAGAAGGGAGCTGTATACCTGAGGAGGGGCATATATATGTATGACCCTCCCAGGGTTTTGCGATCTATTGCGATCCGATGCCAGTATACCTAAAATTGCTAGGCCAGAATTGGAGGAATATCTTTCTCCTTTCTTGCTGTGAAGGCCTAGAATAAACTCCCCATGGAACTCTATACCACCTCAGAGCTTCCTGTTTTCAGGGAGAAGCTAAAAATCTACCTTTCCTACATATTGAATAAGACAATCATTTTTTGCTGGCAGGATTCCCTATCGTCAGCGCTGGGACACTCTTTGGAGTATGCAAACGCTCTATACATGCCTTTCATTTCATTTTAATTTTTTTTAATTTTCAACAAATGCACTCAGAGAAACCAATTACCAGATGTATAACAGAATCATCCCATATAAGGTACAGCTGGTTACCCAGCAAATGAAAAGAATACGTTTTATATACAAAAGACATATATGACTGTAAAACACATGACATAACACAAAGCAGATCATAATAAAAAAGCAAAAGAACATTCAGCTCCACGGGCAGTACAAAGAAATACCAATAACATAAACAGCAAAAAAGAAAAACTCATAGGGCCTGATTACGATGATGGGTGGACTGCAACCGACCGTCGGTTACAGTCCGCCCAACATCTGACATTGTGGTCAACCGCCGCATTACGATGTGGAGGCATCTGGTTGAGGGACCATCTGCGGCACTTTCGACATGCTCAAGGAGCCCGTCAGAGCATTGCAAAGACAAATAATCCCATAATGATGGCAGAGCCAGCGTCAGCTCCGCCAGTGAGGATTATGATGTCACTTTCTGACAGCCTTTCCATGTCGGCCTTTCCAACATGGAAAGGCTGTCAGAAATTGAATTTGGAGCCCTCTAGCAGAGTGCCTGTCCTTCTGTGGCCTCCTAAACATCCCTGTACCGTGTGGCAGGCACCATGAGGTATTTCCCGGTGTCTGCTACACGGTACAGTTTTTCAGCCTGGCTGCCTTCGTGGGGAGGATACGAGTTCCGCAATATAGAGATTTGCTGTTTGGCTAATAGAAGAGCAATAACTGTAAAACAACAAAGTGCTAGAGGTAGTGGCTTAACATACCCCAATAAAGCCATAAGACGCTCAGCAGAGAGTGGTTACTCGATCATAAGAGACAGAATGGAGAAAATATCCTTCAAAAAGGATGCTATCATCACACACGTCAATGTCAAGTGGGAGAGGTCTGCATGATCTGCCTGCTATTTCAGGCACTTATGGGATCTAATTATATCAAATTTTGCCAGCGCATCGGGGGAGGGTAAGCTCTGTGGAGGTATTTATGGCGCAGTATCTTATGCCGGTGATTACATGACACATGTTTGGTCCACATAGATTACATAAAAGTTTGAACCATGCCGGACTAGTAGTAGATAGGGTCTAAATTGCAGTGGGATCACAGGGGAGTCCAGGGGCAGTATGGTAGCAAGTAGAAGATGTGATAGTTGTGCTTTTTCAGGTTTGAAGAATGGCATCGGGCATCTGTGTGATATCAGTAGCAAATATAATGCACTTGTGCAACGTAAAAATACAGTCGGAGGCTGGGGACTCCAAATCCACTGAGATCATAGGGGAGTGTGAGGACTTCCCAGTGAACCCAAGACAGGGAGCCAACCCATACAAGCCGAATGAACAACCCTCGCAGAGATGTGAAAAAATTGTTAGTGAGAGCAATGGGAATGTTTACAAAAGATAAAGAAATTAAGGCAGCACAATCATTTTAATAATTGATATTTGCCCAGCCATTCCCAGCAGGAGTTGAATACACCAGTGTTTAAAGTTTTGCTACAGCAGGCCCTTAGTTGTGACGAATAACCTCTGAGTGCTGCATGTTGATATAAATGCCCAAACACTTGGTGGAATGCGTGCACCATGTCAGAGGAAAATAAAGGTTGCAAGACACAGTGGCATCCGTGAGTGGGAATAACTTGGTCTTGTTCCAGTTTATATTTGTAAACCAGAGAAATTCCCAAATCCCTACACCTCACGCACTAATGGAGGTAAGTTGACTGTGGGACCACGGATGAACAACATAATATCACCTTCATAAAGGGAAGCTAACACCGTCCCATGTGGAATTCTAAGGTCCCTATGGAAATTGTTTTTCCTGCAGATGGCGAACTAAAGGGTCCATGGCAATTATAAATTAGAAAGGAGAAAGTGGACATCCCTGTCTGGTACCAAAAGGTAACAAGAAGGGTTCTGTGAGTGTACCATTGAAGCATAGCTGGGCCAATGGGTCTTGGTAAAGAAGGCAAATTATTTGATGAAAGATGTTAGGCATGCCCGTGTTTCCAGTGTAGCATGGAGGAAGGATCATTCAAGTGAATTGAATGCCTTTTCAGTATCTAATAGCACAACTACTGAGGGCACAGAGGGAGAGATATGGTTGATCACTGCAAATAAAGTGCGATGTTTGATTGAAGTAGAACAGTGTGGTATGAAGCCAGCTTGCATGTGGGCAATTATACGATGCAATAATAGAGAAAGGTGAGTATTTTAGTGTTGAAATTTATGAGAGCTACTGGGCGGTATGAGGAGCAGTGGAAATGATGCTCAGTGGAAATGATGCTTGTTTGGCTTAAGACCATAATGACAACTTCCTGTAGTGTGGGGGGACAGAGCAACATTCAAAAGATTCAGCATGAATATCTAATAAATGCTGGACCAGAAGCGGTTTATAAGGTTTGTAAAAGTCTCCAGTGAACTCAACAGAGTGGCCGCCTGTAGAGCCACTCGGGACCTCTATGGCCTGTGATACTTCCTGTAATGGGGAAGTAATGTGGGAGGCAAGGAATTGTTGTTGGTCGGCCTCAAGTCGCACCATGGCAAGTTTTTAGACAGATAGTTAGATAGAGCCTCTTTACCGGTGCCCGGGCAAGAAGTGTAAAGCGCATTATATTAGTCAGTAAAGCCTGCTAGAATAGACCCATCATCTGTAATGTAAGTGCCATCCCGACGGCTCAAATGAGTGACATAGGTGGCTTTATATAGGGACGAAGCAAGCGAGGCAGCGTTTTTCTGGGATGCTCACCCTCACTATACCTACACGCTGTTGCATATTTTCTCAGGAAGGCAGTGTCACGTTGGGGGAGGTTGTGGAACTCAAGCATTAATTTGGATCTATCGTGGACCTGATGGGCTGGTTAAATTTTCCAGTCAGCAGTGTCTAGTGACCAGAGCTTGTCCTCTAACTCAGTTAGGTGAGCTCGAATAGCATGAAGCTCCCATGGGTGCTTTGAGATACACCACCCCTCGTAAAGGACGTAATAGCCTTCCAAAGAGTAGAGGGGTTCCCAACAGAGCCTAGATTAATGGAAAACAATTCAATAATGGCCTCATAAACTTCAGAGCAAAAGATTATATCAAATAGTGTGGTTAGAAGGAATTCCCATCTGTCGGACCACAGGAACCTGCATGTGTGTGTGTGTGTGTGTGTAACATGAGTCACACAGGAGTACGGTCTGACAGCTTAAGGGAAAGGGCACAACAGTGTATACAGGAGAGTCATGTACCAACGATCAATACGAGTCCACACATTATGCGGGGCAGAATAAAAAGTATACTTGCGTCGCCTCGGAAATTTATGACACTATGCACCTATAAATGAAATGTGTCAAAAAGGTCAGTAAAAGCCTTGAAAGATTGGGGTTTAAAAATAGATGTGGATCCTGTGCAGTCAATTTCTGGCTGCCAAGTAAGGTTCAGGTCGCCTCCCAATGTCATGTAATCCATATGGTCCTGGACGATTAGGGAAGATAAGTCAGCAAAGAAGTCTGGGGAGTCGGTATTTGGTGCATATACTCTGACCTGTAATACTGCTCGACCTGCCAACTGTCTATTCACATGTAAGTGCTGACCAGTGGGGTACAAGGCAGTATGCATCTGTTGAAAAGGGACCCCACTATGTATCAAGATGCACACCCCTCGTGAATAGAAATTAGAGTGAGAGAAATAGCGATGTGTACCCCAGGAGGATGCAAACCTACAGTCTATTCCTGGAGCCCAATGTGTCTCTTGAAGAAAGGCCACCTGAACTCCATGGCAGCATAAGTAAGCGAGAACCTGTTTTCCCTTTCGGGGATTGTTCAAACCTTTAATATTCCATGTCATGCAGGAGAGTGGTTGGGCCTTGTCTCTAGTAGTGGCTGAAGACATAATGTTGAAAGACAGAATTCCACATAAATAAGACTGGTAGGGGTAAAGTCAATGCGTACCACAGCAATAGTAAGGCTTCAAAACAGGATAATTCAAACAAACAAACAATAACCCCCTTCCTACACTCCACCCAAAAAGAAGGATGGAGAACCCAAACATCCCAAAAAGAGAGAACACATATAAACATCGTGGTGTACACCATAGTGGGGACAACATCCGTATAAGCAAGTCCAGATGGACCATAATAGAAAATTAGTAAGAAGTCATTGAGTAATTGAGCAATAGAAGACGCAATAATAGGACACAATATAATTCAGTGTATAAACCACTGGCATGGGCCTGCAGAGGCATCTCATAACATATAACAAACTGCAGCTGGCTGCTTTCATAGAGTATCAGAGTGTATAGAGCATTTTTACCATGAACGAGTTCTGGGGAGGTGGGCGCCAGGTCCACAGCAGTTGCAAACACCTGGGTTAGTGCTAGGTGTGGAGTCACCAGAAGGGTGGTTCTTGGAGAATCTCTCAGCATCTGCATGGGTGTTGAAAAGATGATGCCAGCATCAAATTACACCCAGAGGCGTTCAGGAAAGAGCATCCCATATTTGAGAACCATCTTTTGGAGATTGTGTTTAACATCCATTATGTTTGCGATGTGCCTCTTGGACCAATGGGGTGTAGTTGGGACCAAATGTGAGAAACCTGGCATTAAAGCAATCGCTTATCCTGAGCCACTCATAGAGCGGCATTGCAATCTTTAAAGTTGAGGAGTCTGGCAATAATTTGTTGGGGTGGCGCTCTTGGAACTGGCCGGAGACAGAATGTGTGGTGCACTCTTTCCACCACAAAAATATCAGTGAATGACTTCTTGTTGAAAATCTCTGCTAAGAGGTGTTCCACAAAGACATCCAACCTCCCCGTGCTGGTGGATTCTGGTATGCCAGCTATACGAATATTGTTACAGTGAAATCTCACTTGCAAGTCTTCATTCTTGGTTGCACTAGTCTTGAGGATGCGCTCTACTGTTGAAGGCGCTTCAGTGTGTCAGCACTGCTATCCTTAATCTCTGAAATTCTGTGCTTTGCACCATCGAGCCTCACATTCTGATGGTTGAGTCATTCTTACATGGCATCAAAATATCAGGAAGAGCACTAGAACCAGCCATAATAGTAGGAAGTTCATAGAAGAGCAGCCATGTGCAAGTATGCATAGCAGAACCAGCAAAACAGTGGGCACAGCGGCGACAGGGGAAGGAACACCAGTCACTGGGCCTGTATAGTGCCTAGGTCAGCAGAGAAAAAGAGCACTCAGATTCAACATGGAACCATGACACTGCCAGTAAAGCAGGGAGCACAATGTAGAAAGGCACCAGGTCAGCCCGCACCATCCAAAGAGAGAAAGCGACAGCAAGTGAAGAATGCGAGAAGCGAATCTCAGCTCCAGAGGTACACAGTTAAGCCTCCCAGCTCACCCTTATGATACACTGAACAAAGACCAAAGAACAAACCCCGCCAGTGGATAGTGTGGTCCCAAGTCTGGGATCCTAGTGTACATGGGGCGATAAACCTAGAAGTTGGTACTGCACATTACAAAATTATCATAAATCAATTATTCGTAAGAGACAGATTTTAGCAAATATATAAGTATTTTTATTTTAGTGTAGAAAGCATTTATGTACATCCATAACACATAATTATTTTATAAATATAATACACATGATCAATTTGAAAGCAAATAAAAATTTACAAAATTACATACTCATTTCGAACCTACCCAGTAACATTTTCATACTTCAATCATACTATCATTCTTTCAATTTTTCAAACCTAATCCTACCTAAAGATCAAACATTCCACTCTCATTCTTCAATCAATACAGGTTATTCTGTTGTATGCCACACAAAGATGGTCAATATGTGGCATAGAGCAGAGTATTGTTCCAGACAATTAATCTTATCACGGCATCTAATCGATACTCTCTAATGTGTCGTATATCTGGAACCACAGGCCGACGCGCGTTTCGGTGACTGGCCGGATGGGCCACACCTTCATCGGGGCTGGGAAATGTTGACTGGGCGAGAAACAGGATAATAATCTAAAAATAAAACACAATGCCTTAATATGTATCTACATCAAAGTCAAATCTGTCAAGGACTTTTTCATTCTAATAACTTTATTTTACCAACATCGATAAAATTTGAGCACATAAGTGTCTTTCTTCTACTCCTGTTTTATATATTTGTCACAATGACAGCGTGCAGTACCAAACAGAACTAGGGACACTCCCTAAATTAGTCTCCCACAAGGTGAGATCTAAAAGAGGCAATTTGGATAACCTCGGCTGAGCAACCAAAAAGAGAGCATATAAACAATTTTAACATCTTTCATAACCTCCATTTACTTCCCAAAGTATACCATACTCATTCTCGAACACATGTTGACCAGACACAAGAGTATTATAATTATGCAGTTCAGAAAAGCGACGTTTAAGGGCTAGACTTTTACTCTCTCTAGGACCTGACGTGTCTAGGACATAACACAAAGTGAGCTAGATGGCAATAACTAACAATGGTATAGGATCGAAACTAATCAGTTTAGCTGCATAATTTACCTATTAGTGGTTTTTGCTTTTTTTAAAAAAACACAATACAAAGGCTAATGGCATGGTCTAGGTTTCAAGTTTACCTGCAATAGTCCGCAACAGATTCCTTAGTGCAAAGGGCGCATAGAGTGTTTTTTTCACCCCTATTTTCGCAAAGCAGGACACTGTTAGATGACAAAAATGCTTTCCGTTTATAAATTATCCTCATTGATTAATTCCTATCTGGCTGTCAGTAGGTTTTCAGTTTCATTACCTGAGTCTTTAGATTTATTTTATCGAGGATAGGATTCCAATACCCTCGAATTTATGGATGGGAAAGTGGCCTGACGATTGCTGCACAGTGCACGTTTTTTCCTTTTTCCCCCCCGGACATCAGGCATGAATCCCTAAGATAAAGGGATATTATGATGAATATACATACTAGCCATTATTAATCTAATGCGGAGATGCCATTATTTAATAATTTCTACACACCGTGAATATTGAAGCAGAGGCGGCTAGTCAGGACAAATCTGCGTCACCCAACACAGCTGGCATATATCCGCCTAATGAAAAAACAATGATTCAATGAATCAAGCGTGCTAACGCATTTTGTTTATGTAGCCCATAACATCAAATAGCCACACTTACTTAACTGGGAGGACACACTGTCCGTAGATTGAATTCTGTTGATGTTCAAATATCGCTAATCGCCTTGAGTAGCTCGTCCTTGCACGAAGCTGCCTAATATGTAGATGCAAAAAGTAGAGGCAGAGTGAGGAAAAGCCTCTGCGCGCATTTTACTTATTAAAAACCGGTGACTAGGGCAACGAGCACTTACTTAGGGTTCCTGATCAAGCGTCCTACGTTGGGGATCTGTTGCAGGCGCGCCTAGTCCGGAAGTCTTTAGGGGGAGACGCCTTGGGTTTAAAGATAAAGAAAGTGAGGAAAAGCCTCTGCGCGCATTTTACATATTAACAGCCGGCGACGAGGGCAACGAGCACTTACTTAGGATTCCTGATCAAGCGTCCTACGTTGGGGGTCTGTTGCAGGCGCGCTTAGTCCGGAGGTCTTTAGGGGGAGACGCCTGGGGTTTAAAATTGAAGAAAGGCAGAAAGTAAGACACTACTTAGCGCATTCAAATTTGGCGTCCACGGGGATCCTAAACAAAGCGTACTTACTCGGTGTTCTTGGCAGGAAGTCCATAGATGGGGTTCCGTCAGTAGACCTACGTGGCTAATCCTCGAACGGGGCAGGACTCACTAGGGCACTAAGCCTACTCGGGTTTAAATAGCCCAAGTTCCCGCGCCGAACAGGCTATCGATCAGCTGCTTGGTGGTGGAGCAGTCAAAGACGGACTCGGTGATTACATGCAGATAGAACGGTCAAAGACGGACTAAGGCACTTGTCAGTGGTTCCGGTGGCGGCCATCTTATAGTGGGAATCAAAGACTGATATTATATTGCTGTAATCCCCGATTTTAGATGTAATTTCATTTATATTCATTATAAGCAGTTTTATTTTGGTCGTATTTAGCTTGTCTTAACGGTCTAGTTTTAAACCCATTATTTCAATTTTAGTCCGCCCTCCAGATTATGATAGAAGTGTTAACATATTATTTTCATAGACGTTAAATGACATTATAGATATAGCACATCGACCTGTTTGTAAGGTCACTTTGTTATTGCTCTTAGAAAGGTAAACCAATCTTAAAAGTTGCAGTATCCTATGTATATTATAGTTAACTATTCACCACTAACCCCTTAAATTAGTTATCCAGGACGCGACAGATACTTCAACGTCCTATACAACCTGATTATGTAAAGAAATAAATTTCTTCTCGCATTTTTTACATGAACGCCTGGTGCCAAGGGCATTCTTCGTTGTGTCCTCTGTTTACAGTATCCAAATAAAAAATCCAGAACACCTCCCGTTTTTTTCTCAGACCTTTAGGGTCAGTGCCTGGGTCCGCTTTTATTTTTTCTAGGATGAACCAACGTAGATCATGTTCACTGTGCTCTTTTTCAAGCCAGTGTGTGACCAAGGGAGCCGTGGTTTTTTCATTCCTGATGTTCGATTTGTGTTCCCCTATTCGCGTCCTACATTCTCTGCCCGTCTCCCCAACATATGGGAGGTTGCATGGGCACAGGATTAGATAGACGATATTGCTTGTGCGACAGTTTGTCATGGTTTCATTCCGTCGCACAGATATCGTACGGTTGTTAGTACTGACTGTCTCTCCTACAATAGCTTGAGGACAAATGTGGCAGGTCCCACATTTATGATTTCCATATATCGGTTCCAGTCCAGTCAAAGAGGTTTGAGTATTTTCCACTGTTTCCTTGAATTTCCCCCTGACCAGGTGGTTCTTTAAGTTGGGATTTTTTCTAAAAGCAAAAATCGGTCGGGTTAGATGTGGTTTCTCCTTTTCTGTGTTCAAAATGTGCCAACTGGAATTGACGGCTTGCCTTATCTTATGGTTCATTTCCGAGTGGCGAGTTATACATACAAGTTGGTTGGTTTTCTCAGAGTGTCTTGGTATAAACATCGCCTCCCTGTCGGTGTATCTGGCCCGTTTAAAGGACTGTTTGACCAGCCTGGCTGGATAGCCTCGAAATCGAAGTTTCTCCTGCAGGATATCCGCTTGGGCCAAAAAATCATGCATATCCGAACAATTCCTCCTAATACGCAAAAATTGGCTGTAGGGGATACTATCCCTCTGGCTCCGCGGATGAAAACTGGAATACTGGAGTAAAGTGTTTCGAGCCGTAGGTTTTGTGTATAGTGATACTTTAATGGCTTTTTTGTCATTTTCAATCCAGATATCCAGAAATTCAATTTTAACTGTGCTGGTGTGACTGGTAAATCTCAAATTAACATCAGCTAAGTTCAGCCATTGGATGAATTCGGAGAGTTGTTCTTCCGTCCCCCTCCAAATGAAGAAGATGTCGTCAATGAACCGTTTCCAGTTCATGACGTTCTCGAAAAAGGGGGCCAGTTCATTGAAAATGTTAATTTTTTCGAATTCACCCATGTATAGACATGCTATACTAGGGGCACAACTTGCCCCCATGCTGACTCCAGTGGCCTGCCTGTATATGTTGTTATCAAATTCAAAATAGTTCTCAAAGAGAACTATCCTCAGGCATTGCAAAATAAATTCATCGTTGGTAATCTCGGGTTTTCTAGAGAGTATGCTTTCAATGGCTTCGTATGCTCCTTTCTGGGGTATATTAGAGTACAATGATTCCACGTCAAGGGTAACCATTATTTCAGAATTCTCCTGGAACGGTAGTCCCTCTATTTGTTGAATAAGATGTCCTGTGTCCCTTACGTACGAATCTAGTTCAGTTACCAATGGGTTTAGGAATCTGTCGATATATTTTGACAGTGGCTCGGTGGCAGAGCCGATGGTAGATACGATAGGCCGCATGGGGGGATCGGTGCTGCTTTTGTGGGTCTTTGGTAGCCCATATATGATGGGCATTTTGGTATAACTTGGGGTAAGGAATTCTGCTTCCGCCTCACATATGTAGTTTTGATCGACCCCTCTTTGAACAAGTTTTAGAATTCGTTTTTTCAAGGCATTTTCAGGATTCCTAGTGATTCGAATATAATGACCGGAAGCCGAGAGAAGCTCTGTCATTCTTCTTTTGTAGTCTTGGGTGTCAAATACAGTGATCCCACCACCTTTATCACATGATTTAATTGTGATTTTTTTGTTCAATTCAAGCTCCTTAAGGGCATTTTTTTCGGATAAAGGTAGGTTTGCTTTTGGTATCGGGACATATTTGATCGCCTTATTGATTTTGTTCATGACCGTTTTTTCGAAAATGTTTACTTCCGGGCCCACCATTTCCAGTGATGGTGTAAATGAAGATGGGGGTTTGCACCCAGATTTATTGTTGTCATTATTAGGGGGTTGGGTTTCCAAAAAGAATTTTTGGAGACGCACCTTCCTAAAGAACAGTTGCAGATCCTTATTTAGCTCAAACTTGTTAAAGTTGGCTGATGGCACAAAAGAAAGACCCCTCGTTAAGAGTTGTATGGCCATAGGGTCGATGGTTTCATTTGATATGTTAAACACAGGGAGCCCCCTTATGTTCGCCAATATTGTTGATGGCGAGTCTGTACATACATCTGCGGCTGTCCGCGACCCTGATGGTAGTTCCTCGTCTGAGGCGCTCTCGATGGCGGACGGGCTCTGCCCCGGCGGTTCCCTAAAAAACGGTTTTGCTGGTGATTATAGTTACCATTCCTATTTCCCCGATTGGTATTGTGTCCTTGATTAGAATTCTGACCATCATCATAGATGGGGTCGTAGTCGTCGGGGGCATCCCCTTCAGAATCTGTAGTATCTGAGAAAGTCGTGACTTTTCTTCCCTGGCCCCACCTAGGGGTTTGTCCCCGGGGTGCACTGTCGTCCTGAGCTGTATAGAAGTTAGCAGCCAGGTAGGGGTATGCCCTTTCTTGAGTAAACAATCGGATGTCTTTTCTCAGTTTTTCTGTTTTTCTTTTAAGGAGATAGTCAGAAAAGGATTCTAGTTCTATTTGGATTTCCTCTAGTTTCTTTTTACCGTCGTCTACCGCATCACCCTCCTTTAGCTTATCCTCTAGTTCACGGATTTCCTTATTGAGGATATCTATCATGGCACGTGCTGTTTCTACAATGAGCATCATCCAGTCCCTGGAGCAACGGTTGGATATAAGTGCCCATCGCTCCAGGAACTGTCTGATTTCAATGAACATCCCGGGGATGTTCCGGACTCTAAGTCCAATCGGGATGGTGCCAGCTCGCAAATAGTCGAGCATGAATTTGGCATGCAGTTCTGTTCGTTTAGATTTTTTGCGGAGATTTAACAGTTTGTTCCAATCACCGTTTAGTCCTTTAGGAACGGTGAAGTCCTGATTGCCATCTGTCGGAAGACCCAGCATCTTAGCAAAGTCATCATCCGTAAAACCGAATGTTTTTATGGTGTCCATAGTGGATATAATACAAATAAGGGCTATATCAGGTAGAGTTATTTCTACAAGGTGAGTTCTATGCACCTTACTATCTTTAGGTCAAACAATGTATTCCTCAATCACTACAACATGCAGATTTCAACAACTATCATTCATAACCCATCTCAGTTGGTTTACTCAGAGAAGAGACACCCGGAATACCCCCACAGCACAAGGCTGTGAGCAAAGAGGCAAAAGAAGGGGGTTCCCCAATGGGCTTCTTATTGGATGTTGGCGGGTTGAATAATTGATTGAAGAATGAGAGTGGAATGTTTGATCTTTAGGTAGGATTAGGTTTGAAAAATTGAAAGAATGATAGTATGATTGAAGTATGAAAATGTTACTGGGTAGGTTCGAAATGAGTATGTAATTTTGTAAATTTTTATTTGCTTTCAAATTGATCATGTGTATTATATTTATAAAATAATTATGTGTTATGGATGTACATAAATGCTTTCTACACTAAAATAAAAATACTTATATATTTGCTAAAATCTGTCTCTTACGAATAATTGATTTATGATAATTTTGTAATGTGCAGTACCAACTTCTAGGTTTATCGCCCCATGTACACTAGGATCCCAGACTTGGGACCACACTATCCACTGGCGGGGTTTGTTCTTTGGTCTTTGTTCAGTCTTTCTTCCCCCCTCAACCCGCCAACATCCAATAAGAAGCCCATTGGGGAACCCCCTTCTTTTGCCTCTTTGCTCACAGCCTTGTGCTGTGGGGGTATTCCGGGTGTCTCTTCTCTGAGTAAACCAACTGAGATGGGTTATGAATGATAGTTGTTGAAATCTGCATGTTGTAGTGATTGAGGAATACATTGTTTGACCTAAAGATAGTAAGGTGCATAGAACTCACCTTGTAGAAATAACTCTACCTGATATAGCCCTTATTTGTATTATATCCACTATGGACACCATAAAAACATTCGGTTTTACGGATGATGACTTTGCTAAGATGCTGGGTCTTCCGACAGATGGCAATCAGGACTTCACCGTTCCTAAAGGACTAAACGGTGATTGGAACAAACTGTTAAATCTCCGCAAAAAATCTAAACGAACAGAACTGCATGCCAAATTCATGCTCGACTATTTGCGAGCTGGCACCATCCCGATTGGACTTAGAGTCCGGAACATCCCCGGGATGTTCATTGAAATCAGACAGTTCCTGGAGCGATGGGCACTTATATCCAACCGTTGCTCCAGGGACTGGATGATGCTCATTGTAGAAACAGCACGTGCCATGATAGATATCCTCAATAAGGAAATCCGTGAACTAGAGGATAAGCTAAAGGAGGGTGATGCGGTAGACGACGGTAAAAAGAAACTAGAGGAAATCCAAATAGAACTAGAATCCTTTTCTGACTATCTCCTTAAAAGAAAAACAGAAAAACTGAGAAAAGACATCCGATTGTTTACTCAAGAAAGGGCATACCCCTACCTGGCTGCTAACTTCTATACAGCTCAGGACGACAGTGCACCCCGGGGACAAACCCCTAGGTGGGGCCAGGGAAGAAAAGTCACGACTTTCTCAGATACTACAGATTCTGAAGGGGATGCCCCCGACGACTACGACCCCATCTATGATGATGGTCAGAATTCTAATCAAGGACACAATACCAATCGGGGAAATAGGAATGGTAACTATAATCACCAGCAAAACCGTTTTTTAGGGAACCGCCGGGGCAGAGCCCGTCCGCCATCGAGAGCGCCTCAGACGAGGAACTACCATCAGGGTCGCGGACAGCCGCAGATGTATGTACAGACTCGCCATCAACAATATTGGCGAACATAAGGGGGCTCCCTGTGTTTAACATATCAAATGAAACCATCGACCCTATGGCCATACAACTCTTAACGAGGGGTCTTTCTTTTGTGCCATCAGCCAACTTTAACAAGTTTGAGCTAAATAAGGATCTGCAACTGTTCTTTAGGAAGGTGCGTCTCCAAAAATTCTTTTTGGAAACCCAACCCCCTAATAATGACAACAATAAATCTGGGTGCAAACCCCCATCTTCATTTACACCATCACTGGAAATGGTGGGCCCGGAAGTAAACATTTTCGAAAAAACGGTCATGAACAAAATCAATAAGGCGATCAAATATGTCCCGATACCAAAAGCAAACCTACCTTTATCCGAAAAAAATGCCCTTAAGGAGCTTGAATTGAACAAAAAAATCACAATTAAATCATGTGATAAAGGTGGTGGGATCACTGTATTTGACACCCAAGACTACAAAAGAAGAATGACAGAGCTTCTCTCGGCTTCCGGTCATTATATTCGAATCACTAGGAATCCTGAAAATGCCTTGAAAAAACGAATTCTAAAACTTGTTCAAAGAGGGGTCGATCAAAACTACATATGTGAGGCGGAAGCAGAATTCCTTACCCCAAGTTATACCAAAATGCCCATCATATATGGGCTACCAAAGACCCACAAAAGCAGCACCGATCCCCCCATGCGGCCTATCGTATCTACCATCGGCTCTGCCACCGAGCCACTGTCAAAATATATCGACAGATTCCTAAACCCATTGGTAACTGAACTAGATTCGTACGTAAGGGACACAGGACATCTTATTCAACAAATAGAGGGACTACCGTTCCAGGAGAATTCTGAAATAATGGTTACCCTTGACGTGGAATCATTGTACTCTAATATACCCCAGAAAGGAGCATACGAAGCCATTGAAAGCATACTCTCTAGAAAACCCGAGATTACCAACGATGAATTTATTTTGCAATGCCTGAGGATAGTTCTCTTTGAGAACTATTTTGAATTTGATAACAACATATACAGGCAGGCCACTGGAGTCAGCATGGGGGCAAGTTGTGCCCCTAGTATAGCATGTCTATACATGGGTGAATTCGAAAAAATTAACATTTTCAATGAACTGGCCCCCTTTTTCGAGAACGTCATGAACTGGAAACGGTTCATTGACGACATCTTCTTCATTTGGAGGGGGACGGAAGAACAACTCTCCGAATTCATCCAATGGCTGAACTTAGCTGATGTTAATTTGAGATTTACCAGTCACACCAGCACAGTTAAAATTGAATTTCTGGATATCTGGATTGAAAATGACAAAAAAGCCATTAAAGTATCACTATACACAAAACCTACGGCTCGAACACTTTACTCAGTATTCCAGTTTTCATCCGCGGAGCCAGAGGGATAGTATCCCCTACAGCCAATTTTTGCGTATTAGGAGGAATTGTTCGGATATGCATGATTTTTTGGCCCAAGCGGATATCCTGCAGGAGAAACTTCGATTTCGAGGCTATCCAGCCAGGCTGGTCAAACAGTCCTTTAAACGGGCCAGATACACCGACAGGGAGGCGATGTTTATACCAAGACACTCTGAGAAACCAACCAACTTGTATGTATAACTCGCACTGGAAATGAACCATAAGATAAGGCAAGCCGTCAATTCCAGTTGGCACATTTTGAACACAGAAAAGGAGAAAACCACATCTAACCCGACCGATTTTTGCTTTTAGAAAAAAATCCCAACTGTTAAAGAACCACCTGGTCAGGGGGAAATTCAAGGAAACAGTGGAAAATACTCAAACCTCTTTGACTGGACTGGAACCGATATATGGAAATCATAAATGTGGGACCTGCCACATTTGTCCTCAAGCTATTGTAGGAGAGACAGTCAGTACTAACAACCGTACGATATCTGTGCGACGGAATGAAACCATGACAAACTGTCGCACAAGCAATATCGTCTATCTAATCCTGTGCCCATGCAACCTCCCATATGTTGGGGAGACGGGCAGAGAATGTAGGACGCGAATAGGGGAACACAAATCGAACATCAGGAATGAAAAAACCACGGCTCCCTTGGTCACACACTGGCTTGAAAAAGAGCACAGTGAACATGATCTACGTTGGTTCATCCTAGAAAAAATAAAAGCGGACCCAGGCACTGACCCTAAAGGTCTGAGAAAAAAACGGGAGGTGTTCTGGATTTTTTATTTGGATACTGTAAACAGAGGACACAACGAAGAATGCCCTTGGCACCAGGCGTTCATGTAAAAAATGCGAGAAGAAATTTATTTCTTTACATAATCAGGTTGTATAGGACGTTGAAGTATCTGTCGCGTCCTGGATAACTAATTTAAGGGGTTAGTGGTGAATAGTTAACTATAATATACATAGGATACTGCAACTTTTAAGATTGGTTTACCTTTCTAAGAGCAATAACAAAGTGACCTTACAAACAGGTCGATGTGCTATATCTATAATGTCATTTAACGTCTATGAAAATAATATGTTAACACTTCTATCATAATCTGGAGGGCGGACTAAAATTGAAATAATGGGTTTAAAACTAGACCGTTAAGACAAGCTAAATACGACCAAAATAAAACTGCTTATAATGAATATAAATGAAATTACATCTAAAATCGGGGATTACAGCAATATAATATCAGTCTTTGATTCCCACTATAAGATGGCCGCCACCGGAACCACTGACAAGTGCCTTAGTCCGTCTTTGACCGTTCTATCTGCATGTAATCACCGAGTCCGTCTTTGACTGCTCCACCACCAAGCAGCTGATCGATAGCCTGTTCGGCGCGGGAACTTGGGCTATTTAAACCCGAGTAGGCTTAGTGCCCTAGTGAGTCCTGCCCCATTCGAGGATTAGCCACGTAGGTCTACTGACGGAACCCCATCTATGGACTTCCTGCCAAGAACACCGAGTAAGTACGCTTTGTTTAGGATCCCCGTGGACGCCAAATTTGAATGCGCTAAGTAGTGTCTTACTTTCTGCCTTTCTTCAATTTTAAACCCCAGGCGTCTCCCCCTAAAGACCTCCGGACTAAGCGCGCCTGCAACAGACCCCCAACGTAGGACGCTTGATCAGGAATCCTAAGTAAGTGCTCGTTGCCCTCGTCGCCGGCTGTTAATATGTAAAATGCGCGCAGAGGCTTTTCCTCACTTTCTTTATCTTTAAACCCAAGGCGTCTCCCCCTAAAGACTTCCGGACTAGGCGCGCCTGCAACAGATCCCCAACGTAGGACGCTTGATCAGGAACCCTAAGTAAGTGCTCGTTGCCCTAGTCACCGGTTTTTAATAAGTAAAATGCGCGCAGAGGCTTTTCCTCACTCTGCCTCTACTTTTTGCATCTACATATTAGGCAGCTTCGTGCAAGGACGAGCTACTCAAGGCGATTAGCGATATTTGAACATCAACAGAATTCAATCTACGGACAGTGTGTCCTCCCAGTTAAGTAAGTGTGGCTATTTGATGTTATGGGCTACATAAACAAAATGCGTTAGCACGCTTGATTCATTGAATCATTGTTTTTTCATTAGGCGGATATATGCCAGCTGTGTTGGGTGACGCAGATTTGTCCTGACTAGCCGCCTCTGCTTCAATATTCACGGTGTGTAGAAATTATTAAATAATGGCATCTCCGCATTAGATTAATAATGGCTAGTATGTATATTCATCATAATATCCCTTTATCTTAGGGATTCATGCCTGATGTCCGGGGGGGAAAAAGGAAAAAACGTGCACTGTGCAGCAATCGTCAGGCCACTTTCCCATCCATAAATTCGAGGGTATTGGAATCCTATCCTCGATAAAATAAATCTAAAGACTCAGGTAATGAAACTGAAAACCTACTGACAGCCAGATAGGAATTAATCAATGAGGATAATTTATAAACGGAAAGCATTTTTGTCATCTAACAGTGTCCTGCTTTGCGAAAATAGGGGTGAAAAAAACACTCTATGCGCCCTTTGCACTAAGGAATCTGTTGCGGACTATTGCAGGTAAACTTGAAACCTAGACCATGCCATTAGCCTTTGTATTGTGTTTTTTTAAAAAAAGCAAAAACCACTAATAGGTAAATTATGCAGCTAAACTGATTAGTTTCGATCCTATACCATTGTTAGTTATTGCCATCTAGCTCACTTTGTGTTATGTCCTAGACACGTCAGGTCCTAGAGAGAGTAAAAGTCTAGCCCTTAAACGTCGCTTTTCTGAACTGCATAATTATAATACTCTTGTGTCTGGTCAACATGTGTTCGAGAATGAGTATGGTATACTTTGGGAAGTAAATGGAGGTTATGAAAGATGTTAAAATTGTTTATATGCTCTCTTTTTGGTTGCTCAGCCGAGGTTATCCAAATTGCCTCTTTTAGATCTCACCTTGTGGGAGACTAATTTAGGGAGTGTCCCTAGTTCTGTTTGGTACTGCACGCTGTCATTGTGACAAATATATAAAACAGGAGTAGAAGAAAGACACTTATGTGCTCAAATTTTATCGATGTTGGTAAAATAAAGTTATTAGAATGAAAAAGTCCTTGACAGATTTGACTTTGATGTAGATACATATTAAGGCATTGTGTTTTATTTTTAGATTATTATCCTGTTTCTCGCCCAGTCAACATTTCCCAGCCCCGATGAAGGTGTGGCCCATCCGGCCAGTCACCGAAACGCGCGTCGGCCTGTGGTTCCAGATATACGACACATTAGAGAGTATCGATTAGATGCCGTGATAAGATTAATTGTCTGGAACAATACTCTGCTCTATGCCACATATTGACCATCTTTGTGTGGCATACAACAGAATAACCTGTATTGATTGAAGAATGAGAGTGGAATGTTTGATCTTTAGGTAGGATTAGGTTTGAAAAATTGAAAGAATGATAGTATGATTGAAGTATGAAAATGTTACTGGGTAGGTTCGAAATGAGTATGTAATTTTGTAAATTTTTATTTGCTTTCAAATTGATCATGTGTATTATATTTATAAAATAATTATGTGTTATGGATGTACATAAATGCTTTCTACACTAAAATAAAAATACTTATATATTTGCTAAAATCTGTCTCTTACGAATAATTGATTTATGATAATTTTGTAATGTGCAGTACCAACTTCTAGGTTTATCGCCCCATGTACACTAGGATCCCAGACTTGGGACCACACTATCCACTGGCGGGGTTTGTTCTTTGGTCTTTGTTCAGTCTTTCTTCCCCCCTCAACCCGCCAACATCCAATAAGAAGCCCATTGGGGAACCCCCTTCTTTTGCCTCCACCCTTATGATACAGCCCGGGACAAGTCTCATGCTGCCAGGCAGGCTAGAAAACAAAGTAAAGGTGAATTTGGCCACCCCCCACAGCAGCAACAACGTCAGAGCCAGTCTGCAAGAGTTGCCAGATCATGCAAATGGAGGTAGGGAGCTGGAGATCGTAACACAGCCAGGAGTTCTGGCTCACTGTAACCTATTTCTTAATTGCCACACATGCAGAGACGATCGGCCCTTGGCCCTATGGTAGGCCTCTGCATGATGAGTGGGTGATCTAAACCTTACCCAAGGGTCAAGCGTGACTTTGACAGGCCACCAACGCAGAGGCGGCTGGCAGGCAACTCTGGAGGAATGGCAGGCCTGGATCATCCCAGGCAGAAGTCGCAGCCCTGAATCCTCTGCATAACAAGCCGAGTGTGCGCCTCCAAAGCCTCAATCCGCGGCGTCGCAGCCGGGTCCCAACTCGGGCCTCCACAGTAGATAGGGTCTTGTCGGGTGCATCCCGGATGTGATTCCCTGCTGCAGGGTACCATGGATGCCGCTGCCACCCCCCCAGGCTCACTTGCGGGGACCTCCGAAGGTCATGTCAGGTCAAGGTGGAGGACCTGCAGAGAAGCAAGTTAGATTGCCACCACAGCTAGTCACCACCCCAAGATCTCCATTTATAGCAGGGTCCGGCAGGGTCTAGCAGGCATGTTGTGCCCATTTTGAGGGATGGGTTGCTCAATGGGCGAATATATGGGCTGCGCTCAGTGGAGCTTCAATGCCATGAGGCTATCTAGGTCGCCGGGTTGGCCACGCCCCAGCCTTTCGTTTAACTTGATCTAGGGATTCAAATAAAGCAGGGATGGATTCCTACAGGGCTGTTAATGTAAACAGTACTCCATCATCAATAAACCTTATTTTGTATAATTCCTAAAATCCATCTACTTAATCTGTGGATGGGCCCTAACTGATATCACCAGCATTTCGACCACAAAGGCAAATAAAAAGTGCAAAAACTGACATCTCTGTCTTATACCCCATGTCAAGGGAAAGGACTCTGATTGACACCACTAACAGTGAATCTGGCCTTTTGGCAATGTAGCTTACCAACTCCCAAGTTTAGCATATTAGGTCCCAATCCCACCGCATGCAGGACAGCTTCCAAGCAGAACCAGCTGATGCTGATAATAACATCATCGGGATGACTTACTTTGTTGCTTTTTCTACCAAGTTTTCTATTGCCCTAATACTGTCTCTCTTCTGCTTGCACTTAATGAATCCCATAAGAACGACTTCTACCAAAACGGCTCCAGGGCTCATGCTTATTAGCAAGAATCTTCATATTTAGGAGGAATATTGGCCTGCATAATGCACATTCTTCATGAGTCTTACCTCATTTGGGAATCAAGGCAATGAATACTTCCTGCTTTGTTTGTAGCACACCCACCTCCTCAGAAAATTAATTATAGATCTTGGTCAGTTAGTCAGTTGTGGATAGAAAAGAATGTGTAAAGAACAGATTGAAGGAACCTGATGGCAGCCCACCTTTGCCTGATGCCTTGTCGGGGTTCTTAAGCCTCTGCCTTAGTGATAGGTGTCTCCAACATTCTCCAGATGTTTCCTAGGGATGGAGAGAATCCCTTATGTTTCAACAATGGCCTGCATGTCCTTTAGGCCCTCAACAGTGTGTGTTTTTTGTGTTCTTTGATTTCCCACCCCTTACTGGGTTCCGGATTGCTTTGGTATGTCTTTTCCATTCTCTGCATCTACATTTTCCTGGCTAACATCGCCTCACCATATTCCTCGTTTCGTACACTATACATTCCATGTTGAGTGAATCCTGTGAAATGTCAGGTTGTGACCACAAGTTCACATACAGTTTCCTACATTGGATGCATTAGTCCGCTGAGTCAACACCTTTGTTTGTTGGCTTTATCTTGACACAAGTTAAGCACTGTGATGAGATTCTACAAGGCATATTTTGTCAGGTGATCTACCCTACTGCTTCATTAATAATGACTTCTGAGAGTGCCACAGTGAATGCTGGGATTTCATTGACATGTATGCTGATGTGCAGTGTCAGCTGGTAATGGTGAAACGAGTGTGGGACGTGTTGGCTGCTACTGCCACCTAAGAAGAATGTGCATTATGGTGCACCTTGAATGGCCAACTGGTGCTTTCAATGTTTTTTTTCTTTTAGAACATTTAAGACTTTATGGAGATGAACAGTCGCAGACTGGTTGAATGGAGATGTTCCCTGTTTGGTGTACAGTTGTGTACAGTTGTGTCTAGAGTGCCCAACTGCAAGGGCTCCTGGCTTTTAATTTTGGCCCTACTCTTAAACTCATCTAGTGTGTGTGTGTACACAGAGACCCAGATGTGTCCCTTGACATTGGTGAGGTCCTGAACTTGTCCTGTGACCTGGAAGGGTGTACCAAGAGTGCACTCATTTGTCTGAAAGTGGGCAACTGCCCCTGTAATGGGTTTAGCATGTAGAGAAGGGATGCCAGCACACCAAGTTGTGGATCCCTAGTTGTGACCAGACCTTGTTATCCGTGTCACTGGGGTAAAGACAAACTGGTCCACTTGTGTAAGTGTTCCACTCATATGCACTAATCCGGATCCTATTGCTAACATTCAAAGTGCATATTAGGCATCTATGTGTGTGTCACCTTAATGGAAGATGCAATGTGTGTATACATGAGCCAGAGTAATGGAGGCCTATGGATTCCATTTGAAAGCCCCAGGCCTATTCCTGTGCACAAGATGGAGACGAGCTTACTTTCCCAGACAGTGGACGTGTTTTTATGACATTCCTGAAACTGGCAAGAGGACACATGGAGAATGAATGTGGGAAAAATTAGACAGGGCTCCTTTAGACATTCAATGAGGTCATTTTGTCGAGGGGGGCTGCAGTGCTGGCTTGTCTTCCTGAGAACTGCAATTTGGTAGGTGGTTGGCGTAAGGACTGAAATCTGTGTTGTTCAGAGTGAGAATGGTCCTTTAAGTAAGGCCAGCCTTTTGCCTCTATTCTGATCTCTTTTCAATGTGGCTCTTGAACCCCCGGTGCAGAAGCATCACACTGCACAGATGAATTGTGTGGAGTACAGCCTAGAGGGGAAAGATGCAAAGAAAACTTACCCAAAACAGTTCTGAAAGCTTAGGCAGAGAATTCACAACCCATGTCTGCTTTGACTGGCCTGCCTATTGCTCCAGTTACAAGTACTTGTTGACCATGGGAGGGAGTACTCCGTAGAGCACTTAAAGGACTGCTGAGCAACTAGAGCTGGTGTCTGACTAACAGCTAGCTTCCCAGTGGTATGACGATATTATATGGAATCTTGCCTTATTGGTAGAAGCTAATCCTTTGACCAGGAGTGCATTGAAGCTAAATTGCTAACAGGAGAGGGCAGGAGTATTGCAATCATGCACAGGTGTGACAGATATAAAGCATCAGAGCAGCTTGAACCCCAGTAGCGTGGATCAACCGGCAGGAAGAAGACTTAGGAGACTGACCTGAGATTCCAGACAAGCATGGACCACACTCTCTCCACCTTAACTGACAGGTACCATGTGAAGAAGTGTGTCAGATAGGGCTATGTTACTACATCGCTAAAGCATGCCTGTTCAGACTGTGCCCCTACACCAGCCTAGCATGCCTGAGTTGACGGATCTGCTAGATATGAGATGTGTGCCTGAGCAGATGGTGCTGCTACACCTAAGAAGTGTGCCTGAGTGGACTGTGCCAATATCAAATAAGACGTTTGTCCAAGTAGAACATGTTGCTCCATTCCAAAGGTTGTGTCAAAGCTGGAGTCAATATCTTCAAGGAATTTGCATAGGCTGACTATGATCTCCAACCTCCACAGCTAACTCCCAACAGACCAATGCCCAGAGGCCGACTCATCATCAAGACAATTGTCGGGAGTGTCCTTAATGCCTACAAGGACTCTAGGGACCGTATTACAGAAGTACCCCGGGGGCCGCCTACACAGTAAAACACGGAGTGGCTGTTTCAAAGCTGCTCCATTTTTCACTTGAATGTGCTGCCCTGGGGTGAGCACGAGTTTGCGGCTCCCCTGTGGTATGCATATTTTGGGCCTATTACGAGTTTGGCAGTCCTACCCCCGTATTACGAGATGGGTGGATTGATATTGCAAAGGCTGGAACTGAGCGGCCGACTCCACCAGCACACTTCATACCACTGGGGTAATGGTTGGGAAAAAGCAGCTGCCATAGGAAGGCACTGAGGAGTTTCACCACTGCCCGTAACTTGGCTTTCCAATGAGCTGACAGCGGAGGTAGGACGGCTTGCTACAAGTCAGTGGAAATGAGGGAACTACTCTCCTGTTCTACCCATCAGAGTTTAACCCAAATCCCTTGCTCTAGGTCCCCCTTCACAGGAGCTTCTTGACCCCGAAGAATACAACCCTGTTTGCAACGAAATACAGGTAAGTCCATTTTGTGCCTTATACCTCTTGCTTGGACTGGTCATATATGGACCAGACTCTGGCAATGAGTTGGTGATATTTTCCACATGTATCATCAATATCAACCTGGAGAACAACAACGACCGCAACACCAGCTCCCTGCTCGACAACCTCGCCAATCTTGGACTCAAGCAGCTGGTGTCCACCCCCACCCACCTCGCCGGACACACACTCGACGCAGTCTTCTCCTCCAGCCCAGACATCGACTTCAGCCACGCCACAGAGCTTCAATGGACGGACCACAGCTGCGTCCACTTCACCTTCAAGAGAACGACGACCCACCACCACCAGCAACAGACCGCCCGCAGAAGCTGGAACAAGATCACAGCAGACCAGCTCGCCACCTCCCTGAGCCAGCACCCTCCTGCCAGCTCAGCGAACCCCAGCCAGGCTGCCGACAACCTCACGAAGTGGATCAGCATCTGCGCGGACGAGCTCGCCCCGCTAAGGACCCCGCCCAGCAGACCCGGCAGCAAGAAAGCCCCGTGGTTCACCGACGAACTCAAGAGCTCCAAGAAGAACTGCCGAGCCCTCGAGAAAGTCTGGAGAAGGGAACCTACACCGGACAACACGACCACCCTCAAGCTGGCCACCCGGAAGCACCACCAGCTGATCCGCGCCGCCAAGAAAACCGCATTTACGGACCGGTTGGACAACAACGCACACAACTGCAAGGAACTCTTCAACATCGTGAAAGAGCTATCCAACCCCAGCGCAGGAAACAACGACATCACCCCATCGCAAGACCTCTGCAACTCCCTCGCTACATACTTCCACAACAAGATCGCAGACATACACAACAGTTTCAACAACCAACCAACGCACACCAGGACCGAACAACCACCCCCCACCACCACCCTCCACGCCTGGACCCGGATCAGCACCGAAGACACCATCCAAACGATGAACTCCATCCACTCCGGATCTCCGACAGACCCCTGCCCTCACTACGTCTTCAATAAGGCCGACGCTGTCATCGCACCCCACCTGCGAGACATCATCAACAAATCCTTCGACACCGCAACCTTCCCTGAGTGCTGGAAGCACGCCGAACTCAGCGCTCTACTCAAGAAACCCACAGCGGACCCCACCAAACTCAAGAATTACCGCCCCATCTCGCTCCTCCCATTTCCAGCCAAAGTCATTGAGAAGACCGTCAACAAGCAGATGGCCGCCTTCCTCGAGACGAATGGATCCCTCGACCCCTCACAGACCGGCTTCCGAGCCAATCACAGCACCGAGACCGCCCTCATCGCCGCCACCGATGACATCCGAACCCTGATGGACAACGGAGAAACAGCGGCCCTCATTCTCCTAGACCTCTCCGCGGCATTCGACACTGTCTGCCACCGCACCCTAGTACAGCGCCTCAGCAACGTCGGAATCCAGGACAAGGCGCTGGAATGGATCATCTCCTTCCTCGACGGAAGAACACAGAGAGTCCGCCTCCCACCGTACAAGTCAGAGGCATCCGAAGTCATCTGCGGCGTCCCTCAAGGATCCTCTCTGAGCCCCACCCTCTTCAACGTCTACATGAGCCCACTCGCGGCCATCGCACGCCAACACAACCTCAGCATAATCTCCTACGCCGACGACACCCAGCTGATCCTCTCCCTGACCAACGACCCAGCCGCCGCCAGAGCCGACCTGCACGAAGGGATGAAAGAGGTAGCCGAGTGGATGACGACCAGCCGCCTGAAACTGAACTCCGACAAGACGGAGGTCCTCATCCTGGGCTCTTCACCCTCCGCCTGGGACGACTCCTGGTGGCCTCCCGCCCTGGGCACCGCACCCAAACCGACAGACCATGCACGCAACCTGGGCTTCATCCTGGACTCCTCCCTCTCCATGACCAGGCAAGTCAACAACGTCTCCTCGGCGTGCTTCAACATCCTACGCATGCTACGGAAGATCTTCTGGTGGATCCCCACCGAGACCAGGAAGACCGTCACCCAGGCCCTCGTCACTAGCCGACTGGACTACGGCAACGCCCTCTACGCCGGTACCACCGCCAAACTCCAGAAAAGACTCCAGCGGATCCAGAACGCCTCTGCCAGACTCATCCTCGACATCCCACGAACCAGCCACATCTCCGGACACCTGAGAGACCTTCACTGGCTCCCCGTCAACAAAAGAATCACCCTCCGCCTCCTCACCCACGCACACAAAGCCCTACACGACCAAGGCCCGAGCTACCTCAACAGCCGAATCAACTTCTACGCTCCCAAACGCCACCTCCGATCAGCCAACCACGCCCTCGCCGCCGTCCCCCGCATCCGAAGAGCGACTACAGGAGGAAGGTCCTTCTCCTACCTGGCCGCCAAGACCTGGAACTCCCTCCCAACCGACCTGCGCCTGACCCAAGACCACCTCTCCTTCAGGAAGAAGCTGAAGACCTGGCTGTTCGAGCAGTAGCGGCACCCCCCCTCCCCCAGCGCCTTGAGACCCTACGGGTATGTAGTGCGCTCTATAAATGTCATTGATTGATTGCTTGATATGTACATTCAACATATGTGTAATTGAAATTTACACATAGGTATCGATAGATATGGATACCCATTGCTAACCACCACAAGACTGCCGCAGCCTTACCATGGGCACCCCTGCCAACTCGTAATATGGCGGTTGGAAGACCACCTACTCTGCAGTCTTCTATTGGCTGCAGTGTTCGGGTGGTCAGACCGCCAAACCAGTAATCAGGCCCTCAATGTAATAAGGCACACTTTCCCTGTATGCACCTGACACACTTATTTTAAGGAGCGCTGTGGCACAAATAAGGAAATTGCATACTATCCATAATATGGTCCCAGGTGGTGACCACCAAGGTGCCTGTCACAACCCTGCCCAATGCTTGAGAAACTGGTAGACGGTCCGTCTCCTCCCAGAAGTGAGAGCAAAACTGAAACATGCTGCTAGTCACAACATTCAGGCTTGAATATTGGTCTCACAAAAAATATTGTGTTCTAGATATGGTTTAAAAAAATCATTGCATCATTGAATTTGAATTTCATAACTGAAATTACGACATTGGAATACTGAGAGCTTCACTGAAGACAATGGAGTACCTCTGGTCTGGTATAATATTCCAGTGTTTGCCAACATGTTTCTTCCTTTATAATTTAGAACATTCTACTCCTAGTGGGTGGAATGTTCTAATAGCCTTCTACCCATCTGCCCTGGGTTATATTGGTTGTTAAGTGCCTCTCCCTCGTTATAGGCCCTAGCCGCAGGTTCAGGGCCTATAGCCTTCAGCAGCAAGCTACAAGCCTATCCTCTATACCCAATCAATCAATCAATCAATCAATACATTTATAGAGCGCACTACTCACCCGTGGGGTCTCAAGGCGCTAGGAGGGGGGGGGGTGCCATTACTGCTCGAACAGCCAGGTCTTGAGCTTCTTCATGAAGGAGAGGTGGTCTTGGGTCAGGCGCAGGACGGTCGGAAGGGAGTTCCAGGTCTTGGCGGCCAGGTAGGAGAAGGACCTTCCTCCTGTTGTCGCTCTTCGGATGCGGGGGACGGCGGCGAGGGCGTGGCTGGTTGATCTGAGGTGGCGCTTGGGAGCGTAGAAGTTGATCCGGTTGTTGAGGTAGCTCGGGCCTTGGTCGTGTAGGGCTTTGTGTGCGTGGGTGAGGAGGCGGAAGGTGATTCTTTTGTTGACGGGGAGCCAGTGCAGGTCTCTCAGGTGTCCGGAGATGTGGCTGTTTCGTGGGATGTCGAGGATGAGTCTGGCTGAGGCGTTCTGGATCCGCTGGAGTCTCTTCTGGAGTTTGGCAGTGGTTCCGGCGTAGAGGGCGTTGCCGTAGTCCAGTCGGCTTGTGACGAGGGCCTGGGTGACAGTCTTCCTGGTCTCGGTGGGGATCCACCAGAAGATCTTCCGTAGCATGCGCAGGATGTTGAAGCATGACGAGGAGACGGCGTTGACTTGTCTGGTCATGGAGAGGGAGGAGTCCAGGATGAAGCTCAGGTTGCGTGCGTGGTCCGTCGGTTTGGGTGCGGTGCCCAGGGCGGGGGGCCACCAGGAGTCGTCCCAGGCGGAGGGCGAGGAGCCCAGGATGAGGACCTCCGTCTTGTCTGAGTTCAGCTTCAGGCGGCTGGTCGTCATCCACTCGGCTACCTCTCTCATCCCTTCGTGCAGGTTGGCTCTGGCGGCGGTGGGGTCGTTGGTCAGGGAGAGGATCAGTTGGGTGTCGTCGGCGTAGGAGATTATGTTGAGGTTGTGTTGGCATGCGATGGCCGTGAGGGGGCTCATGTAGACGTTGAAGAGGGTGGGACTCAACGAGGATCCTTGAGGGACGCCGCAGATGACTTCGGTGGCCTCTGACTTGTACGGTGGTAGGCGGACCCTCTGTGTTCTTCCGTCGAGGAAGGAGGTGATCCATTCCAGTGCCTTCTCCTGGATTCCGATGTTGCCAAGGCGCTGCACTAGGGTGCGGTGGCAGACAGTGTCGAATGCCGCGGAGAGGTCCAGGAGGATGAGGGCCGCTGTTTCTCCGTTGTCCATCAGGGTTCGGATGTCATCGGTGGCAGCGATGAGGGCGGTCTCGGTGCTGTGGTTGGCTCGGAAGCCAGACTGTGAGGGGTCGAGGGATCCATTTGTCTCGAGGAAGGCGGCCAGCTGTTTGTTGACGGTCTTTTCGATGACTTTGGCCGGGAACGGGAGGAGCGAGATGGGACGGTAATTCTTGAGTTCGGTGGGGTCCGCTGTAGGTTTCTTGAGTAGAGCGCTGAGTTTGGCGTGCTTCCAGCTCTCAGGGAAGGTGGCGGTGTCGAAGGAGGTGTTGATAATGTCCCGCAGGTGGGGTGCGATGACAACGTCGGCTTTGTTGAAGACGTGGTGAGGGCAGGGGTCGGTTGGAGATCCGGAGTGGATGGAGTTCATCGTGCGGATGGTGTCTTCGGTGCTGATCGGGGTCCAGGCGCGGAGGGTGGTGGTGGGAGGCGTTGCTGCGGTTGTGGCGTGCGTTGGTTGGATGCTGAAGCTGTTGTGTATGTCCGCGATCTTGTTGTGGAAGTAGGAGGCGAGGGAGTTGCAGAGGTCTTGCGATGGGGTGATGTCGTTGTTTCCGGCGTTGGGGTTGGAGAGCTCTTTCACGATGTTGAAGAGTTCCTTGCAGTTGTGTGCGTTGTTGTCCAGACGGTCCTTGTATGCAGTTTTCTTGGTGGCGCGGATCAGTTGGTGGTGCTTCCGGGTGGCGAGCTTGAGGGTGGACATGTTGTTCATTGTTGGTTCCCTTCTCCATACTTTCTCGAGGGCTCGGCAGTTCTTCTTGGAGCTCTTGAGTTCGTCGGTGAACCATGGGGTTTTTCTGCTGCCGGGTCTGCTGGGCGGGGTCCTCAGGGGGGCGAGTTCGTCCGCGCAGTTGCTGATCCACTTCGTGAGGTTGTCGGCGGCCTGGCTGGGGTTCGTTGAGCCGGCAGGAGGGTGCTGGCTCAGGGAGGCGGTGAGCTGGTCGGCTGTGATCTTGTTCCAGCTTCTTCGGGCAACCTGTTGCTGGTGGTGGTGGATCGTCGTTCTTTTGAAGGTGAAGTGGACACAGCTGTGGTCCGTCCAGTGGAGTCCTGTTGCGTGGCTGAAGGCGATGTCTTTGCTGGATGAGAAGACAGCGTCGAGTGTGTGTCCGGCGAGGTGGGTGGGGGTGGACACCAGCTGTTTGAGTCCGAGGTTGGCGAGGTTGTCGAGCAGGGTGATGGTGTTACGGTCGCTGTTGTTCTCCAGGTGGAAGTTGAGGTCCCCCAGGAGGATGTAGTCGGCGGAGGGGAGGGCATGTGGGCTGATGAAGTCGGCGATGTCCTCGCTGAATCGTGTGCGTGGTCCCGGGGGTCGGTAGATCAGGGTGCCTCTGAGGGTGGTCTTCGGGTCGGTGTGGATCTGGAAGTGCAGGTGTTCGGCGGTGGTTAGGGTGTCGTCGGTGTTGGTCGTGATGCGGATGGTGTCCCTGTGGATGATGGCAAAGCCTCCTCCCATCTGGTTGGTGGTGCGGTCCCTTCGGGTGATCTTGTAGCCCTCTGGGATGGCGATGGCGATGTCGGGTGCTGAGGAGGCGTTCATCCAGGTTTCCGTGAGGAAGGCGACGTCTGGGGCTGTGGTGTCGAGCAGGTTCCAGAGCTCGACGGCGTGTCTGTGGACGGAGCGGGTGTTGAGCAGGATGCACTTGAGGTGGTTTCTGCTGGTGTTCGGCTTGGCGGGTGCTGGTGCAGGGTAGGTCCGGACGCAGGTGAACTTGCAGGCGTGGCAGCTGAAGGGTCCGTGGGTGTGCTTCGGGGTGGCTCGGTGGCATCCCGGGATGGCGCCGGTGTTGAGTGCGATGAGTTCAGCGGCGTTGTAGGTTCGTTGGGTCGGCCTCCGTCGGTGGGGGCCAGGGGTCCTGGCTCTGGGCGCGGTCCAGGCGCGGACGGGCGCAGACGGGCTTACCTTTGGCGCGCCTTTGGCGCACAATCGGCGCACGCGCTGTGCGTCAACGCTGCGCGTTCGCACGGTCGCCATATATGGCGAAGTGCGCGGGTGGGCGGAGCAGCTGGGAGGCGGGAGCGGGGAGGGTACAGAAAGAAAAGGGGCGGGGTTAGCGGTGATGGCGGGAAGCGGGGGGCGGGGAGGGATGCGACGAGGGCGGCACAAGGAGGCAAACAACGGCACAAATGGGGCGAAATTACAATACAACAGGAAAAACTTACTAAGCAATCACAAAAACAGAGACAGGGCAGGAAGCTAGCACAGACCACGCCGCTCGATGGCAGGGGGCGTGGTCACGCGGCGGAGCCGGGGCAGCGAGGCACAAGGAGAGGGGGCACACGCAGCAGCTGGTGGCCGTGCGGCGCGGGGGTGTCCTAGAACTAGGTCACACTCACCTGCGTCGCACGGTCGCCATATATGGCCAAGTGCGTGGGTGGGCGGAGCAGCTGGGAGGCGGGAGCGGGGAGGGTACAGAAAGAAAAGGGGCGGGGTTAGCAGTGATGGCGGGAAGCGGGGGGCGGGGAGGGATGCGACGAGGGCGGCACAAGGAGGCAAACAACGGCACAAATGGGGCGAAATTACAATACAACAGGAAAAACTTACTAAGCAATCACAAAAACAGAGACAGGGCAGGAAGCTAGCACAGACCACGCCGCTCGATGGCAGGGGGCGTGGTCACGCGGCGGAGCCGGGGCAGCGAGGCACAAGGAGAGGGGGCACACGCAGCAGCTGGTGGCCGTGCGGCGCGGGGGTGTCCTAGAACTAGGTCACCCCAATGGGGTGATATTCTTATAAATGATATTTTAGCCACAATATGTGTGTCAAACAATAATGGTATTAATGATATTCTGATATACAATCATCTTACTAAACATATCATGTATTCTGAAGTAAATTGTACTAATGTTCCAAATCTAGTTAAGAACCAACTTTTCCCTTCAAAAGCGATGAGCCTGTCAAAGAGATAACAATCCATTCCTCAGTATATGGCAGATACTCAGGGACTCACTCCAGCATTACATCGAAAGACATCCTGTTTTCTTTGGTCCCACTATATTTTTGAATCCTCTCAAGTAAGCGCTCAGTAAGTATTGGCTTCTGAAGCCCATGCCGCAACACTCTGTTTAGACATACTGGGCCCGCTATTTCACCTGTTGCGGCCAGTGCTGGCCGCAACAGGTTGGGACTCAAGGCACAGTTGCTGCCCTCTTTGAGGTGCAGCTTCCAATGGTGCAGCAGGTGCAGTGGCACTGGGGCCAAGAGGCCTTAGGTACCAACTGAACCATGATTATTGCTATCCTTTACAGTTCAAACAGCAGCAAGGGGGCAATTCGTCCTTGCACTACGGCCCCTGACACACAGGCTATGACCCTGGTACTCTGTAAGTTTCATAACATCAAACAAACCACCCAAATTCTCCTTATTCCAGGTCAAGCACAGTGCGAAGCTGAGTTCTATCTATTACCTCCATTTTGGTTGATAGTTCCCCAGCCGGTTACCCAGCACATCATTCCATCTGGAATCTGTAGCGATGCTGAGGGAATAAGGACTGGAAGGATGAAGTCAGAGTAGGCGACGGGCGTTTGGAGCTGCACGAGGGCGATGTCACCTGCAGATCCGGTTGCGCTGCTGTAGTTACTGTTCACTATTATCTGCTTTAATGCAGAGATTATCTCAGACGAGGTTGGTATGTAAAGTGCATAGGCTCCCATGCGCACCGTATACACCGAGATGTTAATTGGTCTGCAAGACAAGTACATACAGGGGTATAATATATTTAGAAGACAGCATAACGTCAAAAATGTTTTCCATGAGTTTTTGACAATATATAACATAAATAAGTAATTCTTGACTTTTTTACCCCCTTAAAATGTTACAGAATCGCTGAATGAGTTTAGAAAATCATATGGAAGCGCTCTTTGGAAGGGGAGTATTTATGCCGTCCCATCCAAACAATAATACCTTATGGTATGTTTTTATGCTTTGCGACCGAATGGTGGTTAAAAATTTAAAGTTATACACTTATTTTGTATTTTTTTTAAAAATGCATCCCATTTTCTTTTAAGGGAAACAGGTAACTTTTTTTTAAAACTGCTTATTTCAAAGCAATCATGGATATCGCAGGCCATTATCCCTGTGACACTGTCGTTCCTACTGGGTCACAAATGGTGAACTACCTCATTGGTATTCATGAGATAGGTCCATATGAGAACCGCTGAGAATCACACATTTTAAAATAACATTTTCATACATTATTAATAGTGATTATCAAATAGTGATTCACAAAAAAAAGTTCATACATTTGGCTGCACATCTTGCACTGAACCATCAGGCCTGGGGCATGGGTTTATAAATGGCACAGTGATTCATATGTGTACAAAAGTGCTAATAGGAGTGTTCATATCCATATATTAAGTGTGTGCTTTTTGATCCATTTGTTATTTGTCAGTCACTGCCGTGTTGCGGCCAGAAATATACCACAGAGATTACCGAAAAAGTACCGCAGACAGATCGAAATTAAAATGGAGTAAAATAGCATCTCCTAATATTATGACTCATGACTATTATGAATTGTAAATCAACACAAGCTGGTGCCATCCGCAGTGATGTGAATGTCCCAAGATCAGCACACAGCCAGGAAGACTCAGCCTACCATTCTTAAAAGGTTGGTAATTTGGGGAGGAAATAAATGGGTAAAACTAACATCTGTTGTTTACACAGTGCTAAGAAAAAACTGCCAGATTTATGAATCACTGCAAAAAAAGTTCTTTAACCCCTCCCCTGCTGGTGACGGAACCACTCCGTCATCAGCTGCGGTCGCGCTGTGCTGATGACGTGTGGTTCCGTCACGGCCCGCTCGACACGCCTGCGCGGCGCGGACTCCGCGCCTGCACTGAGCGTTCCATTGAGCGGGCGGGGCCGTGACGGAACCGCTCCGTCATGAGCACAGCGCAACCACGGCTGGTGACGGAGCGGTTCCGTCACCAGCATGCGCCCGCCGCGCGGCCGCCCCACCCCCTTAGGACTGCGGCGGAATAGCCACCGCAGTGAAGGGGTTAATATGGCTCTAAAAGCACACAGGGCTTTAAGAGTGACAGTGGCATGAATTAATATAAAGTGTTGATGAGCAGGAAATAAGGACAGTTTCCTAGCTCATACATTATTCAGTTACCAGGATGCAAAATAATATATCAATATATTATGTCAAATATATCTTCAAGAGTAGCACAACTAATTGACAATTATTATTTGTATCCCATTGGGTACAAAAAATGAAATCCTGGTCCACAGTATGTGTTTGAACAACTCTGGACTGCAGTACTAGGAGAACAAAAGCAAATCTGCCCTGCTTATTGATGACAACACTGCTAGCAAGGTTAACACCACAAGATGGCTCTAGGTGTTGGATATGAAATACTTTGGGCCTGATTCTGATGCGGGTTGGAAAGCTTCCCGACCGAATCGGTTTGAAAATGGTTACCGACCCCCTCGGATCGGGAGAGTCCGACTGACGGAGTACAATGAATCCGGATGCTTCCAGATACGATTTGGTTGGACTCCCACTGACTTCAATGGGAGCATATGTTCCTAACCGCATCATATTTGGGCCCTGGGTCGGGAAAATACGTTCCCAATCTGATTTGGAAGGAGCAAATGCCATTAGGAGGCCTTCCTAACTGCATCAGAATCAGGCCCTAAGTGTTTTCCTGCAGCATTTTTTTCCCACATTTTTTAACAGGTCCTCATCCTAGAAAGGCCCCACCTCAGCTTGTTGACTTGAGCCACGCAAAAACATCTGACATGCCTGCTTTAGTATCCACATCTCCCTATTTCCATTTGTTGCCCTCCTCATCTCTACTAACGCTTTCTACCCTCCCTAATTCCTTATATCGCATCCTCTTCAACCACTCCACTCACTCAGTTTTCTCTTGTCACATCTCATCTAATTTTACCCTATTTCATCTCAACTAACAGTCTCAGGGGCATATTACCAACAACTAGCGATAATTATCGCTGTGTAGGCTTAGCAGCAATATTTCTATCGCCGCCTTTCACCCTTTTTTATCGCTGAGATACCTTGCTATTAGCAAGGTTTATCTCAGGAGCGATAAAAAACAGGCGAAATGCGTGAATATCACTGTCAATACAGCGATATTCAGGCATTACCATGACAATGCTCTTAGCCATGTTATCCACCTCTCATTGGATAACATGGCTAAGAACTGGTCAGGGCAGGTGTTAGCTTTTGGAGATATTCGCGCTTAGCGTGAATATTTCCAAAACAACGCCTGTGTTGATCATAGGAGATAGCGATGTTAGCGACTGTTTTCAGTCGCTAACATCTTGCCACACCCACTTTGCATGTCATTAGCGATAATTATCGCTGACATGCAAAGTGGGCCCCAAAATGCCCGCTATCGCCTACAAGCTGTCGCTAACTGGTGTTAGCGACAGCTTGGTAATAGGGCGATAAAATTATCGCCGCATTAGCGGGAAAAAGTCCCGCTAATGCGGCGATAATGGCCCTTGGTAATATGCCCCTCAATCTCTATGGGCCAGATGTGTGACCATAGTAAATTGTGACTCACAATTTGAGTCACAATATACTAAGTACTACTGTGTCAGAGACATGGATTGCGATTCCCAATGGGGTCGCAAAATGCATGGCTCATTAATATTAATGAGGCACTCGCATTTTGCGACCCCATTGGGAATGGTAAGGCCCAGCAAGCCACCATCCCAGGGATGGTGGCTTGCTGGGCTTAGCAGACCAGCATGTCTGGGAACCCTTTTAAATAAAGCAGCTTTTTTTTTTTAAATGCATCCCATTTTCCTTAAAGGAAAACGGGATGCATTTTTAAAAAAATGAAACGTTTTTGTTTAATTTTTTAAGGGCAGGCAGTGGTCCCTGTTACCACTGCCTGCCCTTAAAAAATAATGTTGTAGGTATTTGCAAAGGGGAAGGGGTCCCCTGGGTACCCCTTCCCATTTGCAAATGCATTACTGCCTACTTGAAGTAGGTGGTAATTTGCGAGTGTTTTGCAATCACAATTGTGGTCGCAAAACATCTGTACATGGCTATGCAGTCTCTATTTGGAAGGTAACGCCCCTTACCATTTCACCTAGGAGCCTCCCCCAAGTAGAGTCGTTCACCTTCCCAAGCAACACCTGGATGTTTTTGAATTGAAAAGCTGCACAATATCAATTAAAATCTGTGTGAGCCAATCCCCCTTAATAAGCCTACGTCTAACTTTTTTCTATGCCAGTATTGCACCCTTATAAGCCCAGATGAAACTTACAATCTTCCTCTAGATTTTATCGATACATGATTTAGGGAAACCAAGGGGGATGGCATTAAGAAGGTAGGTTAATTTGGGGAGTATAACTATTTTTGTTAAATTGACCCGTCAAATTATGGTTAGAGGGAGGTTTTTCCATATTGCTAGTAATCGGACTATTTATCTTGCTACCCTATCTCAGTTAAGTTGTGGAATCTTATCTATCTCATTCACAATTATGATTCCCAGATATTTAAAATTGAGACTGACTTTCCCATCCCAGTTTTTTATGTTCCAATACATCACCTCAGTTTTTGATGTGTTGACTAAGTATACTGAGGGGACCCAAATTCCTCTAGGAGATATTCAACCCTCCGGATAGAAACAACCGGGTCGGCCATGTATAGCAACAGATTATCCGCATAAAGCGTGGCCTTACTACTGTAAAACTGGGATCTAAAAGGTATTACAGAGACATCAGATCTCAGCACCTGGGCCAGTGACTCTATGTATATTTCGAATAACTTATGTGAGAGAGGGCAGCCCTACCGTGTCCATCTCGATATATTAAAACTGGATGTCAAAAACCCGTTCAACAAGGTCCTAGCCGAGGCACCTCGATAGCTAATTTTTAGAGTATAAAGGAAGGTGGGCCCAAAGCCCGTTGTTCTCATCACCTCCCACAGGTACTCCAGCACACTCTATTGAACGCTTTTTCAGTGTCTAGGGCCCCCACAGCCATGGGCACGGAGCGTTTGTGGCAAGATCTGTGGTGCCAATGAGCTGCTGGGTCTGCTCTTGTATAAACCTCTTTGGGATGAAGCCCTTCTGATCAGAATGAATTAGTCGTGGGGCGATTTTGGCCACTCTCCCTGCTAAGATGCTCATAAAGATCTTATAGTCCACATTCAGCAGGGGGATTGGTCTATAGGAATCGGCTCTCGAGGGATCCTGAGAATGTTTCAGGATAAGTACAATTATTGCCTCTTTCGAAGACCTAGGAACTTGACCCCCTAGTTGGAAGACTGAATCGAATAGAGTTTCCAGGGTTGAACGAGCTCCTCGATCAATAGGTTATATAACCCGTTGGGAAGTGCATCCGTGCCTGCCGCCTTACCATTCCTGCTTTAACCAAGGCTTAAACGAATCTCCTCCCTTGTTATCGGGGCATCCAGAATTCCACGGCTATTTGATGTTAAACTTGGTAGGTGTATCTCTCTTAACCAGGCTTTGAGGGCCTCCGGGTTTGGGAAAGTTTCTTCCCCATATAACTCAGAGACTAGTGAGACTAAACAGGATTGCATATCATCCACTTTATTGGAGACATCCCCATTCTTATTCACAACTAGTTGGCTTGGGCAACAGCGTTTACAACGCTGTCATCACATCGCGTTACAGTTACAACACGGTCATTACAACGCCCGCGCTGTTAGAACGTGATACCTTTACATCCCAAGTCATTAGATCGACTTGCTGTAGGGGGCACTCTAACATAAGGAATAGTATAATTTACTATTACAACACCTTCCCTACTGTTGCGCAGGCTGGAGTTGGAATAGTAAATTATACTATTCTTAAGTCCAGCTAGTCCCCTACAGCAAGTCGATCTAATGACTTGCGATATAAAGGTATCGAGTTCTAACATCACAGTCTTTGTAACAACCGTGTTGTAATAGAACGCAATGTAATAGCATGCGTTGTAACATGCTATATTCAGTTGGCTTATATGGTTCCTAGACCGATCTATTCTAGCCTTCCAAGCCAACAGTGCATCCAATTTCTCACCATACTCAGAATTCTACATTGATCTTGTATACCATTGTGCTTTACACTTATGGTCCTCTCCTTCAGCTTCTCAATTATGTAAACAGATAACCTTTCCTCTGGATACTCAAAGTAAAACAGAGGTAGAACTTTCATGGCAATCAGACTTCTAGACTTCCTTCTCACTTCTATTTGGAATACAATTTGGACTAAAATAAGGAAAACCTCCAGAGCAGCTAATACTACTCAATCATTGTTTTTCATTTATAATAAGCTTTTGTATACTCATCTTTCTTTACATAGAATAAACTCTACTCTGTCCTCTTCCTGTAGGACATGAAATGCTATTTCAGCAGATTTGAAACATATGCTGTATGTATGTTCCCATACCTATAACTATTGGTTGCAGGTTTGGCAACACATCAATACCCATTCACACACAAACCCATTTTCATTTTATTATTATATTCCTTGGCAGTGTCTCTGAAGATTGGGCTTTTCACTCCAATAATTTTCACATAATTGATTTACTCCTTGTAGTTGCATTTCAACAGATTACCAAGGCATAGAAGGATTGTACTAAGGTATCCTTCCAAGCCTGGTAGTATGGTGTCGGTTACAATCACAGACTAGACAGAGCATTTGTTACTCTAGTGTCCCTCACTATCAAACGAGATCTCTTATGGGTGTCCATCAGATATGTCTGCAAGCAAAACAGGGGTTCATACTCCCCGTATTGAAGAAGTGCTTAAGCCCCCATGAATTATTTTTTGCATTGAATTTATTGTACTTAGCAATTGACTTTCTACTTCTTCTTACTCACTGCCATTTAGTTATTATTACACAGTGGTTAAATATGAATCAAATACATATGATTGTCATTTTCGTTTTTTCCTATTATCAGTATTCTTCATCTAATGACTTAATAATCCCTATATATATGGATTTTATATTGTATGTATTACATTGTTTTCTGCTATTATAAATAAAATCCTTTCTTGAACTTGAGACAGCCACTCTGCTTTACTGAGCAGGCCCCTGCAGTGTAGAGGGGGAGGGGGCAACTGTTCAGGGGACCCCATTGATCTCTAACACTGTGTAAAGAAGGTTAAGAGTTAAATCTATCTTTTGAATAGAAATGTGAAAAGGACAATGGTTGCACAATCTGCTGCAATTTTTCAAACAGGCATTCATAAACAAGATTGAAAATCATTGTAAAAACGAAGGTGTAGCATGAAGAGCGCATGTTAAACACACACTGAAACACATGAATGATGAACATGGAACCATAGCAAAATGAATCACAAGTTTTAGTGAGAAGGTTGATGGCTCTCATCTTAGAGTGTCAAGTCTTCCTAGTATGATTCAAATTGTTAGTCCTAAGTTCGATGACAAAGATGAGGATATCTAGCCACTAAACAGACCAATAAGAGCAGAACTAGATTTGGGGTATAAAGATCATGTAGGACTGAAGGTTCCAAGAATTTTCACAAAGCTGAAAAAAATAGCAAGGGACAAAATCATAAGTGATGGGTGACAAAGCCACACAAATACTCATCTACTGCATTGATACAGCTCTTTATTTGATTGAGGGAAAGGAAATGATAAACAGGAAGAGGATATTCAATTCAGTCATATTGGATTGAGCTAACATAAATAATTACTAGGTAGCCATAAGAATTTGGTAAGATTTTGGCACCAGTAATGAAGAGGACTCACCAAAATGGCTGACATCAAATCCCAGCTCCCAAGCCTAATCGGTATGGAACCACCCCTTCTGCAAGTGGGATGATAACCAGGTGAAGTATCCACAGTTCTCGGCTGTAGGCAGAAGAGGACTAGACCCCAAACTTAGGAACCTAGGGGCAGCAACACCAGAAGAGACGAATGTAGCTGAGTTTCCGAATGAAAGAAGACCCACAGAACAATGCTACCAGGGTGCCTGGAATGCAGTTCTAACCTGCCCTAGCCCTGGCCTAAACTCATCACTTTTCCAAATCTGACATGAGTCCAAAGCTCCTCAGGCTTCTCAAGTAGCACAAACAGGACCCTTAAGTCTAACAGTGTCCTCCCAATTTGGAGCACCAGTCTTGTCATGAAAGGACCGGACAACCTATGCATGAACTGAATAAGCATCAAACCAGGCTCATTAACTAGGGTAATAGTCCTTCCAGTCCACCAGAAACTGATGGCTTTCTCTGAGCTAATAGGGTCTCGTTACAGAGGAGCAGGGATTACAAGTTTTAGCTATGTCACAAGTAATGGTGGATGTATTTTCCAAGTTTTTGGAAGACGAAGTCGAATGGCAAGATTCTGTACCATGATATTGAAGGAAACAAAATAGCATGGTCTTAATTTTGCCAGTGTTCGTTAAGTTGTAAAAAATCTGGATACTAACCAAATCATATTGCCAATGTGAAGATTGGAATTGGCCTCCTTTGTATGCCTGGAAGAAATAAAAATTATGCACTGAGATTTTACCATTTTGTTTTTCTCCATGTCTTGTCTACAGTGGTTCTCAGACATAACTTATGTCTGAGAATCTCTGGAAGAGGCAGTAGGCCACAATGAAAGGAAGTGAAATCTAAAAGTAAAGAAAGATTCCATAACAAATTATAGGCCACATGACATATTTTCTGAAGTACTGTATCACCTATGCTTTGTGGCCATTTTTCATGTAGGTTTTGCTGGGTTAGGGCGGAGCCTGATGTGTTCCATAATGATCAACCTACTTGATGCTCCGTCGCAGGTCTCACTTTGAGCAGTACACAAGGTGCATCAGATTGTCAGCGGTTGGGGAAGTGTCGCATTTGGGAGGAGGGGCAATTATTTGTGCCTTATTCGGTAAGGAGTCAGCCTGACCTGCATGGTTCTATGATGGCGTTGATGGTGTGAAGCACTGATAAGACTTGTCCCACCAACTCAAGGATGCATTGAGAATGCCCGTAGTAGTGATGGGATACATCAGCGACCCACTGGAGATACCCTGCTCCTCGGTGGAGTTCAGGAGAGCTGATGTGATGTTGCAATGAGGTATGGCATAGAGGAAGCAACATGGGACTAAATGGCAAGAAACCTAAAGGCAGGTGTATTGTGACCCTCATTTCTTTTTTGATGAATAGGCCCTGGGAACTAGACAAGGGAGCCAGGCCATATATAGACATAAAATAGGTGGCAATCATGTTAAGAACAAAGATAATTTTTTTCGCTGAAGGCCCAACCTGTTAAGAGTTCCAGAGAAGTAAATGCTGAGCCCTCAGAAAGCTAAGACAATGCCCTTTAATGAGATGAGACACAGATTAGGGCCGCAAAGGCAGGACACATCTCATCGAATAGAGTGAAGGATGCCTGCTATGAAAAGACTATGAGCGAAATTATAGACCAATTACTGGTAGGGGATGAGATTTTAGGCCCCTGACACAGCATATAAAGCTGTATGGAGGCAGTTGAAAAGACAGTGGAAAGAATGTATTGAGACAATTCTAATTCAGTACAAATAAGGAAAAATCTGAATCTTGAGATTTCCATCCATACTTGAGGCTGTTGCACAGCAATTATTGAAGGGCACACTTCTAAATGGTGCAGCTACAGGACAAGTAGTGCAATTGTCATGCTTGCCAGTAAGTCAATGTGCAAGAGACCAGGTGAGGTAAAGGTTCTGACAGAACTGATGGAAGAAAGGCAACATTAGCTTGTGTGCAGTTTGGTCAGCAGTAAGGTAAGGCTGTGGTGAATGGTGCCAACATTTTCAGATCTTAGCCTTGTGACACTGAGATACCGAAAAACCTGCAAATAGTGAAAAAGCAGTTTATTACCTGATTCCTGGAGGAAATTTCAGTGATTCAGCCAATGATATGTCTTAAACATATGACTTATTGCCGGTACACACAAATCTGTACCCCAGCATAGAGTGAGATGTTGTTTGAACTTGTCTTGGGCTCAGAAAAAATCCTATAGCAGCCTAAGGTGGGGTACAGTTTTATCAGGATAAGTGTTGGAACTTCGGATGGTGGGATTTTGCCATTTCCCAGAAGTTGTAGTTTTGTGTGACAGAAAAGTGAAGAACCTGTGAGTTTTTTTACTCATACATTTACATTTTCTGCACATTCTGGATAATCAAATGTGCTAGGATTTAAACAAGCCTCATCACTGTGGAATTATCTGTATCTCTACTTTTCAGAATTGTCTGTGGTTGGTAGGTTTTCTCGATGCCAGTCATCAGGGAAAACTTTCCATCATGACCTTTCCCTGGTGCCTTACTCAATCCCTTTTGAACCCCAAGCATGTCTGATATCCCCACACTCAGGAAACCAGAGGAAACACATATATAAGTCAGGCACGGGCAAGGAAATGTATCCCGGTAAGGAGACTGAAGACATCTAATAATGTTGCAAAATAAAATGCTAAACATCTTACAAATACTATGTTCATTGTGAACTACCAGCATGCTTTTCAGAGCGAGGGAGGTCTCTAACCCGCTGATAGAAACCTTAGGATGAATAGATCTCGAAAAAGCATGGTAGTGCCATGTTTAAATGTATCAATGACATAAAGCCTGATTTAGATCATGGCGAACGGGTTACTCTTTCACAACGGTGACGGTTATTCCGTCCACCCAAAAATAAATATCATTATATTCAATGGAATTTATATTTCAGTGGATGGGATAGCTGTCACCATTGTGACGGAGTAATCAGTCTGCCAAGGTCTGAATTAGGCCCATAATACTGGGGAGAACAATTGTGAATCATAAAAATATCAAAAACAAATATTGTTTACAATGATATCTCATCCTATACTTAATTAACAATAACACAAATACCAATGATCAAAATATTACTTTTAAAATCATTTATTTCAGCTCATAGCAAATCCACAAATATTGTAAACAAAATCCACATTACCTATAAATAAATATTTAAAGTAAGAAACTATCAAAACACACAATATTGAGTGCACTACTATGGCAAAAATAAAGCCATATATTTGAAAATATTGTAATAACTCTATTTCATTAAAATATACTCCACACAAAACAATAAATCTTCAAATAAAAATATTAAATTATTAAAACAATATAATAAACTACAAACATATAAAATAATTATAATACTTTTCAAATAATTAAAAGCAATTCATGTAATAAAAAAAGAGACATTAAAAAAGAAATTAAAACTAATAAACACATTTAAACACCACAAACAACAGAAATATGTTTCATGCTAAAACCAAAATACTAATTAGTATCCTGGAAACAAATAACAAACTAAGTGCACATTAAGCAATAAAATGGGAACTAATTAAACATAAAAAATCAAAAGAATAGAAAGTTTCTACACTTACCACACCAAAAAGACTAACAATGCAAGAGAGCATACGCTGAATAGATGTATCCGACCTCCACACCAGAGTTTGATGACGTGTGCTCCTCCGCTTTCCTGGTACGTTGGCCCACTCTTTAGTGTGTATTGTAACAAACACACAGCTGCTACCGGTGCCCATTCTGGCTTGGTTGGTACTGGGCGCCTAGCGCAGGACAGAGCCCCAAACCGACCCCTGTGGTATCTCCTTTATTACACCCACGAAGAGATAATTCTGCTTCGGGAACCTGCTTGCTGCCACCATTGGCTTGGCTGTGTGTTTGTGGCCTAGGCTGCCTCTGCTTGGAGGGCGCTAGAGCTGCGGAGTGCTACCAAGTAGGCAGATGGAGGCTAGAGCATGAAAGTTACATGCGGTTGACAACAGCAATATTGACAAGGCCAAGCAGATCATGCAGAGTGCAGACTGCAGAGAGAGCCGCCTCCGCAAAAAAGGTAAGTGAGTGACCTGTGCCTGGAGACTCTCTCAGAAATTATGCTTGCAAAGGGTCCCATAGCCTATGCTTTTGTTCATTGGTGTAACAAGTTTAGTACTCCGCCCACTTGCGGAACTCTGCAGAATATTGGCAGAGTTTTCTGGTAAGTCTGTGGAATTCTGCAGAGTGAAACTCTATGAGCTCCTCCCAGCCTTATTCAAAACCATCTACAACCCACAAACCCAGCAAGAACATTCAATAATTGAATACCTGGTAAAGGCACAGAAAAAGTAAAAAAACAAACCACTTATATATATATATATCAGCTAAACCTTAAAAGTACAAAATAAAACTAAGAGCCCTCAATCCTACAAACAACCCACAAATACACATTAAAAATATAACTCCAACTGAAAATATTGCACCGGATCCACATTAGAACACCCTCAAAGGAAAACGATAAAAAGAACTACAATTACAATCAACAACAAATATGCTTTCCTCTGATGCACTTCCCACTCCTTCCTAGTCACTGGGTCCCTCTGTGTTTGACATCTTACTTCCAGAAATGCTGTGACCAGCTGTGTCCCCACCGACATCATCCCCTTTACCCACTTGTCGTGAATGTATCTGAAATGACAAGCAACATGGGTTATTGCAAATGCATTTCCACACCTGACCAGCACAAATCAACAGAAAACATTCAAAAAGTCAACACATCACACCAGCCTCATGGTTCACTCTATAGGCTTCAAATTTATCATGAGCACATGCATGCATGCTACATGACCTATAAAGTGTTGGGTTCACTCGTATAATAATCCAAGACAGGCCTAAATGCATTGATGGAGTTGTCTACACTAGGATAGTTGATTAAGTTTCATATTTTGGCACTTGTATCATAACATTGTAAAATGATGTAACCAAATAGATGGATATAAGTTTGAGATAAACACAATGCTCACACAATGCCCAGAGTTTAAAAAATCTACCTATTACTCATAACAGATCATGATGTTCAGAAGGTCAAGTTCTATATCAACGAAGAACAATTGCCTATACTGATATTGGTTAACAAAGAGTTTGCCACCAGAGCAAAGAAAGTTTATCCGAGCTGGGATGTGCTTATAAGTAGCCTTTTATTTGAATATCTCAGTCAAAAAAATACAGGGGTATATTTGTATTAATCATATACAGTTTGAACAAGAGCAACATTTTTTGAGAACACTAAAGAAATTGTGGACAAAAAAATCAATGGATTATTAAAATTCAACATACATACTAAATTCAGTCATATCACAATCATACCTTACCATTCATACACAAAACACGTACAAATACAAATACACACACGACTAAATAAAAATAAATAATCGTGTGATGTATTAGGTCTGCTGCAGTCTATACAATTATATATACAATTATATTTACAGATGTAAATCAAAAATGAATCAGCAGAATCAAATGTCAAATCAGAAACACTATATACAACAATTTTTTGTAAGCCAGTAATGTGTCACTATGTTCACACTACAGGACAACACCATGAAGGGGAAGCAGACACTGAACATGGAACGGCCTACGCGTTTCAAATCCCCAAGATTTGGCAGGGATTTTCGTCAGGGCCAAATGATTCTAAGAAAAAAAGAGAGAGAGAGAAAATTCTATCGTGTGTCTCTAAAAACTATGTATAGTAAAATATCAAGATGCTCCAATGCATTGCCACCCAAGGAGCCTTCTGCTTACCACTATGGAGAATATCCGGAGAAAGGGAAAGAGCCTGTGTGATGAAAAAAACAACATACGAGGGGCTACATGAGTATGGTGAAGAAATCAAAGCGGATTGAGCTAGCCACTGTCCATAGTTAAATTTACCTTGAGAATATCTGTAAAGTTGCAAGTTCAAGTAGAGATGGGGTAGGGAGCCTGTAAAAAGAGCAACGTCCATTTAGTATAATAGCGGGATCGGGTTCGGTGCTCATACATGGACATAAGACGGTAGATCTCTTACCGGAGGGTCGTGGAAAAATGCGTCCTTGAACAGGAATGATGGTTGTAGAAATCCAACAAAATTTTTGAAGAAAACAGCCTCTGTTAAACAAGAAGAATAGAAGGCTTGTTTGTTCCATGTGCCAGATGTTTGTAGGCATGTATATAAAACATACCGATACTACTCAGGCTTACCGGTATTGAGCTCTGCAGGTTTCGAAGAATCGGCGTCCCCGGTAGCACTAATCTCCCGCGCATGCGTGGAGTGTGTTGTGACTTGCAGGCTCCTCAATAAATGCTACTCTGGTGCGCATGCGTAGCACAGAAACAAGCCGCGAAGGTCAAGTTCAGCACCACTGTACCATCATTAGTGTTGTGGCAGACATCATGTGACATGCAAAAGCTCATTGCACACTGATGACACTTTGCACTCCAATTTACATCATATGTCCTCTATCTGATAAGCCAAATGAAAGTTGTACACATGTAGTTTAGCTATGTATCACATTTAGCGTCTAAAGTTACCTGAAAAAAATTGAGGTCCTAACATTTGGGAGATGGATACTCAGAATTCACACAGCACATGACTTCATACAGCATATGAACATTCCCATTCCTGCTCGGTACAGGTGATGACCCCAGTCAGGGATCATATATCGATAAGACTAGACACCTTTGAAGGTTTTGGGTGTCCCTCATTAGCTATGCCATGCGGACAAGGGATCACTAGAGTCCCAATGTGCAAGCACATCACCCCATTCTTTGCTTTTGCACACTCAGATTGCCTTGTAAGGATGAGAGTTGACACTCACATATGATCCCTACAGTTCTAAATATCACTCCCTTATGTGTGTCACCAATCAGTGATTTAATGTTTTAAAACACTATTGCAGATGAATCATCAACTGGCCAATGCACACTGGTCAACATGCAGGCACTAATGCTGATGGCATCAGTGTTGTTTGCACTCTAATTTCTGTGTATGACCAGTACTTACCAATGGGAACTATTGTACAGTCACTGCATGTTCTGTGAACTCTATTTCATGTCAAATGTAATAGGGCCACCATCACATGAGAGACAGCAGTGAGAGAACATCTCTCCTCACACAAGGAAGATAAGTTAGATGACTACTCATTTACTCAGACAGGTGTCTACGCAAAAAGGAGAACACTGAATGTGGACAGGACTCTGCTGTGCTCCAGGTCCAAAAAACAATAGGCACAGCATAATAGCAAGCACCTACTACCAGACCTACACTAACAATGACTCATCATGTTTGTGGCACATGGGCCACCACCTATATGGCTAGTGAAATGCCTGGCTGTAACACTCAAAGTTTGCAATATAACCTGTATGACTTTTAGTCCAGGACTCACCCCATGTAGCTGCTGTTGGGCCCCAAACTGCCCATCGAGCTCCGGGTAGGCCACCGCCAGCATGCCAGTCATCAGGAGGATCAGGGTCCTGCGCATGCCCCTTATAGGTTGGGGGACTCACTGTAGCTGGACCTCCACTATTTTCCAGCTAGAGTGTGGCAGGTCCTACCACCTCTTTCTGCAGTGGATGCTGTGCCAGTTGAAGACCCCAAGGGTCCATAGCTTCCAGGTGATGGCTCTCCAAATGGCCTTCTTCTGATGGGCGTTGACCTGTATGGATGCAATGAATGTGCAAACAGATTGTACCTGGAAGTATGAGGATAACTGTAGGGTTGATACATACTTTGTTGACATCTAGCAGAAGCATTTATCTAGAATCACTATAATACATGTGTCAATGTCACATGCTAAGCATAATTAAAGCATTGATGCACACTTTTATAGCCATCTGATGACTAAACTCAACCCTGGTCATGACCTGCATCGACTGAGGCAGCCCACTAATATCATGTAGGGCAGGCCAATCCTACATGGAATGTGATGTGAGATACCATGACACACAGCAAAACCACACCATTTGGACCTTCTGAAGAGTAAAACTACCTGTGCATGACCATCCAGACACCTTCACTGGCAGGCCCATTGCATTGATGCATATGGTCCATAGAGGCGAGTGCCATAGCATAAACAACATCCTAAGACTAAGGTCACAATATAAGGGCTAGTATGTGTGTCACTGAGAGCTACATCTCTGGGGGATATGTGTCCATGTGGACTACTTATTGGGATATCATAGTATGTCAGAATATATTTATTTTGCCATATGTGGCACTGTAACAGGAATGACATTCAATATAAAATTGCATGTATTGTGTGATAGGAAATAAGGTAACCAAGAAGATGGTTCACATTTCAAAATCCAACCTGAAGAAATTCATTATCTACACTGTTCATATCTCAGATGTGCAATACACCTGTACAGTGGAAGCAACACTATTGGAAAAGAGGCAACAAACCTGTGTGGGAGAGGGGACTGTCACTAGTGGAAGACATACATGGACACTGTGGGTCAATGGAAAGAAGTTTTAGATCAGGAGGTCACTTCAGTCACCATTCCTTGTATAATCCATGTTACAGATATCAGGGCTACTAGTGGGATAAATAACTATTTCTGGGAACATCCATGGATCAGCAGGTCTACAGGGACATTACTCTGTGTATCACTTCTCTTTCCCCAGTAACTCAGGCCGGACTGGGCCATGGAGCAGACTTCCCACAGCTCAGTGTCAGGACTTGCTCTCTGCAGGCTGTACCTACTGATCCAACATGAACCACACATTTCCACCAATTCAATAGAGAAAAGTAAATAATCTGCCATTCTGATATGTGAGCATATAGTTGTTTGGCACTCTGAAGGGGGTCGTGAGTTATATCTACCTTCCAGATAACTGCTTTACAAAGCCTGACGAGGGCTAAGTGTTCTGTGGGATGGTACACATGGCTAAAATCATCTTCAAATGCTTATTCAAGTATACAGACATGGCTCATTAAATAAAGCCTATACATAACTATGCACATATATCATGATGTGATTGGAGAAATCATTGTAGCTACTATGAGCTTGAGCCCTGCATAGATATATGCATGTCACACCAGTAGAAATCACCCTTATCACACATTACCATTGTGTTCTTGTGCTCTTCACTCCACAAAGTGCAGAGCCCCTAATCTATTATATATCTGTCCTATGTGGGCACCACACAACACATGCAATCAAAATAATGCTCATACTCTGACACTCTGAGGCACATTGTAGCCTATGGGAATTGAAGGGAAGCAGTTAAATAGAGTTACAAAGTTATTAGAGTTTATTACGTGTTCCTCTGGTAAGCCATGGACCTGACCATACTGGAGAAGTTACTCATCTACAAGGGTATCCAGCTTCCCACCAGCATGGCATGCCATAATTTCTCCAGAGGTGGCAATAGCATCTAAAATGGAGGAAGTGTTGACAACAGTAGTGTCAGGAAGCAAGTAAGCTATTTTTCAAACCGCGACGTACATGTATGCCACATATGTGGTCATCAGCATCGGTGCACACATCCATTGACTGCGACCTTCACTATCACCAACGTTAGCCTATGGCTGTGTCTGCTGTTTATGCAAGCGCCCACCGGGCAGTCAACTTCCGGTGGTAGTGAACGTTAGAATTTTCCTATTAGCGAGGTCAGGCATCTGCCATGTTAGCGGTTGGGAAAATATTACTGGCTACAGTTAAGTGTGTCACCACCACTAGAAATGAGCATATTATGCTTACTTTTGAAAAACTCCTTTCCCGTGTCATGTTCACTACAAAACATCATCTGTGTTGTGCATTACTGTGAACATAGGCAAAATGTATGCAGTACACTGTACACCGTGGTTGGCAGTCTTTCATTTGAAATGTAGTGATACCCTCACTATAGTGCCAATTTACTATTTTTGATTTGATGATGAGCACAGTTCTTTTATAGACCTGTGGAGGCCAACTTGGGTATGACTGGTGGAATGTTGAACACTTGAAAATGATTATGTGAAATGTGTAATGCTTCATGAAGTATCAGTGTTCAGAAAGATGACTTTTGTCTTACTCTTCATATATGTTACTCAGCACACTGTGACCAATATACATTTTGTGTTACTTGTCACATAGGTACCCTGTTGCTTTTCAGGTGGAATGTCACAACCTATGTTCAGTCAGGTACTCTAACAGGTGCTAGCTGCACTGTTGAGACATGTGGACAGTAACATCCAGTTGCCCAAACGTGAGGATTTAGCCACTGTGAAGACAGATTTCTATGCTTTGATCACATCCCACATGTGATTGGAGCCATTGATGGCACCCACGTTGCATTTGAACCACCACAAGCCAGTGAACAAGTATACCACAACAGGAAGCACTTCCATTCTATCAACCCAGCAAGTTATCTGCTTACCGGGTTTGTACAGCTCTAATGCCTGTGCCCAGTTCCCAGGATCTGCACATAATTCCATCACACTGCGGAACAGCACCATACCCCAGCTGATGTCACAACTAGCACCAGAGAGGGCCTGTCTTGTAGGTAAGTGGGTCAGTTCTACTTTTGTGTGGGTAATGACAGGTAGTATAATCTGAAAGTTTGTAACTTATAGTTGCATTTATGTTGGTCTTCCATCTAGAAGACTCAGCATATACCAACTGTCCATGGTTGTTGACACTGCCGAGGAATCCTACAATACCAGGGGAAGTCAGCTTCCGTGGGTCCGTGGAAGAACATGGTAGCCAGTGGAGTGGGCTTTTGAGCCCTTGAAAGTCAGATTCAGATGTCTGGACAAGACTGGGGGAGCTATCCTCTACTCCCCCACGAAGGTGTGTAAGATCACTGTGGCCTGCTGCATGCTTCACAACATTGCCCTGTGACAGAACATCCCTAACATCGTAGAAGATGCAGGCCATGAAGAGGCACTGGGTGAGGAACCTGAAATACCAAATGATGATGATGATAGTTGTGAAGAGGACAGAATGGACTTTTGTCAAGATCTCATCCAAAAATACTACTCCTGATTGTAAGTATGGTGTGAGATGAGGTGACGCTGACTATTATTGCAACTCCTGTAGTGCTGTTGTGAGGATGATGTTAATGCTACATACTAGGAATATATGGGTCTGGCAAATTCTGAGAAAAAGTGTTTGTTTTGTAAGTGTAGCTTTTTTCAGCTGTACATGTTGTCCAGGGCTGTGTTCTCCAGGAGTTGACAATGTGATTTGTGCCATTTGTATGGTTTCTTAGCTAATCCCTCTATGTGTTGGTCTGTTTTAGATTCCTTCACCATGGCATCTTCATTCGTACATTTCAGAGCTCTGACATTTACAGGTACATGATGCTGTTCAGACGTACAAAGTGGACATGGATTGGTCCAGAGAGTGTCTGCTACATAGTTTGGGTGTACAAAGTTGGTACCAAGACAGCTTGATAAGATAGATGTTACATGGCTTCCATTGGACTGGTTCCTTGTGGTGTGTTGGTCCTAATGCAACATGTGTACCATCATGTTATCCAACACAATGTTGTGTTGGGCCCAATTCATGCTATTCTGCCTTCACATTGGCTAATTCCTCATTGTGAATGAACTTTATGTAGCTGTTGATAAGCCGCCTTATTGCAAACCAAAGTGCTTGTGGCACATCACTGACATTTGTTTGTGATATTCCAGCAATTGCAAGCAACACTGGATTTAAATGACCCCGTAGTCAGACACCGTTGTGCTTACATGTGCCTGTTTATTTGTTTATTTGATGTAGGAATCCTTTTGTGAGGTAAGCAATATGGTTTGAGCTGATGATGTAGACCTAATTTATTGTTACCTATAGTTAAGGATATTGTAAGATGTATTCCCTCCTTCAATGTTGTGAAAGTCTGTTAGTGATTATGTGATCAGTGACACAGAATAACTAACTCAGGTCTTATTTGCCATGTTTCTGTTTACATACAATATACCCATGCTTCCAGAAGTACCTAGATTATGACATTGCAAATTTCACATGCTAGTAAATTCACATTGTTATATGTGAGAATTACAACAGGATATAATGATTTGGTGACGTGTTTTTAAAGAAGTGAACAAGGAGAACATCAAGAAATTTACAAAAAATATGGGGTGGGCAGAATTTGCGTAGTCGCGCTACGCAAAGCTCCGCGAATCAGTAATAAATCTCCGCAAACAAGCAAAAGTTCAGCAAACACACGAAATTGCTTGTTCGCACGTTTGCGATGCTTTATTCCTATTAGCGAACGCTGTTTGCGTGCTCGGGGAGATATATCTCGCGAACACGCATTTTGAGAGCACGAACAAGCAAAAAATTCCATGAAACCACGGATAGCAGAATGCTTCAATTCCGGGTTCTCTGCGGAATGTGAAATTACCCAAATTGCGCAAATTCCGCGAGTGGAACGGAATTTACCGCCCAGGCCTACTTTAAAGAAGAAGCCAGAAGCTTTGAAACGCGTTGGTAGCAGGACTGAAAAATCGAGGTGAAAATCTGCCTTCATCTGCAACAAAAAGGTTTGAACCTGGCTGCTGGGGAGTGTGTCTTCAATTCAGGGCATGTTTTGGGAACAATAAATGCTGGCGGTTCCAGCCATGGAAGATTGCACCACTCAAGGAATATGTGAGACCTCGGGAGATGGAATGCTTTGTTTCTGCAGATGGCACAGCAGCACTTTGAATTATAAAGGCAGCGTTTCACTTCGAGGCCACAGGAGGGTTCATCACTGCGTCTTTTACTATTGTGAAAATGCAGAACCCACTGAAGGGTGAATAATTGGGAAATGAACTACATGTCCCAGGGTGTAAGGGAGTTACACACCATGATGGAAGGCACCCTGGATACCTTTAAAATTAATGAGCACACAGAGGACTGTGTTCACCATGTCATGCTGCATTTTCACAAATTACCTTTGAAAATACCACAATGAAAAGCAAAAGTGAAGTATTCAGTCACAGTGGATGTAATAATTAAAGTAGAGTCAAAATTGTCTGGAGTCCAAAGTCCAACATACTACTCCCATCATATGTAGAAAAGTGGCCAAGATTAGTCTACAAAGCACATTTGTACTACATACAGGAGGGCATTAGGGGCAAGGTTTCTTACTGGCAGTGGTCTTGCCATCCACACCTCCTGGATTCTTGAGTGGACGTTGCCTCTTTTTGGCAGAGGCAGATCTGCTGCTGCTGAGACAGGGGCACATGTAGGAGTGCTTTTCTCGGACTGGGACTCCTATACAGTAGCTGCGGCAGATGTTGATGGCCTGGATAGACTTAGAACACATAAAGCCCTGCAGAGGGTGGAGTTCATGTCCTGCAGCAACCTAACCAAGAAGGCCATGTTGGTGTTGATGCAGGCCACCTTGGTGTGGGTGCCAACAACTACCTGGTATCCGTCTCTCCACAGCCTCTTCATTTCCCAGATTTCTGTCAGTACCTGGCCCATTATACTTTGGAAGTCCTGATAGACACACAGGAGTTGGGTGATGGTAGTCTGGGTGTTCATGGCCCCAGTTGACTTACCCTGCAGGCCACAGTCACCGTGCCATGAGCAAACACTAGCTCCACTGCCTGTGCCCTTGGCACAGACTGCACCTCCCACTAGGTCCGGGTTCCACAGTGACTGGGATGTGGCTAGCCTCCTCAGAATTCTGGATTCGGGCTCACAGGATGGAACTGACTGTACTAGTTACACAGGTTGTGGGTGCAGTGGTTGGCTGTGTTGTTGCAGCTGTGGTGGGAGGTGGTGTAGGCACAGTGAGCCTCGCTGTTGCCATCTGCACAGGCTGACCAGATGGGCGAGGACCATTATCCATGTCCACATCTTCAGAAGCGTTGTCCTCACTGAGGGCTTCATCCTGAGGTGCAGAACTCTGTTCAATGTTCAACCTCTGTGCATGTGCTATGGCTGATCAACCAATTAAAACATAGAGAACATTGTTATTGGTGATATCAACAGCCACATTGCTTGTGTCAAAGTAAATAGGGAGTTAGAATGAAACAAAATAGATAGAGATGTGTTCTGTCATCTATTTCTGTGGAGGCGAAATTGGTTACTAGACATTTGAAGACATTCAATACATGTAGTAGATTTCATCTCCTAATTGGATATGCAGATATGTGGCACTTTGGCTTTAGGGATAGAAATGACATCTTCAAAACATTTAAACCAACACAGTATAGTCGTAACATGTGTGTTTGCCCTTTCCAAGGCCTAGTTGTGTAAAATACTGGCAAATACACAGTTTGGTTGTATATATAGCATTGTTCATCATGTGAGGAGGGCAGGGTTAAGGGGTCACCTGCCACTGATAATCAGCTGACTTTCCTTCATGGCTTACATATGTAAGGGTTTCACAGTTGCTAGTGTGTACTCATGCCATTAATTGTTTCAGTTGATGAGACCAGGACACCATCAGGCAAAGTATTCAGACATATGTCTGAGTAGATCATTTTCTGTGCATTGCACAGTCCATGATGAGTGAAGATCAGTTGTGACATGGCAGACAAGTGAAAAGTGGCAAATGGAGTCTAGCATCTTAGTTAGAGTTCCAGTCACAGAGCCTCATGATAGTTGTACTCACTTCAAACTCACTTTACCAACACTTGACAAATGTTAAGCGGCATAAATAGTGAACATCAGTTGTAACATAACAGACAACTAGGAAGGAGCAAAAGGAGTCTAGCATCTTGTGTAGAGCTCCAGTCACAAGGCCTCATAGTAGTTGTATTCACTTCAATCTCACTTTACAAATGCTTGATAAACGGTAAGTGCACAACACCTGTTGACAACATGAATTTGGGATGGACCATACATTTAAATTTGAACACATATCATGGGTCCTGGAATTATATTTTATGGTAATCCTGTTACAGACTCCATTCCAACATGTGGCATGCCCTGAAGTTGGATACTTGTGCTCTTATATGCAACAATACACATTGACACAGACAAAGCAACATCTCAGACATTTTGAGTACTGCATGTTAGGAAAGTAGATAAGGGAAGCACAGCAGAGTTGAAAACAAAAAAGGCATTGTGAAATTGTGACAGCTATTGAAGTGTAACTTGCCAGAGTCCCCTCCCTCGGATATTCCTGTCAAGCTCTAACATTGCAGAATGGCCAAGACCTTCTCCTCCCAAGGAAAGAATTGCAATGTGATACTGGGAGGGCCACCGCCAGTCTTTTTAGCCTCCAGGTGGTGTTTGTTGTACCGGCTATGCACCCTCAACCTGAGATCAGTCCACCCCCCCCCCAGTGTTTTTCCGTATGAGCAGATTGGTACCAGGAGAATTCACTCTGTTGACTATCCTATCCCAACTTTCATGTTTCCTACTGAGAGAAGTGTGCTGGACTTGGGAACCAAAAGGTTTGGGCTCTGCTATAATGATTTCATCCATCATGACTGTCAACTGAGCCTCAGTGAACCATGGATTTTATTTGGCCAGGCATGATAAAAAAATGAAAATGTGAGTAACTACATGAAAGGATAAACAAACAAGTAATACAGGTAAAAATGAGCAACACTGAAACAACAGGTGGTGGAGAGTGCTAAATGGGAAGATGAAAAAATGGCTGCCTTACCTCAAAATGCACAAAATGGCAGAACCTGCCTTGCGGGCTGCAGTTGAGAAGCAGAGGATCCTGGTCGGGGAAGGGGTGTGTTTTAGAGTGATTTGCAGGTGTGTCCATTAGAAAAAAGCACATCAACCTTGTAGTCTTTAAATGCATCCAATGGTCACTGTTGAGGTGTTTTTTGGCACGGGTCCCGGGTGGTCTATCACCATAGGGTAATTGCCACAGGGAGACTGTCAGTATGACTGTCTAGTCGTAATAGGCTCGGTAGGTACACCACATCACTGATGGTGACAGAGGATGCAACGCCAACATTGCAGACCACCGAGGTCCCAGGGGGAGGAGAGCTGTGCCTGCGAACAATGTTTCAGATAGCACAACTTGTAATAAGGCCAGCGGTAGACCACCAGTGCTGCAGTGTCCCTGAGGAAACGGATGAGCCGGGTGCGCATTTGGACCACCACACTCGTAATTGGCCCCTAACTGAAGAAAATGCAACAGATAGCAAGTTTGCCTTTGAAAACAATAACTGATATCACTAGCCTATGTCATTGTAACAGAAGTAGCTAAGCACTATCACTTACTTTTAGAAAACTAATTTTACCAACAAAACAAACATAAATGAAGTTCCCTAATGGACTACTTTGAAGAACCTTGGGTTGGCAGATTTCCCCGCTCAGGACACAGACGCCAAATCAAATGCCAAATATCATGGTGGATTGTCTATGACAGCACCATAACTTGAGAAGCTAAAATCAACAACACAGTAGAAGGATGGCACACCTTTTAAGCCACACTAGGGAAAAACAACCTACACTCCACAAAGTAATAGAAGCCCTACAAAAAGAAGAAAGCTACCAACAACTAAGAACAGAGCAACCCGTAACCCAAATTAAACCTAAAGTAAGTAAGCAAACCAGTAGAATGGACAACACGCTACAATGTAAAGTTAGAATCTTTATGAACAACAAAGGAGTATACCACTTAGAAACAATAGCAAAGTCCCTATTATAAAACAGCTAGATACCTATAAAGTAACGAACGAACCCTAACAAAGGTATGCATCACCACAACTTAAGGATTTTAAAATAAATATTAAACAATATATTTTTATATATCAGTCAAAAAACACAATGTAAAACCAAGTAAATACAACACATAGGGCCCCATTACGATGTCGTCCGGAAAGCAGTTTAACCAAATCGGTTCCAGAATGCTTTCTGAACGACTCGGGTTCTGCAAGTCCAACTGAACGATTACGATGCTTCTGGACTTCTTTAGGTCACACTCGCACTGACTTCAATGGGAGCCTGTATTACAAATGAGACCACAGTCTTCCATGGATAAAAGGGGTGGGTGGGGAAAAGCTTGCACCCTGTGGCAGGCACCCCATGATGCCTGCCACATTGTGAATGCATGAGAAGAGGGGACCCATGGGTACCCCCACAGGCCCGATTTAGAGGGCCGCGGGTGTAGGGGGCATGCTATGGGCCTCCAAAGTCAGATTCCAACAGTCGATCCATGTTGGCACAACCGAATCGGAAAGGTTGTCTGAAGCTGACATCCTAATTGCTCGGCTGGAAACGTGGTCTGTACACCACTACAATTTGGCTCCAAATGACTTGGTTACTCCCAATGTCTTTCGAGGCCGAGTCAGACAGTTTAAACATTTTCCAGCCATCATAATTGGTTGTTGGGAAATGTGTCGTAGTCGTTTGGAAAGCTGGGTTCTGAATCGGATTCGACTGAATCAGATGCCGTTCCGAACCTTTCTGGATGGCATCGTAATCGGGCCCATAGTAATGTAAAATATTACAGTACAACTACAGCAAATGCACATAGCTAGTACAATATTACATTTCCCACCAACATATAAAACAATAAAGTTACAATTCTCTAGCTGTAGATCTCCATCCATAGCCACAATCCCACAATATAATAATACCAAAAAAGATAAGTTGTATTTCAAAAGAGCCCCAACAATGAAAAAATTAAAAAGTCCAAGGAAAATTATTGAAGTAATCCAAAGTCATAAGAAACCCTAACCTGCTCCAAAAAAACCAAAATGCTTCAGGAAGCTCCAAAGATCAAAGGAAACTAAAAACAAAATTATTGTTTTTTACGAAAAAATCTATTAATTTCCTTAAAAAATCTAAATGTAAAAACTACAAGTCCATGAGAATACTTATAATACTGTAAAAAACCATAGCATTCCACACACAGAAACCACTATGTTCAAATACAAAAAAAAATAATATTACAAATGTAATAAAGCCAAAGTATAACATTACAACATCTAAAATAACACTACACTACCACCAAACTCTAAACAGGCTCAACACACAATGCAAATAAACAATAAAACACACACTACAACTACCTAACCCTCAAACTCAAAAGTAACACTATAACTCGCTCTAACTAACTCTAACTACAACCCCACTACCCCTAAAAACCTTTTACATTTTAAGGTCTTTCCTTGTTCAATGATCAGCAGCAGGCAACTTTGACTCGCTACCACAACATCTGATGAAAAATCACAAAAGTAGACTTAGCATAATGAAAGCTACTAAATGAAAATAAAATAAAAAGACGTATTCCTTTCTATAGACAACAAAACTTTAACTGAAATAAAATAAATATGTTGCAATGTTATAAAATATGTTTAAAAAAAATCAATAAATATATTATGAAAATGTAAAATATAAAAAAGGACCATACCGTTTTTAAATAATTTCATATCGTACTATTTATACTACACTTTCAAAAGTATACACATGTATATGGTTTAACAAAAATGTGCCATTGTGTGGAAAAAAGTTGCAAAATACAATGTGAAACATTATATGATATGTTTTCTGTTTAAAAAAAAGTCAAGTATCAATATGTAAAATAATGTTAAAACATATAAACATGTTTTCAGTTTTCGAATAATGTGAGAAACACTAATATGTAAAACAATTTCATAAAAATTTATTTAAAATGGTATGTTTGTGGAAAAACTATTAAAAAAGTTGTTAAACAATTACCAATATTTTTTTATGTTTCACAATATGCAAGTGTATAAAAAAATTAAACATATACATTAAATAACAACATAATTGTCAGAGAAAAATATAAAACTAAAAAAGTGTTATTCACTATGCTAATAAAATAGTCAATGCTAATGATGTATATGAAAAAAGCAATTATTACAGTTTAATATCCATCAATAAAAGTATAAGATAACATATTACATTCAACATGATATACACTAATATAGTTACATTTACTACTCCCAATATTATTGAAACCATATTGGGGGTTATGCTGTGTATTAAGCAGAAAACAATTGCTATTCCCACTCCCGTCTAAAGCATTTATGGGAAGATGTTACGCACTAAAGTAGTCACATTTACTACTCCCACTCCAATCTAACCCATTGAGGGGAGAGTTTTGGACACGAAAAAGTGGCATTTTCTATTGCCACTCCAATCTAACCCACATAGGGGAAGGTGTTGCACACAAAAGGAATGACATTTACTATTCACTCTTCAATCTAAGCCATTTAGAGGAAGGTTTTGTTTACAAAAATTGTGACACTTACTATTCAGACTCAAACCTAAGCCATTTAGGAGAAACCAATTAACTCTACAGGGGTGATATTTTACTATTCACACTCCAATCTATAACATTTACTGGTAGGTGTTGGACATTAAAGTTGTGATATTTACTTTCCCACTACAAAGTTGGCCATACATAGAACGGATGATTTTCACACTAAGTTTTATTTACTATTCACACTCCAATCCAACAGGTGTTTGACACTGAAGGGGTGACATTTACTGGTACTCCTCCAATCATAGTCATTTAGGGGTAGATATTAGACACTAAAGAGGTGACATTTACTATTCCCACTCCACTCTAAGCCATGTAAGGGAAGGATGAATTTAACACTGAGTTATATTTACTATTCCCTCTCCATCAAACCCATTTAGGGAAAGGTTTTGGCCACTAATGGGGTGACATTACTTGTCCCACTCTAATCTAAACAATTTAGGGGTAGGTGATAGACACTAAAGTTGTGATATTTACTATTCTCTCTCAAGGACTCACAATGGCACAAGAAAACTCCTCGGGAACAGAGCAACAAACAATATGGTCCAACTCTTGATATCTCCAATTCTGAATACTAGGAAAGGCACAGAGTTTTACGGTGATCAACTGAGGGAAAGGGTATGATGAAGGGAACAGCAGGGATAAGGAAAACAGCCTGGAAAGGAAATAAAATAAGAATAGCAAATGAAAGAACACCTGCTCTCATAAATTCTCACTAAAGTGTATCAGATTTACCTGAGACTTAATAGAGGAATCGCCTTTGCAACCTCAGCTTAATCTTCATGCTTGTGATTACCAAGCTTTTGATTCCCTGTTTCAACATGTGGATACAAACATAAATAAGCCTGCAAGCCCATAACTACATGGTCCACAACAACTCATCAAGATAATGGCAAAATGTCATCATACATACCCTTATGTAAAGCTTGTAAAAGAAAAGAATTACACAATCAATGTTACCACCATTGATATAGTATTCATTGGTTCATCACTAGTTCAGTCTTTTACTTGACTTTTAATTCATTCTTATTGCATTTGTTTCAGATGCAAAAATATTCAAAAGGACATAAATGGGAGCTCAGTTGTTTTACTTCAAGCACAGAATGTAAGAGTCTGCAGAGAACCAAAGTTTTCCCATCTTAACAGCTTTAATAAAAGAGCAGATTTCTGCTTTGCCTTTTTTTTATTTGTTCATGTTCCCCAGGATAACAAGTACACTCAAACAGAAAGGAAGAATTTCGTTTTTTTTTTTTAACTGAGACGACCTTTAGTACATCTCCATAGCTCCAAAGAATACAAATGACGGAAATAAATCATTTATGTCTTTTTTTTCAACTCACATGACCTTTAGTTCAACTATGCAGCTCCAAAGAATACAACTTTTTCCAGTCAGCTGATAAGGAATAAGTTTGAAAGAAACTGAGGGAAATAAGAACACATATACTGTCTTCATTTATAAACCCCAGTTCACTTCGATCTGGGAGGGCAGCGCTTCTTGCACATGCTTCAAATACAGTCTTTATCTTTCCAAAAGACAGCTTTTCCAAATAACAGCTGCAAAATCCAAATGAGAGACAAACAGTCTCTCCCAAAGTACCAACATCTGCAACCACATCACAAAAGAATTATGCACGCCGAACGGCGTGCAGGCTCCGCCTATAACTCCCCCATGATTCCTCAGAATGCCTCATGTCTTTTCTAGGCATCATGGCACTTGCTGTCCACGCAAACTTAGTTTATAGAGGCAATAACACACCGTTACCTCCATTCTAACCTTCAAGTGGAAGCAGGTCATATTGGTAACATTTGAAGTCACTAAGATGTTTGAATAATGACATTTTCACTCCATTCTAAGGCATTTAGGTGAAGGGTCTGGCCACTAAAGAGGTGACATTTACTGTTCCCACTCTAATCTAAGCCACGTAGGGCAATGTTTTGGACACTAAAGGGGTGATATTGCCACCTCTCCATTCTGAGCCATTTATGGGTAGATCTTGGACACTAAAGAGGTCACATTTACTATTCCCACTTCAGTATAAACCAAGTTGGGGAAGGTGTTGGACACTAAAGTGGTAACATTTACTATTCCCACTCCAATCTAAACCAATTTGGGGCTCAGCGAAGGACACTTAATTGGTCACCTTCACTATTCCCACTCCAATAAAAACGAATTTTGGGAAGATGTTGGACACTAATGTGGGCATATTTACTATTCCCACTTTAATCTAACCAAATTTCAGGGAAGGTTTTGGACACTAAAGGGGTGATATTTACTATTCCAAATGGGTGACATTTAGGGCCTTATGAGTACATCGATTCATAGGACCAACCACTGTCAAACTGCGAGCCCACCCACCGTATTAGGATTGTGGCAATCTGACCGCCACAGTACTGCTACGTCCGCTGGGGACCCTGAATCCTGCGGTGGTGGCACAGCAGTCAGGAGCACTAATATGCTGGTGGCGCCGCTGAGCATATTATGAGTCACCTGTCCACCGTCCATTTCAAGGTGGTGAGCCTGCCATGAAAAATGTGGCAGAGAGGCAACTAAGGGTGCCCTAACAGGGAATCCTGCTCGTCCTGGGCCTGGGGTGAATGCAGGGGGGCACATGTTGTGCCTCCCTGGAATTTCACTCCCGTTCTTGCACGGTATAGCATACATTACATGATGCATGCCAAACCATGCAGGAACATGCAGTCCACACTCTCACAGCGGCGGTCTGCATGTTAGGCTCTCATATGAGGATGTAAGACCACTGCCATGAGACCGCCGCAGCACCGCCAACCCAACCTAGATTACACTTGTAATCTGGTGGGTGTGTCCACCATAACCATCGAGGTGCTCCGGCGGAAGGAGTGGTGGCGGACCTGCAGGGGGACTGCCAGAGTTTTAAAAAGGACCTTATTCTTCCCACTCCAATCTAAGCCATTTATAGAGTTTTGGATACTAAGGGGCCTATCACAATGTTGTCAGAAAACTCTTTTGACCAAATCGGTTTCGGAATCTTTTCTGACCGGTTTGGGTTCTGCGAGTCCGAGCGAGCGAATACGATGCTTCCGTACATTGTTCGGTTGGACTCCCGTTGACTTCAGTGGAAGCCTGTGTTCTGAACGAGAACACGGGCTCCCTTTGAAAAACAGGGTTGTTGGGGAAAACCATGCACCCTGTGATGGGCATCCCATGGTGCCTGCCACGCTGTGCATGGTGGTAAAGAGGGGTCCCATGGGTACCTCCAAAAGCGCCAACTCAAGGCCTCAGCGTGAAGGAGGCCCTGTTACGGGCCCCCAAAGTCAGATTCTGACAGCCGTTTCATATAAGACAAACTGATTCAGAACAGCTGTCTGAATAGGTCATCGTAATCGCCAGTTCGGAAACCATGTCCATAAAGCTTTACAATTCGGCTCTGAACGGCTTGGGATGTCGAAATCCCGTTCGAAACCGATTTGGACTGCCCGAACGGTTTCCTTTCATCGCAATCGGTTTTCGGAAATGTGTCGGAAACATAGGTTTCAAACTGGATTCGCTGAATCCAAATCCCGCTTGGAGCAATTCCGCACGGCATCGTATTCTGCCCCTTAATAGTGACATTTCCTAGCCCCACTCCAAGCTAACTCATTAGGTAAAAATGTTGGATACTAAAGTGATTGCATTACAGATTTACGTTCCGATGCAAAATAATTCTTTCTAAGTGTTAAACACTGAATATAACATATTATAATTTAACACTCCAACAAATATAATATGAACTAAAACAAATTAAATAGAAAATATATTACAAATCTAAAATAACTTCCAATAAAAAACAAACTTTGAAATGTTTACAAAAAATGGAATACATACAAAAATAATCAATTCTATAACTTACAAAAATATTTTTTTTAATAAATACAATAAATATATAATATTTTAACATAGTACATATTATAATAATAGTACAATAAAGTACAAACAACTTGCAAAATAAATAAACAAAACACAACCAACTTACGGAAAAAATAAATTATTAAAATATATGAATAATAAAAATAATATTTTTACGTACTATTTAAAAAATATATCAACTTCAAACCTACACATGACACAAACAACAATTTTTTTTTTACTTTCCTAAAATAAAATAAAAAAATATTTTACATAAATAAACATTTAATTTACATTTTTAATCCAATGTAAAAAGTAGAGGTCACATTTAAAAAATATTATAAAGCTTATCAATATTTGACCAAAATAAACATTCATAAATAATCCACAAAAAATATATAATAATATTTCATTTCATTAATCTTTATTTCGGTCAATTGTAATCATAAAAGATACATAAAAAATAAACAATTTTTACAATACCAATTAATCCTGAATAGGGGCTCAACAAGGGAAAGGGGTGAACATTGATAATAATTTATATGATCGGCTCCAGTTACGCCATAAAACCTATCTATTAGCATAAATACATTTTTAAAAAAACATTTAAAAGCTAGGCATCCTATATTACAATAAAATGTATACAATTGAAAAAAAAAATAGGAACAATTTCAGAAAAGGACGAGTCATCAATCACAATAAGCTTAACCCATTTAGAAAGTGCAGATACAATAATCTAAATTTGACGTTAGATATAAGAATATAACATTTTATGCTCTAAAGCTTTAACCCAACTGTCTTCCTTATTAAATAAACATTAAGAAGAAACCTGCGTGCGGCCTCACTACACCTTTTGACACCCAAATTTCTACAGAGATTCTTGATCCACCGATCCCTGGCCAATTTATGCAGGACAAAAGAAGAATATATGTACATCGTTTTCCCTAACCTCTTCTGTGCATAACGAGCACGCATCACTTCTGTTATCCACCTCTGTCCGGCCCCATCTAGATATGTTTGCATTTGTTTGTAATATCCCATATCTAAACTCCAAGAATAGGGATTCACTAACGGGGGGCCTACCTCGTCCAGAAAAGGTTCAAATTGAGCAACATCTTTAAAAGCTGTAAAGTTCAAAGTTAAGGACCCAACAGATGTACTATGCAGCATTTTATTTGCCATGTGGGTCCAGTAAATAGAATTTATATGTTGCTTACAAATTGTCGTCAGCTGTAATGGGTCCTCCCAATAATGGGATAAGCCTAGCTTCTTTGTCCATAATATGATGTGTTTTAGCCAGGGAATATCCTTACTTCGGTCTATCTTTGTGATTTCCTCCAGGCCTTCCCTATAGTGGGACAGCTCAGGGGTCGACCAAATCCTAATCCAGAATAGTAATGGTCTCAATACTGCATGATGATCTATGCGTTTTATGTTAAGATCTAAACATACTGGAATTAAGGGCATTTGGTTTGGGATTTTTAACAATTTCCGAAAGAATTTGTTTTCTTCCCGTTCAAAATTCTTTTTACAGTATGGCCCCCAAATCTCTGCCCCATAGAGTCCAGCTGATTGGGCTTTAATCCTAAATACATCCAGGGCAGGAGAAACGGCCTTAGATATACTAGCCCCATGTTTTTTCAGTATTGGTAATGAATTTTGGAGCAACATTACCCTACTCTTTTCTAGTTGCCCTTTCCAGGACAACTTACTATCCAGGGTAATTCCTAAGTAGTTAAAGCTTTCCACATATTCCAATTTTTGGTTATTTAAAACTAAGTTCTTCTTAAAGGATTTATGCGGGTTTATCGACATGTATTTAGTTTTACTTGAATTGATTTCAAGGCCCTTCATTGTGCAATAGCTGTTAAAAGAGTCCACAAGGCATTGCAGTCCCTTGGGGGTTTTTGAAATTAAGATTGTGTTGTCAGCAAAAAGTAATGCTGGAATAACTTCACCCCGAGTTGTGGGGAATCATGTTTGCAATTTTCTAAATATTTGGGAATATCGTTTACATACAGTGAGAAGAGTGTAGGTGCCAGCACGCAGCCTTGTCTTACACCCCTTCTCACTGGTTTCCTTAGATAATTCCCCCCTAGGTCCCCATCTGACTCTTGCGTAGTTCCCTACGTGTAACCTAACCAATTGCACGAGGATTTCTTCTGGCAACCCAAAATGTTTTAAGGAGTCCTAAAAAAGGGCCTGGGGTACCAGATCGAAGGCTGCCCTTAGATCAACGAAGGCAATATATAAACTGCCCTTCCTTAAAGTAATATATTTCCAACAAATACAAGTAAATCTGAAAACTTGGTCAATTGTGTTTGTTTTGGTTCTAAACCCTGCTTGATATTTTGATAGAATATCGGCCTGGTCCATCCATTCTAGTAATCTATTTAAAATATACCTGGCATAGATTTTCTGTAATATATCAATTAAACTTATCGGGTGATAATTTGCCGGATCATATTGGTTACCCTTTTTAAATAATGTCACAATCTCTGCCTCCTTCCATGTATCGGGGATTGGCGTACGTGCAGCTATTGAATTACATAAAAAGTTTATGTACGGCCCCCAGACTTCCAAATCATGCTTCAGTAAGTCCCCTGGTATTTTGTCAGGTCCAGGAGCTTTCCCTGGTTTAATAGCCTGTAATGATTTTATAGTTTCTTCTAAACAAAAATGCATATCAACTACCTTTGCTGCAATTCCCAATTCGTTTTCTATTACCCAAGGTTCCTCAGAATTATCAGAGTACAGACGGGAAAAATGTTATACCCAGGTATTTTCATCTAATGTGTTTGTTATGTTTAAGAAAATAAAATAAATATATCCATAATATAATTAAACATTTCAGATAACAAAAAGTACCATATAACATAATAAATATTGTAAAAATAAAATAAACCAAAAATATGAATATTATACCAACATCTAATAACAGGACATTTAGGAGTAGTAAAGTTAGGTATCCTAACTTTAGTACTCCTAAATGTCTTCTGTGAATACCGAAAGTCGTAAAGTTAGGATTTTTATCAGTCTAGGAGTAGTAAAGTTAGGAATACTAACTTTAGTACTCCTAAATGCCTTCTGTGAATACCAAAAGTTGTAAAGTTAGGATTTTTCTCAGTTTAGGAATAGTAAAGTTAGGAATCCTAACTTTAGTACTCCTAAATACTTTGTGTGAATAGCGAAAGTCGTAAATGCCTTCTGTGAATACCAGAAGTATTAAGTTTAGGATTTTGTTACAGATTAGTTCTGTGAATCGGCACCTCAATTTATAAAAAATTATAATGTAAAGATTTTAAATTGTGAAAAATTAAATTTAAATATTTTCTACCTATCGTATACAAACAATATAATATTTTTATCAAAACTTTAAGAAATCGAATACAAACATTTTTAATATATTTTACCATGGTGTCTCATAAAAAAATTAAATTTAAAATTTTTTATTTAATTTTTTGAAAGTTTAACTGATATTTTACAAATCTCCCAACCGTTTTCCCCTATAATCTCTATATCCTACTCCTATAACTTTATAACGCTTATAAAAATACAATAGTCCTCTAGTTAACACTAAAAAATAATTATAATGTTTGCAAACCACAGTAACTAAATTAGAAACAAAAAGTTAACAAAAGCTTATAGAAGTAATTATTTACTGCAAAAAAGTGCTATACAATATGAATATAAAAAACAATATTTTTAGGACACTATTAAAAACAACAGCTAATATAAAAAACAATATTTTAACGACAATATTCAAAACAACACTTAAAATGATATTCTTACTATTGATATTTCTATCCACGATTTTTCTGTAATCATGTTATTGACATTATATTTTTTATTCTATCTTTTGTCAAAGCACCTTTTTAAATACAACCAGGGAAGATATATGTGACCAAATGGCAGCTACCCTAAACTGGAATTTGGCTTTCCAGTTCTCCCAGATACATTGTTTCTAGTTAGCACCTGTGGACAACATGAACACAGACAAAAACATATGTCTGGTATCATCATGCTGAGCATACCAAGAGAAGCAGCGCTGGGAGCATTACTTGACAGATATACGGCTGACCTATTGCCCCTTGGTGTATGCTGTGATGAGCATAAGAAAAATGACACTAGAACAGACCAAAAAAATACTGGAATACTGACTGAAAGTCCTTGATTGCAATATATATATATATATATATATATATATATATATATATATATATATATATATATATATATATATATATATATGTATATTCACTGAAAACAAAATTACAGAGATGTTATAGTTAGGAAATGGAATACAAAAAAACTTAGAAATTTACTGAAAAAACAAAAGGTTACAGTGACTTTATAGTTAGGCTCAGGTTTCACTCGGACAAAACCAGAGAATTCCAGCATTTATAGTTAGCTGAGCTAACTATAACTCACGCCCCTGCACTGCACTACTTAAGACCTCGCATATTACATTACTCATGATATGGTTAGTGATATCACTGATGACATCTCAACGCCAGAAGGGGCATTTGCAGGATAGTGGAGAAAGGGGGATGATTCCTCCTGCGAGTCGCTGCTATTTATTTTAGGAGGTTGGGCTGCATGGCCCCCATCCCTGGACTATTTTGGGACCTGGGGACCCCATCCCTGGGGCGCGATCTTTAAAAAAAAAGTATTAGAAAAACAGTAGGGAGGCTGTCCAGTTCCCTCCTGGGCTAATTTCTGCCCGAGGACCCCATCTCCTGGGGCCTGGCATTTATTTATTTTATTTCAAAAGGAGGGGGGAGAGCGGCCCCCCTCCCAGCCCATTTTCTGCCCAAGGAACTCATCCACCGGTGCATGCACATATAAAAAAGAAGAAAAAAAATAATTAGGAAGTTGGCCATATGGCCCCCCTCCCAAGGGTGATTTTGGCCCCAGGGACAACATTTCCAATGTCCAGGCCTTTGTGTATATATATATATATTTTTTACATGGGAGTGGGGCTACATGGCCCCCCTCCCCAAGCCTATTTTAGCCCCAGGCACCCCATCCCCCATGACAGGCCTTCAACTTAAAAAAAAAACAGAAATGGGATGGGGCCAGCATGGCACCCCTCCCTGGGCTGACTATGCATGGGGCATGGCCACCTTATTTGGGAGTGCTGGGGGAGACTGAAGCCCTCAATACTCCCTACCGGCTCTCAGCCTCCTGCGGAATCCGGCATTGCTTTTAGACAGAGGGAGCTGCAAACATGCAACTTCCTCTGTCCAAAAGCAATTCTGCTCAGCTTCATGGAGGCAAGAGTATTTTTACTGCTCCCGCTACCTCGAAGCGGAGCAAAGTTTGTTATTGTATTGTATTCTAATTGCATTTATAAAGCACTTACTAGCCTTCACGATGTATCAAAGTGCTTTTTCTGGGAGTAGCATGCTACTCCAAAACCCATAGAGGATTAGTGGTTAGTTAGTATAGTGAAAATATGGAAGTAGTGGATATGTTAGTCAGTTATTTAGATTGAGCTGTAGGCCTCAGCACAGGGCAGGTGGCCTCTCTCATGGGCCCAATTGCAAGACACATTTCTTTCAATAAGATCACCAGGGGGCACCAAAGGACCCGCGTTCCACCATAGCCTGGCTGTCTGGCACTATCCAGAGCCCCATGCAAGACGGCTGAGTGCAAAGTCCTGACCCTGCTGCCCACCTCTCATGCTATACCCTGAGGCCTTCTTTTCATACACCCACTTCCATTAGGCATGGACAGATGGGAGCTTGAATGGGCACTAACTTACCAGTACAGTTTTGTACCGCTCAACCAGCGCATAGGTGTCAGCGTTGCCAATGCAGATTCGACAACTGAGACAGCTGAAGCATTCTGGGTGGTACTTGTGCTCCCCGGCAACCATGGCAGGGCCGCCAAACCATAGCAAACTGCTGTGGGCACCCCGGGACATTGCTGGAGCCAGCCATTGGGGTTGGTGGTCCCAAGGGTCATGCACGGCTTCAGGAAGGGATCTCTGCATCCCCCAATCTTGCATTTTGCCCTGGGGAGGTCGTGGTCTCCTCGGCCGTGGGTCTGAAACTTCATTGGTGTATGTGTGGTGGCGGTCCCCGGGGCTGACTGGGGAGCCAGAGCACCCCACATATTAATATGGCATATACCCTCTGGGAGGTGGAATTTGGGGAAGGCCAAAGAGTCACCCTCGCTGTTTTTTATTGTTCTTAAAGTATGTGCCTCAGGGAGGTGGTGGTCCCTGAGGCAGAGGTAGTACAAAAGATCCCCCATGTATTGTAATATATGCAATATTGTATATTTTAAATTAGCCTCAGGCAGGTGGCAGTCACAGGGGCAGGGGGGTCCACGAGGCCGCCTCACATAATACAAAATAGCCCCAGGGAGGTGGTGGTCCTCAGAGCAGGAGGGGTCTGTGAGGCCCCAAATATTGTTTCAATAGCCTCTGTTAGGTGGCAGTCCTCAGGGCTGTGGGAGAGCCCAGTGGGCAAGCCTGCATCAATAAAGTAAAGTGCCCAGAGGCGGTGACAGTCCCTAGTACCTTGTTAAAGAGGGATGCCCGTGCAGCCCCCTCTGATATTAATCATATGCCCCTGGGACCTGGCCCACCCAGGGGTTAATTTAAAGCAAGCGCATATATATATATTATCTACTGGTGGTCTCCAGTAGGTAGTTATAGTTAGGACCAAGTTTCAATAGGAAAAGCATTTTTGACTTGCCTATAACTTTGGCGCCATTTGACAAATCTGCATGAAATTTTTCAAAATATGCGTCAAAGTAGGTTCTGTGTGTCATGAAAAGTGTGAGGTTGATCTGTGCAGTGGGGACCGAGAAATAGGGGCACGAAATAAGGGCTGTGTTTGTAATGTTTATTCCCATAAGAAGGCTTAGTCGAACCTACAGCCCGAACCGCTGGACGGAATTACACCAAATTGTTCAGAAAGGTAGATGTTGTTTGTTTTTTGGTGCAAATCTTTCAGTAGCTAATAAGAAATTAAAACTGAAGAATATAATGATATCACTGGTCGAAGATATGTTGTGACGATATCTCTGTCAATCGCGAATGTGCATGCCAACAGGAACACTGTGATTGGGTGGGCTCAACCTGAACAGAAAGTTGCGGCCACCATTTTATCATTCTGGGATGATTCCCGGAGCTGAACATTTCTGTGAAAGCTAACCAAATGTTTGAGAAATGGGGGTGTTAGTGGCACAAGTTGTGTCCAAAATTAGATTTTTTTAAATCATGTGCGATATTCCCACTGACGCTGCAACCGCCAGTGTGGCCCCCCATGTACCAAAGCAAGGACATCATGAATATTGCAGCGACACCACAAATAGTTGTGGAAATATAAAACAAAAAGGGGTCATTAGGATGACTGGCGGACTTATTCCGCCCGACATAAGGGCGGGGATCCCATGGGGGGTATTAGGATGCGCCCGCCACCTTAAGCCATAAGCGGTCTCGGTATTCAACCCCTCAAAGACAAATACATTTCAATTATGGGAGGGGAACCTGACCCCTCCAAGCTCAAATGTGCCCCAAGGACCTTATCCACTGGCACCATACTTGAATCAAAGGGGAGGGGGGTATTAGGCCCCCTGCCCAAGCCTTAAGAGGCCCCAGGGACCCAATCCCTGGGCCGTGTTTTAATTATAGTAGAAGGGGGGAGTGGCCCCGGAACTCAACCCCCCTGGGCCAAATTCCTTACTATTTGGGTTGGTAGGCAAGTGGCCCCTCTTTTCAAGCCCAAATGGGCCACAACACCCCTTTCTTTGGGGCCATATTTTAAATAACGGGGAGAGGGGCACATGGCACTCCTTCCCAAGTCTTAAAAGGCTCTGAGAACCCCATTCCATTATATGCAAGGCCCCTCTCCTGAGCCTTAATAGGCACCAGGGACCCCATCCCCTAGGGCAAATCCGATGTGTTGGGGGAGAGGGTATGTGCCTCCTCAAAGATTTAAGAAACCCCAGGGACCTCATCCCCTGGGGCAAAATGCAATAACACAGGGGAGTGGGCCACACAGCCCCCTCCCCAAACCTTTAGAGGCCCTGGGCACCCCATCTCCCCGAGCCAAAGTGTGTAATTAAGGGTAAGGGGCATTCAGATCCTTTCCCAAGCCTTCTTGAGCCCCCAAGACCCCATCCCAAAGTAATGTTTTGATAGCACATGATAAAGACAAAATTGTGCCTTAGGTTTAAAAAAAGTCATGTAATCACTCAGGTTGTACAGGTAAAAACATGTGTTTTCCTTTTTGAGGACTGTCTGAAGGATGATTAGGACCTAATGCATCTACAAGTGCTTTAGAAGAACTCTTTTCAGTGAAGTGTGTTTGGTATTTCATTGGTCCCTTATATTACATCTTTATGGAATTGGATATTGCACCTAATACAAAAAAATTCTAGTCCATTGCTTCAGATATGTTAGAGTTTAGCTCACTGACTCATACCAATGTGCAGCAATTTATGATAGCTAAACAGGACTGGTACACTGGCTGAGTGGCAATGCCATTCTTTTCCAAATGTTTCCCACCTCGGACCATTGTACGTCCAACAGCCACCAATGACCTGCTGCACACTAAGGGCCTGATTTTGACTTTTGCGGTCCTGGAGCGGACCACCAACCCACTGCCCCACTCCAGGACCGCCAAAGCCATCTTCACACCGCCTGCCAGATTACGAGTTTAAAACCTGGCAGACGGTCCTCCGGCAGCTGGCCTACGGCACTGCCTTTCAAAGGCTCATTGGAGACTCTTAGAAAAGTAACTCCGTGGGTTAGCCACAGCACTTTCCAGTATGGCGTGGACTGTAAAATCTCTTACTTTTAACCATTTTCACCTGTCATGTGGGGTGCCACAGGATTCATCGTTGAGCCTGACTCTATTTAATCTATATGTCACCTCGTTTACACAGCTTATTAGAACATTGGAATGTTGGGAGCTCCATTGAAAACAATGGAGTGCTCCGGGCTTATAATGGCTGGTATAAGCCTGGAGCTCCAACATTCCAATGATTCTTTGTTCACAGCTCTGGCTGTGAACAAAGGCTTCAAGGACCCTGAGGGGATTCCAATCCCCTCACGCTCCCATAAGGCTTTGTTCTTTTTTGTTAGAACATTCTGCCCTCTAGTGACAGAATGTTCTAATAGCCTTATCGCCCTTCGTAGCTGGGCTATACCGGCTATTAAAGTCCCTCTCCCTTGTTAAAGGCCCTCACCTTCGGCTCGGGGCCTTTAACGCAGGAGGGGGCCTTTAATAGCCGGTATAGCCCTCTACGGCGGGCTATAAGGTTATATTAAATGTGTTGGCTTTTTTCCTGTTTCCTATACTGACAACATTCAAATAGTGGTATCGACTTCTTGTAACCCAGATGAGACACCATTAAGATTTATCACCACTAGGGGCCAGATTGATAACTGGATGAACGCCAACTGGAAAAATTAATGTCCTTATGTTAGGAAATGACATCTTTTTTTCGACACAATGCTGGTGGCTGCTGGAGATGGGCCAATTACCTCAGCCTGTGAGAAAAGTTAGGAATTTGGGTATTGTCTTTGAAAATAAATTACATTTTGAAGATCAGGTTAATGCACTTGTTTTCTCTGTCTTCTTCATTTTGCGAATAATTAGGAAGATATGCCCTTTTATTCCTTTGACTCTTCAGAAAATGGTTGTGACCACACTGGCCTTATTCAAATTGGGTTATGGCAATGCCCTCTTTCTGAATTTTCAAAAAAGATTCTTTTGTAAACTTCAGATGCTACAAAATGCATCAGCTTGGCTTGTCTTGAGAATTCCTCAAAATCAATCTGTATCTCGAGGTCTGGTTAAGTCGCACTGGCTTCCGGTAGAATTTCTTTTTTTAATTTAAAGCATTATGTTTAGCTTATAAGGCATTACATAATAAAGGGTCAAGAAAACATAGATCATCGGCATCCACGTTTTTGGTGAGTAAACAAACCTCATGGGAAGGTAGATGTATCAATCTGGGAACGCCAAAACTATGGAACTCTCTCCCCTTGACGCTAAAGAAAAGTCTGGATCTTTTGGGGCATATTATCAAGGGGGTTTATCTCCGCTTTTTTGGCTTGAAAAGCCAAGGAAGCGGAGATAAAATTATCTCCCTATTACCTAGCTGTCGCTAACACCAGTTAGCGACAGCTAGTAGGAGATAGCGACCATCTTGGGCCCCACTTTGCATGTCAGTGATATTTATCACTAATGACATGCAAAGTGGGCGTGCCAAGATGTTAGCGACTGGAAACAGTCGCTAACATCGCTATCTCCTATTACCAACTTTTGGAGATATTCGTGCTAAGCGCGAATATCTCCAAAAGCTAACACCTGCCCTGAGCAGTTCTTAGCCATGTTATCCAATGGGAGGTGGATAACATGGCTAAGAGCATTAGCTCGGTAATGCATGAATATCGCTGACTTTTCAGCGATATTCATGCATTGCGGCCGTTTTTTATCGCATTTGCGATAAACCATGGTAATACCAAGGTTTATCTGCGATAAAAATCGCCGCAGCTCAGCGGAAATTTTTTGTCTCTAACCAAGAAATAGCGATAATTATCGCTATTGCTTGGTAATATGCCCCTTTGTCTTTTAGAAAATCATTTAAAACCTGGCTTTTCTGTAACTAGGTTTCAGCTACCCCTGTTCCTGAAGAAAGCGTCAGCGCCAAGAAGCTCCAGGGCATTTGGGCACTCTGCAAACTAAAATCAGATCAAATTATGCATTACCACCCATCTCACCATTACCATACTTTCTGTCACTCCAGCACCTCATTACCAACATTACCACCAACATAACACACCACTCCCTTATCACCCTTCAGTATCCCACTCTACAGTGATACTTACTTTACCAGTCCACAACAAACCTTAATGCTGAACTTACGAACCCGTTTCACTATAAAAAGCCACATCACTCTTGGATTGTTAAAGCAAAGGCGCCTTAATTTAATTCGCTATGAGATGCCAGTTCATGAAGGATCTGACTCAGAAAATATAAACTGAGACTTCGTTGCTCATTGAAGCCTCATTTAGCATTTCTGGGGCATATATTTATGTTTGGCAATGACTTGGGTTTGGGTCACAGAGCCAGGTAGTCATCAGTCTTTGATTTGAGCCGATGGTTTCAGATGGGGCCCATCAGCACCCCTTTTGGGCATCACCACTTATTATTTCTCAACTGACTTTGTTCTAGGGCAAGATAGAAGAACTGACACAAGGGAACAAAGGAGGGAAGAAAAAATCGAAAAAGGGACAAAGGGTGAAAGCAGGAATGGCAAAGAACCTTCAAGAGTGAGATAAAGAAGCAGGGAGTATCTGGTATTGGATGAAAGAGACCTGAGATGATGGAATCAGGACAACTCATCCTTGGTAGTCAACACCCCGACCTCCAATAACACAGGGGCATATTATCAAGGACGGGCGATACATTATCGCCGCTTTTATATGCAGGAAACTGCCGATAAAGCAGCGATAATGGGCTTTATAATATGCTCTATGGAATTCCTATCGAAGCCCATGTTAGATGCCTTCACATCTAACATGGGCTTCGATAGAAATTCATAGAGCATATTATAAAGCCCATTATCGCTGCTTTATCAGCAGTTTCCTGCCGATAAAAGCAGCGATAATGTATCGCCCGTCCTTGATAATATGCCCCACAGTTTCTAAGCAAACCTTTGAGCCCCAGCACCTAAAAACTAAGCATTGTAGTCAGTACTTACTTCACAAAACAGTGAGCAGCAGATAATACCCACTGGTTGCTGATCACTGAACCTCCGCAGATGTGGTTCCCATTCTTCCGCAGGCTGACCTGCCAAGGCCACTCCCCGGCCTGCGCATTCTGCCCACCAACAATGCGGTCCGAAACACCAGCTTCGCCACAAACTAGTTAAAAAGAAAAGTTGGATCTCATGAGCAGCGGAACGCACACCAATAGTTGTTTATTGCTCTGTAAAAACAACAGGTGAATGATAGTTCTATTAGCCACAATTATTTTATGTTTTTTTTTTAATATCAGAGCAGAGACTGAAGTCACCAGGAAAAAAATCTAAGAATTTGTGCCCACCCACCTGTGGAAAGAGTAACTGTGCAGACCGTTAGTGTTAAAATTACCTCAGACCAAATTTCTCCACATAATTACCATTCCGTTTTCCCACTGCCTACAGCACCCCGGTGTCCAGATGCTCAGCATCAAAAAATTGTGAAATAGACGAAAAACTCTCATTTGGAAGTGCCCGCACATACAGTAAAAGGACTACAATGGTGAGGCTAACATCAAAGATTTTTTTACGTGTTTGCATGTTTTTTGGGCAGATTTATATGACACGAACTTGGCATCAGGGCATCAGAGCTTGAAAGAGAACCAGATGTAACACATGCTCAGGTGTGGGAGATTAAGTGATTTGCCAAGAATCACAGGATGCAGAGCCAAGGGAAGTATTAAAACATGGTTCCATCGTTCCAATGTGGAGATGTACGAAAACAGTGTATTTAGTTTTTGTGTAATAAAGATAATTTGGGCAACATTACTCGAAATTCTGCGTAAATAAACCAAATGCAAACCTATCATTCTGCGCTATCTACTAGCACAAGTTTATTTATTTATTTGATTTGGTACTCCACTGAGAACCACAAATATTTCATGCATAATAATCCATTATTTACACCATCTACTAGCACAAAATTCATCCTTGAGCCAGTTTTTGACACAAAGAGGCATTTCATCTTTAAAACAGAGTGCAAAAAAACAAAAGCACTGTGAGCAACAGCTGCTGACATTCTGTGGTTCCTGTGAGTTTGCAGTACATTTTTACCATGAATTGTGCAGTCAGAGTAAATGTTTACTGTGAATGGTGCTTAATTACGCAAAGTTGCATATTTTCAGGAACTTCATGTAGCAAGAGTACCACATAATTGCTGAAATCGTGCAACTTAACCAGTGTAATTTAAATATCACCTAGGCCTAGTCCACAGTCACCAGCTTTAGCCATTTGGACATATTTAATTCCCACGTTTCGCCTTATTTTGACAATATCGGGAATAGATTCAAACTTCTGATGATCCTTTCAACACAAATATATACATACAGGGACATTTTCAACATCAAAATGCTTTTTAACTCCTTAGCTGCTGAGGCTATACGTGTTGAGCCTATTTTTTCATGTTTGGGGAAGTCTGTGCTCAAACCTTTCTATCTTTTTTTCCCAAAAAGGTATCAAGGGCAAATTTGAGACAGTTTTGCCCACATGTTACGGTGTCTGGAGACTTGCCGGTAAGTGCATTACTCTGAGTGTTTCTTGTGCCAAGATTATTTCCTTAGTGACGGGTGTTGAGCCTCCAAAAAAGAAACACCCTCCCACTTTCATGGTTTATGGTGTTAAGCCTGCTCATGCATTACCTCCTTGTGACCTTTTTTGCCTCGATTAATTACTCAGTGAGATGTAACAAGCAATAACTGATTAAAATAAAGGAATTTCACTCCAGAACATCTTTTAGTACATACAGGTTCGCGTACTGTTTAACCTTATAGATACAAGCACATTTGAGCCACAATCATTCTGAATCTATGGGGCAGATTTAAAAGTCCCTTGCACCAACTGGCGTCGTTAACAATGCGACACAATACAACATATTTGCAAGGTGACACATCTAGGGAGATGCTTCACCTTGTAAAGCCCTGCGCTAAATTATACCTGTGCCAGGTATAATGTATGCATGGTGGGCGTTATGTCGCAAGGAAGCCTTTTAAAAGTGACTCAGGGAAATCTACAAGATTTCACTGAGAGACTTTTACGACGCCACAGCGTCAAAACCTTGTGCCTGCTTGAAGCAGGCATAAGGAGTGATGCAGCATGGTTGGAATAGGCATTCCTGACAATTGCTGGAGTTGTGTCGTGCTTAAGACACAACTCCAGCAATGCCTTGCCTTTCTGACAAAAGATGCGTCAAGCATATGTCTGTCCTTGGGCCACGGTGCGCCGCATTATATATGCGGAGCATCCATGGTGGTACAAGGCTATTTTTCCATAACGCAAATGAACAGGCGCATCTCTGCAAATATGCAGAGATGTTCCAGTTCTTGGAAATCTGCCCGCAGTGTTTTGCATTATAATGTAATGTTTGATAAAGATATTGGGGTATCCCAGATTGCTGTCCTACATATCGCTGCCAAGGAAGCACCTTGGGACACTACCATTGGGGTTGAAATTCTTCTTGTTGACCTCCCCTCAATTCTTGGTGGAAGAGTCACCCCTGACTCCAACTATGCTACAGTTATTGTAGATCCCTTGATCTACTAAGTGTCTGAGTTTGTGTTTGAATCCTTTCATTACACGACCAAACTTGACAACGAATATTAGAACCTTTGGTCCTGATGTCTATTACACTTTCCAAAAAAATCAAAAGCACATTTTTCACATCAAGTGAATGGAGCTCAAGCTCCTCAGAAGACTGGGGCTCTATTAAAAAGCTTGTAAGATCCTCTCTTGTTCAGGATGGAACAGAAAGTTTACCATGGCGATGAAGGAGGTCCCAATGCATAGCATAAACCTATCTTCAAAATCACACAAAAAGGTTTTTGAAGGACAAAGATCCCAATTCTCCAAGCCTTATACTGGAGATGATAGCTTTAAGGACCCTGGGACAACCAAAGCCTATGGCAGACTCCATTGGCTCCTCGCCGTAGGCTATGAGCAAAAACAAAATCATTACATGCAGGGGCCACTGCTCAGCAGCAAAACAAAGGTGTGTTTTGCATAAGACACTCCTAACCAGGAGAGTGACAAGGTTGTTCATGGGTCTGTCTTTTCTGTAGGGTATTTTTTAAGGAGGCTGATCTCCCCCCTCAGTAAGTAATTTATCGTGGTGAAAGAAGTCAAGATGTGGTAAGTGTGCAGCTTCAGAACCCATTCCACCACCTCAAAGCTAATTTCAGAATTGTGTTAGTATACTCACCTAGAAAAACAGTATTATACAGTTTGCAATAATCAATTATATGACCGGAATCTCATACTTAATACTGAACCAAATGTTCTTTTCTACCTCTGTTTAATCGATTCAAATTTGCCACTATTACTATAGAAGGTAGAAACATAAATAACTCAAGAGAAGAGGGATGATCCTTTTAACTATTGGCCCATCTTGTTCAAGATAGCCTCAAGAAAATCTTCGGAAAAACTGCTATTGTTCTGGCTAGAGACTTAAATTGGAGGAAAATCAATCACACCACATCATTCCGCAAAGGGAAAAATATCATTGACGAGCTGGGAAGAAATAAAAAAACAGGCGGACAGCGTATATCCCGAGCACCTGGGGAATGCATTTGAAATCCTGTCTGAAAGAGCTGGATCTGGAATTAGTATGGATAACTGGGTCCGACAAAGCATGTTTAAGCAGATCAGCCAACGCGGCAGCAAAAAGGAAATCCTTTTTGGAGGACAAAAACACACTTGCAAAACGTCGGCATGGATGGACCATCATCAACTCCTTTACTGCACTAAAACCTCAAGCATATCTCTCATCTCACTTTAGCGGGTATTTAAAAAGAGGATTTACAGATTACCGGATCGGTCTGCACGTTTCGAAAGATTTATTACCGCCCTAGAAACGCACTGAACAGACGGAGCAATGTCGTCTTTGCGGTTATAAAACCGAAACCCTAGCCCATTTTCTCTGCGTATGTCCAGCACTCATGGTCATAGGCGACGACATTTGAAACCCATTTTTAACGAGCTAAACATTCGATCCTGCAGGCACGCAGTAACAAGCTGGCTGGGAGGTTCCTCCATAATCCTGGCGGGGAGTCAAATTCCTGGCAGAGGTGAGAAAATGTTTAGGTCAAGGCGAGCAGGGGTATACTGAGGAGGCATCCCATGGAATTTACAAACTGTAAAAACTGTCTGAGACCCTGAGACGGCTGGAGGTGCCCCAGACGAAAGCTTTTAAATATCGTATTTTATATGATTTCTTAGACGCTGAGTAGCAACAAGGCCAGGAAATTTTATTATTTTGTATGGTTATTTTATCATGTGAAATTTGTAATAATTTTAATTAATTATGCAATAAATCTTTTTGACATTGACGAAGTGAGAAGGTTGTAGATTATATTTTTACACTACATGGACTGGCAAAACTCCCCATTTTCTTGGTCTTTAAAGATCTAAAGAAGTTATCGGACTGTGTGGATTGGACGGTACTCTAGAGTTTCTTGGAGGGACAAGGCCTTGCTATGAAGCTCCTGATACTATTGACGGGTCTACATCATGGCAATGACTCAAGAGTAATATACAGAAACAAGGGAGAATGAATGGAGGAATTACCAGTAAAGAAAGGAGTGAAACAGGGTTGTGTACTCGCCCCAGAACTGTTTAACATTCATATAAATGAAATAGGTAAATCTCTCAATAATCTTGGCCTTGATTTTCTCAAAGTGGAGGCGAACCATATTCCGATTCTGCTATTTCCATGTGATGCAGTGATACTTGCATGCCCACAAACGTCAATGCATTGCACCCCCCCCCCCCCAAGCGCCTTGAGACCCTCCGGGTAGGTAGTGCGCTCTATAAATGTCCTTGATTGATTGATTGATTGCCTTCTAGAAGGTTTTGAGAAAATCTGTAGTGAGAGGAAGTTAACAATCAATACAGAGAAAACTTAGTTCATGATCAAGAAACTTAAATTGAAGCTAATTTCGACATTTAAGATCTATGGCAAAGCAATCGAAAGAGTACAAACCTATGAATATTTGGGATCCACTCAATTGGACGGTTCAATCAGTTAAGTCCAAAACAATTCTGAGCCAACAGGCTAGCAGTTTGCTAAACAAAGTGGACATCAATTCATTAAACCAGCCCTAATTGCCTCCAAAACAAAAATACTTGCAGCAATCTCATACTGCTTGGAAATCTCGGTATGTATATATGCGCAGGCCCTTAAAAACTTGAAAATGCTATTACACCTAGGCCCAGGGCAAGGAACTCATAGCTTTTTGTCCTGTGCAATACTGGGCTTGAGTCTAGCTCAGCCAAGCTCTTTCTGTATTTTGAAAGTCTCTGCAGAATCTCCATAAAAACCAAACAATAGCTGACTTTGGTTCAGGCAAGTAAAGTATAGTCTCACGACAATTTATTGCATAAAGCCATGGAACAATCCCAAGCAGATAAACAAGACTGTCCTACAAATTCTAAGAGAGGAAGAATGAGGAGGCCATCAAATTATTTTTCTGATAAACTATTTTAAACTAAAGCCAGAGTCTCATTGGGGGCCACTCTTGGATCTGTTATTTCCACCAGAGAAAAGGGCTGTATAACTTATGTTTAGATAAGGAACTCTCCAGGTGCTGTCCTTGACTAAAATATGGTCAATGCCTCTGGAAGTAAATCTGACATCTGTCACTGATGTCTTTGAGGCTCAGAATTATGTACTCCATGCTGCTCTGCAATACTACATTGAAAGTCCAGAGGTAATACCTTCAAGGCTTGTTTCTAAGATTGCAACCTGTAGAGCAGCATTGACATTTTATTATAGAACAGTTCATAAGGAAATCGACCAGGCAGTAGCATCCTACATATATGCAGGCTGGAAAGCAAAAAGATCTGATGAAGTCAGACCAAAAGGACAGACAGCGTACAATGGTGGAGTGTAATGTATAGGGATTTACTTGGATTAGTGCAGTACTGTAACACCGCATTTTTTTATATCAAATTGCACGCTATTAGCCTATAGGACTACCATTTTATAAATATGACAGAATACTATACAGATGGAGACAATGTTACTATACTAGCATAACCCTAGTGTTTTAGTTAATCAGATAGTATGCTTTGTTTATATTACTAGATTTGTTTTAGTCAATAAGCTTAACTTCTGCACATGCACTTTATTTAATTAATGCAACCAGCGTACTTTGGCATAGTTACATCATGATGAATCAGCTTGTCTGGGGCTAACAATAGTTAAAATATTTAGAGAACTGTATGCAACATTGTCCATATTTTTATGGAAGCTCATCATTTTTAGTATTTTTACTGTATGGGGTAACATGGTTGTGTCCACTGTCCACTTCACTCAAAACACCAGCATTATATATCAACATGGACATGTCTGTGGTGTGCATACTGCAGTCTGGCCAGCACATCCATGCCACACTTGTCATTGTGTACATTCTCATTCTTGGTTCACTTGCCTCCTTCGCACATGCCTGGTTCTCACCTCTCCCCACATTCTGCTATTGTGTGGCTGAGGTGCCATGCCGTTGATTGCTTGTGTACATGGCTAGCCCAGGTTTGCCACAGAGAGTTGTGCTGTTGTGTCTGGTAGGTGGGCATGTTCTTTGGCATGTTGTATGTGAGTTTGTAACGTGCGCATTCCCAGAGTTGTGAGGTGCATGATTGTGGAGTTGAGGTGTGTGGTGTGTTCATTTGATACTTACCAACGAGCAATGCATTCCAATAGGTGCCAACCTCTAAGCGCTGGTTGATGATGGACTGTTGGAAGATGAAGGAATCATGCACACTGCCTGGGTAGTTGGCGACAACATTGGTGAAGAGTCCCAGATGATCCACTATTGCCTGCACATTGATGGAATGTGTGTGCTTCCTGTTGCGGTAATTGTGTGCAGTGGCGGGGGAACACAAGGAGTACATGTGTGCAGTAGATTGCCCCAACACTTGCGGGAAGCCAGCTATGTCGTAGAAGCCTTGCTTGGTCTCCAGCTGTTCCTGCGCAGTGTGTGGGAAGTAAAGATGCTGGGGTACCAAGCTGATGATGGCATCCAAGACAGGGGTGAGGAACTTGGATAGGGCTGACTGTGAGACTCCACCGACTCTGGCAGTTGTTGGTTGGAAGGAACCAGAGGCCAACAGGGGCAGCACAGCCAGCAGCTTAGTCTGCGGAGGGATATTGCTTGTCCGCTGTGTTGGTACCGTCAGCCTGTGGGGAATGATGGTCAGGATTCAGAGGAAGGTTGTCCTTTTGAGCCTGTAGTGGGTAATGACATCCTCTGTGAGGCTGGTGCGTTTTCTGATGGTCCGCGGTCTGTGTCTGCGCTGCCTCTGGGGTAGTCCAGGGGGCGGGGGGTCCTGAGGGGGGTTGCTGGCTTGGGTGTGGTGGCAGTGGGTGTTGTTACCCTCTTGGGGCTCCGAGCTGCATGATCAGTAGCTCCATGGCATCTGTTGTTCTTCAGGTGTGGCTCTGGTCTGGGCTTCCTTTTATGGTGCAGGTTGTCGTCCGACTTAACACGAGGTAAAAGCAGGTGTGAAATCTTTGCTGCTAGAGTGCCTTATCGCCTGTTTTGGGATCTTATCGCCGATCTGGCTGGTCGTTGAGAATATTTGGAAGTGATGTTATCATGACTTTTTGCACAGGAACGCCTACTCTGCTTCTCATTAGCGTTAGTTGCCGGTGTCATCCGTGGTGATGTTTTTGCGGCTGCTATCGCAGGAAAACTGGCGATATCGGCTGTTAGCACCAGCTTGTGAATAGGGCGATAAATCTATTGCCACTTTGGCTGCGATAAAGTGCCGCTTACTCAGCGATAAGTCCTTGAGAATATGGCCCAATATTTCTTAATGGGGAAATCTGAAGAGGTTTCTTCAGCCGTCAACAGTGCGTGCCTTTACGGCGCCTGTAGATCGCACCAGCCAAACTGTCTCTATCTTTGTTAACCCAACCAAGAAAGAAGTTGGAAAACGCTGTGGTTTTAGGGAGCTTCAAAGTGAATTTTGAAGAAGGTCACTGCACATTTTTAAGCATCTGTGTAACAAAGATTGTGGACTCACCAGGCAATGTGATAACTCCCCGTATTTTGAGACTGTATAAGATATTACCATGCCTTATTACTGGGCCTCTTGTAATGGGGTGCAGAGTTGGAAGTATTATGAGAATGGTGAGTGAATTGGAAGCATGATAAAATATCATACAATAAGCTTATAAAACATACATCTGCTTTCAAAGAATCGTCCCATGCTAGTGGCAAGGTTCCGAAATTGAACTAGATCTCAGCAAAAACCCCTGGACAGAAGAACCTAAACATTAAAAAGAAATGTCTTCAAGCTATTACGAAAGATAGATTCAGAGACAGCTAAGTATAGAGCGATTGGAAGGGAGTTCCAGAGTTTAACAATTAGGAACACAATGGATCTTCCACCTCTTCTGGCCATACGGATCCTAGGAATTAGCAATAGGCTTAGATCGTTAGATCTCAGTGATATTGAAAGGCATACAGGGGGCCCTTCTTCTTAAAAACTCTATAGGGAAAAGTTAGTGCCTTAAATTTGATTTATTTAGATATGGGCAGCCACTGAGAAACGCCCCAGAACGAATCCAAGCAACCAAAATTCAAACAAATTCCCCGGATATTCAGTGTATCTTAATAGAACCTCCAAGCCAACCCCAAGTAGCAATAATAAACACCTATTCGAGGCCATCTAGGAATGGTCAGGAATCGGCTACATTTAGAGCCCTGAACTCCTTCATCCAAGGGCTAGACCCCTCTATCTCAATAATACTTGGAGGAGATTTTAACTGCCAATTTGAACCTTTGGGCAGTCTAGAACTGGGTGATCAAGATGAGGTAGATGCACTATGGCATATCCAGGATCCGAACATTGCCCCTGTCAGGGCGTGGACACCTCTTGTGCTCCAAATAAAATGTTTCTCCCTTGCGACATCCCTGCGGGCGTGCAATGGGAGACTGGGCCCTGAGCGCCCAGCAAAGGCAACTTTTAATCGGGCAAATAAAACAACCATCATTGATTACCTAATGGTGGATGCTAAAAATTGGGATAAGCTGAAAGAATTTAGGGTCATTCAAAGACAGGACAGTGACCACAATGCCCTGGTAGTAACTTTCAAACCAGGGTAATTTGGTTTAACCACCTCTGATCACATACCTGCCACGATGATACTCCCTCTCACGCTAACCAACAATAGAAGGAGGGTTAAGTGGCCTCACCTTGTAGATTCAACCTTGAAGCTTGCCAAAATCTACCAACTCGCTATCCCTTTTCTAGAGCAGATGGGTGACTCGCCTGGTTGGCAGCAGGCACTAGATACGCATAAACAGCTAGTCGAGGTACTAGGGGATGTGTTTTATCCCATAAGCAGAATTAAGAAGCATGTTCCAAAAACACACCCCTGGTTCAACGATGCGTGCAGGAACTCGAAAAAGGAGCTCCTTGTGGCAATCAAGGCTAAAGATAGAGAGAATATTAGGGTAGCTAGACTGACTTACAAAAAGGAGCTGACCAGGGGTAAAAGAGAGTGGGAAGAAGACAGGTGGGAAGAACTCAGATGTGCCCTTGTGGCAAAAGATGCCAAACTATTCTGGGCATTAGTAAATTCCGGTGCAAATGATGGCGGGGGGACCCCTCTACCAAATATCCCCGCTTCAATGTGGGAGGCGCATTTCTCTGCACTCTACACTGGCCCTGTGACTGGTTACAGCAACCATCTAGATAGGTCTGAGACGCCAGAGCTAGAAGGTTCCACCTGGGTCTCTCCTGCCCAAGGCCCCCCGCACGAGTGTCGACTGCGGGGGGCCTTGGGCATGGGATACCAGGTGGACCATAGGGACACCGAGACGAGGTTGGCCCCGAGAAGTGGTGAGAGTATCTCGGCTAAGGAGGTGGAGACTGCAATTATTAGACAACTCCCTAATAAAGCGCCAGGCCTCGACAGGGTACCGGGCGATCTTTTCCGTTCCCAGCCAAAGATCTGGGCCCCGTACCTAACTGTATTATTTAATGCAGTCCTATTGGGGGCAAAGATACCTGACACCTGGGCGGGGGCCGAAATTGTACCCATTTTTAAGAAGGGGTCCCCTTTGGAGCCGTCAAATTACAGACCAATAAGTCTCCTGGACACTACCCAGAAACTGATGGGCCGGATACTCCTGGATAGAATACTGGGATGGGAGGAGGAGTATGAAGTAATGTCTACCCTGCAGGCCGGTTTTAGATCTGGGATCTCGACCATGGACCAACTCTTTAGGCTGCAGGTCCTCTTTTGGAAGACCGTAAGTATCGAGGGTGGCAGCCTCTACTTGGTCTTCGTCGACCTGCGGGCCGCTTTCGACCTGGTGCCGAGGGAGAGTTTATGGAGCGTCCTAAAAGACCTCGGCCTTCCTCCCTATCTATTGGAGGTCCTGAAGCGGTTTCATGAAGGGAACTATGCCCGGGTGAGGTGCGGGAAGAACGGGGAACTATCCGCACGTTTCCCTGTAACTAGAGGCGTCCGCCAGGGCTGGGCCCTGGCTCCTACGCTCTTTAGTCTTTACATAAATGGTCTGGTGGGGGAACTAGATAGAGTCAGGGATAGTGATGCCCCCTGGTTGGTGTCAGGTTGGGTGCCTGCTCTGATGTTCGCAGACGACACCCTATTGTTGTCGCGAACATCAACAGGCATCCAGCGGGTTCTGGATGGTTTTGTTTTATTCTGCGCTTCGCGGGGACTCGAGATTAATCTAGAGAAAACGAAATTTATGATCTTCGGTCCCCCGAAACGCACCCGCCCTAGCCCTACACTAAACGGCACCCCACTCGAAAGGGTGAGAACCTTTGTATACCTGGGGGTCACCTTGACTGAGGACTTTGGTTGGGGCCCACAGGTAGCCAAATCTACCCTAAAGCTCTCACAGATATTAGGGGGTATAGGTAAGTTCCAGTGGTCAACACAATTTAAGCCAGTCTCCCCAGCGCTTGAAATTTACAGTGTTCAAGCTAGACCTGCTGTAACCTACGGTGCAGAACTTTGGGGACATTCAAACATAGTAAGCCTTCTCAGGGTTGAATGGGCCTTTATGAGGAATCTGATTGGTCTACCCCAAAGCACCCCGCTCATACCCTTGAGATTTGATCTAGGTGTGGAGCCCATCTCTGAACTACTAGCGGCGCGACCCCTCCTGTACTGGAGAAGGCCCTGGACAATACCTGAGCTTGCGGACTACAGAGCTGAGTTCGCCGCTGTCTGGGGGTCGTTGAAGAGTAAGAAAATATCCTGGCTGCTCCACATTAAAACTATTGCCTATCGAATCGGAATGCCCCAAATATGGGAGTCCCCGGCGGAGAGCTGCCCAGTGGTGCGGAGAACTGAGCTGCTAGCCTCTCTGAGGCACTATAACCTAAGTCTGCTGCATCGCCTGCCAAGTATGGGCAGGTTGTCTTCGGAATTCTTGCAGGTAAAACTTGTGCCCAGAAGGGAGGAATTTTTGGACCAAATCGAACCTCCCCTTGCAAGAAAACTATATACACAATTAAGGCACGGTTGCCTGCCACTTGGGGCCTTGACCTGCAAATGGGCAGGTCAAGAGGAGGGAATTTGCCCTGTCTGCAACAATAGCAAAGAAGACATTGCCCATGTTTTGGTTTTTTTGCCCCGCTTATAGCGCAATTCGGAGAGCCTGGCTGGTACCACTATGTAGAAATCTGAGACTAAACCATTGTGCTCAAGCTGTTAGAATTTTAAAATCTGATACATCCCCCCTCATTGTGTTTTTGGTCTCCCGCTTTCTGTATAGTATGTGGCGTAGAAGGTCCACCTTGATTAATTGTGACTAATTCTTAACGATGACTACTTTGTTGATAACTGATTGTTTAATACTGTCTTAACCATTGTTTTTTAATTATTTATGTATTTTTTTGTATGTACATATTTTATCTGTGCTTTTATGGTCATTGACCGAAATAAAGTTATCAATGATTTAAGATTAAGCGAGCTGTAGGATTTTGAATAACCTGCAGACAATGGCACGTTCAGGTATATGATATTACCATAATCAGACATGGACCTCACAAGAGAGTGGGGCGTTGTTACTATTCCCAGTGCCCATCTCAGCCAGCCCTGTGTTTTCTACTTACTTTATGTTGTACCGATAGGTATATTATGATCCCCATTAACCTATGGGAAAGAACCAGTCAACATTGTTAACATAGGCCCGTATAACTTACCACAGAGTTAATGGAGAAATCTTAATGGGGCACTAAATTTGTTATTTGATTTACGATGAAATAGATGAATGGACTGTAAATTTGTTTAGGAAGCAATAACCAGGAGAAAGCTAGCATATGCTTGAAAGTAGGGATACAATAAAGAGACCAGCTATTTTAAATTCAAGAAAGCAAGAGCAATATTTAGTTTGTTTTGAATAAAAGAGGGGTGCTGTGCCTGACACAATACGAAAACAATCAGTCTTCGAGAATGTTTAGGCATGATGGGGCAGACTTGTCCTTCACTGTGACCAACACATTTATCTAATATGTACTCCAGGAAGGAAAATGCAGGATGACCTGTAAAGTCAAACAGACGGCAATAACTCTATCTAGGGAGGGGTTTTCTAGATGCTTCAATATTAGTGGAAAATAGGACACGAGTAGCGAAGCCCTACCTTTATTTATGGGTGCACTGAAAGGCTGTAATTCTAGGGGTCACTGTTAGGTGAGCATGGCGTTCTTGACTTTTTGCACCAACATTTCAAATGCCTTTTCTACAATTTAAACGACTCGTAAACTAACCTGTCATAAGTTGGGTAGGATTTTCCTGGCTGCCTTAAAAGCGGAAAACTCCAAATGGAAATGTGTTTTCCATGCAAAGGATGCGAAAAATACATATCTGTGATTTAATGTTTGCCAGCTCCAGGCAGTTTACAAAAATGTAGGTTTATCAAGAGCAAAAAGTCTTCCAAACATAGGTTTTTGAGGGAAACGTCACCCACAAAATATTACCGACTTGGCAAAATCTCCCAAAATCTCCAATGTTTTTTCCTGGAAGCTTTGCCCGAATTTAAAAGCCTCACAATCTCAGAACTTCACCAACAGAATTTTAACTTCACTGAGGCCTGTGAACATCAGAAATGCTGTAGCCAACGCCTGCACCGTGATGCCACTTTTTTTTTTTGCTCACCTCTTCAACAAATGTGGAAATTACCCACGTTTGATGGTAATACAGCACTTCTCCCAACAAAGGGGCATATTCTCAAGCCCCTATCGCCACCACAACGTCACTGAAAGTGATGTTTTGGTGGCGATAGGGGCTTAGCCCCATTCAAAAGGCATCGTTAAACCACGTTGGGAATAGGGCCCCGTCACGCTGTTTTTAGTGTGAAATGGGCGTGCTGTGGGTGTTGCCATGGGTGTTCCTGGGCAACATCCATTGAGGTTGACACTACCTCCTATTCACAAGGGCAGCATGAATGGGAGGTATCACCAAACGTAAGAACAGGAAAAACCTGGTCTTAAGGTGGTGAAACGAGGAGAAATGCTTTATTTCTCCTCGTTTTTGCACATGGAAAAAGCAAAATGTCATGGTTTGTTTATGTACAGGAAGGTGACCCTTCCTGTACATAAACTAACCTTTTTTTTTAAAATGCCATTTTGTTACTTAAATGTGTGCTGCATGAAGCAGCACTAATGTAAGTTACAAACTGGCATTTTAGGTTTGTTTATGTGCAGAAAAGTACACCTTCCTGTACATTAATAAACCTTCCTGCTTGCAGACACCCTTGCACTCTGGTGTAAGGTGCCTGCGTTGGCGCTAAGTTGTGAAACAGAACCATCGCAGGGGGAAATGCAAGGCTGGATCCTATCCTTGAGAATAGGGTGCAGCCTCGCATTTCCAAAGTGGCGGAGAGAGCCGTTAAGCCAAGAAGGCTAACGCCTCTCTCCGCCACTTCTTTGAGAATATGCCCCAAAGTTTCTTGCAGGTAAAGGATGCCCGAGTGTAAATTTCAGGTAAATTTAATTAGTTGCATAGTTTCTTAAAACCATTCCAATACAACGCTTTTAAAATGAACAGTCTAAAAAGATAGACAATTTTAAATTGCCTCTCTATACAAAGGAGGAAGCAATATATCAACTCGCAAATTTTCCTTCCTAAGAAAGTCATGAATTCTCATGATTTAGTTAACAATAAATAACATAGATCCTTTAAAAAAACGAACTAAAAGCAGTTAAAAACAGGTTTTAGTCAAATTCTTACCCTCAACCTTCAAAGTTTAACAAGACTACTGTTCTACTGAAAGTCTAGAAATACAGAAATTACTTAAAATACAGTTAAGAGCATACCATAATGTTTTCTTTTCTAATGCCTTACTGAGCTTCACAAGTGCAAAAAATGTCTTAAGGCAATTTAGAATCAGCTTTTATTATTTTCATTTCCACTGCCATCATAAACCTCACAAATCTACAGTTCAGCTGGGGATCATGGGGTACCAAGCAGGTGAGAACTGCCTGTCTTCGTGAGCAGATCCCTCGTGCATTAAAATAGGATTTTAGCAGGCGCTTACGTTCTTCCAGCAGATTGTCACAAGAGCACAGCAAGTGCGGCCTGTCCTCAGGCGCTGAGCCACATAGCCAACAGAGGATGCCAGCCTGTTCTTTTAACCAGTGCGGGTAGTGGCCAATGCAAGGTAACGGACCCAACCTGTACTTTAAGAACTTCATTTTTGTTCTTTTTGAATAACCTAGATCAAGATAGTTCTGCGGTGTCCGAGTGGTGTATGAGTTTTGGATCATCCAGCAATGAGACCTCTTTGTGAATGCTGCCTTATCTTCAATCCATGAAAGATACTTTATTGTTTTCTTGACCAAACTTTTCAACGTTATAGGACTTGTTGGGGAATCCCAAAGCTGTTGTAAGCCAAGATTCAACAGGCTCTTTTTGAGGTACTTTGCGGCTGGTGAGGCTGGATGTAGTTCTAGCTCTTCCCATAGATGGTTATTCAAGGTTCCTTGTTTGCTTTTTCGCGTTTTGTCCCACGCTACTATATACATGCCCTGTCTTACCAGGGTCTGTTTCTGGATGCCGAATTCGAGCCTGATTTGGGCTGGTGAAGTTTGTTTGGGCAGACCAAGTATTATCCTATACACGGCTATTACAGTTTTGTCCAGAGTCTTAGCATCCCTGCCTCTCAATACTTCACTCCCGTAGTTTATTGTCGGGAACAGTTTGGCTCTTATTACTTGGGTCAGAGGCAGAAGAGATGGGCCCGTAAGCTTGCTATTTGGTGCTTTCAGAGCGATTGCCGAAGCAACGCCCTTGCCCCTGATACTAGTTTTCTGTATAGTAAACAGGCCACTGTTCTCAATTTTCACACCTAGATACTTGTATACTGACGTATTCTCAATGTGTGTTTTTTTCCAGAACCAGCTGTGTGACTTGGTACGTTTATTGCTAATTGTCATCGTCTTTGTTTTTTCTAGATTAATTCTCAGATCATTTAAGTCCGAATATCCCTGTGTTACTTCTACGAGGTATTGAAGTCCAACTTTTGTGTGGCTAATTAACACTATATTGTCCACATAGAGGAGACACAGTAATTGGAGCCTTCCTAATTTGGGTGGATGAGAATTACAGCTAGTTAAAATAGGGATTAAATCCCCTAAGAATAGGTTAAAAAGAGTGGGAGCCAAAACGCAGCCCCTTTTGAGACCCTTGTTGGTTTCTCTGCGTCTTGACAGGAGTGAGCCATCTCCCAACTTTATCTGAACCCATGTCTCCGTATGTAGGTTAATCAACAGGTCTAACAGTGGTCCTGGTATCCCTCCTCTTTTTAGTTTGGCCCATAACATATTCCGGTTAATATGGTCAAAGGCGGCCTTGTAATCAATAAAACAAAAATGAATCGGCATTTTGACTGTTTTAGCCTTATCTATTAGCAAACCCAATGCTAGGATATTAGAAGTTGTTACCACCAATTTAGCAAAACCGGTCTGGTTAACCGGAATTAATGATCTCTCCATGGCCCGGTCCTGCAGATCTTTCAAGAGAGTTCCAGCGAAGTTTTTGGCCTCATTGTCCATAAGGGCAATTAATCCGTAATTTTGGGGGAGAGACTTGTCCCCAGATTTAAATATGGGTGAAATAATTGAGCCCTTCTAAGAGCTAGGTAATATATTGAAGTGCCTTATATCCAAAAATAATGGCTTAAGCGCAGCAGCCCATTCTTTTTCCTCCTGTTTGTAGACGATGGGTGGAATTCCGTTCGGGCCTGGTGCCCCATCTTTCCTTCCCTTTTTGATTTGTCGGCTGATTTTTTTTTGTAGAATTGACACTCCTTCGTTTGCCGATAAAACAAGGTTTTCCTCATTACATAAGCTCATTCGCAGTGACTTGGTTGTTTTCAACAGAATATTTTTCCTCATTAATAGTTTCTGTCTTTGAGTAAGAGTATGTTTCTTGATTAAAGTGGTTTCTAAGGTAGGTTGCCCAGATTTCTTCTGTGATGTTGGAAGAAATTCCTTCACGCGTAGGTTTTAAGAAAAGGTTCATAGTTTTCCAGAATCTTGCTTCATCGCTTCCTTTGCAATCTGCATGTAATTTAGCCCACATGTTATCCTCCACAAGTCTATTGGCTTCCCATTTTGTTTTTTTCAACAATACTTTAGATTTCTTTAGCAAAGTATGTTTTACAATATCCATGGGGCAATGCCCTAGTTGTCTCATTGTTTGGTAGATTGATCTTTTTATTTCCTTAATCTTCTCTTTGTGTTCTTGTGAGAAGATTTTCATGCTACTGCTGTTCGATTGGCCGTATTGCTTACTTCTTGTAGAGTAGTTTGCCATACTTGCTATAAAATATTCCCATTTCTCAATTTCGTTTGAACCTACTCTAGTAAGGAAGAGCTGTCGGGCCTTTTGTAGTGTTTTTCGATCCGTTGCTACCGAATATTTAATCCTTTTTTAATTGATTGTGTGGACTAACTCTTTAGGCACCGTGGACAATTCATAGTTGGGTTTCCTGATGTTGAGAGCGATTTCTTGGGGACAATGATTACTGTCCGCTTTTTCCCCCATATGAAATGTGCTCATTCTTTGAAACAAGGATAATGAAATGAAAGTATAATCCAATGTTGAGTTAGATCTCGATGAGTAAAAAGTGGAGACCGATGGATTGTCTCCTTGAATCTTCCGTTTAATGCTCTAACATTAAAAAGTTCAAGGTCATATAGTATCTGCATATCTAGTTCAGTCGATTTTGATGTTTGCGACATCCCTTGAAATGCTATATCCCAGGCTGAGTTTTGAGTTAGATACTCATCCTCTGTTGAGTTTCTAATAAGGTTCAGATTGAAGTCCCCAGTGATAATCATGTCTGTTGATGCTGTTTCCCTTATACACTCCTCCATAAATGTACATAATTCTTTCGCTGCGGGGGGCGCTAGGTGGCGCCAAACCAAGATGGCCGCACTGTAGTGAGGCTCTCGTCAGATCGAGCCGTTAGTCCATCCTTCAGACCTTCCTGACCGGAAAAACTTGCCCAGACACCTCGGAACCGGGATCGTTGTGGCCCCCTGATCTCAGCGGTGGTACACACGTACGAAACGCCTGAGCCGGAGAGGAGATACCGACCCATCTTCTGGGACCGGACTGCGACGCTGGACTGTGACCTGCTGGCTGGGCGGCTGGGTGAGCCAGGAAACTCCGGGGCTCTGAGGCCTGGTCGATACGGCATTCCCTGCGCTTTGCGGAGGCTACTGGTGCAGCTGGACATCCTGGGGAGACGACGGCGGAGCTGGCAGACCCCTGCGTGACCGAGGTGAGCCCTGCCTGTGCGGGAGCGGCAACTTTGCAGCGCGTCTTTTGAATCCCTTGGCGGGAACGGCTGCGGGGCCTGTCCAGCCCGGCAACGAGACTGCATACCGGCCGACGCCCTACCGCGTAGCGGACTGCACTGCCTGCCTAACAGTTCCCAAGCACCCCAGAGACTTGCGCCTTGGTGCTGGCCCTCCCGCTGCTGGATCACGGCCCCCCCCGCGACTCGCTGCCCTCCCCGCGGCTCGCTGCCCTCGTGAGGAGGCCGGCGCATCACCCAACGGACAGCGGAGCCTACCTGCCCATCAGCTGCGGCCTTCCCGCCTCTCGGTGTTTGCGGACGAGGAGACTACACCCGTGAGGTAGGAGGCGCAAGTAAAACCTATCTGGACGAGTGTTGCGGGGGGGCGCCCGCAGGACGAGAACAGCTGGTGCACTGGCCCCTAGCCGCCTGAAGAGTTACCGGGTGGTCGCTGGGACCGGGGACTGCAGGTGACTGCGACGACCGGCGGCCTTGCTTCTCTCCCCAATTAGACTCCGCCACAAGCCAGTTGTGTCACTACCTTCTCCTCTGGAACCATTGGCTGCTGCAGCCCGCACCCTACCTTCACTCACAGCGCACAGTGTCATCACGCGCCATATTTTGGACCGCGGCCTTTCCCTGCCTGGGTTACTGGTGACGAGGAGGATTAAGCTGCTCTGCGCTCACTGCCGCTGCCACTGTCAGACTCACGATCCGTCTTCGGGGCCACGCGCAGAATAGGCCCGCGCTCACCCTCGCGGGACATACAGAGGCTGCTACACCACCCAGCTCCAATAACTTTAAGGCCAGCGGCCCAGCAGCTTCCTCCAGACGCCTGGGCCCCAGCCGCCACGTCGACCTCACGGACACCAAGATGCGACATGGGGCGCAACGACGCCAAACAATCCAAGATACCTTTTGAGGCTAAAAGACCCTCCAAAAACACACAAGACCCGGAGGGCAGTCCTGGGGCCTGTGGCCCCCCAGACGAAGACTGGAAAGCCTTGCTGATTAGCATGCAACAGAGTCTGTCCAAGATTGACTCCAAGATTGACAACATCAACACCCGCATGGATAGCGTGGTCTCAAAATTGGAAAGCCACGACTCCAGACTCAACGAAGCGGAGGAAAGGATCTCTGTGCTGGAGGATGGGGCCACTTCGGCGGGCAGACATATGTCCCAAATGGACAAGCTCCTGAAAATCATTGCTGAGAAGAATGAGGATTTAGAAGCGAGGTCCCGCCGAAACAACGTTCGCATCATGGGCCTGGCGGAGACCACAAACACAGGAAGAATGGAGGTATTTATCGAGAATCTGGTTACTGAACTCTTTGGTAAGGAGTCGTTCTCCCCGCACCTAATAGTTGAGCGAGCCCACAGGTCCCTGGCCGCGCGCCCTCCAACGGGGGCCCCTCCACGCCCCATCATCGCGAGATTCCTAAACTATAGGGACCGGGATGCGGTGCTAAGACGGGCAAGAGAGATCGGCACTGTGGGATACTGCAATACCACGCTCTCCTTCTTCCCAGACTTCACCCCAGCAGTACAGGAGGCTAGAAAGAAGTTCGCGGGAGTGAAGAAAAAACTTCTGGAACAAGAGATGCCATACGCTATGCTTTACCCGGCGAAACTAAAAATCTCCTACCAAGGCAAACAACTCTTTTTTCACAATCCTCAGCAGGTGGAAGATTTCCTCAAGCAGCACAAAAAAGACAAGGATAAGAGAAGTGCTGAAAAACAACGCTCCAGATCCGCATCGCCTATGAACCACCAAGACTGAACTGTTGCAGTGGCGTCTACCACATCCAAGATGAGTATGAACGAACAAGACTTCAGTAACCTGGTGAGGTACACTTTCAGGCAATTACATGACCCGGTTTAAACAACTTTTGGTGCTCGATCACCCACCTCCGTCCCACGTAGTGAGCCCGGGGGCATGCCTGGCTCCGTGTGGGTGCAAGTAGGGAGGTGGAGGACAAGTTGGGCGCCCCCTAGAGTAGATCCCCGATGGGCGAACCCCCAAATACCCCTTCTGCTTGCAGACTAGGGGAGACTTTGTCTTTACTTTTGTTTCCAAGTTGGGGAGAGGGAGGGATGTCTATGAGGGGAGGGATTCTGTATACCCGGCGGGTTGGGGATGCCGGTGTGGGTGGGATAATGTTTCAACATGTTGCATACTTGAGCGTGCTAATTGACAGTCATTCTCGATGTTGCGCATGTCACGGTAGAAGTTTGGGATCGTATCACACACTCGTTGCCGTACGTTATACACACATGGATGTTGTAGACCCTAGGTATTTATATTTTCTGATTGTACCATGGGGGATTTAACTGAAACGCAACCAGCCACGCAGTTCAATGTGGTCTCCTGGAACATACGTGGACTGAATAACCCGAGGAAGAAAAGACAGATTCTGGGGTATTTGGACAGACATGGGATTGCCATTGCCATGCTACAAGAGACACATCTACTCCCGCAAGGTTCCCCTTCATTCGCCTCAAAATGGTCCTCGTGCAAGGTGTTTTCATCCTATTCTAACTATGCAAGAGGGGTGGCAGTTCTGGTTCGGAGGGGGACTAATTTCACTCTTGCCGGGACTGAGATAGATTCTGAGGGTCGTTACTGTATGATATGGGGGAAACTTCACGCACATACGATATTGATTGCATGTTATTATGGTCCTAACATTGATGATCCTAATGTTCTTCTCACGATGTGGGGGAAAATACAGGCCCTGGGGATTGATCATGTGATGCTAGGAGGCGACTTCAATACTGCCTTAATTCCTGGGATGGATAGGTCATGTCCGCAGGCCTCTCATTACACGAATACCCAACGTTCACTGTTGGGAATAGTGAAGGACCACCGCTTGGTAGACGGGTGGCGACACCTGCACCCCTCTGCCAGGCAAGGTACTCATCACTCAGCTTTCCACTCCACATGGGCCCGATTGGACTATATATTCTTGTCAGTAGGACTGGCCCCATGGTTAATCAGAGCACAACACCTGGCGAGAACATTTTCGGACCACTCGCCGGTCCTTCTCTCCCTGCAGGTGCCCATCACTGTAGCCCCTTACCTAAACTGGCGCCTTAACCCCGCACACCTCACTGATACTGCCTTTGCTGCTGAACTAGAGCAAGAGGTCACTGAGTTCTTCGAACGTAATATCGACTCAGTCTCTAGTCTCACTACTGTTTGGGAGGCCTTTAAGGTAACGATCAGGGGGACCTGCATAGCCAAAGGGGGGGGAGTTCTAAAGACACTGCGACAAGACATACGCACATTGGAAACTGATATTAAACTGCTAGAACGGGAATTAGCGCAGGGGGATAGAGATGGCACTACCCAGGCTCAGCTTAGGGAAAAACTGAATGAATACTCAGAGGCGGCAGAGAAAGAATGTAAATTCCTGGGGAGGCCCTTCACTGCTAGGATCTTTGGGGAAGGAGACAGACCTGGCAAAGCACTGGCGGCTGCGACTAGAACCCCTCGGTACCAAAACTATGTCCCCTCGTTACTAGACAGGCATGACATACCGCAAAGAGACCTCCCGGACCAGCTCCGAGTGTTAACTGACCACTACACATCGCTCTACACCTCACACAGCACTGGCACGATTAACCTTCAGGATTACCTAGAAGATACCGCCATTGCCTGGTTAGGGCCATCCCAACAAAAATTCCTCCACCATGAGCTTGAACTCGATGAGATTAAGGATGCGATCATGGCCATGAAGTCTGGTAAGGCGCCCGGATCAGATGGCCTGCCGATCGAATTTTATAAACACTTCCTACACATACTAGCGCCCATACTGAAACAAGTCTTCTATGCAGCACTGGAGGAAGGCTCACTCCCGCACACAATGCGGGAAGCATTAATAACATCACTGCTGAAACCGGGCAAACCATCAGAACACTGCGATTCCTACAGGCCCCTCTCCCTGTTGAACACAGATTGTAAGATCTTAGCAAAAATACTCGCGATGCGTCTCAATCTCCTAATGGAAAGGCTCGTGCTACCAGATCAGGCAGGATTCGTCCCTAACCGTTCCACATCACATAACTTACGCACCCTCCAAGCAGTGTTGCAGGATATCAGCCCCCGTTGCGAGGCAGCTGCCGTATTCCTAGACGCCACAAAGGCGTTCGACTCCCTGGAATGGGATTACCTTTTTGCACTACTCGCACAGATGGGAGTCCCTTTTAACTTTATTGACTGGATTCGGTTATTGTATCATAAACCCCAAGCAACGGTGCTCCTTAATGGGGCCCGTTCTGCTCCATTTGAAATTCGTGGGGGAACCAGGCAAGGCTGCCCCTTGTCCCCAATACTTTTTGCGATTGCCATCGAACCCCTGGCTGCTAAACTCCGTCAGCATCACAATCATCGCTCCCTTATTTACCCGACACGACAACTGCTGGTTGCGTTATACGCAGATGACATAACCCTTTATGTCAACAAACCTCAGGAAAATCTAAATCCCTTGCTTCGGGAGATAACTAAGTTTGGGGCAATAGCAGGAGTGCAAATAAACTGGGCGAAATCGGCCCTATTCCCCTTGACTGACAAGACTACGAAATTTCCCCTAGACTACCCTCTGGTGTGGGAATCCGAAGAAGTTAAATACTTAGGAATCACCATCTCCCGAAACCGCGAGGCTCTTATCAGGGCCAATTATGGAACTACCTTAGATAAACTGACAGATTCCATAACTAAATGGATACACCTCCCGCTGTCCATGGCGGGCCGCATTTCCCTGATTAAAATGGTGGTACTCCCCAAATTATTGTACCTCTTCACCAACATACCCTATCACCCTGGCTCATGTTTTTTCCGCGCCCTCGACTCACAACTGTCTCGCCTCATCTGGGGCGGCAAACAGGCCAGACTCAGTTTGAAGACGCTGATGCTACCCTACCACCAAGGGGGATTCGAGGACCCCGACCTCCGCAAATACTATGACTGTGCCCAGGGGCACTTTGCTTCATATTGGTTCCACCCCCCACCATTCATGGCCCACCTGGCGGTTGAAGACGGTTACATGAGACCGGATCAGCCTTCAGGATACCTTTACACGACTGTCAGTAATGGAGAAAAAGACCCCACTACTGTAGACTGCACTGTCATGGCCTGGAATCGTATAGCAAAACATATGGAAGTACACTTCTTCTACTCACCATTGATGGCACTAGCGAACGACCCCCGAGTGAGTGTTGCACAGGAAGAAATAGGGCGCAAGCTCCTAGCGAAACTAGCTATCCATACCTGGGGAGAACTGTACCTCCAGGGCACCTTTCGCACTGCACAGCAGTTCTTTGGAGTTCACACCCCTGCAATAATGGACACCTTCCTGTATGTTCGGCTTCGGCAAAACATTAAATCCATTACACCCAACTTTCCGGACGAACCAGAGACCATGGCCCCACTTCATTCCCTACTTCAGACGGATGCCCCAAAGCATGTGGTCTCTATGCTATATAAACATATTCAAGTAGCTCCATCCCCTCCTCCGCTCAGGGCTAGAAGAGACTGGGATGAGGATCTTGATTGCTCCATGACAGACGAACAATGGGAGCTGAGCTGCTCTCATACCCAAGCAGTGACAGGAAACGCTCGTCTTCAGTTAGTACACTATAAATTCCTGCATAGACTCTACTTCACGCCTGCTAAGCTGCACCGACTGGGGCTCAGAGACAATGATCGCTGTCTCAGATGTGGTAGACCTGGTGCGGACTTCATGCACTTAGCGTGGAGGTGCCGAGCTGTGGCCCTATACTGGATAGAGGTGTTTGAAGCTGTTTCTGCGATGATCGGCATGCCCACAGACCCTTGTCCCAAATTAGCTCTGCTAGGACACACTATCCCAACATTAAAAACACATAAACTATTTTTCGCACTGAGCCTCCTGTTGGCTAAACGGCAGGTGGCATGTCGATGGGGTAGGGGGAGAGCTCCTAAATTTAAGGACTGGCTACATAGCATGAGCACGTGGCAGGAACAACTCCGGTACTACGCTGAGCTGCTACCACGTAACTCGCGTCCCAAGGACCTGTGGGGCCCCCTTGTTGCGTATCTACTCCACACACGAAACACCGATGAATCCGAGGAGGAGTGTGACGGCGGAACAAGTGATAAAGTCCGCGCCGTCACCCCCCCCCCGGTCGCGCTTCCCTGCGTAATGCGGTAGACTAACCCCAGCGCATACCCGCTAACCTGTCCCCCCCTCCTAAACACTGCGAGCCTCACCACCCCCCATGGCTGAGCACATAGCACACCTTTCATGATACCCATGCACTAAGGCCAGAACCTACAAGGGAGACATGGACCGCGGTGCTCCCAGACACCCCCCAGTTCTGTTGCTCCACATCCTGTATGACTACATGACATACTACCTACAACATACCTATGGCACGACACGACATTGAACTCTTCGGACGGCAAAGATTACACGTTCCCTGCGAATACACAACATCTATGGAGTGCGCCTCTATACCATTAAGAGAACTTAGCACTCTATACTGCTGCATTATACTTTACTGGTACTCCATACTGTATGATCCATCACACCACATACTGTGTATGGTGGGCCTATCAGGGGAAGTTAATGTGACTTAGATGTTATGAAGTTGAAAGTTAAGTGAAAAAAGTAACCTCAAGATTCTATTGCCTACACTACTGCAATGTATTTATGCTGATTAAATAAGGACTCCCAGATAGACCACGGTTAGATGCAACGCGGCCGGCCCGAACGGGTTGTAGGCGGCATGCTGTGTTAACTGTTCACCCCCTGCTAGATACGCATAAGCATCATTATTTGATATGACACTGCTTCTGGCCTCGCAGAGGAGGATGGGAGTAGTAGGCAATGTACTTTATAATAATGACCAATAAAGGTTTTAAAAAAAAATAAAAAAAAATAAAAAATAATAATAATTTTTTCGCTGCCTTTAATTTCCTTTTTGGGTGAATATAGGTGTTAATCAAAATGAAGTTTGTTCCCTCCGTGCCTGTTTCTTGTCGCAAGACGTTAAGGTTTACTGCTATTGAGCCGAGGGAAGATGGGCCAACTTCTTTAACTACATGGGCACTAGTGGCTGAGACGTGGGTTACTAAACCACCTTGAAGATGACCATATTTCACCCTCGTTGTGGCACCTATGAAGAAACGCAGGTAAACATGCTTGCCATGTTTCTTGCAGTGCCAGAATGTCAAATGACCTTATATAGCTGATAAAATCTGGCTCCATCATTTTTGAGGCCAGACCGTTAACATTCCATGAACATATTCTTAAGGAGTTTTCCTTTGTTGATATTAAGTTTGTCTTTTGTCAAGTTGCATGGATGTTTATTGTTCAGGCGATCCATCTTAGATTGCATAAACGTGTTGAAAGTGATGTCCCTTCGTTTAAGGTGCTGGCATTTTGCGTGTTCCTTGCCCCATTCGAGCCCACTGCACCTCTAAGTACCGATGTTCCTTGCCTAAATACAGGATCTTGTGCCCCTCTGCAACAACAGGAATTAGTATTTCTGAATAGCTCGGTTTTGTGTACGGAGTTATAGTTATCCCCAGTTTATGAATGTTTGAGCCTCTGCAAATATTTTGTGTGCAATTGATGATGTCAACCATGTTGCTTTTGTTTTTTCTCTGCTTGACCCATCCTCGGCTATAAATTCAATTGAGACCAGGTCTGCTGTTGTCACATCTTTTAGAGAGGGAATATGGGATAGTAGCCTTGAGATGTTGCCCCTATTCAGTATGTCATACCTGCCTTTTGATGCATATTCTGGACTCAGCAATATAATGTTGGATAGGTTTAATAAGTTTTCCGGACCCATGAACTTTTTATCGTGTCCGCTAGTTTGGATGGATTCCTGGCCTTTTGTTCCTGGCAATAGGGCCTGAGTTGTAGATAAGTCTTCGTCCTCCCTTTTTTTACAATGTCATATTTCTTTTCCTGCTTTGTTATGCCATTGACCCAGCTCTCCTTGCCCAGTTTCAGCTGGCATGCCTCCCAGTTCTTTAGTGTGTTTCATTGAACTATGAGTGAATGATGACACTTGTTCAATGGAAACCTGTTCTCTATCGGACATCTCCGCAGGATCATTTCTTGTTGGTTTTGTAAACATTTTAGGCAGGATCCGTTGAGTCTTTTCGGTCTCAAGCTTTGTTACCGAGGTGACTATCCCAGTTTCTGTTTTGTTCACAGAAGAACAATTTGTGGTGGCCCTCATCCTTGGTTGGTACTGCTGCGGTTTCGGTTGCGTTTTTCTTTTTATTGATAAAGGTTGGAAAGTTAAGTTTGAACCATCCTGGTGCACAACTTCTTCATTCTCGTACCTAGTGTTACTCGAGGTATGACATTTCTCATTTTCCTCCTTTATTTTGTCACCAGGCTGCGTTGTCATTTTTGCACATCCGGCATTTCGTTCGGGGGTCTCCAACGTGTGTTCACTTTGTACTGATGGTGCTAATGTCCCAAAGAGATGCTTGAATCCTTCATGATTTAGATTAGTTTTTTGAGTTTGGCCTTTCCTTTTTTTTGCTCGTCTTTGTTTTGCATTCATTGTTTCGTCACCATTATCTTCAAGTAAAACATCGGACGTCTGGCCGTCAGGTACTTTGATAGCTATGGTGTCTCGTTCTCTAATCTTAGGTTCCTGAGGTACCTTTCTCCTACTATCTCCCTCTTTTATTTTTGCTTTAATCGGTGCTATGTTTATTGTGTTTGTTTGATCACATGTTTCATTTGCCATAGTTTTTCCTGGTAATTCTTTATCTGAGCCCTGTGGGGACGTTTTGATTTGATTACATAGGTCATTTAGCACGGCTGGAAGGAAGGGAGGTCAGTTTATCTATTATGGGCCCGCAACCACAGGATAGGTTCCCGCCTTGCGAATGATCGTATTTACTTTGTAAAAGTGTGTTTAATGAGCCCAGCTTCCCATCGATGGCAACCATGAAGACTGCCAAGGTATCTAAGAGCGTCAGTTGGGTATCCATTTTGTCGGATTGATAATGAAGAGCCTCTACCAAGAGTTGCATTGTTTTTAGCAAGCAAGATCAAGCGCCTTCCTGATTTAACTGTTTTTTGTAGGCCTTCCTGGTTTTCTGAGTTTGTCCCATCCTGATCTCCTTTGGATTCCTTCCCCAGTTGATGATCTTGATTAAGTTCTGGTGACCCACTTGAAGCGTTCCCAATGGATTCGCTCCTACATTTATCCTGGGAGTAGGCAGCCAAGATATCTTCCCACTCTTCTTTTCCCAGATATGAAGAAATGTATTTTTATTTACAATAATTACAAGGCGGTGCAAAGAAAGCAAACAGAGCATAACAAAGTACAATACAGTACATGGTTTTTGGTTTTTGGCCATCCCCGTCCGGGCGGGGAGCAGAATCTCTTAGGCCATTCCAGGGTGATCCTATCTGGTAGTTAAGGAGCGATCAAGGAACAGGATTTTGAGCTGACTTTTGAATTTGGGGAAAGAAGGAATAGTTCTGATGTCAGGGGGGATAGAGTTCCAAATTTTGGGTGCATTCCCGGCAAAGGAACGTTCCTTGGTTTTTTGTTTTTGAGTTTTTAGTGGGATCAGGAGTAGGGTGTTAGAGCTTCTGACGTTCCTGTTCTGACCCGCTTTTTTAAGTTTGGCCGCCAGATATTCAGGTTTTCCAGTGTGAAGGGCTTAGTGGGTGAGGCAGGCTGTTCTAAAGTTTGCCCGCAATTCTATTGGTAACCATTTGAGTTCTTTTAGTGCCAGAGAGATGTGTTCAAATTTCTTTATTCCAGTGACCATTCTGGCAGCCGCGTTGAGGGTTGTTTTCAGTGGAGCAAGATGTATTTTGGGTATTCCGGAGATTGCATTCCCATAGTCAAGTCTTGATAACACCAATGCTTGGGTGGATTGTTTGAGATCATTGGGTGGAATGGAAGGCTTTAATTTGCTTAGTAGCTTCAGATTAAGGAAGGCGCTCTTACCCGAGATCTTGATGTGTTTGGTCAGATCTAGTTTGGAGTCAAGTGTAATGCCTAGTGATTTGACGGAGTCCGCTAGGGAGAGATTCTTATTGAGCGCGTCTATATCTTTTAGCCATTCGATCATTTGTGGGTTCTCTTCTTTGTTTGAGATGAGGAGTAATTCAGTTTTGTCAAAGTTCAGCTTTAGATGGTTGCTTGACAGCCAGCATTGGACTTCCTTTAGTGTTTCGTTGAGTCTGTGAATGCCTTTAGCGGAGGAGATTTCCAAATAGATTTAGGTATCGTCTGCGTAGAGGTGGAAGGGGATGTTAGCTTTCCTGAGTAGGGTGGAGAGGGGTTCCATGTAGATGTTGAAGAGATGTTGAAGAGTTGAGAGGAGAGAACTGAACCTTGTGGAACTCCTCTTTTGACTGGATGAAGGTCGGATTCAAAGCTTCTCATTTTGATTCTTTGTGAGCGATTATGCAGGAAAGAGGAAAACCAATTGAGGACCACATCATCTAGTCCAGCCCTTTCTTCGAGGGCTTTGAGGAGAAGAGAATGGTCAACTGTGTTGAATGCTGCAGATTAGTCGAGGAGAATGAGGAGGCAGCATTGGTCTTGGTCCAGTGATTTGTGTATGTCATCAATTATGTTAAGGATTGCAGTTTCCGTGCTACACCCTTTCCTGAATCCTGACTGATGTGAGTCAAGGAGATTGGTATTGTTCAAGTGCTGTGCTAGTTGTTGGAGAACACACCTTTCTAGTATTTTGGTAAGGAGAGGAAGATTTTAGACAGGTCTGAAGTTATTTAGGTCATTTGTATCAAGGCCTGGTTTCTTTAGCAATGGGGTGACTTGTCCCACTTTCAGGCAATCTGGGACGGTTCCGGTTTTTAAGGAGCTGTTGATGATCCTGCACCAAAGTGGGGCTAGGGAGAGTTTCCGTTTTTTGGTTAGAAGAGCAGGAAGGGGGTCCAGGGTATGAGATGAAGGTTTCGAGGTGGAGATAAGTTTGACTATTTTCTGTTCTAGAATGGGCTGGACGAGTGACCAAAGTTTAGTATTTGGTGGTGGAGCGCTACCAAGCACCTCCCCATGCCGCTATAGGGTCGGGCGAGCGGTTGATGACCAGAAAGCGCTCGATCTTGGAGACCTTGTCATTGAAGAAGTTGGCGAAGTTGTCGCAACGTTCTTTGGAGGCCTCTCCAAGCGAGAAATCCGGTTTGGAAGTTTGTTGTTTAATAATACTGAAGAGCTCCTTGGGTCTGTTTTTTGCGCTGTCGAGAGCAGATCTGAAATACATGGATTTCTTGTTCTTAATATGGTTGTTGTACTTCTTCCGGATGGATCTCAGTTTGTCTCGGTGGGAGATAGTAGACACACTTCTCCATTGTCTTTCTGCAGCTCTTAATTGTCTCCTTTCTTCATTAGTGTCAGAGTCGAACCAAGATCTGGACGGAATGGTTCGGCTCTTTCTTTGTTTCAATGGTGCTAGATGGTCGAGGAGGTTTAGCATATTGATGTTATAGAGTGAGGTAAGATCGGTTGTGGATAGATTTTTGTTGTTAGGAAGGAGCAACTTTAGCCTATCTTCCATGACTTCCATGGGAATCTGGGAGAAATTTCTCGACCATTTGGGGGGATCCTGCACAGGAGGCAGGGATAGGACTCTTTGGCTAATGTGGAATAAGATTATGTGTTGATCCGACCAGTCCACTGGGAGGATGTTGTCGATTGTAATTGTGTCTTGAGCAATGATGGCATCCAAGGTCGCCCCTTTGTTATAAATTTCTTCGGAGCAATGTTGAGAAAGATTATTGTCACAAAGGAGAGTATTAAGCGATTGGATCAGGGCGTTATTGGATTCATTCCAACGTAGGTTGAGATCACCCAAAATTATGTGGTTAGTGTCTTTGAGTGCACAATGGGTAATCAGGTCAGAAAGATGTTCCCCAAAAGTAGTGGTGTTGCCGGGTAGGGTGGTAGAGAAGGGGACCTACTAAAGGGCTGTTGTCCTTAAGCTTAACAGAGACCGATAAACATTCAAAGGAGCTATATTCGCAAGGGTCCATTACAGTGATGTCAATATCCTCTTTATGGATGATGGCAATCCCTCCACCGCGTTGGTCTATTCTGCTTTTATTGATGAGTTTGAAACCCGGGGGCACTAACATGTCAAAGCAAGGTGGGGAGCATTCATTTAGCCAAGTCTCCGTGATGAACTCAATGTCTAAGTCCTGAGAGAGTATGGCTTCGGCAAGTTCCGTTGCATGCTTGTGGGCAGAGCTACAGTTAATGAGCATGCAGTTGGTAGGAATATTGTTTTTGGTCGACTGCTTTTCTAAAGGGGCCCTCGGTATGAAGGTGAGGGCGGTGGAGGTCTGGTAAGCGTCACAGGTGTGAAATCTCTTCTGAAGCCCATGATCACTTGAATCTTGGCGTTGGTGGCAGTTGGGGGATGGGAAACATAGGTGGAGGCTAGTTCCCTAGCTTCTTCATCTGACATTTCTGCTGCAGATCTGAGAGGTCTATTTGATTGGGTCTCCACATCTTTACTAGTGTATGTCTGAGCTTCAGATGCGGCGCTAAGGTTCTTGAGGGAGAATGAAGTGGGATCCTCGCGTCAGTTCTAGGGGGCCTTGGTGGTCGTTTCTCGGGCGTAGGTAAGTTTCCAGAACAGAAATTGAGAGTAAAAGAGTCAGTCGAATCGGCGGCCTTGTGTTGGACATGTCGGGGCTTACGAGTCTTATCAAGATTGGAAAGGATATCTTCCAGGCCACCGCATATCATTTCAAGCTGACTCTCTAGTAGGGACAGCCGGTGCGCCATATTTTTCAGGGCTGGTGATGAGCAGTTATGGGTAGGGGCATCTTGAGGGGAGAGGGGCCAGATCCCCATTAGGGATTTGATGCTGGGAAGGTCAACCGGCCTGTTAGTATTAGAAGCCCTTGGTCGGGTGTCAGGTCTTGAGCTCTTCCTCTGTGGGTCGGTTAGGGTGATGCGGGGGTCCGTAGACCGGGCTCTGGGGAGGGTGTTAAGTTGTTGGCGCGGGTAAGATTGCTGGGGCGGAGGAGCTTGGTCTTCTCTGGTAGGTTGCTGGGGGTCAGTGGGCTGTTCTCGTGGGATGCTAGAGTGATGGCGAGGAGGATAAGATAGTGGGGGAATCGGGCGTTGGTCGTCTTTAGAGATCTGAAGGATGTGGTTCGCAGGGACAGCGTGTTGAGGGGGGTTTCTGAGGGGGGGACTGGGGTGTCTCGTCTGGAGGGGGGACGAGGATATTTCCAACTCCTGCAGAGGGAGGTAGCTCGGGGCATTAGGATGGGGTGGAGAAGGACACCGTGACTGTAGGTGTGCTGAGCAAAGGGTGGGGAAGAGGGAGTCGAAGGCCTCTAGGTTCTCATTATTGGCCTGTACCAAAACTGTGCCATTTGAGTAAATGGTCACTGAAGTATTCCCTTTTCTATTTGCTTGGTTAGGTAGGGAGGTTGTCAATTTGCAGCGGTTCCTCCTGGCCCGCGGCTCCTCTCTGCTGCCTCTGCTGCCCGCCGCCGTACTACACGTGGCTGATTTGTGCCTGCTACAGCTACAGCTTGCAGCTTGCAGCTTCCGTCCCCTTGCAAGGAAGCAGGATAAGCGGGAGGGGGCAAGCGAGGAGGCAGGATCACCAGATCACTGGGAAGCTCACCGCAAGCTCACCGCAGCTCCTTCGCGGTACCTCGGCACTCTCAGCGTTCGGCAGCTCGGCGTTCTGCAGCCTGGCTCTCGACTCGACAAACAGGAGTGGCTGGAAGCATTAGGGAACTTGCAAGGTGCCTGAGTGAGGATCCTAAGATGAATAGTAGATAGAAAGAAGCTGCTGACTATCTTCTCAAAGTAACCAGCTTCTTATAAATGAACAGTGATGGCTGCCATTATTGATATTACCAGAGCAACCAAAATTGGTCCCTCGTTGGTACTCTTTGTGTTGACTTCAGAATGACCGAGTGAACTCCACTGGGACTACAATCAGTAAAGTAGTGCCAGATTCACAAATCCGATGTTAATCCTGCACTTTAAGGATAAGTCAGTCAGTCAGTCAAAATACTTTATTGCGATAACTTAATATCATATAAAGACAATGGCAAAATACAGATTACACAAAAATACATATACAAGAAGTTCATACATAAAAACAGTTAAAATACAATAAAAGTGGGATCCACACTGCGTATTTACAATTCATATCAGCGTGGATTATAAAGTACAAAAGTGCTAAAAACTAAGTACAGCTACTAAAAAAGGAAAACTCCAGCAGGACAAAATTACAAGGACCAAATGTGCCCTGATTAAAAACCATGATATAGTAACAAAAGTGCCTTAATATAATACGTAATCTGTGCTACTTAAGGGAGTAACCACATTTTTTAATCTAGAATTCCTGCTCCTAATGGCACTCACCAGGAAACTAGCCACATAAAACATGATCCTGGGTGTCTGTAAAAGCTGTAAGAAAATAGGAGCAGGTTTAACTTGAATAAACCCCTCCTTCTTAAGAATTGGCACTATGAACTTTCTCCTAGCATCATTGTAGTAACTACAAAACATTACAAAGTGCATAGTGTTTTGTTCGGAGAAATGGTCACAAGAACATGGTAACGCCTTTTCTGGAGTGCTCCAAACAGGATAAAAACCAAGATTAAAATGAATCAAGTTCAGGCGAAAGCGAGTTAAGATAAACCTGTGGTAGGGGTGAGTCACCACATTCAAATAGTTTTCTGGGCCGTCAGGTATGAGTAACATTAGACTAGCCCTGACACTAACTTTTCTTAACTCACACTCTTCTCTCTCCAGAGATAAAAGCTCTCTCATCGCACATTTTGTAAGTGCGATATCTTCAAATGTTATAGATCCTATTTCAGAATAAAGCTCTGGCCTCCCCAACCTGGAAAACCTTCCTTGATGTAAGACAGCCACTTGATATTATTGGCTTTGTCCAAACACAAACAATCTTTCATAATAATATGGTTTAGGGGGATTTCATTATTGAGCCACAACCTCAGCCATGCTACTAGAGGTGCTGTTTTTATTAAATCAATGATGTAGCCTTCCCCTAATTCCATATGAACAGTGTAGGACGAGGTTGATTGCGGAACACCAAGGAGGGATCCAAAAAATTGGTTTTCCATCATTTGTAGGGAATCCAGCCCCCTGTATCCCCAAATAGAACTTCCATAGGTTGCCACCGAGATGCATTTGGCCTTATAGATTTTCAATATAGCTATAAATGGCCTAGCCCCAAGTTTTTTGGAGAACACCTGTAGAGCTGCAGAAGTTCTTGCTAGGGCAGTTGCTCTGTTCTTGACCTGGGGACCCCAATTACCCTTCTCATCAAATGTGATTCCCAAGTAAGGGAAGGTAGTTACTCGGGCAAGCTTCTCCTGCCCACACAGGAAAGTTTTATGACAATTTGTTCTTGCTACTCTTCCCATGAGAATAATTTGAGATTTCTTTGTATTTATTTTCAAATCTAGTGAGGTCATAAAGATTTCAAAAGCATCCAAGAGGCGCTGGAGGCCCACCCCAGTACGCGCAAGGAGGACCGCGTCATCCGCGTAGAGGAGGACAGGAATCCCCTGTTCCCCTGCACGCGGAATATCAGGGGTCACATCCCTAAGAGCCGGTTCCAGAGCATTTACATATAGAGTGAACAACAGGGGAGCCAAAATGCACCCCTGTCTAACACCTCTCTCAGAAGCAAAGGCGTCGGTGCACCTACCTCTCGTGGTGACTCTAATTTTAGCAGTTAAACCCGAGTGCAAATCAGCCAAGAGGTTAACTATAGTCCTATCCAGACCCATTTCCAGCAATTTTACCCAGAGCTTCGATCTGTTAACCAGGTCAAAGGCAGAGGAGAGGTCCATGAACCCAAGGTACATGGACCCCTCCTTAGCCCTGGTATATTTTTCAATCAACAGGTGGAGATTAAGGCATTGATCCTGGGTACTTCTTTTTGCTCTGAAACCATATTGCACATTCGTAAGGATACTATTTTCGGTAACCCATTCATTTAATTTCACTAAGATGACTCTTCCTAGAATCTTAACTGAGGAGTCAATCAATGAGATTGGTCTGTAACATGCAGGGTCCTGCCTATTCCCTTTTTTGAACACAGGGATGATTATAGATGTTTTCCATGATTTAGGTATGTTGTCATGGCTTAATGCATTAAAAACCCTGCAAAGTAGTCTAGACCAAAAATTGGGGAAGCATTTGAAGGCATCCGCAGGAACCCCATCGGGTCCTGGGGCCTTTTTCTTTATGGTACAATCTATAGCTTGTGAAACTTCTGACGTCTCAAAGTGCAAATAAGTCCCAGTAGCTTTAAAATCATCCTCCCGAACCCCAAGAACTCCGCTAGTATGACTGGAATATATGTCACTAAAGTGTTTAATCCAACCTTCGTCAGATATATTTATTTCAAGGGGGGAATTCTCCTCCCCTGTAAAGAGAGGTTGGTTGACAACTTTCCAAAATTTTCCACTGTTTTTCAGTATTGCTGGATCTAGGAGCTGGATCCAGGCTTCATCTTTAATCTCTTTTTTCCTGTCTGCTATAGCTTTCTTGTACTGAGCTCTGCATGTAGTGATAAGTACACGGTCTTTTGGTACAGCCTTCAGAGCATTTAGTAGTGCAGAATGTGTTTTTGAACAATTATGATCAAACCATCTTCTAATGGGCTCTGTCTTGAGTTTAGAAACAATAGACAGACGGTGGTTAATCTTACTACAAATACTACCAAAGGCAAGTAACACTTCTCTGTTTTCAGCCTCACTAGATAGGCACACACCAACTTCGTCCTCAGCGTCAGCGAGTACCTCTTGTACAAAGGGTTCAGGGTTGATGTTATCCCATTTTAATCTGCGTTCCTGATCTTTAAGTTTAAATGCATGTGAACTAATACTGGGGCCATGTTTACGCCTTAGTAAACCAGTGGTTACTATGTCCAAGGAGACAGGATTGTGATCACTGAAGACAGAAACCACAGTTTTATACAATAAAACCTTATCTAAAAAACACAATGAAATAAAAATATAATCAATAATAGAGCCATTGTCTGTTCCCTTAAATGTAGATAATCTAGCCCCCCCATCCCCGCACCCAGACTCATAAAGATTCCATCTTGCTAAAAAATTCTCTAAACACTCCCCCTGTTTATTGTGTTCAAGATGGATAGGTGTGCAGTACGGGGGGAATCTACTTCATCGCAAACACACATTAATAAACACGGGTGTATGTTAAAATCACCCAAAAAAATGATTTCAAAAGAGTGAGCATTTTCACTATAGACTGACAAAAACTGATCCAATCTATCTAGGCTATATAAAGTACAGTCAGATGCATTGGAATTATAAAAGTTTATAAATAAAATATTGGGAGAATCTGCCGACGAAAGTTCAACTATTAGGCATTGTTCGGAACCTGAATCACATTTCTTTAGACGGCCATTAATATCTGTTTTAAAGAGGCTTAACAGGCCTCCCTTGGCTCTGCCAGCAACGCTAGCTACTGCAGGGATACAGAAATGACTATATCCATCTAAAGAAAAACTGTTATTTATATCCCAGGTTTCCTGCAAGGCAATTATATCATACCTTGTCATCAGATCTACCCATGCCACATTTCCTACTTTGGTCCTAATTCCTGCAATGTTCCAAGTAAGTATACTAAATACTTCTACCTGTTTCTCATCACAACTTATATGTGTAGGTAAAAGTCAATCATTTTGGTCCAAAAAGGAAAGAAGAGCATAGCGGTTAGACAGCAATAAGGGTTGTACAAAAGGATTATGATGAACTGGATGAGGTGAGTGATATTCGACGTTTCGATGTTGATCTTGGCCCCATCTGTTATTTGTGTCCCTATTATTATCCCACCCAAATGCAGGAGTCCTAGGGTAGGTGACATTCTGTTGTTCCCCATAAAAGAATTTTAAAGTTAATGGGACAACAGTGCCCTGCCTGCGCTGGGGCGGGAGTAGGTTAGTAAGGATGTTAGGAAGGACACCTGCATGTGAAAAACTCACTGCCACACAATCCCCTTTAAATTTTTTGGGGCGATTACCCAACCAGGATACCATTTTTGCAGTCTTAATCTCTTGAGCCAATTGCTGATCCTCTCCCCGGGCTAGTCTCACATTATTTGTGAGCCATTGCAATGCCTTGTTTGACAAGGAAGTGGTAGTTTCTACTATGCCTGGTTGCAAGGGGGGGATATTTGCTAATACTAGGACGACAGGTGAAGCTTCAACTATAAATTGTAAAGGGTCAGTTGTCTGGACTTGCGCTAAGGGGATATCAACTCTTGAAGAGCCATCCCCGTTACCACCTGAATTATCGGCACTTGGTAGTGAAGGCTGTATTGGGGGATTATTAAGCAACAGATCCTCTATTCCTTCACCAATATCATCTGCATGCTCCCCAATATTACTGGCCATGTTTCCAACCAGCGTGGTAATATTTTCAACACCCTCCACTAACTTGTACTGCTGCCCTCCTAGCTTTTTAACCTCAGTTTGTAATTTATCTATCTTTTCTACTAGAGGTTTAATAATAGCTCTAATTTTGATATCAATCAGCTCAGCAATTTTTACAAGCAAGTCATCTTCAACGCTAGATTGTACTCTCCCCTCTCCTTTTTCCTTTAACTTATCCTTGGGAGTAATTGCCCTCTTCCTCCTTGACCCCGACCTTAGCCCTGATCGTTTTGACTGGGTTTTAACACCGGAATGTTCTATCCGGGGGGCATGGTCGATAAGAGACTGATCCTCATCAGAGAGACAAGACTGAGCCTCCTGTTCTGAATCACTGTCAATGTTGTTTACTGGGTCCGCAATAAGTGCCTCGGGGGCATGCACTATAATCTCAGTTTGATTGCAGCTACCCTGGTTGATGGAAAGGGCTGGACGAGCCTCTGGATCAGTTTCCAAGGATATAATATCGTCAGTGGGAAGCAATGTACTAGGGGTCAAGCATTGTAGGTCTGGTGACTGACTCAACCCCAAAGATTCTCTTCTCTGTGTATTTATTTTCTGCACAGTTTGAACCAAATAATTTTCCATAGTGTTTGTGGCAGTGACCACGCCTCTTTTAGGCATCCTGCCCCTACACCCAGGGAACAGTCTCCTCAGTCTTGTGTGGGCGTGACAATACAACAGTGCCTTACTTAGTTAGTCCGATTACCGCGAGAGGCCGACAGCGTTTCTGGCCCTGGTCCTGTCGCTGAGGGCTGTAGAGGGCCCGCCCTTTGCCCGGGCTTAGCCCCGGGCGTCCCGCTCGCGTCCCGCGACGGGGGGGTTTCTGGTGCTTTATGGGGCCGACGGCGCTCTCCCACCGCGTCAATTACGCGCCGCCACGAGGCCTGCCGGGTGTTGTGGTTCCCGGGGCGGCGTCGCGAAGCTTAGAGGCAAAGTGACTCTCGGCGGTGGCGGCTTGGCGTCCTGGGTGCCCCTGTCGGTGTCGGCGTGGCAAGGTAGGTTTGCGGTCTCCCCCGCTCTGCCGGGGTCTCTGGTGCTTTATGGGGCCGGTGGCGCTCTCCCACCGCGTCAATTACGCGCCGCCGCGAGGCCTGCCGGGTGTTGTGGTTCCCGGGGCGGCGGCGCGAAGCTTAGAGGCAAAGTGACTCTCGGCGGTGGCGGCTTGGCGTCCTGGGTGCCCCTGTCAGTGTCGGCGTGGCAAGGTAGGTTTGCGGTCTCCCCCGCTCTGCCGGGGTCTCTGGTGCTTTATGGGGCCTGCGACGCTCTCCCACCACGTCAATTACGCGCCACCGCGAGGCCTGCCGGGTGTTGTGGTTCCCGGGGCGGCGGCGCGAAGCTTAGAGGCAAAGTGACTCTCGGCGGTGGCGGCTTGGCGTCCTGGGTGCCCCTGTCGGTGTCGGCGTGGCAAGGTAGGTTTGCGGTCTCCCCCGCTCTGCCGGGGTCTCTGGTGCTTTATGGGGCCTGCGGCGCTCTCCCACCGCGTCAGTTACGCGCCGCAGCGAGGCCTGACGGGTGTTGTGGTTCCCGGGGTGGCGGCGCGAAGCTTAGAGGCAAAGTGAATCTCAGCGGTGGCGGCTTGGCGTCCTGGGTGCCCCTGTCGGTGTCGGCGTGGCAAGGTAGGTTTGCGGTCTCCACCATAAGTCAAAAGTACTACGTGAGTAAGTGACACCTACTTACAGAAAAATATTTCTGAATCAGGCCCTTACTGTTTATGTACAGTTATTAGCAGCAGCCACGGCTATTCTGCCCCTGTTGTTCAGAAGATGTGGCTTGTCATACTCTATTTACGTTACAATTTCCACTCTAGAATAACAAACATTCTGTTATCAGTGTCATAGATTTAATAGAGCTTCACTGCTCCCAGTAAAAGGTGCATGGTTGTCTGACAGAACATTGTGAACAGAGATAAAGAGAGACAGAAATATTAAGTCAAAAATATGTTACCATTATAGGGTGTACCAATACTTATAATGCGACCTACCAAAATATTATGTAAAATAAATGATAGAGGAGAATATTGAACAGAAACAGGTATGAATTTATAAAATTGACTTTAAATTAATTTATTTAGAATAGGTAATTAGGTAAAAATAATATAATATTAAATAAAAAGATGTAATCATTTATTTAATTGTATGTGTGTGTACATATCATATATATATGTATGAAAAAGAGACTAATCGAAATGCGTCAGGCTGTTGTCAATTGCTTTAATTTACCGGAAATCACGCTGCCTGTACCAAATAAAGCTACTGGGGTAAATCTAATTGTTTCGAGAGTGCGGCTCGATTTTTCGACGCTCCCCCAAGAGCTTGAAATATATATATATCGCTTTCGTGTTTTGTTGAGCAACACGATTCTTTAGAAGATATATATATATATATATATATATATATATATGAAAGCTCCGAGTTACCCACAGGTTGAAGACGAGCGTAGGCTCAGAAACGCGTCAGGCTTTTAATCGAGACATGAGAAGCTGCAGACTAGGGTGCGGAGATGTCTTTACCCGTTTGAAGCAAAGGCTGCTGGATGAGTGCATCCTTAACCTGTGGGTAACTCGGAGCTTTCATTTGCACGCGGCAGCCCAGCCGCGAAGGGTGCACCCCCCGCGGAAGATCCATGGGGGTCACGGGTCGGAAGTTGCCGAACCTGTTGTGAAGCAGCAGCCAAGGGATCTATGGACATCTGCATCCCGGGGCCCATCCAGGGCTAGGAAATGGCAGAACACGCACCCCTACAGGGAAGAGACACAAACTACAAGTCCCACAAGGCAGTTCGCTCATCTGAGGGCGGTTAAATAGTGGGAGTGTCAAAGCGTCTAACTCAAGTCGAGCCTCTGAAGACGAGCGTAGGCTCAGAAACGTGTCAGGCTTTTAATCGAGACATGAGAAGCTGCAGACTAGGGTGCGGAGATGTCTTTACCCGTTTGAAGCAAGGGCTGCTGGATGAGTGCATCCTTAACCTGTGGGTAACTCGGAGCTTTCATTTGCACGCGGCAGCCCAGCCGCGAAGGGTGCACCCCCCCGCGGAAGATCCATGGGGGTCACGGGTCAGAAGTTGCCGAACCTGTTGTGAAGCAGCAGCCAAGGGATCTATGGACATCTGCATCCCGGGGCCCATCCAGGGCTAAGAAATGGCAGAACACGCACCCATACAGGGAAGAGACACAAACTACAAGTCCCACAAGGCAGTTCGCTCATCTGAGGGCGGTTAAATAGTGGGAGTGTCAAAGCGTCTAACTCAAGTCGAGCCTCTGAAGACGAGCGTAGGCTCAGAAACGCGTCAGGCTTTTAATCGAGACATGAGAAGCTGCAGACTAGGGTGCGGAGGTGTCTTTACCCGTTTGAAGCAAGGGCTGCTGGATGAGTGCATCCTTAACCTGTGGGTAACTCGGAGCTTTCATTTGCACGCGGCAGCCCAGCAGCGAAGGGTGCACCCCCCCGCGGAAGATCCATGGGGGTCACGGGTCGGAAGTTGCCGAACCTGTTGTGAAGCAGCAGCCAAGGGATCTATGGACATCTGCATCCCGGGGCCCATCCAGGGCTAGGAAATGGCAGAACACGCACCCATACAGGGAAGAGACACAAACTACAAGTCCCACAAGGCAGTTCGCTCATCTGAGGGCGGTTAAATAGTGGGAGTGTCAAAGCGTCTAACTCAAGTCGAGCCTCTGAAGACGAGCGTAGGCTCAGAAACGCGTCAGGCTTTTAATCGAGACATGAGAAGCTGCAGACTAGGGTGCGGAGGTGTCTTTACCCGTTTGAAGCAAGGGCTGCTGGATGAGTGCATCCTTAACCTGTGGGTAACTCTGAGCTTTCATTTGCACGCGGCAGCCCAGCCGCGAAGGGTGCACCCCCCCGCGGAAGATCCATGGGGGTCACGGGTCGGAAGTTGCCGAACCTGTTGTGAAGCAGCAGCCAAGGGATCTATGGACATCTGCATCCCGGGGCCCATCCAGGGCTAGGAAATGGCAGAACACGCACCCATACAGGGAAGAGACACAAACTACAAGTCCCACAAGGCAGTTTGCTCATCTGAGGGCGGTTAAATAGTGGGAGTGTCAAAGCGTCTAACTCAAGTCGAGCCTCTGAAGACGAGCGTAGGCTCAGAAACGCGTCAGGCTTTTAATCGAGACATGAGAAGCTGCAGACTAGGGTGCGGAGATGTCTTTACCCGTTTGAAGCAAGGGCTGCTGGATGAGTGCATCCTTAACCTGTGGGTAACTCGGAGCTTTCATATATATATATATTCACAGAAAAAACCATAGGTTATAGACCATATATAGTTAGGAATTAGCATTTACAAAACCTTGAAAATTCACTGAAAAAACCATAGGTTATAGACCATATATAGTTAGGAATTAGCATTTAGAAAACCTTATTTTACTCACACAAAACCATTGAAATTCCATATATAGTTAGTTGCACTAACTATATATCGCGCACCCGCAATCCACTGCTGATGATGTCACATATTACATCATTCATGACATGGTCAGTGACATCACTGATGACATCACTGATGACATCTCAAATGACATCACTGATGACATCATCTAGTGTCTGTGTGTTTTTGTAAAGTTTAAATACGTTTTACATATTGAAGAATGACTGGATGTATGGAAGACTGAGTGTGTGTGTGGCTGGCTGGGAGGTGTGTGACTCTGTGCATATCAATGTGTACTTGTATCAGTGATTGTATAAGAGAGTAAGTATGTGTTAGTATATGTGTGAAAAGTATGGTGTTCTGTGTTTAACTATAGATGAGGAAATCGAAGTGTGATTGATTCTTCACAGGACTGACTAGGTGTATGAGTACATATGATAGTGTTCTAATAATAAGTGACTGTATGTATGAGTAATTGTATGGGTGAATGAGTGAATGTGTGTGTAGAGGTACGAATCAGTGAGTGTGTATGTAGTAACTGGTATTGGTGTGTCATGATGTCATCAGTGATGTCATTTGAGATGTCATCAGTGATGTCATTTCAGATGTCATTAGTGATGTCATCAGTGATGTCACTGAAGTATGGTGTTCTGTGTTTAACTGTATAGATGAAGAAATGGAAGTGTGATTGATTCTTTACAGGACTGGCTTGGTGTGTGAGTAACTCCATGGATGAGTGGCAGTGTGTGACTGTCTGCATAGGTGTATGAGTGCATATGATAGTGTTGTAATAATAAGTGACTGTATGTATGAGTGATTGTATGGGTGAATGAGTGAATGTGTGTGTAGACGTAGGAATCAGTGAGTGCTTATGTAGTAACTGGTATTGGTGTGTCATGATGTCATCAGTGATGTCATTTGAGATGTCATCAGTGATGTCATCAGTGATGTCATTTGAGATGTCATCAGTGATGTCATCAGTGATGTCACTGACCATGTCATGAATGATGTAATATGTGACATCATCAGCAGTGGATTGCGGGTGCGCAATATATAGTTAGTGCAACTAACTATATATGGAATTTCAATGGTTTTGTGTGAGTAAAATAAGGTTTTCTAAATGCTAATTCCTAACTATATATGGTCTATAACCTATGGTTTTTTCAGTGAATTTTCAAGGTTTTGTAAATGCTAATTCCTAACTATATATGGTCTATAACCTATGGTTTTTTCTGTGAATTTCATTGGTTTTTTAACAGCTAATATCTGTAGCTGTAAAATGTATTCTTCTTTAAATCCAAAAATATATTTTATATGTTTATGAATAATTTTTTTTTTAAATATTTTTTTTTCTTCGTTCCCGCTTCGCGAATCGGGAAGCTTCCCGTTAGCTGACCTTGATGCCGCGAAATAGACCGCGAGCCGGTAAACGTTTCTTTACCGCAAGTGCCGCGTTAGAAAACAACATCGTGACGCCTCCCGTCCGCATGACGTTTCACGTTGTCGCGTGATACGTCATATGACGTACTACGTTAGCGAACTGGTACGCGAAGCGAGTCGCAAAGCGCAGGTTTCTGGAAGCAAACCGGGAGGCCCTGCAAAGCGCTTAACGTAAACACAGCAAGTCATGTGACTTGGTAATAACACTTTTCATTGGTTCATTTCACTTTTGGTTTCCTAATGATGTAAGACTAGGTCATATAATCTAAAATGAACACTTTTGATTGGTTGAGAACTCTTGTTTTTCCCAAATGATGAAAATCCCTCCTTCTTTCCTCACTCTGACTTTCATCATTGTGAGAGAAAGACCCTTTGTGATCACTGAGCAATGGCTTCTTTAGTAGCTTCAGCTGGTGCTTCCCCACCACCTCCACCACATCCAAGGAAGAGTGGACCACCTGCTCAAGTTATAATTCAACAAGAAGACGAAGAAGAGGAACAGGAGGACGAGCACGAAGAGAGGCAGTTTTTGCCTGAGCAGCCCAGGACGTCTCACCGGAAAGAAAACTTCATTTGGCAATTTTTTAAAATTCCCAAAGGTCAGAAAAAAGTAAATGCAAGATACGTAACTTGCCTTATATGTCAAGATAGACTGTCCAGAGGGACCGACAAAAAATACAGTTTCGGAAACTACACAATGCATCGCCATATGACTAGGTGGCATCCTAACAACTACAGCGCTGCACAGTTTCGGAACGACCTAGATAATCTCCCTATTATGGCCAGAAGATCTGTTGTACCGGAAGTAACGGGACCAGAGGGCAGGGAGATGGTGCCAAATATACAAATGAGATTTGGTGATGTAAAACACATCTGCGTATTTTGCGATGGATTCATTTCCTACGGAGAAAGAAGCATCACTCTGATCAACAGAGCTATTGACTATCATATGCAAGTTTGTACGAAACGCCCAAAATAATAAATACTTCTTTTTTTTGTTTTGTTGCTCCTGTTGAGCCCTTTACAATGAATCGTTTTCATTGCTCCCTCCAAGAAAAACCCCAAAAAATATAAAACTGTTCAGAAAAATTCAAAAAAAGTAAAAAAATGTTCTGAAAAATGAAAAAAAAAGTTCATTTCAGAACTACCTCCCCGTTATTAAAAAATTGGTACAATATTTGGAACTGTGCCAACCTCTATTTCTCTTAGTTCGCTTCCCAGTTCGCTCGCCGGTACGCGAACCGGAAGCGAACCAAAAACAGTAAGTATAAGGGAAGGAAACAGACACTTATGTTAAAAGAAAGACAGCTATAGGGGAGTAAACTAGAGATACTATTACCCGTAATCCACTGCTGATGATGTCACATATTACATCATTCATGACATGCTCAGTGACATCATCAGCAGAGGATTGCGGGTTTTTTGGCAACGTGCCTTATCCACGGTTTAATAACGCTGCCTTTTGCTTTGTATAAGTTTTCAAATTGTATGAAATATATACCAATAGGTCGTTATGAACCTTTAGGTAGTGCTTTTCTTCATGGGGTCTGGTCGCTTCCATACACATACAGATGTTTCAAAGATGATCAAGAAGTTTATCTGAATGGAGAGGAATGCACTGAGACGCCAGATCATTCACTAATGTGTAGGCACATACAGTTACACGGTTCATGCAACAAACACCGACCAAATATGGCTTGCGTGTTGCAAGGCACGCCAGTTCCTGCTATCATCCCCACGTTCAAGTTGTTGGAAAATGGTAGTTATTTGATGCTCAATAATGAAGATTGTTCTGAGTTAATTAAAAGTATTCCTTTTATCGTAACAGTAAGTGAACGGGTTATTTGCTGCAGAAATGTTCTATTTCCTCCCACACATGAACATAGGGAGTTTTCAATCTGGCCACAAATACCAACCTTGGGACAGATTTCAACGGCATGGCAAGAATAAGAGCTCTTTTGTCTCAGAGAGAGGTGGCCTTGAGTTCGGCCCGTGAAACTTTCGTGCTTCACATAGCGAACACCCGTACAGAGGTGCACACACTTTTCAATTCAGATTTGCCTTTCAAATTCAGCAAGATGGTTCCGACTATCTTTAACGCATCCTCCGCAAAGTCCCTGGCGCACTTTTTTAAAGTTGTTACCAGTGGTCTCGTGACTTCATTTGAGAAAATCTTTGGACTCATCCCTGCTTCCTTTCATTCTATTTTCTCCACTCTGGTTCGTGGATTGGCATTTTTACTTGCATTACCAGCGGACGCTCTTGTGCTTTTTTACATTTTTAAATATGGATGTCCCTCCTATGCAACCTCCCACCCTGCAGCTGCTGACACTGTTCCGCAATCGCATGCTAGAATATTATGGCACAATGCCGTTGGCGATATTAAGCACGGCATATGGATTATCTTTTCGATTCTCCTACTTCACCTGTGTCCAGCCTGTATTTCACTGCCTGACCTGTGATTTCGATTGGGCCATTGATTTGTGTCTCTGCGGACCGGTTTCTCCTGACGTCGACTTTAATCAGCTGATGACTCCTATCATTACTCACGAGTTGGTTTGTCCTGGCGAAAGGATTATGGCTGTGGCATTGATGCATGGACTACTTGGTCCCTGGAATTTACTGGCGGCAGCACAGTCTTTCTTGGAACAGAGCTTTCTTGAAAACCCACCGAGCTGTCCTCTGATGGTGATAGAGGATCCGGTGCTGGGAGAGCACGTATGTTCTTTTCCGCTTTTAAATTGGATGGCTGAACTGTTTTCGGATGAAGACGGTGACTTCCTATTGGAGGCTGTTGCAGCTTATTTTGCATACACAGTTATGTCATAGACCTTTTTCATGTTTGATATGCTGAGTACTAGCATTTCATTGACAATTCATTGACTTATTTGTCAAGTTTTTATTATTTACCTTGCCTATTGGCTTAAGACTCGATAAAGTACTTGGCTGTTTTATTTTTCTTTAGCATTAAATTTTCCTAGTTTTTAATGCTTTACCTTGCGGACCGTCCACATATAAACTTGCAATCTGCTCTCATGAGATGGCACTTCTATTATCTTATTCAGTTCGTTTCCGGATCATGGGGAGGTGTCATCTAGGTCCTGGATATCTTTACACCGTGTTAAGTTAGCATGGGCTCATTACCGGTTTAAACGCCATTTTTCCTTTTTTGCAACTTCTGCACACGACACTTAGTTGTTGCTTTAGCTTTCAACCTAGTAGTTCATCGTGGTTTACATGAGAATAATATGTTATTGCTCTACTATCTGCTTTGCTTGTTAAACTATATCTGTACAGCGAGTGCTAAAGTTTCAAGAACAACACGATACAGAATTGTTATGAGGTCTGATCTCCACGACTTCATACTCATAACATAAGTGCAACTTCTGCCAATTCTGGGCATGAGGCGGGTTTTATATTGCTTTGCCGAACACACATACACAACAGTTGATGCGGCTCACATGAAGAGAGAGCTGGTGTATGCTGATGTGATTCCTTCAAATCTAAGACACTAAAGTATGGGCACGCCCTAAACCAACACAAAGAGACCTTCTTAGCAAATAATATAATATGTGTATTAGGGAGGGTGAGATATAAGCAGCCGCGGGCCGTGGAGGGAGTTACGGTGAGGCAGGGAGGCGGGGAGAAGCAGGGTGGAGCCCTCTCTACCTTGCCCCTCCCCCTCCCCGCCTCCCTGCCCCACCGTAACTCCCTCCACGGCCCGCGGCTGCTTATAAGTGTTGCTAACTCTTATTCATTTACAGCATGTTAACATACTATCACCATTCGCTTTTTATGTACTAGTAACTATGCTGGTAATTTTGCTACTGATAATATGTGTACTTGTATTATCTAAGATACTACGCCTGTGAAGACGGCATTAGTAAATAAACATTTCAAATACACATGTGTTCTTCTTAACTCCATGTTCTGGTTTCTAAGAAATATATAACGACCGACTGTTCATGAGTTCCACGTATCCTGAGGTACTATAAGTTCATATTCTGGATTGTCTAAACATTGAGAGTTTGTTATATCCAATGTGACACTGTACCTAGCTTGCTAAGGAGTTTTTGATTACTAACGTGAGTTTTGGGACACCCTAATTCGCCGAGGTTCCAATCCTCTGTCCACAGTTCTGTGTGAGAACAGAAACCCTGCGACAGGGGCACCCCCGACCCTTGCTGGAGCTTCATCACACTTGCGATACAACTCCAGCAATGCGCCACCTTTACGGCACAGATACATCACGCATCTGTGCTGTTTTTGCCCCATGATGCGCCGCATTGTAAATGCAGCACACCATAGGTGACGGAACAGCGGCACAGAATGACTAACACATCCCTGGTGATGCGCCAGTCATCATAAATGTATCCCTATGCTTCTTATCTTGTTAGAGATGAACCGCCATATGTATCATCAAAGTTTTTTGCATTTCCTAAATAGCGAACTTTAAGGAATAAATAGCGATTCTTTACCATTCCTAGTTTGCGATGAGCTATTTGCTAATTACAAATTACCCATTCATTTCCTTCATTTCCATAGGGCGGTTGGACTCACTTTTAGCTCGAACGGCTGAATGGATTTCCACGAAACTTGGCAAAATTGTAGGGACTGGTAGCCCGATGTGCCTTTGCTATGTCTCAAGATATATGCTCCAGTGGTTTTTACGAAAATTAACTTTGAAAAATATATATTGGGCTACATTGGCCTATATATATGTTGGAGCCCAAATGTAGCCCAATGTAGCCCAATGTAGCCCAAAGATGGCCGCCAGACACACAAAAAAACAAATGTAGCCCAAATATCAGCCAGATGTAGCCCAACTATAGCCCAGTGACAGAATGACCAATCAGCTTCGCAAACCTCCGTTACGCGAAGCGGAGCGCTGTTACAGATATATATCTTTTTTTGAACGTTAATTTCTCAAAATCCACTGGAGCACATATATTGAGACCTAGCAAAGGCACATCGGGCTACCAGTCCCTAATATTTTGCCAAGTTTCGTGCAAATCCATTCAGCCGTTCGATTATTATTATTATTTTTTTTTTTTGCCCCGCGGGGCCCTTTTAAAACCTCCACATCAAACCTAGGGGGTCAGCGAGGATCTACTATGCCCCCTTATAGTTATTTCCCCCTTTGTTTTGACCTCCTCTTGTCTCTCGATCCTACCGAGAGACAAGATGGCGGCCGCTACAGACTGTTTGGAATGTTGACAGACGCCGGAGAACCAATCAGCTTCGCTTCACAAAGCTCCGTTGCGCGAAAAGTACGCGTCCTGGGCCGCTGCCCAGTCCGCTGTTACAGATATATATCTTTTTTTAAACGTTAATTTCTCAAAATCCACTGGAGCACATATATTGAGACCTACAAAAGGCACATCGGGCTACCAGTCCCTACAATTTTGCCAAGTTTCGTGCAAATCCATTCAGCCGTTCGGGCTAAAAGTGAGGCCAACCGCCCTATGGAAATTAACATGGGAAAAACGCGTTTTGGGACCCCCCTTTTTTCTCGGCCCCCCCTTAACGAACCCCCCCAAATTTTCAGGGGCTGCTCAGAAACAAAATGTGCCATTTTCCTGAAAATTTCAGCCAATTCCGTCCACAAACGCCAAAGTTATTAGACATAGAATTTTCAAAAAACCCATAGAGAAAAAATCCTAACTATATATACCTACTGGCGACCGCCAGTAGGTAATATATATATATATATATATATATATATATATATATATATATATATATATATATATCACGTTCGAGTTTGTACCACAAACGGCGGGGCACTTGTGGTGGGTGCCGCTAACACGGTGGTACACCGTGTAACATGTGTCGCTCAAAATCTCCTCCCCAGCCGGGAAAGAAAAAGCAGCACTCATGGGGTGTTTGTCAGTCTTCCAAAATATTTAATAGTCCTTACAGACGCGTTTCGGGTCCAGCCCTTTCTCAATGTGTCAACACGAGTGTTGTACACGGACTCATTTTTAAAATGCAGCGTGAAAGTTTACAGAGAAAGAGAGGTAGGACTGCTCATGAAATTTTCATGAGCTCCATATTGAAATGTGCAAATCGAACATAACCATAACATTTATTCCGTTATTATTTATTGTAGTGACCCCCGAAGAAGGGCCCATGAGCGGCCCGAAATGCATTGGGTTTTTATATGAAATAAAGACTGCTTGCGCTGGACTTTGCATTATCCATATTCTTACAAAAAGGCCTGGATTGGCTCAGTCTGAATATTAGAAAATTGAAAATTGGCATTTTTATCCGTTCTGTGGATTTGGATTAAACAGTAAAAAATAATGATTTAAGTGAAGAAAAAAGATTACGGTGAAAAGTTGGAATATTATAAAGTAATGGTTAAATATTTTGGTGAAAACATGCACGCCAGGGGCGGCATGAAGCTGTGCGAATGGTTTTTTGGGGCTACACGTAGTCCCATCACTTAAAAGTACATTTTGACTAATGGCAGTGGGGCAAATGCCTAATAACCGATCTGCACGCAATTGGCAATAAAGAAAAGATAAAAATGGAGAAGAGAAGAAACGTGATTAAAAAAAATGTGTGCATCCCTCCATCATTTAAAAACATGTACAGATTGACATAACTTCCTCTCACAACTTCATATATCAATCAGCACATGCAAGAATAGGTTTAATTCTGAATGACAACTTTGGTGCATACAATGTGATAGAACAGTCAAATGATAGACTTCTTTGACAGGAAGCAAAATGATAATAAGTGGTGCAGGTAACCTGGTAGGGCCCTCCATGATGAAATCCGCTAACAGCACACTCTGTAAAAAAAAGGCAACATAATGTGCGCAACTCCAGGGTAGAGCTAGCGGTACAGGCCACCGTCAGGCCACCCTTCACCCCCAGCCAGCCTCAAATCCACATCTCAGCCAATTTAAAGGAGTTTCAAATGTACCACTGGTGCCCAAAGCTTGTCAACTATGTTTAATATACCGCTTAGTCTATTGAAGTGTCTCGTGTGTCCAATGCTTGGTGCCAACCAAGGCCCTTTCCCCCACAACTTGCAGGGTACAGGTTTGATCTGGTGAAGGTTAGCTACCATTTAAAATGTTGTGACAGCCTCACAAAGGCACAAAATATTTGAGCAGAGCAACACTCTCAGGGGTGCTTCCTCCCCGAGGGGGTTTCAGGCACTACATCATACCCCTAACGACTAGCCACTGTTTTTGGGGTGTTAGTCATCTTTTGTTACCCTTAAACTCTTCTGCCAGTGAGACAACTAGCCTGGAGGGCGATAACACTCTAAAACCCAGTAAAGTAAACTGATCATCCACATGCATTGGTTCAAGGACAGTTGAAGTCACTCACCCACGCTAACCAAGCGGAGACAAGCTTAGATGCACCCTGAATCACCGGTCTGTACGAAGGGCCAGATGTAAAATCAATCACTTTTGCGAGTTGCAAATTGCGTCAAATTGCGACACGCAAAAGTGATTGTACAACAGTGTTTCAGACACTGTTTGCGATTCCCATTGGGGTCGCACATTGCATGCCTCATTAATATTCAGGAGGCAAGCGCTACTTGCAACCCCATTGGGAATGGCTAGGACTCCCAGGGATGGTGGACTTCTGGGGTCTGTAGTCCACCATGTTTGTGACTGCTTTTTCAATAAAGCAGTTTTTTTTAAAAGCAGCTTGTTTTCCTTAAAGGAGAACAGGATGCATATAAAAATGAAAAATGCAACTTTTCAGTTTCTTTTTTTAAGGACAGGCACTGGTCCCTGTGACACACTCACAAAGGGTAAGTGGTCCCCTTGGGACCCCTTCCTGTTTGTGAGTGGTTTACCATAGGTGGTAAACTGCGAGTGTTTTGCGGCCACACATGCGGTTGCAAAACAAAAATAACACTCGCTATTTGGAAGGGACGCCCCTTCCAAATAGCGAGAATCGCAAACCTATTTTGCGAGTCAGTAACTCGCAAAATAGCGTTTGTACATGCCAGGACATCCATTTTTTTGCGATCGCAAACATGCCGATCTTCAGTTTGCAAGCGCAAAAAAGGGCCGTACATCTGGCCCTTAGTGTGTTCGGAGCACCTGGTCTTCTGTGTGACGTATTTCAAGCGAGGTTTTATGATTCTAGATCTTCCTATCTATCTTTAGTTATCATCACAGCAAAGCAAATAATAAACTCGGCCAACTGTACGAAAAGATTGGCAAGAACGCAGCTGGCCCAGATTTCATATTTCAAGTACTTCTTTGTCGGTGTAGCTGTGAGTATATTGTAGTATTTGGAGTAGGGGATATTCAATGTGCCATGTCTCCCATTGCAGTTGAAATAGTCGATCTTCTTCCGTGTCCTTTTATAGCAAGAGGCAACAAAGAGCATGTACTACTAGAATAATATTTAACTTCCAGCACACCCAATAATGGCGTCACCATAATAGAGTGAGTGATAGGCCTTCTGCTATTCTCAGTTTTCAAACAGCTGTTACCTGAAAGCTCGCCTCTAACATAAATGCTGGCTGACCGGACTGGCCTTTTATCCCACTGGGCACTTCCCCAGAACGGGCGTGGGCGCTGCCTTTGTCACTTCTCCAGCTCCCAAGGCAAATCGCAGCAGCCACAGGCAGGCTTCAAAAGGGAGAGAAATAAAGTGCAAAGGAGAGGATAAAGAGCAGGAGAGGACAGAGGGCAGAAGAGAGAGAGTGGCGGGATGGAGTGAGAAGAAGTGGGAGTAGACGAAGGAAGAGTGGTTGGGTTGAGCATTTGTGCTTGGGCTGCATTTCTTATTTACAACAAGGGGTAGTGATGGACAGAGTCTCTGAATTAAGCAGAGTACTCTTACCCAGTCAAGAGATCAGGGCTAGATCCAACACCGTTTTTTAGCTTGGGCTGCATTTCTGTCCCATGTTCCACCCTTATGTTTGTTACGTGCTTTGTTTTATTTTCAGGAGTTGCGCTGCTGTTCTGAATGGCATTTCTACAAAGAAGCAGCCTCAAAATCAATGTACACTACAGAATTATACAGAATCCAATTACATTACTAACAAACACGTAATTGGTAACATCCAGTATTACAGTTCATGCTGCCAGCTCAAATGTACATGCATATACAGGGAGGGGGCAATATATTTTCATGCTTTCGTTTATTTTTAAAAGCAGAAAAAATGGAAACTATTCTTTTGAGGCGAATTCCATGCTGTTGCTAACCCTGAAAAATCTATTGTTGGACTGGACTTTCGGGCATCTTGCCACTGCCAGATGGGCCACCTTCATAGGGTTAGTGCATCGGCGTCATGGCCTAGGGGACCTAAAAAATCTGCACATACATTGGCTCTTTCGAGTTGGCCAGCCTGGCATTACCAAACTGCCTGAAAGTCCAGTCAAGAACTGATTTTGGTAGAATGACAGCAGGCAAAGTTTCTTCACCCAATTGTTTCGCTGTTTTTAAATGAGGGTCACGCTACAGCTGTTGCGGCAACCATAGTTGGCATACAACGTGCAATTGGCCTCTCACCCCATGCCATGTAGAGTGGTTCCCAGTAAACACACCAAGCACGTAATTGGTCTTCACTTTGTAGTCTTTATTAATTTAAGTTGCCGCCACTTTAAACGTTGACTCACTGTCTGTGAACTCTTGACCAACATTATTATTTATTGCACAGCAAACACACGCATAGTAACACAGAAGGCTTATATATTTTGCCATGGGCTGTATATTTGTATTTACATTCCTGGATCTTCCAGATGCACCTTGCCATGGGTTCTGCGAGCAGGCCACAACCAAGATACCCTGCTCTCTCTTCCGTGCTGACCGTCAACCGGCCACCAGAGCAGCAGGTAGATTCACAAACTGCTTATAACAAGCGCCAGCTTCTCGGGTAGGGCCAGAGAGTCCAGGGCCTCCAGCAGGTCAGCCCCCTCTCCTGCCAGCCCGGAGCCCCCAATTGACTGGACGCCCTGTTCTGGGGCAAAGCAGCCGCCGCCAAACGGAGTCCCTGTCATTACTCTTTCCAGGACCGCGCCTAACCAAACACTATTCCTAGGGATGGGTGGGTGGGTGACTTCCCCGACGCTCTTATCTGCTACACCCGAGGCTTGAGGACAAAAGAGGGCTTCCCCTTCCTGTCCTGAGAATTTAAATACCCCATCAGTCTGGGGTCTCCCCCGCCCCCGCGTGACGGGCTTCCGGGGGATCCCTGCACTGCCCTCTTCCGGGTTACTTGACCCGGAAGAGCAGCCCCTGACCTGGCTCCTGCCCGTGATGCCACTAAAGGCACCACGCCCCCTAGGTGGGGTGGTGCTTGTCATTTTGTGCAGAAATAGCGTCTCAACCTCAGAAGCAGGCTCAGCATACTGGCGGGAAATTGTCTGGAAATGTCAGTTACCTTACACTGGTATTGAGAACTTAACTTCTCCGATCTCAAAATATGTCACTGTGTGCATGAGAGCGAATCTTGTGCTGTGCTTGGATATCTTTCTTTTGAATCAGTAATACATTTTAATGAATTGAAAATAATTGTTTAGCAAATAAACACTTATGTTCAGCGTGTAAACTACTCAGTACAACCCAAAAACATAAAATGAACTAAAAATTGCACATTTCATGAAAAAGAAATAGATCTAGTTAGGTAAGAAAATGATAATTATAACATGCTAAAAAATAAATACGTTCATAAATGTAAAACAAACAAAGACTAAATAAAGATCATGAGACTAGGGGGCATGGATTGCTGAGCTCCAACAATCTGTAATGAAGTTCAACAGAGAGGAAAAATTATCAGTTTTTCTTCTATTATTAATTTCAGCTCCTATTTTTGTTTTTCTTGTTTTAAAAGCCCAATGTTCTATGTGAGCCTAACCTCTCCACGAGGACCACCTGAAAGAACACATCGAAATATAGGGTAAAAAGTGGGTGTGATTACTATACCATACCAATATGTCTTTATTTCGGTATTTCACCATAAAAGAACAACCACAAGTATATACAAGCAGATACAAATTTAAAAGGAATAAAAACAATTCAAAGATAATACATTATTAGATTAAAAAATGACAATAAAATCAGGCACAATCATATCCATGATCTTGCATCTTGAGGACGTTTCTCCTGACCCACCACATGGAGCTTAAAAAACGTGAAACTGCAAAGACTATATAAGAATCTGTGTTGTATTTTAAGATTCTAAATGATTCCCTGCAATGTGTAGTGCTCAGGTTTTTGCAGAGCTGACGCATTCATCTACGTCTTGCTGTTTGATAGCCAGGGCGAAAAAATAAGATGTGGACTTCGGTCTCATCGCAAAAATTACATGCCGGGCACCCACTTGCAATGTGCGGGTTCTGCATGAAGTTTTGCGGATATTCTGCGCCAGTAGCTAGTAATCAGAGACTTTTGTGATATGCTCAAACAGGCTGTGTCGGGATTATCCTATAATTGTTGTTGTCCTATTTCATAGAGGCTCTCCCTGACAAATAGAAGCCATGGCAGTTTCCCTGAGCTAGGGAGTTTCAGGATTTCTAAAAGCTCTAGTCTGTACTCAGATAATTCCGGTGTTGCCCAAAGGCGCCGCCAGAAAAGTAGTGGCCTGCAGGCAATTACCTGAGCAATGGATCTAACCCCTAGGTCCATAGGCGATGGAATCAAGGGGTACCTTATCGGTAGCCCAAGCAATTGTCTAAGAAAGTTTTTCTCTGTAATGGCTAAGGAACTGTGATTAGAGTGCCCCCAGAGTTCAACCCCATATAAGACAGAGCTCCTTGCCTGGCTTTTATAGATCTCCATAACCAGGCTAACTGGCTTGTGGAAAGTCTTTCTAAAAAACTTAGCTAGGCTGCATGTGGTTTTTGTCAATTTGAGGTTGGATTTCTTAATCTGAGCCCCCCATGTCATATTTTCAGTAAGGGTTAGGCCCAAATAGTCAAATAGAGAGATCTGGTCTAAAAGGATTCCGTTCATATGTGGGTTTGGGGTTGTAGATTTACTGGGGTTGAAGATCATAAATTTAGTTTTTTTGATGTTAATCTCTAATCCCCTACTACTACAAAACTTGCAAAACCCATCTAGAATTCTTTGGATGCCCATCGGCGACTTGGAAAGGAGGAGAGTGTCGTCTGCAAACATCATAGCAGGGAAATACTTTTGGGCGATTTTCTGAGCATCTGTTTCTTTAGATGATCTCAAAGCATCTATCCACCCATTGATGTAAATACAGAACAGGGTAGGGGCAAGCACACATCCCTGCCTGACTCCCCTATTGACAGGTATGGGCTGCGTTAATTGCACATTTTTCCCAAATCGGATTTGGGCTTAATTTCCATTATGTAATCTGCTCAGTATATTTAAAAGGTAAGAGGGAAGTCCCAACTCACTTAAACCCTCGTTAGTGTATCTCTCGGTACCAAATCAAAAGAAATCTTCAGATCAACAAAGACCAGAAACAGGCTACCCCCTTCTAGTTCAACTGTTTTCCAATAGAGAAGTTGGAACCTGAATATCTGGTCCATTGTTGACGTTTTCTCCCTGAAACCAGCCTGCAGGGGGTTGTGATTACTTTCTCCTGAGCTCCTATAAGGTGACAATGAGAATGTGGGAATATTCCTCAACATTTGGAGCAATATCTAGAATTATGGGCCTCTATATACAGTCAGATTTTACCTTAGAACATTATTTTGAGTACATTCAGTTCTGCTTGTACCTAAACCTGAGCAGATATTGGGCCAAACCTGAGTGTAGGTGACAGTACTTCAGTATTAAGGATTCCTACCTACCCATATGGACATATTTGTGTGCCTATGAAGCAATATACAAGGATATTCATCCATACCCAAATGAATGGGACTGTCTTTCACAATGTAAGTTATTTTTTTTATAAATGTGACAATAGCTGTGTGTAAGAAGCTATACCAGAGTATTGTCTGTGATTTCATAGAAAAACTATTTTGTGGCATACCGTTACTGAGAAACCATATCACCTAAACTGTTCAATGGAAAGTTGCAGAAAGAACGGCATTCATCATTTCATAGTAACCAATCCATATCATGTATTTTATTCAATAACTGCATGCTTATTGGTAGGGTATAAAACCTAATAAATGCAAATCCTACTTTTTGAAAAAAAGTTCTCAGAAGTATTATTAATTTCACTGCTGTGTTTCAAGGTGAGGAATTTTGCTTTTATATCTTTTACATTGTCAAACAATTACCTTAGATACTTTTAATTTGGTGGACTCTCACCATTCCTTAACATCATCCATCCCTGTCCCCTAAAAACCTTTACCACACCTAAGCCAAAATAATTCTTGACCACTAAACTCCATCTGTAGCTAATCCCTAAAAGCATTGTTTTACCCCCAAACCTCAACCCCTCGCTAACCTTAAAACTCCTCAGTACAGCTAATCTACAACCATCCATGCTGCCTAAATTTCACCCATCCCTGAAACCTAAAAGCCTTTCTTTACCTTTAACACTTCCCATCTCTAAAATCTAAAACCCCTCACTACCCCATAAACTCCATCCATTTCTGAGACCTAAATACTAGTTCCTACACTTAAATCCTACTCATCCCTGAACCCCTAAAATCCTCACCATCCATAACTTCGCCCATCCATGTAACAAAAAAAACCCTCTTTAAGCCTAAACAACCCCATTCCTGATTTAAATACCACTAACTATCCCTAAATATCGGCCAAATATAATGACATAGTGGATGTTTCCTTAAAAGGATCTTTCCTTTAAAATATTTTCTGTAATTTTTGATTCATTTGAATTTTTTTAACTACCTTTTCTTAAATTTGGTTTTTCATGAGTTTGTTTCCTCTGATGTGGCTACTCAGTTTTAGTTTTTCCATTCAGTCACCTACATAAATACCTGAATATGTGGGGTTTTACTTGCACATATGTGCTATACACAGTATCTGAGACGGCCCTGGGTGATGGGGTCCCGAGGCCTTTAAAAGCTCAGGCGTCCCCCTTCATTAAAGTTCATTTTTCCCCCTGAAGAAGGGTTCCTCAGGACCTACAAAGGCTTGGAGAGGAGGGCAGTGTGCCCCCTCCCCTTTTTAACATCAATTGGGCGTGAGGATGGGCCCCTTGGACCCATCATCTTGAGTGGTAGGTTGCACAGCCGCCTTCATTTTCTTAAAGGAATAGGCCCCAGAATTGGTGTCCGTGTGGCCTACGTAGGCCTGGGGAGGAAGGCCAGGATAATATCTCTCCTTTTTAACACCAATCGGCCTGGGGGATAGGACTCCTGGGCCATACAAAGACTCAGGAACGGGGGGGCACACGCCCCTCTATTATTTTTAGGACCTGACCCCAGGGATGGAGTCCCCAGGGGCCAAATCATCTTGGGTAGGTGGTCTCCACTTATACCCGCCACAAAATATGAATTAATAAGTCAGGCAGGTGATCAGTAAAGCACAACAGCTACTAAGTCCCTATTCTAGTAATACTGCCACATCAACTCGGACCCAAGGGTGCTCCCCTCAAAAATCCAGATTGAGAATCCAGATCTTCACTCCTTTTCTAAAAAGGATTTCAGATCTAATCTTTCACAAATGTATTGGAAGATAGTTCCAAGTGCCAGATGCATGATAAATAAGCAATGACCCACCCCACTTTCTGCATCTAATCTTTGCAACAGGATAAAACCTGCCTCAGATTAGGGCAATGGTTTTATCGGTAAGTAATGTTGCAATCTCGCAGAATAATAGCGGGGGCCAAAGTCATAGTAGGCTCCATTAGCCATAATCAGAGCCTTGAACTGAATTTGCTCCTTTAAAGCCAGCCAGTGGAGTATCATCAGATGAAGGTATATAGACTCTTGTTGAGGAACATTTAAGTGAAGCCTCGCTGCTGATTTTTGCACCACTTGCATTATTTAATCAGGTAGTCTGGAAGACTTAGGTACAGATTGTTTGCATAATCAACGTGTGAAATAACTATCAAAAGAAACACAATTTTGTGAGTCTGTGTAGGGAGCAAATGCAAGAATGTTTTCAGAGAACAAAGCACTACTAAGCAGGAACTGACAACTTCAGAGGTCTGAGCTCATCCATAGATTGGAGTTAGTCCTGACCCCTAAATTACAGGCTAAGGTAGTGGAGGAAGGGAGGCGTGTTGACCCACTCTTTCCAGCAACCTGGGCCCTAGCTCGGAGGGGGAACCCGAACAACAGGATTTCTGTTTTCCTGTGTAGCATTTTGAGATTGGTGGCCCACATCCACCTAAAAATAGCTGGCAGGCAATCCTTAACCCCTTCGATGCTGATGATAGCCCCCAGCCGTCATGCATCACGGGGCTCGTGTGCTGATGACGGCTGGGGGCCGTCATAAACCTGCCCACTCGTGATTCTGCTGCACAGGCGCAGAATTGCGGCCACGCCCAAGGGGTTAAAGGCTACTAGGGGCTCCGGGGAGCCCTTGTCCATGGAAAACAAGGGTTGCATGTCATCAGCATTTGAATGTTTTTGAATCCGACGAGTGGAGTGCCATCCAAATTGCTTGACTGCGATTCTCCAAAAATGAGCGCATCCACCCCAAGGCCAGAGCAACAACACAAATGTCCTCTAAACGCTGTAGCAGGAAAGTGTGGGATGCTATGTAAAAGGCAGCCGACAAGTTCAACAGGACTAAGGCCGCCTGTTTACCCTGATCTAGCATCAGGATTGTTGTGTTCTAAAACTTCCACCAGTGTGTTTTCTGTGCTATGGTGGGGTTTGAAACTGGATTGTGATGCATGCAATAGAGAGTGCTATTCAAGGTAGGTAGAAAGCTAAGAGTTGATTAGTTTTTCAAGCATCTTTGTTGTGGCAGGAAACAGAGAGCTAGGCCTACAATTGGACAGCAGTGTTCAATCTGCAGATGGTTTTTTTCAGGAGAGGAATCAACCTAGCCTCTTTTCAACCTAGCAGAAATATGGATCAATAGATTGAACAAGCCGTAAAAAAGTGGGGTTGCTCTCCTTGACAAGAGCTACTAAGATCCGTGGGGATGGGTATCATCTGCTGAGCCCGACTTACAAGTCAGGATAGCTTGTTCAGATTGTGCCTTAGAGATCTGTGAAAATTCCCAGAAATTATCCTTCACTGGTTCTCTAATACCTTTTGTTATAATCTGTATGTTGATAGGAGAAAGATTTAGGTCCTAGTGAGACTCAATTCTGGTAACCTTTTCCCTGAAAAATTTGATAGATCTTGGCATAGTGCAGCCGAAGCAATAATGGACTGCACATGAGACAGTGGTTGCAAAAACGGCCTCACTATGTTAAACATTTCATGAGAATTCTATCCAGCTTTCTTTCCAGCTGAGAGAATATGTTCTGAAAAATATAAGACCTCAGCCTGTCTTATTAATCTCTATCACTGTTTCATTTTCCCCTCTAATTTTCATCACTTTCACATAGTGACCTTTCTCCCGGCATCAATAGGCATTCAACTCACATCTCTGTCTTTTTTGTCAAATTGTGGACATGCTAGTATTATGAGATTGAGCCATATACTTTGCCAATCGAATACATTGCACTGTAATTTCATCCTCTCTTCAGACATTTGAGAAGATCATTAGCTATGCCACCAACCTTGGGGATATTTTGGTATTTTACTGTTTATAGATTTACTTACTAGAGTTTTAATCTTGGTCTTTTTCTCCCGTGATCACTGTCTGAATTCAGAGAAAAGCATGATGCTATTTGGCTGATCGTAGGTATTATACACATAATTTTAGATGTTCCTTCAATTAGGTTGTACATCTATGAGTATTTTGTCTATTTTCATGCCTGGTTGGTCATGTGATGTATTTACGTATTGCACTAGCACTTTAAAAATGCACAGAAATTGCGCTCTGAGGGGGAGAAGCAAGATGGCGGACTGACGCCGCCAAGCGAAGGGAGCAGTGCAGAGAGGCTCCCGACCTACTCAATATGTTAATGAGGAGAGAGCATTGTCGAACTAAGGCAATGGCTTAACACTAAATGGAATCAAAGGGGAATTCAAATACCTGAAACTACGAGTGCCGATTTTCGCCGAGAGAAGAAACCGAGCTGTGTGTTGAGGCACTGACACTAACACCAATGCTTCGATTTTCCTGCCGCTGGGTGTGGCAGATTTTGCCGGTGTGGAGGCTCTTGCAAACTCGGTTGCCTGTACGTCGTTGGACCTGGTGGGCGGGCCTTGCTCTGCTCCCGGCACAGTCCGGCGTTAGTGTGCAGGAGAGGACAACGTGGAACGAGGGGCTGGAAACTCGGTGCAGAAGCGAGATAATGGCCCCAAAACTTAACACCCGGTCAACTCGGGCCGGGAAAATCACCAAAGCGATTCCCCAGCGGCCGTGACAATGATAAAGGTAACGTACAGGGAGACATCTGCTATAGCCGAGGGGGGTAAAACGCCGATTGTGGGAATAGCCCAGCCCACAGCCAAGGCAATACCTAAGGCTGTTTCAAACCAATTGATACGACCCTCAATATTTGTTGCCGATTTAAAGAACACTAACAAAAATGACAGCAACAATGTCTCTGAACTTCCTAGCACTGACGACGCGGCGAATATTAGCGCGACTCCAAACATGACTTCAAGTATGCTAACAAATCTGCAAACTAATGTGTCAGTTAAGGAAACTCAGTTGCTGTCTGAGAGTCTAAATAGGAACGAAGGAGATAAAAATATACTCATTGTCCACGAATTACCTGGAGTAGTACCTGGGCCGTCCATCGTTACTGATGTATCTGACAAAATAGAAACTGATTTGTGTATTGAAACTATCGGTGGAAGCCAGGATAATGGAGACAGAGGCGAGGAGGGCTCAGATTTGATAGAGCAAGTTTCTTTATGTGCTGAAGACAGGACTGAAGGTGCTGCTAGAATTGATGAAGACTTTACTATGGCTCCAAATATCTACGATCCTAATCACATTATTGCTATTGCTATTGATGTAGCTACATCAAAAGAAATTCTAACAACATCAAATTTAGGTCATTCAGGGCCAGGGTCTGGGGTAGAGAAACATGCTTCCACAATACCTGAAGCCATAGATGCAGGTTGTGCTCTCACGGAAGATTTAGAGGAGGCAGAAGAATGTTTAAATGCTGAATATGAAGAGATACTAGATGAAGAGGAAACGGAAACTATACTTAATAAGACAAACAATCTCAAAACACCAGGCTTGAAAAAGAGGAAAATGAAAGCCAAAGCTAAATTGAAGAAAATTATTAGCAATGCTGTGACTAAAGACCCTTCTACAATTAACGTGGGGAGAAAAGTGAATAGGGACGAGAGTCCTTTAAGAAAATGGATGCAAGCAAAGGGTGTTGTCAAGTACATGGCTAAGAGGCTATCAGGAACAAGCTCTGAGGAAGACTCTAACTTTAGAGATAAAATGACTGAATCTTCGGCATCTGGGAATTCTAGCTCACTTACCTTAGAGCCTGCTACAACTTGCCCGGATGTAACAACATCAGACGTGGTTGCTGGGCCTATAGCTACAGATATAGCTACCACTACGAACACCAATATCTTGGACCCCATTAGTTGTACGTCTATAAATACTGCACTTGTTACTAACATCTCCACTAGTTTGCAACCAGGTACCTCAAGTCTTAGCTCTGTGGCGATGGACACATCCATAGCTATTAAACTGTTGGATATCCCGGAAGCAGTTGCTGTTGCTACTGCCAATACTGATAGCAATTCTCCTCTCGCCAACTCCTCGACTTTAGACTCTGATCTCAATGTACCATCTTGTTTGTCTAAAGAACAACCGGTGTTGGTAGAAACAGATGGGGAAGACCACCCAAGGGTCTCTTCTTTTGATTTGATCATGCAGACTTTAATGGCCCAAAGACAAGAAGGGCAACCATATTTTCTGCAGCTGCGAGAGGACAACACTAAACTGCAGACATTTATGGTGGAAGTGTCCAATAAGTTAGGAGGGGTAACACAGGAGATAGAAGAGTTAAAACAGAGAGTAGTGGAGGTTGAAGAAGGTGTCAATAGATCCGAATCACTAACTAACTCTCATACAGCACGAATATCCAAACTAGAAGCAAAAGTGGAGGATATGGAGAATAGGGTGCGAAGACTCAATCTCAGACTTTTTGGGAACCCCGAGGGGGCAGAAGGGGCAGATCCCAGGTCCTATGTAGTAAAACTATTCCAGAAAGCATTTGTAGATCTATCGGACTGGGACTGGGACTCCCAACTACAACGCGTTCATCGATTACCTCTTTTCCAGAAGAATAAAGATAATAGATATCCAAGACCTTTTTTGATAAATTTTGGAAACTTTTTGTTGAGACAAGCAGTGTCTCTAAAAGCTAAGCCTAACAAACCTGTAACTGTTAATAATCTTACATTTTTTGATCGCTCAGATTTGAGTAAAGGTACCATGGATAGACGCTGGGAGCTTCGCAAGACAATTGATTCTTTCAAACCATTGGATGTACAGTATACTTACAAGAGCCAGCCCGCCTTAAGGTTATTAAAAATGGCCAAGTATATTTTTTTACGGATGCTAAAGAGGCGGAACAGGCTTTAGTTAAACTTAGCACCTGAAAAGGAGAAAATGAGGCAGTAATTTTGACTATAAACTGTGATTTCTTGGCTTAAATGATGTAGTATAAAATAATTAGTAAAGTGTGAATAGCAAAAGAATCTCAAGTTGTGTGAATGGGTTTTTGTCATGGTTATTTGCTCATTTATCTTTTTTCCTCACAAAGAAAAACGTTGGTTATGTTTTGTTATGGAGGTGGTTGGTGGTAGCCTCTATGCCTGCTACTTTGCTATGCTGCTACTCCAGCGGCAGCAGGACAGAGGGGTGCTCTCCCTTCAGGGATTCTAGAATGGAAGGGGCTGTGGTCAGGGGTGGGGTAAAAAGGGAGACATTTTTATTGCAAGAAGGAACGATGGTTAACTCTGATAACATTAAGTCAAACTTTTTTAAAAATATTTTTTTCATACAGAGGAAAGCTAAATATATGACAATAAGATATGTTTCTGATTAGGTTATAGTCTGGAACATAGCTAGTCTCAATAGTAAACAAAAGGGGAGACTTGTACAGGAAGAATTAAATATGTATAAACCTCACTTAATATTAATTTCAGAAATTCATATTGGGTATCAAGATAGAAAGTTTTTGGCTCAGATGGGTTACGAGCTTGTGGTCTGTACAACTCTAGGGGCTTCTATCCGGGGGGTGGCTATTTTTAAGGAAAAATATCTAAAGATGGAAATCACAAAAACTGCATCTGACACACAGGGGAGGTGGGCAATCGCTCAGGTGCAATTTGAACACAAGAAGTACGTTTTCTGTTTGATATATGGGCCTAATATCGATGAACCTAAGCTATATGAAGAGCTAAGTATAGAATTATTGGAATGGGAGGGGGAATTACTGGTTATGGGGGATTTTAATTGTGTTATGGACTATTCAATTCAATTAAGCTTTATTCGACTTTTAGTTGCAAAATCATAAAAGCATACGATATTTCATTTGTTTACAGTGAATAAAATATACAGGTTAAAACGTGATTAAAAATTCCATATTCCAATATAAAAAGAGAATGGGAACAAGCTAAAAAGTCAGAGTATACAATTTCATTATATTTTTACAAATTCATCTAAATCAGTTAACTGGACATACTAATTACAGTCGCATTTAAATCGTCCTTCCGTTAAAATTATTGCAACTTTTAATACTTAATCGAAAAAGTTAGTTACAACGGTAAAAGATGGGATAAGATAAAAGGGGGATAATTTTAAGGAATTGATTAGACAGCAGCGTTCAACAGCAAAGAGAGGGATTACATAAAAACTCATTATTCCACATGATCATTCTAAATTATTTCTGTGGCGAACAATACACTTCAGACAACTGGCAATTAGTATAGCAAGCCGTTCTCCCTCCAGAAATTGTAGAAAGAGAAAAGCAGGGCGGCATCTGTTGAACCCCTGTTGCTTTAAAAACGGTAGAAGCCACTTTGTTCTAAACTCTCTATAGAACTTACAGAAAAGAATAATGTGTATTGTAGACTGGTTGGATGTGTCATCACACGGACAGGGAGGAAGATCTTTTGCCCAGTTTTTCGTTGGAAATGAAACTAATCGGTGGAAAAAGTTCAGCCTAAACCGTGCCAAAAGAAAACGTTCATAACTGGTAGTGTCATAGGTTAGGTAAGGTTGAATGGCAAAGGTGGTTTGGATAGCCAGGGTGTGTCTAACTGATGGTTTCATGACCTCTCTTGTAAGCCGCAATTCTTCAAGATGGTTAAGGCATTTAACCTGAAAATCCTTCTTTGTTACCTCCCGGACCAGGAGGGGATCATGATAGAATTTTTCCCATCCTATGTCAGCCAGAAACCTTCTCACATATGATAACCATCTGGATCTGTGTGCATTCTCCAGGGTCATACAATCTGAAATTATCGTCTGTGAGAAAGTGGCTTTGTCCAACGTCCAAATGCGACGCCACAATAAGAGAGGTTGAATTCCAGCCATATCAGAGACATGGGAAAGTCCCAACTCTGAATGACAAGAAAAAGTGGCCGTACTCTTTGTAGCCGATAGGAGGTACCGTGTGAAAACATTTTCCACCCTCTGTAAAGCGTCTATTGGTACATGTCCCCAAACACCCGCCCCATATGTTGCCACCGACAGACATTAAGCTTTGTAGATCTTTATCAAATCCGCCAGGGGCCTTTCCCCCAATTTCCGTGAGAAGTTAACTTGTGCTGCAGTTGTTCTAAGGAAGAGAATTTTCCTGGTTTATATTGCCAGCTTCCAAGTGAGTTTGTTGTCTATCAGTACTCCTAAGTAGGGATATTTTTGTGTAATTGCTAATTTCTCCTGGTTTAGATATATGTTCCTCATTTTGCTAGTGTGTCCAATCCCCGCCTTCATGACAAAAGTTTTCCCGATATTGATGTTTAAATCTAAATTTGCCATGATGGCGGAGTACCTGTTTAATGCTTTTTGGAGTTCGATGGGGGAACGGGCTAATATTACTGCGTGGTCCGCATAAAGTAACGCGGGAATCGGGCAGTTATTAGCTGTGGGAAGATCCTGGCACCCCTTGAGCATTTCCTTCTCCAGGCCGTTAGTGTAGAGTGTGAAGATAAAGGGAGCCAGGACGCATCCTTGCCTGACTCTCCTCTCCACACCAAACAGTGCAGTGAACTCTCCCCCAAGGCCAAACCTCACCCTTGCTGTCGCGTCTGAGTACAATTCCCTTAGGAAAGTTACCAGATTCTGACTGGACTCCCATCTCTACAAGAACAGTCCTCAATTTAGCATGAGAGACACAGTCAAACGCGGCAGATAAATCCACGTAGACCATTTAGAGGACTCCTTTTTTGTTGTTCACATATTTATCTATCAGGAGTGACAAGTTAAGCGCTTGATCAATGGTCCCCAACCCCTCGTGGAACCCATATTGAAGATCGGATAAAATCCTACCCTCGTCTGCCCAGTCCTTTAGCTGCTCGAGGATTATGCGGCACGCCACTTTACCAAGGGAGTCTAAAAGGGAAATTGGGCGATAACACGTTACTGTTCCCCGATCCCCTTTTTTGAAAATTGGCACCAGTATTGACTTCGACCAGGACTCCATGAGTCCTACCGCACATGAAGCGTTCAGGACCCTAGTCAAGAGAGGGGTCCAGAGTTCCCTCTGGGCTTTAAAGAAATCTACAGGAACCCCGTCGGGGCCAGGGGCCTCCCCACTTTTGCTAGCTTTCAAGGCGTGTTCGACCTGATTTAGTGTGAACACCAAATTAATGGGATAGGAGTTAGGTGCCTGGGCCTGGGGATTCTGTTCATAGGTATTTGTAGCCCCGTTAACATTGGAAAACATCTTAGAAAAATGCTCGACCCATTCTTTTTCATCTATAGCAACTTCTATTCTTGGTAAATCTACATCGCTATTCAAAAAGGGGGACTATAAAATTGACTCTATGAGGCAAGGCACTACAATGAGGATGCGCAAAGTTAGGGCTGCAATTGTAGAACTCGGTAGGCTACATGATTTGAAGGATGTCTGGCGTCTTGAATACCCTAACATAGCAGGGTATACATACTACTCGGCGCCTCATAAAGCTTGCTTTCGAATAGATATGGTGTGGGCAACCGATCGAATCATAGAGAACTGTAATATAGAACTCTGCCCGAGAGTCATATCAGACCACAACCCTATACTGCTAGAATTTAATATCACTGATCAGAGACAAACAGTCCGACAATTTACATTCCCCAGATACTTATTTACAGATCTCCACCTTGTTGCACAACTAAAAGAACATAATAAAGAATTCATAGAATTGAATACTAATTCTGCAACAATTAATATAGTGTGGGATGCTTGTAAATGTAGCATAAGGGGCTTCGTCTAACAGTATATCTTAAAAATAAATGCCAAAAATCGGAGAGATATACAATTAACTACCTCTAACATACTACTAGTGAAACAACAACTAGTCAAGGCTCTTACGCAAGGGAAGGCTAATGTGGACGAGCTAAGAATTGAATTATCGAAATTACAATCATCAATAAAAAAGACGCTAAGTGAGAGATATAGTGCAAAAAATCATAAATACCAGCTAGCACAATATGAAGGAGGGGATAGAATTGGTAAAGTCCTAGCATACAAAGTAGCATCCAAGAAAGCTAGAACAATGATTAAAACAATTAAAGGATCTGACTCTTGTAGCTATAATCAACCAGATCAGATTTTAGATCAATTTGCCAAATATTATCGAAATTTATATACCCCAGAAATAACTTCTACTATAGATAATATCTCTCAATACTTCAATGAATATATGATTACTCATCAAGATAATGAAGCTGTTAAACATCTTAGCTCTAAAATTACCAAAACTGAAATAAAAACGGCAATCTTAGCCCTACCCTCCGAAAGGCAGCAGGAGAAGATTGCTTACCCATAGAGCTTTATAAAATATGCTTTCAGGAACTACTTCCGCTCCTAGAGTTAGTAATAGATTCTATTGGTGAATCAGGAAAGGCCCCCACATCATGGAAAATTGCTAAAATAGTCTTTTTTCTTAAAAAAAAATAAACCGCTTGAAGAATGTGGCTCATATCGGCCCATCTCTTTGATCAATGCGGATGCCAAAGCTTTCGCAAAAATATTGGCGAATCGTCTGGCTCCTATTATGCCTGAACTAGTTAACATCCAACAACATGGGTTTGTGATGGGGAGAGACACCACTGCCCATATTAATATGGCCATCACAGCGTTCGATGTCGCTTCGACTAATCTCACCCCACTCGGAATGGTTATGTTGGATGCGGAAAAAGCATTTGACCGAGTGGGGTGGGAGTACTTGTGGGCGGCATTAAGGACGTATGGTATCCATGGACAATATCTCGGATGGGTCTGCTCATTATACGACCATCCAACGGCTAAGATCAGCTATGCAGTTACAGTTTCGGCGATCTTCTTGATAGAGCGGGGAACTAGGCAGGGTTGCCCTCTGTCACCCTTGCTCTTCGCCCTCTCACTGGAGCCATTTTTAAATTCATTGGTGGCTCAAGACAATATTATTCCTGCGCAACATGGTGGGAAGACTCTAAAAATAACTGCTTTTGCAGATGATATAGTGATTTTTACTACCGATCTTGTAAAAGCCATTCCAGAGATAATTAAAGAAGCGGCAAATTTTGGAGAAGTGTCAGGCTACAAATTGAACGTGAGTAAAACTCAGGTTATTGCCAATTACAAACCGATAGAACCAATTATCGGGCTCTGCCAAAATGCAATCTATCTAGGAAAAAGGATAGCGGCTGAGGTGAATAAGGTAATAACATTGAATTACGATTCACTGCTGAAGGAAGTTACTCTTATTGAAAAAAAACTGGCATAAGATACCACTTAGCCTAGTGGGGCGCATATACCTAATAAAAATGAAAATTTTGCCTACATTTTTATATTTATTTAGATCGATTCCACTTCAACTTAATAATCTTCTTTTTTTTTTAAATTGGATGGTATCTGTAGCAGTTTTGTGTGGGGCTATAAAAAAGCGCTTAGATCAATTAAACTTTTGAAGTTGCCAATTGACAAGGGAGGTTTAACGTTTCCTGATTTTAGGTTATACTTCTATGCTACTTTTTTTGCGTCGTATACGTAGTCTCCTGAAAAATGATAGTGCGCTATTTTTTCATCAATTTATGTTGGGATCCGATTGTAATCAATTTTTATTTCGAGTTCATGATCAAAATTATTTCAAAAGAGTGAAATTCAAGACTGCCAGATATATCAAGAAAATTTGGGATCAGATTATGACTCTAGATAAGATTTCTTTTTATAATGCTGAACTTCAACCTTGGGGGAACCCAGGATTACCCGGTATTTTTTCAGATGGAGTAGGGACCTTATGGGTAGGGCATGGCATTAATACATTGGGGGATCTTTATGGTTCAAATGGCTTCTTAAGATTTGCAACTCTTACACTCTTATATAAATTAAATGATGGTATGTATTTTAAATATATTCAGATCCGAGATTTTCGAAGTTCGAAGAATGAAAATTGAAGAAGTAGCCCATTCAGATACTTTAAAATGTTTGTATTCGGACAGAACAAAGTCACTGATAAGTAAGAGTTACAGTTATCTAATTTTGGGTAAGATAGGCGACTGTGGGAAAATAGCCGTTAAATGGTCGAAAAGATTAGGAATACACATTAGCCCTAATCAAATTTCATCTTCACTTTGCCAAATTAATCGGGTAGTCCGATCATCTAACTTAAGACTTCAGCTATATAGACCTATTAGTCAACTTTACTATACACCACAAAGAATTGCTAGTTGGCTATCAGGAAACCAATCAAATGATCGAACTAAATGTCCGAAATGCAATCTTGAAGCAGCAGGTATCGAGCATATGCTCTTTTCATGTCCAGAGTTAACTCTTTTTTGGAAGGGAATAACGGATGCTCTTAGCTATAAACAAATTATAACTCCGCCACTTTCTGCGCAGTTGATCTTATTAGACATTTAATACGTTCATTGTCATTATAAAGACCTGATATCTATAGTATATGCTTGTGCAAGACTAGTTATAGCTAGATCCTGGATTTTTAAGGAATCTCCAAATATAATGGAGTGGTGGAATTTGATTAATGAAATCTGCACAATGGAAATAGCATTAGCAAAACTAAGAGGTCCCATGGCTTTGAAAGGGAGGGAAAAAATATGGGGAACCTTCATTTAAGTATGAAATATGGGATGTATATATGTGATAAGACCAGCTTAAACTTGAATTTGTATTTGTCAAAGCATACTCTGAAATTATGTATTGCTGCCCTCTGTTTTATGTACAAAATGATAAATTATACTTTTGTTTGTCTATGCTTTATTATGTAACTTTAATGATGATGCTCTTCTTGCAATAACAATAAAAATCTTTAAAAAAAAAAAGAAATTGCGCTCTGACATGTGATGTGAACAAGGCTCTGATGAGCTGAAACACGTCATGGCAACAAATGGAGTAAACAAATTTACATGAACACTTACATCGGGTCTGTGTCCATCTTTTCGGTGTGAATTTTGGAGAAGAAAGTGATATATATATATATATATACAACTGCCTGTAGGCTTCCTTTCACCAGGGCTACCCTTCGTGTTTTTGATAAATAGCGGCTTTGCCAGCCGCGAAAGGAAGCTCGCTGCTCGAAAAGCGGACCTGCGCTATTGCCGTGAGGGTGATGGCGCACATGGGAGACAGTGTTCCTGAGACTCTACTACAAAGCAGGGCAGCTTTCAACGTGCCATTGACTTCAACCCACTGGGGTTTTAAGACTTTGTTAATTTTTTCCTGCAAAGTTCGTTGCACTCACTGGAGTTTAATTTCTTCGCACTACAGGTCCCAGAAGGTTGTTGTGGCCACGCCCATTGGAGCAGGGCCCGTGAAGATAAATAGTGCGAGGCAGCATTACGAACTTGATGCAGTTCCAAGCCATTGAGAAAGGGAACCGTTGTTCCTGAAACGCGTCTGGCAAGAGGAGAGACACTTGGAAGTTCTGTGTTCACGTTGAACTTTGCTGGCAAGTCGAGCCTCAATAAAATGGATCTAATACAACTGCCTGTAGGCTTCCTTTCACCAGGGCTACCCTTCGTGTTTTTGATAAATAGCGGCTTTGCCAGCCGCGAAAGGAAGCTCGCTGCTCGAAAAGCGGACCTGCGCTATTGCCGTGAGGGTGATGGCGCACATGGGAGACAGTGTTCCTGAGACTCTACTACAAAGCAGGGCAGCTTTCAACGTGCCATTGACTTCAACCCACTGGGGTTTTAAGACTTTGTTAATTTTTTCCTGCAAAGTTCGTTGCACTCACTGGAGTTTAATTTCTTCGCACTACAGGTCCCAGAAGGTTGTTGTGGCCACGCCCATTGGAGCAGGGCCCGTGAAGATAAATAGTGCGAGGCAGCATTACGAACTTGATGCAGTTCCAAGCCATTGAGAAAGGGAACCGTTGTTCCTGAAACGCGTCTGGCAAGAGGAGAGACACTTGGAAGTTCTGTGTTCACGTTGAACTTTGCTGGCAAGTCGAGCCTCAATAAAATGGATCTAATACAACTGCCTGTAGGCTTCCTTTCACCAGGGCTACCCTTCGTGTTTTTGATAAATAGCGGCTTTGCCAGCCGCGAAAGGAAGCTCGCTGCTCGAAAAGCGGACCTGCGCTATTGCCGTGAGGGTGATGGCGCACATGGGAGACAGTGTTCCTGAGACTCTACTACAAAGCAGGGCAGCTTTCAACGTGCCATTGACTTCAACCCACTGGGGTTTTAAGACTTTGTTAATTTTTTCCTGCAAAGTTCGTTGCACTCACTGGAGTTTAATTTCTTTGCACTACAGGTCCCAGAAGGCTGTTGTGGCCACGCCCATTGGAGCAGGGCCCGTGAAGATAAATAGTGCGAGGCAGCATTACGAACTTGATGCAGTTCCAAGCCATTGAGAAAGGGAACCGTTGTTCCTGAAACGCGTCTGGCAAGAGGAGAGACACTTGGAAGTTCTGTGTTCACGTTGAACTTTGCTGGCAAGTCGAGCCTCAATAAAATGGATCTAATACAACTGCCTGTAGGCTTCCTTTCACCAGGGCTACCCTTCGTGTTTTTGATATATATATATATATATATATATATATATATATATATATATATATATTACCTACTGGCGGTCGCCAGTAGGTATATATAGTTAGGATTTTTTCTCTATGGGATTTTTGAAAATTCTATGTCTAATAACTTTGGCGTTTGTGGACGGAATTGGCTGAAATTTTCAGGAAAATTGAACATTTTGTTTCTGAGCAGCCCCTGAAAATTTGGGGGGGGTTTGTCAAGGGGGGGCCGAGAAAAAAGGGGGGTCCCAAAACGTGTTTTTCCAATGTTAATTTCCATAGGGCGGTTGGCCTCACTTTTAGCCCGAACGGCTGAATGGATTTGCACCAAACTTGGCAAAATTGTAGGGACTGTTAGCCCGATGTGCCTTTGCTAGGTCTAAATATATGTGCTCCAGTGGATTTTGAGAAATTAACGTTCAAAAAAAGATATATATCTGTAAGCGCGCTCTGGGCAGCGCTCCGGTTCGCGTACTTGACGCGTAACGGAACTTCGCGAAGCGAAGCTGATTGGCTCTCCGGTGTCTGTCAACATTCTAAACAGTCCGGAGCGGCCGCCATCTTGTCTCTCGGTAGGATCGAGAGACAAGAGGAGGCCAAAACAAAGGGGGAAATGACCATAAGGGGGGCATAGTAGATCCTCCCTGACCCCCTAGGTTTGATGTGGAGGCTTTAAAAGGGCCCCGCAGGGCAAAAAAAAAAAAAAAAAAAATTTTTTTTGCGTGGGGAGCGCCCGGTTCGCGAACCGGGAAGCGTTCTGGGGAGAGTACTATAAGGAAAAAAGAATGATAGACTTTTCAAATACTGTATGTTAATTGATTGTTGGTTTTGTTGATTATTTTTTTATTTCTTTATTTTTTAAGCAATTATTTATTATTGTGATTGTGTTTCAAAATTTAATAAACTTTCTAACATTTCACTGTCTGAAATGTCATTATTTTCATTGAACATAGTTTGTAATCTCTGAGGGTGTAAAATGTCCTCATTTTGAAGGAGGTCATCTACTGCTTGCACACATGGCAGTAGTTCTTGGTCCCAAGTTTCATCCATAAATTCTCTATAATTAGGATCAATCATTTCTTGGCTGCTCTCTTGCAGGACAATTTGAAATGAAACTTTGTGTTCGCCTTCCATTTTGCCTGAAATTTGGATAAAAAAATATATATTAGTAGAGATAGGGCACTGTTGGGATTAATTTTAGATAGGCAGTTTTTATCAGTGAATTTATCTTTGGGCAGTGTATAGTATCAGAGTGGAAGTAGGAATATAAAAAAGTGTATGTGATTTAACGTAAGTAATTTCATAATTATACAAGAGAAGCCTAACTCCATCCATAACTATAACAGAGAAGTCTATCTAAATCTATAACTACTACAGAGGGATAGTATATAACTATCAGAAAAAGTTTACCATATTAACTTATAGTGCACAATATACTTCAGTTTTAAAAATAACAACTTACCTTAACAAAGAAGTTGAAGTGATTAGTGAAAATCCAATTGAAATGTACAACAAGAAGTAGTAGTCAAAATGGCTGTGTTTCCTTCTCTTCCTTTATATATATTCAGGTATATAACCAATCAAATGTCAGGTAATAAAAGTAGAAAATGAAAGTAACATTTTCATTGGTTGTCAATTCCAACACTTCAGATGTGTTTTGTGAAGTAATTTACCTCACGGTATTTAGAGAGGTCTACAGGCTAAATGGCTAAATGGAATTTCAATCAAATTTGTGAAAATGATAGGGATTGGTATGTAGTATGAGCTAATCTATATTTGGTGAGAGTGTCTCCAGTCGTTTTTCTGTAAATTACTTTCCCACCTTTTTTGATGGTGCGCTTCCCAGGGAGCGACCCGGTACGCGAACTGGCGAGCGCCCCGGTACGCAAACCTGAAGCGTTACGGGAGTCCACCATTTTGTGTTTCGGTCGACTTAAGATACAAGATGGAGGGCAAATAATGTTCAGAATGGGTAGAAGGGGGCACGGTAGACTTATCTTGACCCCCTAGGTTTTCTGAGGGTGGCTGAGGAGGCTTATATGTGCGAAAAAAAACATTTTTTAAAAAAATTTCGCAAGCTTAGCTTCCGGTTCGCGTACCGGGTAGCGCCCCGGGGAGCGTACTTTGTTGAAAATTAGTGAAAAAAGTTAGAGAAAAATAATAATTGTGAGTGATCAGATGTAGGGTAGCTCTGAGAAGAGCTTTTGGGTTTATGGTACATTTAGGTACTTATAAGTAGGTACCAATGCACAGTCTTAAATTCAGAATGAAAATTCTGTTGCCCTCATCTGAGAAGTGAACTCAATCTCCTCTGTAGATATCTTGCATGTAGTAACGCAAGTTATTGTTGTACATGGAGCCCATTCCATGGTCTCTCATGTAAGCTGAAACAGATTTGTTTACATGCTTCCTCGACTTCTCAATTTGTGGACAAAATTGGTTTGACCACCTCCATTTCTGTCTTTGGCATATATTTGAATATACCAAGGCAGTTTGAGGAAAAAGTGCCATCAATTGCTCAAAGGTGTCCTTTAAAAGCATTTCCAGACCTACCCCAGTCAAAGTGCCCAAATCATTACCTCCACAGTGCACAATTAACAGGTCAGGTTTTGGCAAATGCATAAAGGTTTTCACCAATGGTATCAATTGGTGACATTTTAATCCTCTGTGGCCAAACCACTTAATTTCCACATCTTGTAAATTGAGGTTAGGTAAATTTCTGTTCTCAGCATACCTCTGAGCCCAATAGATGTAACTATGTCCAACAATCCAGACAGAAAACATGGTGAGAGAAGGTTCTGCTGCAGTCAGATGAAGTGTGGCAATGAAATGGCAGTTGAAAAAATAAGAGTTTAAAATGAAAAAAATTGTGGAGTTTCTGTGTTAATGAAGCAGTAACAGTGATTGGTTGATTTTGATTGCTGAAAACAGAAAGTTAGGGTGCATGGATGAGTTCTTTGAAAGATGTATTTTGAATGGTCAATAAAAAATCATTAAATGAAAGATTGCACTGGATATGCAGGTGCACTGAGAGTTCAGAGTTCAATTGAAACATTGTTGTGTGAACTTGCAAACACCAGAGGTCTTCCAAGAGGTGGTTGCTATGCAAAAAAGGCAGAGAGGGCAGAGGGGGGAAGGGCTTTGATTTGAAAAAAGTGAGGGAAGAGTTTTGATTGGGTGACATGAGAGATATGTGTGAAGAATTACAGCATTTCTGTGCTTTTGATAGCTGCAGACTCTGGAGTGCATACCTTTTGCTCTGCTGAAGACAAATTGGTGTGTTTCTGAGACTGTTTTGAAACTCATAAAGTATTTGCTAAGGTGAGAAAAGATTTCTTTAATTTAGATAGAGAATAGTGTGCTTTAAGGAGAAAATTATGAAGAAAGTTGTGTTTTTAAAATGTTGCTTTGTCTCAAGTGTTTTACAAATAGATTTTGTTTCTTTGAGAAATTGTAATTGGAGAAAATGTGAAGTATTAGTACTGACAGGGTGTGTTTGTGCATAGGAGCTGTGTAGTGTTTTCAAATTATGACTTGAAAATCGTTTTTGAGGAAAAGGAATGGTTTTAAAATTTATGACAAGGACATAATGGTGTATGCTTCTTTATAAGGCATTTGAGTGTCTCTGATGTTATTTTTCCCATTTTAATGTAAGACCTTTCCCTGTGGAGCAAGTTCCTTGTAAATATGCTCCCACCTGTGCATGGCAAATTTAGATTTTGATTGTTTGCGTTACATAGCCATGTTAAAAGTGACCCAAACATGCTGCAAAGGCAATCAAAAAACGCTTTCATGTGTCTTAAGGACATTTTAAGTCATTTCCCCATGTGGAGTGTTTTCAAATTATGACTTGAAAATCGTTTTTGAGGAAAAGGAATGGTTTTAAAATTTATGACAAGGACATAATGGTGTATGCTTCTTTATAAGGCATTTCAGTGTCTCTGATGTTATTTTTCCCATATTAAATTAAAAGACCTTTCCCCGTGGAGCAAATTCCTTGTAAATATGCTCCCACCTGTGCATGGTAAATTTAGATTTTGATTGTTTGAGTTACATAGCCATGTTAAAAGTGACCCAAAAATGCTGCAAAGGCTTTAAAAAAACGCTTTCATGTGTCTTAAGGACATTTTAAGTCATTTCCCCATGTGCAGTGTTTTGAAATTATGACTTGAAAATCGTTTTTGAGGTAAAGGAATGCTTTTAAAATTTATGACAAGGACATAATGGTGTATGCTTCTTTATAAGGCATTTTAGTGTCTCTGATGTTATTTTTCCCATATTAAATTAAAAGACCTTTCCCCGTGGTGCAAATTCCTTGTAAATATGCTCCCACCTGTGCTTGGCAAATTTAGATTGTGAATGTTTGAGTTACATAGCCGTGTTAAAAGTGACCCAAAAAAGTTGCAAAGGCTTTAAAAAAACACTTTCATGTGTCTTAAGGACATTTTAAGTCATTTCCCCGTGGGCAGTGTTTTCAAATTATGACTTGAAAATCGTTTTTGAGGTAAAGGAATGTTTTTAAAATTTATGTGCGCCATATGCCCCCAAATTTCTTTTTCAGGGGTGCAGCAGGGTGTTCTTGAGACACCCCTGCACCCTTGGAAAAATTCCTAATTTGCGATTAGCTAATTGCTAATCGCAAATTGCACCTTCATTCTCATGGGCCTCCTGGCCCATGGAAATGAATGGGTAATTTGCAATTAGCAATTTGCTCATCGCAAATTAGGAATGGTAAAGAATCGCTATTTATTCCTTAAAATTCGCTATTTAGGAAATGCAAAATAGTTTGATGATACATATGGCGGTTCATCTCTAACAAGATAAGAAGCTTAGGGATAGATTTATGATGACTGGCGCAATGAAGTGGACATCACTTACTTCATTGGTAGGCCTTTACATGTATTATCTCCTCTGTATTCTTCAACAAGCGTAACTTTGATCTGCAACCCTGAGTAGGCCTCACCTTAAACAAACCTCTGGATAGGCCACACCTTATCGTCATCCTGAATTAATCATTTAAAATGCTAGGGACAGATTTATGATAGGTGTATGCCTCTTTTGCGCCACTGTGCGTCACTTTTGTGACGCAGTGGCGGTGCAAAAGATTTGCTATGAGGCGACAAAATTACAAATTGATGCATCTAGGCAGATGTGTCATGCTGTAAAAAACCTGTGCCACATGAAACCGATGCAGCAGTGATGCAAAAGATGCACCATGTTGCAAGACAGGCCTGACTTCATCTCCAACAAGATAAGAAGCTAAGTCTTCTGTAAATGTCAAAATTGTTGTATATACTGCTCAACTTCTATGTACTCTTTGATATGCTAGACTCCATCTGCACTATGAGATACCTAACCAAAGGCAACACAGGTGATGTGATTGTGAAATGAGGAAAAGAAACTCCACATTTTTCAATTACATCACCTGTGTTTCCTAAGTTTATGAATGACATTGTGCAGATGAAGTTTAGGTCTGTCCACGGACACAGAAGAGGTCTGGCCTTTGTTCAAGAGTGAAGTGGACATGACTTACTTCATTGGTAGGCCTTCACATGTATTATGTCCTCTGTTCTCTTCAACAACTCGAAATTTCTTTTGGAACCCTGAGTAGGCCTCACCTCAAACAAGCCTCTGGATAGGACACATCTTATTGGCATCCTGAAACAATCATTTAAAATGTTAGTGTCTTGCGACACTTTTGTGAGACAACAGCAGTGCAAAAGATGCACCATGTTTTAAGATAGGCCTCACTTCATCTGCATCAAGATACTGTTAGTTTAAAATGTATATCTTTAGGACTGTGTAGGGGGCCTGGAGAAGCAGAAGCTTCTGTAAGTGTCAAAGTTGTTGAAAAACTGTTTGTCCTTCAATCTTTTCCCTTGTCTTTTCTAATTTTTAAATACATGTTTTAATATTTTTCAAATGTTTGTTCTCTCTTTCACAGATTGAAAGTATAAAAACAAAAAGTGAGTAAGTTAACGACAATTATAAGGTAAATGTTTTGTACTCTTTTCGTTACATTTCTATCACATTCACCTACTAGTAGTTCGACAGCTTAATTTCTTTAACCCTCAGTTTCCTGCCTTTGCTACTTCCCTCATTCCTTTCTCTATTACCTACTTACTCTACTCCTTCCACTCCTTTTCTCAGTCCCTCTCTTCTCATAGTTCCTCACTCTTGTTCACTCACTCCGTCTCTATTACTCTTAGTGTCTTTGACTGATCACTCTTTCACTACTTGTTCATTATGCTTTTTCTGTGTAGTTGAAGCACACTAAGGGGCATATTATGAACACAGCCAATAAAATTATTGCTGTTTTTATTGGCAGAAAACTGTTGCAAATGTGGTTTTAGCGGCAGTTTTCCGCCGCAAAAGCGGCTTTAGCGACACATTTCTGCCGATAAAAGCTGCAAAACTTTTATTGCCTATGTTGATGATATGGCTCTATGTTATTTACATTTCTTTGCTGTTTCAATTAATCTTTTTCTGTTATTTTTTCTTTTCTGTTTTCTGGTTTTTTCTCTCTGTTATTCCACATGTTTTAATCTTATTTTGAACATTCACTCACATTCTCCAAGAAACTCTTCTTTGTTATTGTTCTACTCTCTTTTTTTTCTTTCACTTCCTTATCTATTTTGTTTTTCACAATTATACCCTCTTCCATCTTTTCTTCGGTAAATAGATCTATTAAACAGTATCTCTGGTTTACTCCCTATAGCTGTCTTTCTTTTAACATTACTCTCTGTTTACTTCCCTTATACTTATTCTTCTTTTTTTTTTTGGTTCGCTCCCGGTTCGCGAACCGGGAAGCGAACGGGGAAGCGAACTAAAAGAAATAGAGCTTGCCAGAGTGCTAAACATTCTAGCAATTGTTTTTTGAAAGGGGAGGTAGTTCTGAAAAGAACTTTTTTTTTAATGTTTATGTTGTTTTATATATTTATTTATTTTTCTGAACATTTTTTGGTTTTTTTTATTTTTTGAACAGTTTTATGTTTTTTTTTGTTTTTGATGGAGGGGAAACAACAAAAAACAGGCATTGAAAAGGGCTCAACAGGAGCAAAAAAAAAATTACTGTCTGGGGCGGTTAGGGCAATTGTGATTTTCATAAGCTAGGTTGATTAAGGTAATGCTGATGTTATCACATGACAGCAATGCACCGCAATACAAACAGGTAAATTTGATATGAGCAAAGTTCTCCTGAATGTTTGGCACAGTTTCCCGTGCCTCTGCTCCTGTCAACGATATCTGTGATGTTGACCTGGCCACAGGAGTTGTTGTTGGGTTATCCTGCATGTCACGCATCTCTGCCTGGCTGTAGTTCAATGGATGCCACCTGTTCATGTGACGATGCATGGTATAGTTACCGAAGCTATACTTTTTATCAGTGCCTCTAGATAACTGATCTTTACAAATGAGGCAGGTGACATACCTAGCATTTACTTTCTTCTGCCCTCGAGGGAGTGAAAAAAACTGCCAAATAAAACTGGCTTTCCGATGGGAAACCCGGGGCACCTCTAGTTCATCCTCTTCCTCCTCTGTGTTGCTGATGAACTGGGGAGGTGGTCCTCTCTTCCCATGAGGAGGTGGAGGTGGTGGTGGGGGTGCACCAGCTGAAGCAACTAATGAAGCCATTGCTCAACTATCAAAAAGGGTCTTCCTCTCACAAAGATGAAAGTCAGAGTGAGGAAAGAAGGAGGGGTTTTCATCATTTGGGAAAAACAATAGTTCTAAACCAATGAAAAGTGTTATTTTTAGGTCACCTGACCTAGCCTTACATCATTATGAAACCAAAAGTGAAATGAACCAATGAAACGTTTTATTAACAAGTCACATGACCTCTTACGCTTAAGTTACGCGCTGCGGAATGCGCCCCGGACCGCTTCCGGGTCGCTGCGCTTCGCGCCTCGGTTCGCGCTCCGGAGCACTTCCGGGTGCGCTAACGCGGCGCGTAACCAATGGGCATTGGGAGAGAGGAACTTCCTCTTTCTGAAGCTGTAGGGAACCTTTAATGAAGCCGGCAGAGTCTCATCCAAGGCTCAATGGAGGGCCGAGAAAAATTGCCTATAATTAGCTACAGCGGAGGTAACCCACTAGATGGTGTTAATTGGCAAAATTAGACCTCAAATCCCAGCGTGCATTTAAAAATGAACTGTCACCAAAGGAGGAGCACTGAAAGCCCCCTATTACGAAAATACGCAGGGGAGATGCGGTAGCCACTAATCACCTCCACTGACATGGCCTCTGAGGAGATGCAAACAGCGGCATCGAAACGCGTCAGGCTATGGACTTCAGAGGGATGTTAAGCTGCCTGCTTGGTTTAAATAGAGTTGTTACTCACCTGCAGTGCTGTGCGGCGTTTTTGGTTACATATATATATATATATATACATATATATATATATATATATATATATATATATATATATATATATATATATATATGTATATATATATACATCCAACTTCTCCCTCCTTGCGGTGAAAGAACACTCAGAACACCTTACGGTATTTCAGAGGTCGCTTTATTCGGGTCTCACACGACCGATTTCGGCGTTTGCCTTCGTCAGGTGATCTTGCCCCAAAATTGCATGCTTCCCCTTCGTTGTTCTCAGGGCTTCTCTTCCAGGTGGTTATGAAGCCACGCCTGCCATCGGTCCCACCTAATTCAGCCAATCATGGGGACTACCAGTCCCACAATGCTTCATGGAGGCAGTCCGATGCTGGGGGGAGACATGCTGTTTTTCCGCGATTTTCACTCTGGCCCCAAACTCTCGTAACCACAAGCTTCCCCTGCGCTTCATCCGGAAACCTTGGACAGTCTCCAGCGCTCCACTCAGCAGTCTGAGTTTGCCGCACCGCAGCAACCGCAGGGCACCAGGTAGGTTGTGGCGGGTCACACTTTAACCAATGCCTTGGATAACTTCAAATTTGGAAAAACTTCAAATTTTGCCAATGAGAAGTGTGTCCACTTGTATGAGAGGGTCCTGAGTCCGCTCCATGGGCAGAGCGTAAACTATACATCCAACTTCTCCCTCCTTGCGGTGAAAGAACACTCAGGAGACCTTACGGGATTTCAGAGGTCGCTTTATTCGGGTCTCACACGACCGGTTTCAGCCTTTGCCTTCGTCAGGTGATCTTGCCCCAAAATTGCATGCTTCCCCTTCGTTGTTCTCAGGGCTTCTCTTCCAGGTGGTTATGAAGCCACGCCTGCCATCGGTCCCACCTACTTCAGCCAATCACGGGGTCTACCAGTCCCACAATGCTTCATGGAGGCAGTCCGATGCTGGGGGGAGTCATGCTGTTTTTCCGCAATTTTCACTCTGGCCCCCAAACTCTCGTAACCACAAGCTTCCCCGGCGCTTCAGCGGGAAAGCCTGGACAGTCTCCAGCGCTACACTCAGCAGTCTGAGTTCGCCACACCGCAGCAACCGCAGGGCACCAGGTAGGTTCTTGGCGGGTCACACTTTAACCAATGCCTTGGATAACTTAACATTTTGAAAAACTTCAAATTTTGCCAATGAGAAGTGTGTCCACTTGTATGAGAGGGTCCTGAGTCCGCTCCATGGGCAGAGGGTAAACTGTACATCCAACTTCTCCCTCCTTGCGGTGAAAGAACACTCAGGACACCTTACGGGATTTCAGAGGTCGCTTTATTCGGGTCTCACAAGACCAGTTTCGGCGTTATTTTGCCAATGAGAAGTGTGTCCACTTGTATGAGAGGGTCCTGAGTCCGCTCCATGGGCAGAGCGTAAACTATACATCCAATTTCTCCCTCCTTGCGGTGAAAGAACACTCAGGACACCTTACGGGATTTCAGAGGCCGCTTTATTCGGGTCTCACACGACCGATTTCGGCGTTTGCCTTCGTCAGGTGATCTTGCCCCAAAATTGCGTGCTTCCCCTTCGTTGTTCTCAGGGTTTCTCTTCCAGGTAGTTATGAAGCCACGCCTGCCATCGGTCCCACCTACTTCAACCAATCACGGGGACTACCAGTCCCACAATGCTTCATGGAGGCAGTCCGATGTTGGGGGGAGTCATGCTGTTTTTCCGCGATTTTCACTCTGGCCCCCAAACTCTCGTAACCACAAGCTTCCCCGGCGCTTCAGCAGGAAACCCTGGACAGTCTCCAGCGCTCCACTCAGCAGTCTGAGTTCGCCGCACCGCAGCAACCGCAGGGCACCAGGTAGGTTTGTGGTGGGTCACACTTTAACCAATGCCTTGGATAACTTCAAATTTTGAAAAACTTCAACTTTTGCCAATGAGAAGTGTGTCCACTTGTATGAGAGGGTCCTGAGTCCGCTCCATGGGCAGAGCGTAAACTATACATCCAACTTCTCCCTCCTTGCAGTGAAAGAACACTCAGGACACCTTACGGGATTTCAGAGGTCGCTTTATTCGGGTCTCACACGACCGGTTTCGGCGTTTGCCTTCGTCAGGTGATCTTGCCCCAAAATTGCGTGCTTCCCCTTCGTTGTTCTCAGGGCTTCTCTTCCAGGTGGTTATGAAGCCACGCCTGCCATCGGTCCCACCTACTTCAGCCAATCACGGGGTCTACCAGTCCCACAATGCTTCATGGAGGCAGTCCGATGCTGGGGGGAGTCATGCTGTTTTTCCGCAATTTTCACTCTGGCCCCCAAACTCTCGTAACCACAAGCTTCCCCGGCGCTTCAGCGGGAAAGCCTGGACAGTCTCCAGCGCTCCACTCAGCAGTCTGAGTTCGCCACACCGCAGCAACCGCAGGGCACCAGGTAGGTTCTTGGCGGGTCACACTTTAACCAATGCCTTGGATAACTTAACATTTTGAAAAACTTCAAATTTTGCCAATGAGAAGTGTGTCCACTTGTATGAGAGGGTCCTGAGTCCGCTCCATGGGCAGAGGGTAAACTGTACATCCAACTTCTCCCTCCTTGCGGTGAAAGAACACTCAGGACACCTTACGGGATTTCAGAGGTCGCTTTATTCGGGTCTCACAAGACCAGTTTCGGCATTATTTTGCCAATGAGAAGTGTGTCCACTTGTATGAGAGGGTCCTGAGTCCGCTCCATGGGCAGAGCGTAAACTATACATCCAATTTCTCCCTCCTTGCGGTGAAAGAACACTCAGGACACCTTACGGGATTTCAGAGGCCGCTTTATTCGGGTCTCACACGACCGATTTCGGCGTTTGCCTTCGTCAGGTGATCTTGCCCCAAAATTGCGTGCTTCCCCTTCGTTGTTCTCAGGGTTTCTCTTCCAGGTAGTTATGAAGCCACGCCTGCCATCGGTCCCACCTACTTCAACCAATCACGGGGACTACCAGTCCCACAATGCTTCATGGAGGCAGTCCGATGTTGGGGGGAGTCATGCTGTTTTTCCGCGATTTTCACTCTGGCCCCCAAACTCTCGTAACCACAAGCTTCTCCGGCGCTTCAGCAGGAAACCCTGGGCAGTCTCCAGCGCTCCACTCAGCAGTCTGAGTTCGCCGCACCGCAGCAACCGCAGGGCACCAGGTAGGTTTGTGGTGGGTCACACTTTAACCAATGCCTTGGATAACTTCAAATTTTGAAAAACTTCAACTTTTGCCAATGAGAAGTGTGTCCACTTGTATGAGAGGGTCCTGAGTCCGCTCCATGGGCAGAGCGTAAACTATACATCCAACTTCTCCCTCCTTGCAGTGAAAGAACACTCAGGACACCTTACGGGATTTCAGAGGTCGCTTTATTCGGGTCTCACACGACCGGTTTCGGCGTTTGCCTTCGTCAGGTGATCTTGCCCCAAAATTGCGTGCTTCCCCTTCGTTGTTCTCAGGGCTTCTCTTCCAGGTAGTTATGAAGCCACGCCTGCCATCGGTCCCACCTACTTCAGCCAATCACGGGGACTACCAGTCCCACAATGCTTCATGGAGGCAGTCCGATGCGGGGGGGTGTCATGCTGTTTTTCCGCGATTTTCACTCTGGCCCCCAAACTCTCGTAACCACAAGCTTCCCCGGTGCTTCAGCGGGAAACCCTGGACAGTCTCCAGCGCTCCACTCAGCAGTCTGAGTTCGCCACACCGCAGCAACCGCAGGGCACCAGGTAGGTTCGTGGCGGGTCACACTTTAACTAATGCCTTGGATAACTTCAAATTTTGAAAAACCTCAAATTTTGCCAATGAGAAGTGTGTCCACTTGTATGAGAGGGTCCTGAGTCCGCTCCATGGGCAGAGCGTAAACTATACATCCAACTTCTCCCTCCTTGTGGTGAAAGAACACTCAGGACACCTTACGGGATTTCAGAGGTCGCTTTATTCGGGTCTCACACGACTGGTTTCGGTGTTTGCCTTCGTCAGGTGATCTTGCCCCAAAATTGCGTGCTTCCCCTTCGTTGTTCTCAGGGCTTCTCTCCCAGGTGGTTATGAAGCCACGCCTGCCATCGGTCCTACCTACTTCAGCCAATCACGGGGACTACCAGTCCCACAATGCTTCATGGAGGCAGTCCGATGTTGGGGGGAGTCATGCTGTTTTTCCGCGATTTTCACTCTGGCCCCCAAACTCTCGTAACCACAAGCTTCCACGGCGCTTCAGCGGGAAACCCAGGACAGTCTCCAGCGCTCCACTCAGCATTCTGAGTTCGCCGCACCGCAGCAACCGCAGGGCACCAGGTAGGTTCGTGGCGGGTCACACTTTAACCAATGCCTTGGATAACTTCAAATTTTGAAAAACCTCAAATTTTGCCAATGAGAAGTGTGTCCACTTGTATGAGAGGGTCCTGAGTCCGCTCCATGGGCAGAGCGTAAACTATACATCCAACTTCTCCCTCCTTGCGGTGAAAGAACACTCAGGACACCTTACGGGATTTCAGAGGTCGCTTTATTCGGGTCTCACACGACCAGTTTCGGCGTTATTTTGCCAATGAGAAGTGTGTCCACTTGTATGAGAGGGTCCTGAGTCCGCTCCATGGGCAGAGCGTAAACTATACATCCAATTTCTCCCTCCTTGCGGTGAAAGAACACTCAGGACACCTTCAGAGGCCGCTTTATTCGGGTCTCACACGACCGATTTCGGCGTTTGCCTTCGTCAGGTGATCTTGCCCCAAAATTGCGTGCTTCCCCTTCGTTGTTCTCAGGGTTTCTCTTCCAGGTAGTTATGAAGCCACGCCTGCCATCGGTCCCACCTACTTCAACCAATCATGGGGACTACCAGTCCCAGAATGCTTCATGGAGGCAGTCCGATGTTGGGGGGAGTCATGCTGTTTTTCCGCGATTTTCACTCTGGCCCCCAAACTCTCGAAACCACAAGCTTCCCCGGCGCTTCAGCAGGAAACCCTGGACAGTCTCCAGCGCTCCACTCAGCAGTCTGAGTTCGCCGCACCGCAGCAACCGCAGGGCACCAGGTAGGTTTGTGGCGGGTCACACTTTAACCAATGACTTGGATAACTTCAAATTTTGAAAAACTTCAACTTTTGCCAATGAGAAGTGTGTCCACTTGTATGAGAGGGTCCTGAGTCCACTCCATGGGCAGAGCGTAAACTATACATCCAACTTCTCCCTCCTTGCAGTGAAAGAACACTCAGGACACCTTACGGGATTTCAGAGGTCGCTTTATTCGGGTCTCACACGACCGGTTTCGGAGTTTGCCTTCGTCAGGTGATCTTGCCCCAAAATTTGCGTGCTTCCCCTTCGTTGTTATCAGGGCTTCTCTTCCAGGTAGTTATGAAGCCACGCCTGCCATCGGTCCCACCTACTTCAGCCAATCACGGGGACTACCAGTCCCACAATGCTTCATGGAGGCAGTCCGATGCTGGGGGTGTCATGCTGTTTTTCCGCGATTTTCACTCTGGCCCCCAAACTCTCGTAACCACAAGCTTCCCCGGCGCTTCAGCGGGAAACCCTGGAGAGTCTCCAGCGCTCCACTCAGCAGTCTGAGTTCGCCGCACCGCAGCAACCGCAGGGCACCAGGTAGGTTCGTGGCGGGTCACACTTTAACTAATGCCTTGGATAACTTCAAATTTTGAAAAACCTCAAATTTTGCCAATGAGAAGTGTGTCCACTTGTATGAGAGGGTCCTGAGTCCGCTCCATGGGCAGACCGTAAACTATACATCCAACTTCTCCCTCCTTGCGGTGAAAGAACACTCAGGACACCTTACGGGTTTTCAGAGGTCGCTTTATTCGGGTCTCACACGACCGGTTTCGGCGTTTGCCTTCGTCAGGTGTCCTTGCCCCAAAATTGCGTGCTTCCCCTTCGTTGTTCTCAGGGCTTCTCTCCCAGGTGGTTATGAAGCCACGCCTGCCATCGGTCCCACCTACTTCAGCCAATCACGGGGACTACCAGTCCCACAATGCTTCATGGAGGCAGTCCGATGTTGGGGGGAGTCATGCTGTTTTTCCGCGATTTTCACTCTGGCCCCCAAACTCTCGTAACCACAAGCTTCCACGGCGCTTCAGCGGGAAACCCAGGACAGTCTCCAGCGCTCCACTCAGCAGTCTGAGTTCGCCGCACCGCAGCAACCGCAGGGCACCAGGTAGGTTCGTGGCGGGTCACACTTTAACCAATGCCTTGGATAACTTCAAATTTTGAAAAACCTCAAATTTTGCCATTGAGAAGTGTGTCCACTTGTATGAGAGGGTCCTGAGTCCGCTCCATGGGCAGAGCGTAAACTATACATCCAACTTCTCCCTCCTTGCGGTGAAAGAACACTCAGGACACCTTACGGGATTTCAGAGGTCGCTTTATTCGGGTCTCACACGACCAGTTTCGGCGTTATTTTGCCAATGAGAAGTGTGTCCACTTGTATGAGAGGGTCCTGAGTCCGCTCCATGGGCAGAGCGTAAACTATTCATCCAATTTCTCCCTCCTTGCGGTGAAAGAACACTCAGGACACCTTCAGAGGCCGCTTTATTCGGGTCTCACACGACCGATTTCGGCGTTTGCCTTCGTCAGGTGATCTTGCCCCAAAATTGCGTGCTTCCCCTTCGTTGTTCTCAGGGTTTCTCTTCCAGGTAGTTATGAAGCCACGCCTGCCATCGGTCCCACCTACTTCAACCAATCACGGGGACTACCAGTCCCAGAATGCTTCATGGAGGCAGTCCGATGTTGGGGGGAGTCATGCTGTTTTTCCGCGATTTTCACTCTGGCCCCCAAACTCTCGTAACCACAAGCTTCCCCGGCGCTTCAGCAGGAAACCCTGGACAGTCTCCAGCGCTCCACTCAGCAGTCTGAGTTCGCCGCACCGCAGCAACCGCAGGGCACCAGGTAGGTTTGTGGCGGGTCACACTTTAACCAATGCCTTGGATAACTTCAAATTTTGAAAAACTTCAACTTTTGCCAATGAGAAGTGTGTCCACTTGTATGAGAGGGTCCTGAGTCCACTCCATGGGCAGAGCGTAAACTATACATCCAACTTCTCCCTCCTTGCAGTGAAAGAACACTCAGGACACCTTACGGGATTTCAGAGGTCGCTTTATTCGGGTCTCACACGACCGGTTTCGGCGTTTGCCTTCGTCAGGTGATCTTGCCCCAAAATTTGCGTGCTTCCCCTTCGTTGTTATCAGGGCTTCTCTTCCAGGTAGTTATGAAGCCACGCCTGCCATCGGTCCCACCTACTTCAGCCAATCACGGGGACTACCAGTCCCACAATGCTTCATGGAGGCAGTCCGATGCTGGGGGTGTCATGCTGTTTTTCCGCGATTTTCACTCTGGCCCCCAAACTCTCGTAACCACAAGCTTCCCCGTCGCTTCAGCGGGAAACCCTGGAGAGTCTCCAGCGCTCCACTCAGCAGTCTGAGTTCGCCGCACCGCAGCAACCGCAGGGCACCAGGTAGGTTCGTGGCGGGTCACACTTTAACTAATGCCTTGGATAACTTCAAATTTTGAAAAACCTCAAATTTTGCCAATGAGAAGTGTGTCCACTTGTATGAGAGGGTCCTGAGTCCGCTCCATGGGCAGAGCGTAAACTATACATCCAACTTCTCCCTACTTGCGCTGAAAGAACACTCAGGACACCTTACGGGATTTCAGAGGTCGCTTTATTCGGGTCTCACACGACTGGTTTCGGTGTTTGCCTTCGTCAGGTGATCTTGCCCCAAAATTGCGTGCTTCCCCTTCGTTGTTCTCAGGGCTTCTCTTCCAGGTGGTTATGAAGCCACGCCTGCCATCAGTCCCACCTACTTCAGCCAATCACGGGGACTACCAGTCCCACAATGCTTCATGGAGGCAGTCCGATGCTGGGGGGAGTCATGCTGTTTTTCCGCGATTTTCACTCTGGCCCCCAAACTTTCGTAACCACAAGCTTCCCCAGCGCTTCAGCGGGAAACCCTGGACAGTCTCCAGCGCTCCACTCAGCAGTCTGAGTTCGCCGCACTGCAGCAACCGCAGGGCACCAGGTAGGTTTGTGGCGGGTCACACTTTAACCAATGCCTTGGATAACTTCAAATTTTGAAAAACTTCAAATTTTGCCAATGAGAACTGTGCCCACTTGTATGAGAGGGTCCTGAGTCCGCTCCATGGGCAGAGCGTAAACTATACATCCAACTTCTCCCTCCTTGCGGTGAAAGAACACTCAGGACACCTTACGGGTTTTCAGAGGTCGCTTTATTCGGGTCTCACACGACCGGTTTCGGCGTTTGCCTTCGTCAGGTGTCCTTGCCCCAAAATTGCGTGCTTCCCCTTCGTTGTTCTCAGGGCTTCTCTCCCAGGTGGTTATGAAGCCACGCCTGCCATCGGTCCCACCTACTTCAGCCAATCACGGGGACTACCAGTCCCACAATGCTTCATGGAGGCAGTCCGATGTTGGGTGGAGTCATGCTGTTTTTCCGCGATTTTCACTCTGGCCCCCAAACTCTCGTAACCACAAGCTTCCACGGCGCTTCAGCGGGAAACCCAGGACAGTCTCCAGCGCTCCACTCAGCAGTCTGAGTTCGCCGCACCGCAGCAACCGCAGGGCACCAGGTAGGTTCGTGGCGGGTCACACTTTAACCAATGCCTTGGATAACTTCAAATTTTAAAAACCTCAAATTTTGCCAATGAGAAGTGTGTCCACTTGTATGAGAGGGTCCTGAGTCCGCTCCATGGGCAGAGCGTAAACTATACATCCAACTTCTCCCTCCTTGCGGTGAAAGAACACTCAGGACACCTTACGGGATTTCAGAGGTCGCTTTATTCGGGTCTCACACGACCAGTTTCGGCGTTATTTTGCCAATGAGAAGTGTGTCCACTTGTATGAGAGGGTCCTGAGTCCGCTCCATGGGCAGAGCGTAAACTATACATCCAATTTCTCCCTCCTTGCGGTGAAAGAACACTCAGGACACCTTCAGAGGCCGCTTTATTCGGGTCTCACACGACCGATTTCGGCGTTTGCCTTCGTCAGGTCATCTTGCCCCAAAATTGCGTGCTTCCCCTTCGTTGTTCTCAGGGTTTCTCTTCCAGGTAGTTATGAAGCCACGCCTGCCATCGGTCCCACCTACTTCAACCAATCACGGGGACTACCAGTCCCACAATGCTTCATGGAGGCAGTCCGATGTTGGGGGGAGTCATGCTGTTTTTCCGCGATTTTCACTCTGGCCCCCAAACTCTCGTAACCACAAGCTTCCCTGGCGCTTCAGCAGGAAACCCTGGACAGTCTCCAGCGCTCCACTCAGCAGTCTGAATTCGCCGCACCGCAGCAACCGCAGGGCACCAGGTAGGTTTGTGGTGGGTCACACTTTAACCAATGCCTTGGATAACTTCAAATTTTGAAAAGCTTCAACTTTTGCCAATGAGAAGTGTGTCCACTTGTATGAGAGGGTCCTGAGTCCACTCCATGGGCAGAGCGTAAACTATACATCCAACTTCTCCCTCCTTGCAGTGAAAGAACACTCAGGACACCTTACGGGATTTCAGAGGTCGCTTTATTCGGGTCTCACACGACCGGTTTCGGCGTTTGCCTTCATCAGGTGATCTTGCCCCAAAATTTGCGTGCTTCCCCTTCGTTGTTATCAGGGCTTCTCTTCCAGGTAGTTATGAAGCCACGCCTGCCATTGGTCCCACCTACTTCAGCCAATCACGGGGACTACCAGTCCCACAATGCTTCATGGAGGCAGTCCGATGCTGGGGGTGTCATGCTGTTTTTCCGCGATTTTCACTCTGGCCCCCAAACTCTCGTAACCACAAGCTTCCCCGGCGCTTCAGCGGGAAACCCTGGACAGTCTCCAGCGCTCCACTCAGCAGTCTGAGTTCGCCGCACCGCAGCAACCGCAGGGCACCAGGTAGGTTCTTGGCGGGTCACACTTTAACTAATGCCTTGGATAACTTCAAATTTTGAAAAACCTCAAATTTTGCCAATGAGAAGTGTGTCCACTTGTATGAGAGGGTCCTGAGTCCGCTCCATGGGCAGAGCGTAAACTATACATCCAACTTCTCCCTCCTTGCAGTGAAAGAACACTCAGGACACCTTACGGGATTTCAGAGGTCGCTTTATTCGGGTCTCACACGACCGGTTTCGGCGTTTGCCTTCGTCAGGTGATCTTGCCCCAAAATTGCGTGCTTCCCCTTCGTTGTTCTCAGGGCTTCTCTCCCAGGTGGTTATGAAGCCACGCATGCCATCGGTCCCACCTACTTCAGCCAATCACGGGGACTACCAGTCCCACAATGCTTCATGGAGGCAGTCCGATGCAGGGGGGAGTCATGCTGTTTTTCCGCGATTTTCACTCTGGCCCCCAAACTCTCGCAACCACAAGCTTCCCCGGCGCTTCAGCGGGAAACCCTGGACAGTCTCCAGCGCTCCACTCAGCAGTCTGAGTTCGCCGCACCGCAGCAACCGCAGGGCACCAGGTAGGTTCATGGCGGGTCACACTTTAACCAATGCCTTGGATAACTTCAAATTTTGAAAAACTTCAAATTTTGCCAATGAGAAGAGTGTCCACTTGTATGAGAGGGTCCTGAGTCCGCTCCATGGGCAGAGCGTAAACTATACATCCAACTTCTCCCTACTTGCGCTGAAAGAACACTCAGGACACCTTACGGGATTTCAGAGGTCGCTTTATTCGGGTCTCACACGACTGGTTTCGGTGTTTGCCTTCGTCAGGTGATCTTGCCCCAAAATTGCGTGCTTCCCCTTCGTTGTTCTCAGGGCTTCTCTTCCAGGTGGTTATGAAGCCACGCCTGCCATCAGTCCCACCTACTTCAGCCAATCACGGGGACTACCAGTCCCACAATGCTTCATGGAGGCAGTCCGATGCTGGGGGAGTCATGCTGTTTTTCCGCGATTTTCACTCTGGCCCCCAAACTCTTGTAACCACAAGCTTCCCCAGCGCTTCAGCGGGAAACCCTAGACAGTCACCAGCGCTCCACTCAGCAGTCTGAGTTCGCCGCACTGCAGCAACCGCAGGGCACCAGGTAGGTTCGTGGCGGGTCACACTTTAACCAATGCCTTGGATAACTTCAAATTTTGAAAAACTTCACATTTTGCCAATGAGAAGTGTGTTCACTTGTATGAGAGGGTCCTGAGTCCGCTCTGTGAGAAGTTGGCCTGGTATATGATGCTCACTAGTTCTAGTGATCACCTTGTACCATGCCAAGCAACCCTTTTGGTGCAGGTTGTAAAGTCAACCTTATAGACAAGCTATCCTAGGGGTAGCATGGACTAAGCAGTCTTAGGCTAAACTCTGTAAAGGCATGTGAAGCAAGCTGTTTTACCATACACAATCCCTTGAATACCAAATGAAAGGACACCACACAGATATATATTGAAAATATATATAGATTTATTTCTACAAATATCCCTGATACTCTTTATGAGCACAGAAGCAAATGCGTTAAAACAAAACACAGTTTAAATACACAAAAGTTGCACAATTATGGATGAGCCCTAGGGGCCACCTAAACCATATACTAAGAAAGTGGTATAAGAGATGCCACTTGGACAGGAAATAGGCCTAGGGCCTGGGGAATCGCTGGAGCTGTTCGGGACTAACAGTGAAGAAGTCGGGAAAGGCCCGCGGGACTCGGGTGCAGTGTTTAAAGTGCACGCACTCACCAATGCAAAGTCTATGGTGCTTAAAAAGTACAAAGTTAGTTAGAAAGGAACCTTCCGAGTGACCTAGAAGGATGAAACTTCAGACACAGACACTAGAGGTGTGTACCAGTGTGGGAACACCGGCGGAGCTGAGTTACCTCACCCACAGGAAGCGGGTGCATAGGGTCGAAGTAGTGTCGGGTTTCGTCACGCAGGTCGAGGGTGCTTGGAGCTGAAGATGCTGCAGGCGGCTCGATGTGAAGAGTTCAGGTGGATCCAAGGGTGGATCTGAAGAGGTGAAGACCTGAAAGCAGAGGGGACAATGTTCAAAGTCACTAGCCAGTGACTACCGTGGAACCAGAGTGGAACCAGGCGATGTTGGGTGCAAACAGGCGTCGAGGTGTAGCTTCTCTCTGCAGCCACGTGGACACGAGGGGTCGAAGACGTCCAGTACTCGGTCACGAGCTGTCCCACGCAGGCTTCTCGCTGTTGGCGGTGTCGGCAACTTGATTGAAGCAAACAGGCCTTGGCTAATGCAAGCCACGCAGGAATCAAAAAAGGCTTGTTACTCGGACGAGCAAGGTCAGAGATGGGGCTCCTTTTTACAGGAGCAAGGGCGAGTCTGGAGCAACCAGACCCGCAGTGTAGGTTGAAGGTTTCGTTGCCAAGATGGCCGCTAGCCACGTGGCAAGTGGCCGGGATGGTGCGTCGAGTGGCACGGTGCAAAAGGGCCCCACGCAGATCGTGGAGATGCTGGGAGGCTGATCTTTGGAGCAAGGGCTGCTCGAGGTTAGGGCTTCTCAAACCCCAAAGCACAGCATCGAGGGTGCCTCTGATGCTGCGCAGTCAGCGTTTCGGGGGTCTTCCAAGATGTCTGGTCCCACGTCTCTCGGTGCCTCCACGGGTCCCTTCTTTGCAGGGACTGTGGATCGGGCGGTGAGAAGTCTGTGAGTCTGGGTCTTGTCAGGCTCTGGGCTCGGGCTCCGGTGGGAGGCGTCGGCAAAGCAGACGTCGAGTTGCTGGTTGGTGCCTGTGTTCACAGGGTGGTCACTCCTTGGCCACAAGGGAGATTCTCTTCCGTCTTCTGTGCAGCAGAATGTCGAAGTCCAGTCTTCTTCTGTAATTCAAGTTGATTCAGGATGATCTGAAGTCTCAGGACACAGCTCCCACTCTTATTCGAATCTGGGGGGCCGGATCACCTACTAGGTCCATCCTCTGGGTGGAACCAGGAAGGGGGGTGGTTACACCCCCTTTCCTTTGTCCAGTTTCGCGCCAGGACTGGGGCTGGAAAGCCCCAGCACCGGTTTGAACTGGCCTATGCACAGGGACACCTTGTGTGCCCCAGGCATGTCTGATTCTTTTCAGCCCTGTCCTACCCAATACACAAAATCCTGTCTGGAGTGGTGCTAGCACCTCCCCAGGCAGGATACCCTTTGTCCAAGCTGCCCTCGCTGGAAGGACTCCCAGCAGCAGGAGGTCAGACTTGTGTCTGTGGTGGCAGCATCCATTTTGGGATGCTAAGGCTCTGTTTAACTTTAACCGGGTTCAGACTAGGTACATGTCGTGTCCCTCTAGAAGGGTGGAATGCTACCCCCGTCACCAGAACTGGCGAGGGGGTAGTATTCCAATTCGTATGACACCTTACTCGACATGTTTTGATAAAGCCAAACCCAAGATAGCATTTAACCGCGAGGTTCATAATGCACTTAAGAGTATATGGTATGGCAATATCATGAAACAGCTAAAGGACATGGTTCCGAAAGCTGCAGACAGGCTCAGCTCATGCCAGAGCACTATCTCACATATTTCCAAGCACTCTGCCTCCAGGATTGATGAGGCCTTCCATAGGAGTGACTGATAGGAACATAGGTGTCCATTTTAGGTTAGGTATAGGCATACTACACCTAAGTAAGGGGTGGTTACACCGACTTACCCCAGCTGAGTGATCAGCCAGTTGTGTCAAATATGGAGGCCAGGCCAGGGGTGGCATAATACATGCTGCAGCCCCTGGTAGTCCTTGGAAGCACCTATGCCCTGGGTACCTGGGTACACTGTTACAGGGGCCAATAAGGTGAACCAGTTCCAATTTCGTTATGCACCTAAAGTACATCGGTTACAATTTAGAGAGAGAACAGCAGGGTGTGGGTCTGATCAGCAGGCCCACAGCCACATTAAGTCATAAACCAGTGAAGCAAAAAGCAAAAATTTGGGGTGACCATAGGATAGCAGACCCTACTCTCCTACACAACCCCCCCCCCAAACGCAGGGACATTAGACTAACCTTGACCAGTTGTGCCTTCATGTTCAAAGTGGAAGTACCTGGAGAGACCATCTGCATTACCATGGTCAGTCCCTGGGCGGTGCTCCACTGTAAAGTCCATCCCCTGTAGGGAAATGGACCACCTGAGCAGTTTGGGGTTTTCACCCTTCATCTGATTAAGCCATAAGAGGGGCTTATGGTCGGTCTGAATCTTGAAGTGAGTGCCAAACAAGTATGGTCTCAACTTCTTCAGGGCCCACACCACAGCAAAGGCCTCCCTCTCAATGGCTGACCAACGTTTCTCTCTGGGGGTCAGCCTTCTGCTAATGAAAGCAATGGGCTGGTCTTGACCATCTACATTAAGTTGTGAAAGCACAGCTCCCACTCCCAACTCAGAAGCATCTGTTTGGACAATAAACTCTCTTGAGTAGTCAGGACTCTTCAGGATAGGTGCAGAGCACATGGCCTTCTTCAGGTCGTCAAATGCCTTTTGACAGTATTCTGTCCACTGAACCTTTTTGGGCATCTTCTTGGATGTCAGATCATTAAGAGGAGTCACAATGGACCCATAGTTCTTAACAAACTTCCTGTAGTACCCAGTCAGGCCCAAGAAAGCTCTGACCTGAGTCTGGGTAGTTGGAGGGGTCCAGTCCTTTATGGTCTGAATCTTACTCTCCAGTGGTTGAACTTGGCCTCCACCCACAAGGTGGCCCAAGTACACAACCTTACTCTGCCCTATCTGGCACTTGGTTGCCTTGATAGTGAGGCCTGCCTTTTGCAGAGCCTCTAGCACTTCCTTCAGGTGGACCAGGTGGTCCTCCCAGGTGGAGCTAAAGACAGCAATATCGTCCAGATATGCTGCGCAAAAGTCATCCAACCCAGTAAGGACTTGATTCACCAACCTTTGGAAGGTGGCAGGTGCATTTTTCAAACCAAAGGGCATCACCACAAACTGGTAATGCCCACTGGGGGTAGAAAATGCTGTCTTGGCCTTTGACTACTCAGCTAACCTGATTTGCCAGTAGCCAGCTGTCAAGTCAAATGTGCTCAAATACTTGGCAGAAGCCAATTTGTCTATGAGCTCATCTGCTCTTGGAATTGGGTGTGCATCTGTCCTGGTGACAGCATTGAGTCCTCTGTAATCCACACAGAACCTCATCTCTCTATTTCCATCTTTGGTGTGAGGTTTGGGGACCAGAACCACTGGGCTAGCCCAGGGGCTCTCTGAAGGCTCAATGACACCTAACTCCAGCATCTTTTGTACCTCAGCCTTGATACAGTCTCTGACATGCTCAGGCTGCCTGTAAATTTTGTTCTTTACAGGAAGACTATCACCAGTGTCCACCACATGGGTACACCAGTTAGTCTGACTGGGTGTCAGGGAGAACATATGTCGATATGACTGCAAAACCTGTCTACAGTCATGTTGCTGATGTTCAGTGAGGCTGCCATCTAAGGCCACACCATCAACTGAGCCATCTTCAGGGTTCTGAGTCAGCAGGTCTGGGAGAGGGTCACTCTCTTCCTCCTGCCCCTCATCTGTAGCCATGAGCAAGCCCATGTCTGCCCTGTCAACATATGCTTTCAGCCTGTTAACATGGAGCACCCTGTGGGGGCTCCTGGGAGTTCGTAGGTCCACCAAGTAGGTAACCTCTCCCTTTTTCTCCATGATTGTATGGGGTCCAGACCATCTGTCTTGGAGTGCTGCTGGGGCCACTGGCTCCAACACCCATACTTTCTGTCCAGGCTGGTACTCAGTCAGGACAGCCTTTTGGTCATGTCAGGCTTTCTGTAAGGCCTGGCTAGCCTCAAGGTTTTTGGAGGCCTTCTCCATATACTCAGCCATCCTGGAGCGGAGACCAAGTACATAGTCCACTATGTCTTGCTTGGGCTTTTTGAGAGGTAACTCCCATCCTTCCCTCACCAGACACAGGGGTCCCCTTACAGGATGTCCAAACAACAATTCAAAGGGGCTGAAGCCAACTCCTTTTTGTGAGACCTCTCTGTAAGCAAACAGAAGGCAGGGCAGAAGGATATCCCATCTTCGCCTGAGCTTCTCAGGTAATCCTTTGATCATGCCCTTTAGGGTCTTGTTGAATCTTTCAACAAGCCCATTGCATTGTGGATGATAGGGAGTGGTGAACTTATAGTTAACACCACACTCCTTCCACATAGCTGTCAAGTAACCTGACATGAAGTTTGCACCTCTATCAGATACTACCTCCTTAGGAAACCCCACTCTGGAGAAAACTCCAAGTAAGGCCCTGGCCACAACAGGAGCTGTTGTGGTCCTAAGGGTAATTGCCTCTAGGTACCTGGTGGCATGGTCCACCACCACCAGTATGAATCTGTGCCCAGATGCTGTAGGGGGATCCATTGGACCAACAATGTCAATCCCCACTCTTTCAAAGGGCACCCCCACCACAGGTAGTGGTATTAGGGGGGCCTTTGTGGTACCACCTGCTTTGCCACTTGCTTGGCAGGTTACACAGGAGCGACAAAATTCCTTTGTATCTTCTGACATGTGAGGCCAGTGAAAGTGACAGACAAGTCTGTCCCATGTTTTGTTCTGGCCTAGGTGTCCTGCTAAGGGAATATCATGTGCCAAGGTAAGAAGGAAGCCCCTAAATTGCAGAGGTATGACCAACCTCCTGGTTGTACCAGGCTTGGGGTCTCTACCCTCTGAATAAAGGAGCCCATCATCCCAATAAACCTTATGGGTACCTTGAGCATTCCCAGCAGCCTCAGCAGCAGCCTGCTGTCTGAGGGGTTCAAGAGAAGGACAGGATAACTGAGCCTGTCCCAAGTCTGCCCTAGAAGGTCCCCCTGTCCCCAGAAACTCAACCTGATCAGGTTCAAGCTCTATAGGGACAGTTCCTTCAGGGGTCTCAGAATCATCTTCCTGTGAAGGCTGATCCTCACTTGTAGGCATTTGGGAAGACACAGCCTTTGCCCTCCTGTTCCTTGTCTTGGAAGGTACTTGGTCCATTGTTCCAGGATCCAAGACCTGAGGTTCAGAGAGGCACTTTTTGGCCTGTGACCTGGTCACAGCAAGGACATGTGATGATATCCCTAACATCTCTGCATGAGTCCTGTACTCAACTTCTGACCATAGAGAGCTCTCCAGGTCATTGCCCAACAAACATTCTACTGGGAGATCAGCACTAACCACAACTCTTTTTAGGCCAGTTACCCCTCCCCAGGAAAAGTTAACAATTGCCACACTATGTGTAGTAGTGACATTGCTGGCATTGGTCACCAGGTAATTATCACCTGATATGTACTGTCCAGGGTCCACAAAGCTAGGCGTCACCATAGTGACACTGGCACATGTGTCCCTGTATGCTTGAGCCACTTTTTCATTGATTAAAGGCGTCTGTCTGTACTTGCCCAAATTATTGGGACTGACAGTAGGGGAAAAATCAATCTCCCCATCACAAATCAGAACAGCCTGTGTGGGAACTCTGACTAGGTCAGAATCTCCATCAGTTCCCAAGGTGATACCCACTACCCCCTTAGTCTGTGGTCCAACACTGCCAGCTGTACTAGTGGGTGCAGGTGCCTTAGGGGCTGCAGTGTTGGTGGCTCCACCCTTTTTACAATCACTTGTCCAGTGAGTGGTGTTTTTGCAAAAGCTACACCAGGGTTTTCTTTGACCTTCTTTCTTCTTCTTCTTGGAAGTTTGGGACCCACCCTCAGTATTAGTTTGGGGCCCTGTTGAAGACTTCTGGTCTTTAGCTTTCTGCTCCCCACCCTTCTGGTCTGTTTTCTTTGGGTCACCACCCTGGTTCTGGTTCTGGTTCTTTTGCTTAACTCTGGTTCTAACCCATTTGTCTGCCCTCTTTCCCAATTCTTGGGGAGAGGTTAGATCTGAGTCAACCAAATGTTGATGCAACTGCTGGGTCTGACAGTTATTTAAAATCTGTTCTCTCATAAGCAAATTGTACAATCCTTCATAGTCTGTAACCTTACTTCCCAGCAACCAGCCCTCCAGAGCCTTAGTGGCACATTCAACAAATTCAGACCAGTCCTGAGTCTGTGTCTTCTGGGTGTCTCTGAACATTAACCTGTACTGTTCAGTGGTTAAGCCTAACCCATCAATCAGAGCACTCTTCAGGACCAGGTAGTTTCTAGACTCCCCATCACTAACTGTGAGGAGTCTGTCTCGGCCTCTACCTTCAAAGGAGAGCCACACGATTGCTGCCCACTGTTCCTGAGGGACCTGCTGTACTTTGCAAGCTCTCTCAAGTGCAGTCATCCACTTGTGGATATCATCCCCAGCTTTGTAGGGGGGCACAATCTTACTCAGGTTTCTATTGTCATAGGACCTGTTTTTATCCCTAGGGATAGTGCTGCCACCAGTGGAATCTAATCCACTCTCTCTAGGCTGCCTTGCTCTAGCAAGTTTCTCTTTGGCCAGGGCAACTTCTAATTCTTGTCTCTGGATCCTAAGTTCAGCCTCTCTCATTTTGGCCTCATGTTCCCTTCTCTGAGGGCTGGTGAACTCCCTTCTGGAGTTACCATGAGAACCTTTAGAAACATGGGAGGTATTGGACTCACCTGAGTGATTCCTCCTCCTCCTATGCTCCTGGTTAAGTCCATTTGGGGGTCTGAATGGGTTGGACCCACCTTCAGTCCCAAATAAGCTTAAGTTAGCCTGGTTAAGCCTGCTGACTAACACCTGGCTATCTCCATCATCAGAATCACTTTCTTCTACCTCCTCCCCATCTTCTTCATCAGGCTGAGTATTCCCAGTGGTCTGGTCTTCCTCATCTAACTGGATGACAGGGGCAGGGGCATCAGGGCTATCATCTTCAGTGGGGGATCCTTCATCTCCAGTCCCTGAGGGGCCTGGTTTGGAGTTCCTTAGAGCTTCAGACTGGTCTAACAGCTCTCTGAGGTGTCCTGCTGTAGGAGAAGGACCTGTTTTGATTCCTCTCATGGAACACAGTTGCCTCAGTTCCTTAAATGGAAAGGTAGCAAATTTGGATGGTGCCCTTGGAGGGTCACTCTCAACAGAGGTGGTTCCATTGGATCTCTCTGCTCCAGACATTGCTCTAGTGTGGTGGATGTGTTGCAATCTACCTACACTGGTGTTTTCCTACAAAACCTATCTAGTAGTTGTAGTCAGGGTGTGCTACTCCCTATCCTCTACAACAACTAAGTTCAGTAGAACTTAAGTATATCTAGTCTTGTTTTAGTGTACCTATCAGGTACCTGTATGATCTTTCAAATGATATTTTCAAAGATTGTAATGGTAAAACAACAGCAAGCTCAAATCCCAATCCGCTGCTCACCAATGTGAGAAGTTGGCCTGGTATATGATGCTCACTAGTTCTAGTGATCACCTTGTACCATGCCAAGCAACCCTTATGGTGCAGGTTGTAAAGTCAACCTTATAGACAAGCTATCCTAGGGGTAGCATGGACTAAGCAGTCTTAGGCTAAACTCTGTAAAGGCATGTGAAGCAAGCTGTTTTACCATACACAATCCCTTGAATACCAAATGAAAGGACACCACACAGATATATATTGAAAATATTTATAGATTTATTTCTACAAATATCCCTGATACTCTTTATGAGCACAGAAGCAAATGCGTTAAAACAAAACACAGTTTAAATACACAAAAGTTGCACAATTATGGATGAGCCCTAGGGGCCACCTAAACCATATACTTAGAAAGTGGTATAAGAGATGCCACTTGGACAGGAAATAGGCCTAGGGCCTGGGGAATCACTGGAGCTGTTCGGGACTAACAGTGAAGAAGTCGGGAAAGGCCCGCGGGACTCGGGTGCAGTGTTTAAAGTGCACGCACTCACCAATGCAAAGTCTATGGTGCGTAAAAAGTACAAAGTTAGTTAGAAAGGAACCTTCCGAGTGACCTAGAAGGATGAAACTTCAGACACAGACACTAGAGGTGTGTACCAGTGTGGGAACACCGGCGGAGCTGAGTTACCTCACCCACAGGAAGCGGGTGCATAGGGTCGAAGTAGTGTCGGGTTTCGTCACGCAGGTCGAGGGTGCTTGGAGCTGAAGATGCTGCAGGCGGCTCGATGTGAAGAGTTCCGGTGGATCCAAGGGTGGATCTGAAGAGGTGAAGACCTGAAAGCAGAGGGGACAATGTTCAAAGTCACTAGCCAGTGACTACCGTGGAACCAGAGTGGAACCAGGCGATGTCGGGTGCAAACAGGCGTCAAGGTGTAGCTTCTCTCTGCAGCCACGTGGACACGAGGGGTCGAAAACGTCCAGGAGTTGGTCACGAGCTGTCCCACGCAGGCTTCTCGCTGTTGACGGTGTCGGCAACTTGATTGAAGCAAACAGGCCTTGGCTAATGCAAGCCACGCAGGAATCGAAAAAGGCTTGTTACTCGGACCAGCAAGGTCAGAGCAGGGGCTCCTTTTTACAGGAGCAAGGGCGAGTCTGGTGCAAGCAGACCCGCAGTGTAGGTTGAAGGTTTCGTCGCCAAGATGGCCGCTAGCCACGTGGCAAGTGGCCGGGATGGCGCGTCGAGTGGCACGGTGCAAAAGGGCCCCACGCAGATCGTGGAGATGCTGGGGGGCTGATCTTTGGTGCAAGGGCTGCTCGAGGTTAGGGCTTCTCAAACCCCAAAGCACAGCATCGAGGGTGCCTCTGATGCTGCGCAGTCAGCGTTTCGGGGGTCTTCCAAGATGTCCGGTCCCACGTCTCTCGGTGCCTCCACGGGTCCCTTCTTTGCAGGGACTGTGGATCGGGCGGTGAGAAGTCTGGGAGTCTGGGTCTTGTCAGGCTCTGGGCTCAGGCTCCGGTGGGAGGCGGCGGCAAAGCAGACATCGAGTTGCTGGTTGGTGCCTGTGTTCACAGGTGGTCACTCCTTGGCCACAAGGGAGATTCTCTTCCGTCTTCTGTGCAGCAGAATGTCGAAGTCCAGTCTTCTTCTGTATTTCAAGTTGATTCAGGATGATCTGAAGTCTCAGGACACAGCTCCCACTCTTATTCGAATCTGGGGGGCCGGATCACCTACTAGGTCCATCCTCTGGGTGGAACCAGGAAGGGGGGTGGTTACACCCCCTTTCCTTTGTCCAGTTTCGCGCCAGGACTGGGGCTGGAAAGCCCCAGCACCGGTTTGAACTGGGCTATGCACAGGGACACCTTGTGTGCCCCAGGCATGTCTGATTCTTTTCAGCCCTGTCCTACCCAATACACAAAATCCTGTCTGGAGTGGTGCTAGCACCTCCCCAGGCAGGAAACCCTTTGTCCAAGCTGCCCTCGCTGGAAGGACTCCCAGCAGCAGGAGGTCAGACTTGTGTCTGTGGTGGCAGCATCCATTTTGGGATGCTAAGGCTCTGTTTAACTTTAACCGGGGTTCAGGCTAGGTACATGTCGTGTCCCTCTAGAAGGGTGGAATGCTACCCCCGTCGCCAGAACTGGCGAGGGGGTACTATTCCAATTCATATGACACCTTACTCGACATATTTTGATAAAGCCAAACCCAAGATAGCATTTAACCGCGAGGTTCATAATGCACTTAAGAGTATATGGTATGGCAATATCATGAAACAGCTAAAGGACATGGTTCCGAAAGCTGCAGACAGGCTCAGCTCTTGCCAGAGCACTATCTCACATATTTCCAAGCACTCTGCCTCCAGGATTGATGAGGCCTTCCATAGGAGTCACTGATAGGAACATAGGTGTCCATTTTAGGTTAGGTATAGGCATAATACACCTAAGTAAGGGGTGGTTACACCGACTTACCCCCGCTGAGTGATCAGCCAGTTGTGTCAAATATGGAGGCCAGGCCAGGGGTGGCATAATACATGCTGCAGCCCCTGGTAGGCCTTGGAAGCACCTATGCCCTGGGTACCTGGGTACACTGTTACAGGGGCCAATAAAGTGAACCAGTTCCAATTTCGTTATGCACCTAAAGTACATGGGTTACAATTTAGAGAGAGAACAGCAGGCTGTGGGTCTGATCAGCAGGCCCACAGCCACATTAAGTCATAAACCAGTGAAGCAAAAAGCAAAAATTTGGGGTGACCATAGGATAGCAGACCCTACTCTCCTACACGCTCCATGGGCAGAGCGTAAACTATACATCCAACTTCTCCCTCCTTGCGGTGAAAGAACACTCAGGACACCTTACAGGATTTCAGAGGTCGCTTTATTCGGGTCTCACACGACCGGTTTCGGCGTTTGCCTTCGTCAGGTGATCTTGCCCCAAAATTGCGTGCTTCCCCTTCGTTGTTCTCAGGGCTTCTCTCCCAGGTGGTTATGAAGCCACGCCTGCCATCGGTCCCACCTACTTCAGCCAATCACGGGGACTAGCAGTCCCACAATGCTTCATGGAGGCAGTCCGATGTTGGGGGGAGTCATGCTGTTTTTCCGCTATTTTCACTCTGGCCCCCAAACTCTCGTAACCACAAGCTTCCCTGGCGCTTCAGCGGGAAACCCTGGACAGTCTCCAGCGCTCCACTCAGCAGTCTGAGTTCGCCGCACCGCAGCAACCGCAGGGCACCAGGTAGGTTTGTGGCGGGTCACACTTTAACCAATGCCTTGGATAACTTCAAATTTTGAAAAACTTCAAATTTTGCCAATGAGAAGTGTGTCCACTTGTATGAGAGGGTCCTGAGTCCGCTCCATGGGCAGAGCGTAAACTATACATCCAACTTCTCCCTCCTTGCGGTGAAAGAACCCTCAGGACACCTTACGGGATTTCAGAGGTCGCTTTATTCGGGTCTCACACGACCGGTTTCGGCGTTTGCCTTCGTCAGGTGATCTTGCCCCAAAATTGCGTGCTTCCCCTTCGTTGTTCTCAGGGCTTCTCTTCCAGGTGGTTATGAAGCCACGTCTGCCATCGGTCCCACCTACTTCAGCCAATCACGGGGACTACCAGTCCCACAATGCTTCATGGAGGCAGTCCGATGCTGGGGGGAGTCATGCTGTTTTTCCGCGATTTTCACTCTGGCCCCCAAACTCTCGTAACCACAAGCTTCCCCGGCGCTTCAGCGGGAAACCCTGGACAGTCTCCAGCGCTCCACTCAGCAGTCTGAGTTCGCCGCACCGCAGCAACCGCAGGGGACCAGGTAGGTTCGTGGCGGGTCACACTTTAACCAATGCCTTGGATAACTTCAAATTTTGAAAAACCTCAAATTTTGCCAATGAGAAGTGTGTCCACTTGTATGAGAGGGTCCTGAGTCCGCTCCATGGGCAGAGCGTAAACTATACATCCAACTTCTCCCTCCTTGCGCTGAAAGAACACTCAGGACACCTTACGGGATTTCAGAGGTCGCTTTATTCGGGTCTCACACGACTGGTTTCGGTGTTTGCCTACGTCAGGTGATCTTGCCCCAAAATTGCGTGCTTCCCCTTCGTTGTTCTCAAGGCTTCTCTTCCAGGTGGTTATGAAGCCACGCCTGCCATCAGTCCCACCTACTTCAGCCAATCACGGGGACTAACAGTCCCACAATGCTTCATGGAGGCAGTCCGATGCTGGGGGGAGTCATGCTGTTTTTCCGCGATTTTCACTCTGGCTCCCAAACTCTCGTAACCACAAGCTTCCCCAGCGCTTCAGCGGGAAACCCTGGACAGTCTCCAGCGCTCCACTCAGCAGTCTGAGTTCGCCGCACTGCAGCAACCGCAGGGCACCAGGTAGGTTCATGGCGGGTCACACTTTAACCAATGCCTTGGATAACTTCAAATTTTGATAAACTTCAAATTTTGCCAATGAGAAGTGTGTCCACTTGTATGAGAGGGTCCTGAGTCCGCTCCATGGGCAGAGCGTAAACTATACATCCAACTTCTCCCTCCTTGCGGTGAAAGAACACTCAGGACACCTTACGGGATTTCAGAGGTCGCTTTATTCGGGTCTCACACAACCGGTTTCGGCGTTTTCCTTCGTCAGGTGATCTTGCCCCAAAATTGCGTGCTTCCCCTTCGTTGTTCTCAGGGCTTCTCTTCCAGGTGGTTATGAAGCCACGCCTGCCATCGGTCCCACCTACTTCAGCCAATCACGGGGACTACCAGTCCCACAATGCTTCATGGAGGCAGTCCGATGCTATATATATATATATATATATTACCTACTGGCGATAGCCAGTAGGTATATATAGTTAGGATTTTTTCTCTATGGGATTTCTGAAAATTCTATGTCTAATAACTTTGGCGTTTGTGGACGGAATTGGCTGAAATTTTCAGGAAAATAGCACATTCTGTTTCTGAGCAGCCCCTCAGGGGGGGTTTCGTTCAGGGGGGGCCGAGAAAAAAGGGGGGTCCCAAAACGTGTTTTTAACATTGAGTTTTCCATAGGGCGGTTGGCCTCACTTTTAGCTCGAACGGCTGAATGGATTTCCACAAAACTTGGCAAAATTGTAGGGACTGGTAGCCCGATGTCCCTTTGCTATGTCTCAAGAGATATGCTCCAGTGGTTTTTACGAAAATTAACTTTGAAAAATATATATTGGGCTACATTGGGCTATATATATGTTGGAGCCCAAATGTAGCCCAATGTAGCCCAATGTAGCCCAATGTAGCCCAAAGATGGCCACCAGAGACAAAAGAGCCCAAATGTAGCCCAAATATCAGCCAGATGTAGCCCAACTATAGCCCAGTGACAGAATGTCCCAGAGTGTTCTAAAGAACAACTAGAGCGCTAACAGTCTTACTTATGACAAAAGTATGGCACACCTGAAGTCATCTTGATTGGAATAAAGTGTTAACACTTAAAACATTTAATTTGCAAAGGAACAAAATGAGGGGGTTCATTTTGCCATAGAAATGTCATATATATATATTACCTACTGGCGGTCGCCAGTAGGTATATATAGTTAGGATTTTTTTCCTATGGGATTTTTGAAAATTCTATGTTGAATAACTTTGGCGTTTGAGGACGGAATTGGCTGAAATTTTCTGGAAAATGGAACATTTTGTTTCTGAGCAGCCCCTGAAAATGTGGTGGGGTTTCGTCAAGCGGGGGCCGAGAAAAAAGGGGGGTCCCAAAACGTGTTTTTAACATTGAGTTTTCCATAGGGCGGTTGGACTCACTTTTAGCTCGAACGGCTGAATGGATTTCCACGAAACTTGGCAAAATTGTAGGGACTGGTAGCCCAATGTGCCTTTGCTATATCTCAAGATATATGCTCCAGTGGTTTTTACGAAAATTAACTTTGAAAAATATATATTGGGCTACATTGGGCTATATATATGTTGGAGCCCAAATGTAGCCCAATGTAGGCCAATGAAGCCCAATGAAGCCCAATGTAGCCCAAAGATGGCCGCCAGAGACAAAAAAAACAAATGTAGCCCAAATATCAGCCAGATGTAGCCCAACTATAGCCCAGTGACAGAATGTCCCAGAGTGTTTTAAAGAACAACTAGAACGCTAACAGTCTTACTTATGACAAAAGTATGGCACACCTGAAGTCATCTTGATTGGAATAAAGTGGTAACACTTAATACATTTAATTTGAAAAGGAACAAAATAAGGGGTTTCATTTTGCCATAGAAATGTTATATATATATATATATATATATATATATATATATAATATATATATAATATATATATATATATATATATATATATATATATATATATATATATATATATATATATATATATATATATATATTCACTGAAAAAACCATAGGTTATAGACCATATATAGTTAGGAATTAGCATTTACAAAACCTTGAAAATTCACTGAAAAAACCATAGGTTATAAACCATATATAGTTAGGAATTAGCATTTAAAAAACCTTACTTTACTCACACAAAACCATTGAAATTCCATATATAGTTAGTTGTACTAACTATATATCGCGCACCCGCAATCCACTGCTTATCATGTCACATATTACATCATTCATGACATGGTCAGTGACATCACTGATGACATCACTGATGACATCTCAAATGACATCACTGATGACATCACTGATGACATCTCAAATGACATCACTGATGACATCACTGATGACAACATCCAGTGACTGTATGTTTCTGTAAAGTTAAAATATGTCTTACATATTGAAGAATGAGTGGATGTAGAAGTGTCTGAACAAAGGATTTAGTAGGTGCATGACTGACTGTATGGGTGAGTGATTAAATGTGTCTCACTGAGTGCATGGGTTAGTGACTAAACTGTCTCAATTTGTGCATCATTATGTCTGTTGTTCTGTAAACTGCTGCATGTGTTGATCAGTAGCTATATGATTAACTATATGGGTTATTGATTGGTTGCCCAAGTATTTGTATGGGAGACTGAGAGTGTGTATGGGTGGCTGGGAGGTGTATGACTCTCTGCATAGATGTATGGGTTCAAAAGTGCATGTGGAAACAGCTGTATGGGCGGTTGACTGTGTGCATGACTGTATTGGTGAGTGAATAGATATCTCAGTGCTACATGTCAAAGTAAGTACATATGTAAAATACAGTACATGTGAGAGTTGACATATATAAATAACTGTGCATAAGTGCCAGTGAATGTGTGAGTGGCTGTATGGATCATTGTGAACTTGTATCCAGGATTGTATAAGTGAGTAAATATGTTTTAGTATATGTTTGAATAAGTAAGGTGTGTTTAACTGTATAGTTAAGGAAATGGAGGTGTGATTGATTGTTTGCATGACTGACTAGGTGTGTGTGTAACTTCATGGATGAGTGACAATCTGTGAGTCTGTGTTTACACTGAGTGTATCTAAGGTTATATTAGAGTCTGAAGAGGTTCATCGTATTATCACATGAATGATGTCATCAGTGATGTGATCAGTAATGTCAAATGAGATGTCATCAGTGATGTCATCAGTGATGTCATTTGAGTTGTCATCAGTGATGTCATCAGTGATGTCATTTGAGATGTCATCAGTGATGTCATCAGTGATGTCACTGACCATGTCATGAATGATGTAATATGTGACATGATAAGCAGGGGATTGCGGGTGCGCGATATATAGTTAGTACAACTAACTATATATGGAATTTCAATGGTTTTGTGTGAGTAAAGTAAGGTTTTTTAAATGCTAATTCCTAACTATATATGGTTTATAACCTATGGTTTTTTCAGTGAATATATATATATGTATATTCACTAACAAAACCATAGGTTTCACACATGTTATAGTTAGCTGGACATTTCACTCATACAAAACCATTGAAATTCCCCCATTATAGATAGTTTAGCTAACTATAACTCGCGCGCCCGCAATGCACTGCTGATGACGTCACATATTACATCACTCATGACTGATACAGATATTTACATATTGAAACATACTCGCTAATACATGTATTCACTAAGATGCAATCAATTTGACAAAACAAATCATCCATTTAGACACTTATTTACCCATTTATTTTTCCATCGACCTTTAGATATACATATATAAACAATATTTTTTTTCAGAAAGACACACATTCACAGTGATGTCATCAGTGATGTCATTTGAGATGTCATCAGTGAAGTCATGAGTGATGTCACTGACCATGTCATGAGTGATGTTATATGTGACGTCATCAGCAGTGCATTGTGGGCATGCGAGTTATTGTCCCCGCGGTCCCAGCCGGCTCCCCGCATCCTGCGGGAGCCGGCATTGCTTTTCTACATAGGGAACAACTAATATGCTGCTCCCCATGTAGAAAAGCAATTGACTTTCATTTTTGGAAGAGAGAGTCTTCCAAAAAACAGCAGTTTTCTATGGTAGGGCGGGAGCCTCGCGGATCCCGCCCTACCATAGCAAACTACAGTGTACCGGGGATAGGCAACGCAGGACACTGCAGGAGCCGGCCCTGGGGGGTGGCATACCCCAGGGCCACCACAAGGCTCCATGAGGGGGGCCGCGCCACCCCCTCGCAACATTGAAAAGCCCCGGGGGTGGTGGTCCCCGTGGCATCTGTCACGGACCCCCCTATTTTGAATATTAGAGCCCCGGGAGGTGGCGGTCCCCAGGGCGTGTGGGAGGGGCTTGAGCCCACCACACAGTTTTTTAAAATTTATTTTAGAAGCCCTGGGGGTGGCGGTCCCCGGGGCTGTGGGTGAGCCATGAGCTTCCCGCATACGTAATGTGAAAGCCCCGGGGGTGGTGGTCCCCAGGGGTGGGGTGCCACTCTGGGGCCCCCATTATTATAAAACACATTCCCCCTTGGACTTGGCTCCCCCAGGGGCTAATTAGAGTTAAAGCGCGGAAGACCGCGCTTCGGTTTTTTGGGGGGTTTGGCAGGATACGCGTATCCTATGTGCATCCCCTGATTTAAAAAAAGAAACCTCTAGGGGTTGCTTTTAATCATTTCAGGTTGGCTTGAGTTGGTATTTTACCAATTCAAAGCTGTAATATTGTGCCTGGAGTGATAAATGGCTTTTGTTATTTGACAGCTCGGCAAGGACTGCACTGTACTAGTCCTATGCTTAAAGACTTTGCTGTTTAAATGGCGAAAGACTTTGTCATTTTCTATCTCGGCATGGATAGCGCTGTCTAATCCTATGCTAAAAAACTTTGATAGAAAAACAGACATTTGAGGTGAGCAGATCTAGAGTGTCGCTGGTGTTGAGAGTGCTCTGAAAGGAGCTGCTTTCCACCTAAACTGAGACCTACCCAGAGTTCTCTCCTTCTTTTTTGCATAATTTATGCGTCACTCTATGGGTTTTGTTTTGATATATATATATATATATATAAAACAAGCCCCTAATGAATTTGACATGACAAGTGAAGCGGGCACTGAGGAAAGCCGTCAGGCTGAAACGCGTCTGCCCAGCGTTTCACCGTATTTTACAGGACTGTTTGACCTTAGCCTGGAGAGTAATAAATCGAATTCAAGCCTCTGAGCATGTGTCGGACCCATTTTTTATTGGGGATTGGTGTGTATGTGTAAGCGGTTACAGGCACCGCTAGACCGGCACGCCCTTTTGATCTGGAGCTTCGCGCAACGCCTGTGCAGTTTGGTGGAGTGTGGAAAGACACAGCACAACGCCCCCCCCGAAGGTCAAAGACACTCACCGGAGTCCGAGGCCGCATGGGGAAAAAGGAAGCAGCTGATTGCTGTTTGAAGAGGCTTGAGTTGATTCTGTCATCTTTACTCCTTGCTCAGACCGCCGTGGGAGAAGTGCTTTCTGTGGCCAGCAGACGTTGGAACACCACATGGTGTAGGGTAAAGCTGCTCACTGTACCAGCATCCACTAACAGGGAGCATGGAAAAGCCGACATGGATCTGAGCAGGACTGACAAGGCTGGAAGTTGTTGTGGGCGTGCCAGAGTGTTTGTTCCATTGAGCGAACACATCAGGAGTCATTAAAAACAAGCCCCAAATGAATTTGACAGGACAAGTGAAGCGGGCACTGAGGAAAGCCGTCAGGCTGAAACGCGTCTGCCCAGCGTTTCACCGTATTTTACAGGACTGTTTGACCTTAGCCTGGAGAGTAATAAATCGAATTCAAGCCTCTGAGCATGTGTCGGACCCATTTTTTATTGGGGATTGGTGTGTGTATATATATATATATATATATATATATATATAAATATATATATATATATATATATATATATATAAACGCCGTAATGATTGCCACAGACACGTTAGTAGACTCTTCAGCAACACGTTTTACTGTGACAAGACCGGCAGGGTGTCAGGAACACTCTACGCGTTTCTGGATATATATATATGTGCAACTTACTTCTGATGTAAATAATGCCGCAGGCAAAGTAAAAAATAAATAATTAAACAATTGTAAGCATCACTTATCAGCCTATGCCATCTCAATATCCTTCTAACAGTCCAGAATGTCAACTCAGTGGTGCATGTCCTGCTTCTGGATGCAGAAGACCCAAGTGTGGTTGCACCTGCTGCACTACACTCTCCTCCAGCTCTGGCTCTGCCATTTTGAGTCCCTTGCTGGACATGCTGCCAGTGCGAACCTGAAGGGGTTTTTCGGGTGCTGTGCTTAAAACACAAAAAGTCACTCCCGTCTCTGAAAAATGATTGTGCATGGTAGCTGGCACGCCCAGACACTGGGTATTACAGCATCCACCTCATCCTCATTGCCTGCCTCAGCCAAAGCTGTGGTACTCAAGAATAACAAAAAACATAATTGAAACAGATTAAAGACATGACTGTGGAAAGGAGACAAAAAATTGAAAAGAAAGTTGAACAATGGCTGAGATGGGCAGGAATGTGACGGGTGGGTGTCGATGGGCCAAGAAACACTCCTAATGAAGGAGCAGGCTAGAGTCAAAGCACCAGCACTTTATTGCAGCCAAGTTGTGATACATTTATCACCTCATTCACAAACTGTGTTTACAGCCCATAACACCAGTTTACACACGATAGCAGCCGCAAAAAACATTGCCACAGATGACCCTGAAAACTATCGCTAATGAGATGCAGAGTAGGCATTCCCATGCAAAAAGCCGGGAAAACACCACTCCACAAAATTCTCAAGGATCAGCCACATCGGCGAAAAGACCACGAAACATGTGATAATGCACGTTAGAGCAGGAAATTAACACCTGCTCTGACCTGGTGTAAAGTGGGACAGCAGCCTGCATCACAAAAGGGGGCCCGGCCGACAGCCAAACCTGAAGACCAACATATGCCAGGAAGCCACTGGACAAGCAGACTGTACACACCAAGAGGGCTACAACACCCACCGCCACCCCCCGGAACACCCCCAACCCCCCGGACAACCACCGCCCCCCTCCCCGGACCAACACTGAGGCAGCGCAGAAAAAGACAGCGACCCTCCGAAAATGCACCAACGTCACAGACCCAACACCAGAGAATGTCATTGCCCACTATATGCTTAAAGGGACAACCCTCCTCCGCAACCTGATCACTGTTGCCCACAGGCTGGCGTTTCCAACACAGCGGGCAACCAACATCTCACTGCAGACAACGCTGCTGGCAATGCTGCATATGTTGGCCTCTGGTGCCCTTCAACCAACATCCACCCGAGATGGAGGAGGCACACAGCCAGGCCAATGCAAGTCCCCCACAACGGTCAAGGATGACACCATCAGCTTGGAACCCCACTATCTATACTTTACACACACTGCGCAGGAACAGCCGGAGACCAAGCAAAGCCTGTACGCCACAGCTGGCTTCCTGCACGTGTCAGGGGGAATTGACTGCACACATGTCCTACTAGTGGTCCCTGGCAACACTGCACACAATAAGGGCACATCACAAACTCACATACAACATACACACCCACCAGACACAACAACAGAACTCACTGTGGGAACCTGGGCCAGCCATGTGCATGAGCCATCAACGGCATGGCACCTCAGACACACAATAGCAGAATGCCGTCAGAGGTGGGGACCAGGCATGTGCAGAGGAGGCATGGGACCATTGAATGAGAATGTACACAATGCCAAGTGTGGCGTGGATGTGCTGGCCAGACTGCAGTATGCACACCACACACATATCCATGTCGACACACACCGCTGATGTTTGGAGCATAGTGGACAGTGGACACAATCATGTCACCCCAACCAGTGCAGAAGATCACAGAAATGTAGCTTGTGATGTCCCCCCCGTAAGCGTGAGCGGAGTGGACTGGCCCTTCGTACGCCAGGCTAGCGTAGGGGTGTGAATAAAAGGCACGTAGCTCTGGGTGTGGCCCTCTTCCAGAATGCCCAATGTCCCTGCCAGAGCGGCTCCTCTCACCCTGCCACAAGGTCCACGCTGGTGGCGGTGTTGCCTGGGATCCTGTGCGCCTGCTGCACTCAGAGCCACTGGTCCCCGAAGCCGTCATGGCCGCCCCTGCGCATGAAGGCCGCACTGCTGACCTGCAAACACCGGCATGTGTCAAAGAGGGCCCACCACATGCCGGTGCAAGCTCCAGGCCTAATGCCGGCCGACCTTGGCAGACTCCTCAGACGGATGTATGACGTTACAACGCATACTTTTACATCACATGCCTTTACAACGCGGTTTTTACATCGCATACCTTTACAACGCATAGCGCTTTGGGGTGCTGGATAGTGAATAGTTTAATTTACTATTCCAACTCCAGTCCCCGTGGACATTAGGGAAGGTGTTGGACAGTAAATTAAACGTATTCCCTATCCTAGAGCGCCCCCCAGCGCAATGCGTTGTAATGGTTTGCGTTGTAAAAGTTGCGTCTTAAAGGCACTGCGTGGTAAAAGTTGCGTTGTAAAGGATGTTTCCCCCTCAGACCATCACGGCCTCCACAACACAGGCCCACGGAACTCCTTTCCCATTGATGTACTCCACCGGCATACACATGGGCGTAGGAAGTGTGGGGGACGCGGGGGACATATCCCCCCCAGATTTTCTAGTGGGGGGGACATGGGGGACAGGGGTGGGGAGGACGAGGGGACAAAAGAACTTCCCCTCTCCTTTCTATTAGTTGCAGGGCCTTTGACACGTAAAATCACTAGTGCTTTGATGTGCCAATGGCCCTGTACTTGACCTGTGACTTTCCCTTTTGTGTGCTGCAATAATTTCACACCTCGTTCCCGCCACGCTGGCTGCCTTCAGTCTGCACTTCAGGACAAAGGGAGAGAAGTAGTTTGTTTATTGCTGTCTGCATCCTGCCCTTCCCAAGCCCCGACCTGACCGTACCGGTGCAATTCAGTCACTCAAAGGCTGCTGTTTTGCTTAAATGTTTATTTTAAGCAGTTGAAACCCACCCTGGAACATGAGAACAAATTAGCATTAGTCGTACTCTAAGCACACATCTTGGGTTACGTTGTGATAGATGTGTTAGTCTGTCCTAATACTTACACAAATAATTGAAATACCACTATATTGTCTTATTTATTTTATAGCGCTACTCAACCCCATCCTGGGTGTCGGAGCTCTTTACATCACTCATACACATTATACTTTGACAATAAAACGTGTGTGTAAGTCATTTTACAGGATGTGTTACATATGATAGTGAGGGTTAAAAGGTGTAGGAGTCACGTGTGCTTTACTTCATAGGTTACAGTGCTATATTCGAAAGATTACAATGTATGAAACGCAAGCACTTAAAGGATCTCTTTGTTAAATGCAGTAACCCACTTACCCAGCTGCATAAAAAAAAAATCTGTCGTCTGTGTCTCACATGATGTGCTTTGTGGGAGACATATTAACCCTTTATGCTACTCTGATTCAAAACTTGGACTAGACAAAATCCATGTCACTCCAGCAAGTGCATTAACCTCCAGAATTATTTTACCATTATTTCCTCTGATTTACTGGATACATAAAAATCTCTGCAGCAGGTCGCTTAGCCCCATAAGATATTTTAAAATGCAGTTTTTGCAACCAATTAAGCATAACATATTTACTGGCACATTTCTCCTTGTTGTCGATTTCTTTCTGGCAGAGTATGAATAAATAAAGGTCTAAGTGGAGGCCTAGATCTTGCGCCAGTGTTGCATCACTTTTTTTGACTCAGCTCCGACGCAAAATCTTACTTTTTAAATACTGTAATGCGCTCACATGTACTCATGATAGACCTGCTTAACATATGTGAGGTCATAGAATCTGATGTAATTTTGTGTGATATCACTTCCTGCGAGGTCACGTGCGATGTCACACACTGTGATGTCACTTACAATGACACACAAGAATCCTTCAAAATAATCAGGTAAGTAGCACAAATATACACTGGTCTCCATGGGGAGACCAAACCATGAACTAAGAAAGTGGAATGCAAACTACAAAGCGTAACAGAACTTGGATCAGAAGTCTCAGAGTTGCTAGGGACACAAGGAACCACCCAATGTAAGTGCCCAGGAACCCCCGGTGGCAGTGCAAAGTTGAAACACAGCTGCGTGCCCAATGGAAGTCAACTGAGAAGTTGCAGTTGCAATTTTGAAGTAGAAGAACCCTTCCCGGAGGACCCCGGAGAGACCCTTTGTAAGACTGGAGGTTGGAGATGCCCCGGGAACCAGGTTACTTGCATCAGGGAAGCATAGGGGGTGATGTGACGTTGGAACCTGCCTTAGACAAAAATGGAAGACTCCGAAGATGATACCTTTGGGGAGGCCTGTGAAGGAGTCCAGTGGAATCCAAGAGTTGATTTTTTGAAGAAGAGAACCTGCAAATAGAGGCAACAGAGTCTATGCCACTCAGAAGTGACCAGGAGGCACAGAAGCACAAGGCCCACCGATGACAGGAGGTTGAAGAGTGAAGACAGTGACATTGTTGCTGCAGCTGTGAGGACCAGGCAGCGCTGAGGAAGGCCAGGAGCCAAGCATGAGCTGTCCCATATCAGGTTTCAGGTTTTGGTGTTCAGGTGAATGTATGTCGATACAACGCGAACCAAAACAAAGTATACTTTAACAACGTTGTTTTTAGTTTGCATGTACAGTTACTACGCAATTTATAATTGCGGGTACCATTAGTTTGCATTTCTTTGCAAATGCATTAAAAGTGCCATTACATCGGATTGAAATACACCGCATGGTTTAACATCGCATTTTTTCTTTTTATGAACACCCAAACACTTAGAAACTTAATAAAATGTTTAAATGAAAATAAAATAAACACCCCAAAACTAGGCTAAATACTTAATGCAAATACACTACCCTACACAACACAAACTTCACAACACTACTCTAATCCCTCAAACACTACCCCCAGCACGACCCTACCCTGTGCTCCAGTCCTGCTCCTACACGCAAACACTTCCCTGCACTACCCACTTGACACTACCCTAATCCCTGAGGGACTACCCTACATTACTCAAACACCACTACACTACCCTTAACCCTAAAACACTACCCCCTGCACAACCCTCCCCCAACCCCCAGTCCTGTCCCTCCACCCAAACACTCCCCTGCACGACCCCCAACACTACCCTAAACCCTAAAACACTACACAAACACCACACCACTACCCTAAACCCTAAAACACTGTCCCCTGCACGACCCTCACCCTTCCACCAGTCCGCTCCCTACACTACAACACTACCCTGCACGACACCCCAACACTACCCTAAACCCTAAAACACTACCCTACACTACACAAACACCACAACACTACACTAAACCCTAAAACACTACCCATCTCCAAAACACTACTCTACCCTAAACACTACCCTAAACCCTAAAACACTACTCCTCAAACACAACACTACTATTATTCCTTAAAGACTACCCTCTGCACGACCTTCACCCTACTCTAAACCCTTTAAAACAGCCCCTCTTACCTCTCTCTCCTTGTGTCCTCTGTTCTCCATCCTGCATCATCAAAGGGGCGGTGATCGCTGCACGTCGTTAAGAGGAAACGTCTCAGTTTCCTCACAACGATGTGGTTTGCATTATAACACTTGCGTTGTTACAGCGTTGTTACAGCGCATGCAAAGTAATAACATGCATAGAAATGGCTACGCGTTGTTACAGTGCATGCGTTGTAACATTTGCGTAGTAATGGTACGCGGTGTAATGACTGCGTACAAATGGATGTTTAACCTTCAGGTGGTCGATGTCCAGGGGGAGCAGGAAAAAGCCTTGGTAGCCGCAACTAACGCTGGTGAGCGAAAAGATGCAAACATTGGGACCAGCAAGGTCCAAGGGACTCAACAAATCTAGGAGAGTCTGAGCAGGCCCGTGCAAGCAGGGGTGCCCACTGAAGCAAAGGAAGATCCTCAAGAGGACAGACAGGCCAAAGGCACATGAGTCGCAAGAGGACCTCAGGCAGTTCACCAAAGAAGGAGACCCACAGTGCAGAGGATGCAGCAAGGATGCTGATTTTTGAGGGATGAGGTGCTAGAAGCTGGTGCCTCTTATAACCTGAAGATTTCTGGAGTGCAGAGCCAACAAGCCTTGGCAATGGAAAGTCAACATGGTGCACAGGGGTCTGGTCCCAGCAGCTTTAACAAGGGATACTGTCCTCACAATTTCAGAGAAGACAGGTCAGGCCTCTAGGGAGCTGCAGAACCACCACCTGTGTTTCTGGGCCTTGGGTAGCCAGTAGTACCACCGGTCAGCTTCATTGCGGTGCCTGCAGATGTAGGAAAGTGACGTCTTCAATCCACGGGAGATCACTTTGGATGTCTTTGATGCCCACAGGCCTTCTGGAGAACCTGGATGAAGCACAGACACAGAAGACGCAGAAGACTTGAAGAACAGGGAGACCAGGAGCAGCAAGTGTCTTCCTTGATGCACAAGTCCAAGTGTCCAGACGTTGAAGAGTGTTTTGGTTTCAGAGGTGAGTCTTGATCCTTGATGAATGTGAGGACCCACCACAGGGGAGCCCCTAGGGAAAGATTGGTAAAACTTTGTGGTCCCTCCCAGAAGGGGGAGCTGGACAGAGGGGCGGATAGGCCCCTGTCCTTCGTACAGTTTCGCACCAGTGCGGGAACCAAAGGTTCCTGAACTGGCTCAAGCCGGAGTATGCAACGAAGGCACCAAATCTGGCCTTCAAAGCAGTCTGGTGGTGCTGGAGAGCACCCCCATCCCAGCCCAATACACTAAGGGGCATATTAGCAAGAAACGTGTTAAAATTATCGCCGTTTTAGCGGCAGGCTACTGCCGCTAAAAGGACGATAATGGGCTTGCTAATATGTGTTATAGAATTCCAATAGAAGCCCAGGTTAGATGTGCAAGAAATCTAACCTGGGCTTCTATTGGAATTCTATAACGCATATTAGCAAGCCAATTATTGCCATTTTAGCGGCAGTTTCCTGCTGCTAAAACTGCGACAATTTTAATGAGGTTCTCGCTAATATGCCCCTAAGTTCTTTCTAGGAGGTGGTCACACCGCTCTGTGACAGGAAACCTATTGTTCTACCTTCACCTGCTCAAGCTCAGCTCAGCAGCAGGCGGGCAGAATAAGGTCTGTGGTCGACAGCAGCACAAGCTTGCTGGCAGACCCTGAAAGGCTATTATCAGGAGTCTGTCCCCTTCTGAGTCCCCCAATACATGGGATCATACTTCCAGTAGTAGAATCGGTGTTGGGGTATGATTTCAAGATGTTTGATACCAAATATGACCAGGTTCAGTGCAGCAGTATATAGTTAGATACCTTGTAATAACTGAAGTCCACTATATACCTTAAAATGGCTGACCACACTTACAAAGCCTTGAAAATCATCTCTGGGATTTGAATTGGTGTCCTGCTCATCCTCATCCTCACACTTTTAACCAAGCACCCTGCCTACCATAGGGTGACTTAAGTGCAGTGACCTCAGATATAGAGAAACGTATATCTGCCATGAGAGGTGCAGGCAACATCTCAGACAGACTGCAATGGCAGGCATTTAGCGGGAGTTTAAGTGGCCTCTCATAGGTGGCACATGCTGCAGCCCACAGGAGATCCCTGGTGTACCCATGCCTTGGGTACCTTGGTACCATACACTAGCAACCTACAGGGTACACCAGTAGTCAATTGTGAATTTACCAAAGTAATTACCAGAGCCAATGTAGGGGAGAGAGCACAGTTGCTGGGGTCCTGCAGGATCCCAGCAGACTACAGTCAAAACACGTGTACACCAGGCAAAAATTGGGGGTAACCATGGAAGCAGATCATACTTACCTACACAAGCCCCCACCAAACGTAAGGACATGAGATAACCTTGCCGAGTTGAGTCTTCTTTTTTTAAGTAGAAATATCTGGAAAGTCATCTGCATTGGCATGGTTACTCCCAGGTCTATGTTCCACTGAAAAGTCAATCCTCTGTAGAGAAATAGACCACCGCAAAAGTTTAGGGTTTTCACCCTTCATCTTTTTAAGCCATAAGAGGGGCTTATGGTTTGTCTGAACAATGAAGTGAGTGCCAAAGAGATATGGACTCAACTTCTTCAAGGTCAAGACCACAGCAAAGGCCTCCTGCTCAACAGCTGACCAACGCTTCTCCCGGGAAGTCAACCTTCTGGTTATAAACGTTACTGGTTGATCATGGCCCTCTGCATTGAGCTATGACAATACTGCACCTACCCCTATCTCTGAAGCATCTGTCTGGACAATTAATGGTTTGGAGTGGGACCCACTAACATTCCCTGCTTCCTCAGCAGCAGCTTGCTGTCTGAGTTGTTCAAAAGAGGGGTCGGCCTTCTGCTCCAGACTCAAGGCTTCCCTGGGAGGACCCTTGCCCCTGTAGCTCTGCCTTGTCAGGGCTAAGCTCCTCTGTGACAAGGTTCTGAGATCCATCCCCCTCATGAGGCTAATTCTCACTGCGAGACTTAAAGGAGGATACATAATTACCCTTCCTGCTCCTTCTCTTGGGAGCAGGTTGGTCCATTATTTTCAAGATCTTGGTCTCCCCTAGTGCCTAATGTCTTGGCCTGAGCTCAAGTGACAGCAAATACACAGACTGAAACTCTCATAAATTCTGCATGAGTCAATTACTCCCCGTCACACCAGGCTAACGTTTCCCAATCTTTTCCCAGTAGGCAATCCACAGGTAGGTCTGAGGATACCACAACTCTCTTTGGGCCAGTTACCCATCCCCAGATGAGATTAACAACTGCCATGGAATGATCTGTCCTTTCCATTGATGAGAGGCTGTTGTCTGTATTTGCCCAAGTAAGTGGGACATACAAAGGATGGCGAGCTCAGTGCCACCATCACAGACTAAAACAGCCTGAGTGGGTGTTCTGACTAGGCCGGAACCCACTTCAGTACCCAAGGTTAACTCAGCTAAACTTCTGGGGGCACTTCTACTACTACCAGTGTTATTACTAGGGGCACTAGAAGGTTTAGGAGTAGTAGTAGCCATATTGGTGCTAGACTCAGAGCAATTGGCATCCTTTGCCCTATGGCCTTTTTCCTTACACAAATAGCACCAAGGCATTGTGTTAGAGGAGTAAGAGGAATGGTTACTACCCCCGAGGAAGATTTGTGGGAACCTTCAGAAGACTCTTTTTTTTCTCTAGATTTACCCCACCTTTCACCTGGGCCTTAGAAGCACCTTGCCTCTTCTGATCACGACCACCATGAGACTATTGTTTCACCCTGGTGCGGATCCACATGTCTGCCATCTTTCCCATTTCTTGGGTAGAGGTCAGACCCGAGTCCACCAGGTACTGGTGCAGGTGCTGATTTTAAAAGACACACAGATGATGGACGGAATGCAGAGCAAATCAAAACATTCACCCCAAGTCAATAGATTTGGGTTAAATCCATCATTCTTTTGCTCACCATGCCACCCCAGTTTAGACCCAGCCATATGATAATCAGCCTTGTCTCTGTGCCTCATGGGACCATCCCAGCCCAAATTGTCGAGCTAGTCCTCCCTGGACTGGAAACAAGCATCCTGGGACCAGTTTCAGGGCATTACCCCTCATCAGCCAGGATAGCTTGAATCCAGTAACACAGTGAACAGTTTTTGATTTTGACAGTTATTACGGATAAGATCACTGACAAGTAATTTGTACAGTCCCTCATAATCATGCACATTACTTCCCTGAAGCAGCCTTACAGAGCCTTAATAGCACTATCTACAAAATCTACCCAGTCTTGAGTGAGTACCTTCTGTATGTCCCTAAACTTAACCCTGTATTTGCTCAGTGGTTAATCCAAACCCATCTATGAAGGCAGTCTTCAAGACTTTGTAATTGTCTGCATATTCTTCCTTTACAGTCAAGAGTTTGTCCCTACCTTTGTAAGCAAAGGAGAACCATAGTATAGCTGCCCACTGCCCTTGAGGAACCTTCTGAACTTTACAGGCCTTCTCTAAAGCAGTAATCCACTTATGGATGTCATCACCCTCCTGGTAAGGAGGGACTATCCTGCTCAAGTTCCCAGTGTCAAAGGACTGTTCCCTAACTCTAGGTTCACTAGTGCTGCCACCATGGGATTCTAATCCCACATTTTTCCTAGCTCTCTTTGTACTCCTAGGATTTCCTTATCTTGGGTGAACAGTTCCTTCTTGATTCTGAGCAGGTAGTATTCCCTTTCTAAATAATCTTCCCTCTTGCTCTAGATGGAGATCCATTTTGAAGTGGCAGGGGAAGGAGAACTAAGTTAGGAGGACCTGGACCTCCCCTGACCTCCTTGTACCCTCCCAGGAGGAATAAAGGGGTCCTACCGCTAAGGCATCCCTCTGTGTCAATAGAACTATTCCCTGAGGGACTAGGGTTCTCCAGTAAGGGGTCTTCAGACTCCTCCAGGACATGCTCAGAAGCAGAGTCATGCGTGTTGGACACTCTTGGCTCATCTTCTGGAGCATCACCACCTATATCCCGTTATCCAAGTTATCCTGCCCATCTGACCTTTTTTCTAGCAATAACTATTCCCCAAAGATTACTTCATGTTAATACGCAACTCTCCAAATGTCATTTGTAAATAAATCATAATATTCTTGAGCAAGATCTCCACACCTTCAATCATTGTTTCAATTAAATGCTTATTTCTTTGGCTCGAATAAACCTAGCATGAGGTATAATTGCTAGTTCTGAGCATTTTTATAGTTTTTGTGAGCCTCCCATATAACAAAGTTTTTGTGCTTTGATGCATCCCACGCACTACTCATTTGTAACCTTCCACCCACTGTATTCATTTGTAAGCTTCACACACAAACACTATGTTTCTGGTGATCATTACTAAACTAACAACTCATATCTGAGCTATGCCACACACCTCACCCTGCATATCTCACTATACCTATCTTCTGTGAGTATCACATATGTGTCTTGTCTCACACTGCATGTTTTTTTTTAGATTGGTAAGCATCTCCCACACACACTACATCTCATTTTTTTTATCATCCCACACAAGGCTAATTCTTATTGCAAATGTATCTAATGGGGCTTCTTATACTTTTGTGCAAGATAATGTGGTTTCAGTGCGCTCTACATTCATATCATACATCGGCAATAAAGCTTCTCATAGATTAGACAACAAAAGTTTTGGTATTGTGTTGTATATTTTGCAATGCATTATGGTTTTCTCCAGCCTCAGGAATGCAGGCGATAAACTTCCACTGTTTGAGAAAACATTTTCGCATTCCTTCTTGTGCCCTGCTAAACTAGAGTTTTCCAAAAGGGATCCGACTGAATTAAATACTCAAACAGACACACAGAATCCTATACAATACTATTGGACCTGCCAGCCTTAGGGTAGTCTTCCCCCAAATGTTTTGCCTGCTTACCTCCTTTTTATGCTGATTATTTTTGTTGGCCTTAGGACTCTGAGTAATTTATCACTGCTGACCAATGCTATATTGCATGTTCTTCTCCCCCAAACATGGTAACATTGGTGTATACACAACTGGCAAATTGTATTTACTTGTGCAGTGGTATACCATAAACCCAGGGCCTGTAAATTAAATGTTACTAGTGGGGCTGGAGCACTGATTGTGCCACACAGACAAGTAGCTCTTTAAACATGTCTCAGGTCTCCCACTGAAGAGCCCGTGTGTGCAGTTTTACTGCCACGTCGACTTGGTATTAAAAATTCCTTGCCAAGCCTTAAACTTCTCTTTTATTACACATACATCACACCTAAAGTTGGCCCTTGGTAGCCCATAGGGCAGTGTGCTATGTTACTAAAAGGTAGGACATGTACTGTTAGGTTTTGCATGCCTGTGTTGTGAAAAATACCTACATTCATTTTCACTACTGTGAGGCATACTCCTCTCATAGATTAACACTGGCAATTCCTAAATACTTTCTTTTAAGCTGTAATTCCTGGTTAGAAAGGAGTAGCTGTGCCATGTTTACATCTTTGGAATCGCAATGATAAATCCTCTTAATTGGTGAGGTTGGATTTCATATTACTATTTTACTTTCACAAAGTGGACATTTCTCTGCTCTTACAGCTGTGTGTGCTTGTACATTGTCTCCAATACACTTCAATATTAATCCAATTGCATTTTGAGGTTTAGGAATGTCGCAAAGAGCATTCAGTTTATTATTCTTTTTTTTCGTCCCATCTTTGTTTGCTTGGTGCATGAAAATGTAAGATTCAAAAACATGTTTTTCACATTTTGTCTAATTACTTTGTAAATGTAAATAACAGTTAAAGCATACTTGCAAACTGTGACTACATGCCTTCCTTTATCAATGTTTCACTAAAAAACTATACGATTGTATTAGTTTAACAGGCCGTATGGCTCTCAGACAATGGGTGATTTGTATAGGGTCACTGAAAAGTCCATAACATTTGCCCTTGTCCCCCCCAGAAATTTAGTGTCTCCTACGCCACTGGGCATACACAGCGGTCAAGTAGGACACACATTTGGAACTGAGTCTTGATTACACCATGGCAGAGTACATGATTTAAGGCTGAGTTCATGTCACTATACTCCCTCCGATGTGGTACCACCAAGTCTCTGCATAGGACTCCCATCAAACGTGTCTGTGGGCCCTTGCTGACTCCGGCCTTGGCTCTACACTATGGTCCTGCAGGCCTCACACCAATCCAATGCAGTGTGTCACAGACAGGACACCGCCTCCTCGTCGGCTGCACGCCCGCTCAGCTCTTGTGCCTCTACCTGTCAGCCACAAATCTAATACAAATGCCATTCCAATGGCGTGTGTGAGAGATCCAGGAGGAGATGGATGGACAGAGGTTGGCCCACGCTGACTTCTGCCTCCGCTGACACTACGGCCAACTAGATCGCACTTTTGGAACTGAGTCTTGATTTCCTCATGGCAGAGCACATAAATCATGGCTGAGTGGATGTCACTACACACCTTTCGATGTGGTGCCAACAGGTCTGAGTTACATCACAGTTACAAGATTATGTGGGCCCATGCGGACTACTACTCTCGGCCTATGCTGCACTCGAGTAGGTCACAGAATTGGAATTCAAAGGCAGAGTACGAATCACTGCACACAAGGAGAGGCGTATGAGGATGACAAGTTGCATTTGGGAGGAAAAAAGGATCATTGTTACGGAGCTGATAGAACACTACCGAAAACTGCCATGATGTCGTGAGCCTATGACACGTGGTTGTGGCTCACTACTGACCACTGCTTCTGATCTACACTGCGTTCCAGTAGGTCACAGAGTCTTGATTTGGCAATGCCGGAGTTCATATCACTGTACCGGCATCATCGCAGACTGCATCCCGTCTCGGCCCCGGTGCTACTAAGTCTGTTCCCTGACATTCGTGGACACTCTCTGGTCATACATTGGTGGCATCTGAGTCTATGGACTAGGGAGTAGTGTTCATCCTCATACAGCTGATACCGAACTGGTGGTAGCAATGAGGCAGTCGCTTTCCACTCCTCCATTTGCTGCTTCCGGATAGCTTCTGCCCTCTGCATCATCCCCTGGAGGACACCTTCCACTGTCCGCCGCAACCCTCCGCTAGATTCACCTTCGACATCGTCAAGGATCCGCTCAGTTTGCATGGCCCTACCTCAGTGGCCGCAAGTCATTGTCCCATGGCGGGGTGCCCGTGCCGGCCGCTGTGCATCCGAGGCCACTAACTCTGTGCTGGTCAGGTCAAGGACCCCTTCTTCTGAGATATTGGGTGGTCTATGAGGCGATGGACTTGGGGTCATCAATGCCATGTGTCTGTGGCCCTGTGCTGTCCACTGCCTCCTGCCTCAATTGTGACCCACCAGGGCTCACACATCAAATTGATTCCCGACCGGCACGGACGTTGCATCACCACAAGGAGGCACACGCCACCACCCCCAGGACCAACTCCAACCGCTAACTGCAAGTGTTGAAACGGTGGTACTAGCAGACTGACGTAGTTGCTCACACCTGTCGTGGATGCCATCTTCTGTCTGGTCCCCTGCTCAGCATTCCAGGTGCCACTAACTCAATGCACAGCAAATCATCGTCCATTACTGTTTTTGGTATGCGCTGAGGAGAGTTCATGCAGCAATGTCACCTCAAGCAGTGTGGGAGACCTGGGACGAAGATGGGGAAGATGATGCAGGTGTGACACCCCCTACTGCAGCTGCATCAGGAATGTCCTGAAGGGACACAATCCCAGACATTTTCTTCACATGAGCGCGCTCAGCTCTAGTGCCCCAAACTCAGCGCACTGCAACTCACGCACACTTCTGTTTGCTCATTGTGTGACCTCTGGACTTGCTCAAGCTACCTCCATGACGCTCCGCAGTTGTCCCTGTAATGCTGGTGTTGTCTGTTTCCATATTCAGTGTTCACTGTTGTGTTTGTTGCCAGCACAAACAAGTCCCTGAGGGCTGGCTTGCACTCACCCTACACACATCCAGCACAGGCATCAGTGTACATGTGGCCCTGCCAATAAAGGACCCTGTGGTGTTGTTGTATGCACGAGGCCCCTGGGCCCTACGACATTAGATTGTGATGTGTATAGCGGAAGCAGACTTGTCACCGCAGGCAGCCGGTTAGAACTTGGACATGTAGCTTTGTCATCACCCACTCAATTCGTAAGGGGAGTGAAATGGGCCATCATACGCAGTGCCAATGTGGATGTGTGACTGATATGTGCGTGCCCCTGGGCGTAGTTCTGTACTGGGAATGTGCATCTGCATTTGTCTCCATGGCAGTGTGGGTCTCCTTTGTGGGGTGTAGGTGGTCCCTGAAAGGTAATAGACACCCACGTATGTGTTCTAGTTTTCCTTCCATGGGTTCAGACCACACCCGCACCTGTTCGACCTCCTCCTTTTGACTTTCTGACACCTGGCATTGGGATGCCATTTGTGGGTCGGTAAAGTGTTGTGAGCCAGCAGTGCATGCGGGTGTTTCATGCTGTGTGATCTGTTGCAGGGGCTGGGTTCTCCTCTAAGTAGCTTGTCTGCCCTGGTCCTGGTGGTGGGTTGTGTGGGATGGTTATGGGCTGCTGTAGGGCGTCGGTGTCAAAGGTGTGGTGGATGTCGCCGGCATCACTAATGGGTTGTCTGGTCTGACCTTCTGGAGGTGTTGTTTGTCTCTCTGAAATGTGAAGGGGAGATGCATGTTGACATTGTGTTGACATTTATGTTGGTGCATTATTCTTATAGACATGCAGACTGTGTGACAATGTACATTGTGACTGTTTGGGTGGTGCTGGCAATTTGAGGGGGGCAGTGGAAATTTGGACTACACGACTGACGTGAGGTTGTACCTGTACATATGCATCTCACAGTTCCCTGATCTGTCAAATGTGATTGGCCTGTTTCTCAGTTGTGTCCCCTGTTCTGCAGTGTCGGTGTTGCACTTTGTGCCACATTGTCATGGAATGTGCTGTGATTGCTATGCGTGTGTGCTGCAGTGAGCCACGGGGATGGGGACATGACCCTGGGTAATTGTGGGTGTGCAGTGTGCTACACATCGTTGTGCATGTGTGCCATTGTGCCCAACTCCCCCCGCCCCCCCAGTCTCTGTTCATTACTCACCCTGTTGTTGGTGTGTCAGGTCCTCTCAAGCTGTGTCCGTACTCCCACCTCGTTGTACTGTCTCTACACTTATGAGTGGCCTCTATTTTACTCCAGCCCCTCCTGTAGCGCAGGACGCACACCTCTTGTCACCATTGCTGCCTTCCTGTTGGCAGTGGTTTTGGGCCTGGATTAGGTTTTCACATCATGCCAGCGCCTCTTGGCCTCCTCCATTGGCCTCTTCAACACTCCGGGTGCATTCAAGGTATTCTGATTGTGGTTCAGTTGCTGGTTGTGTTCTGTCACCTCAGTGACTCTGGTCTTGTTTTCCTGCGGATTGCACCCCGTCTACCTCTCCCTCTTCTCCTTGGCCTTACCCGACCCATGTTGGTCTTTGCTGGTGGTCTGTGTGGATGGTGGGGTTTGCGTTGGCCTCTGCGCTCGGTCAGGGTGCATCCATGTTGCTAGGCACTTTGGATTCTCTCTGGTGTGTTGCTTTTGTTGCTTTTATAGTGCATTTTCCCACCATAAGCGTGGGATTTGCAGGCCTGCTGCTGGTTTTTGCTGCTTTTTGTATCGTGATTGGCCGCATCGCAGCTTTTTTGGCATTCGTGTTTCGCGTTTTTGCAGCGTGGCGTTGATTTTAACGTGGCCATTTGACGCATTATCTTGTGACTATTGCATGGTACCGCCGTGTTGTGAATACTTGGTTAACAAGGTGTAAATTTCACGCAATAGACTGCGATGTTGGAGGTTGCGATAAGTAACATTTGCGATGGTTATCACACGTTCTTGAGAATATACCCCTATATGTTTAACACAATTTGCAGCTTCCCATTGTTTTTTGCATGACAGGCAGGGAGACTCATTTTGAGTAATAATGTGTAATTTCGCTGGTTTTTAAGAAAAGTCTGCATACTTGCGCAAACATTGATGCATTTATGGTTTTATGTTCAAAATATGGCCATTTCACACAAACTTTGCAAGTGTATCGAAAATAGTGGAAATCAATGTGTACTATATTTACGGGTTGAGTAATACAGAGCTGGATAAAAGCTACCTGTACCTGGGCATAACTTGATGCAAAAAGATTTTGACTATTTTTCTATATGAAGCAGAAACAGTTTCTTTAGTTGTCAAATGTGAAATACTGGCTGAGACAAAATCCTTTGTTTAGCAGTTTATTTTATAAGTAGCAAAAATAGTGCAAAAGCAGTTCTGTTTTATAAGGGGTTTAATGAATTAGAATTCTGCCAATCGCCCAGGAGGTACTATTCCAAATCACTGAATGTCTATTTTTTCAAGCAAAGAAGGGTTTAAAGGTGAAACAATATGTTGGGATTTAAACCTTCGACATGAAGATTGTACAAGTTCTCGGAAGTGGGTATTAAACCGCTGAGCTAGGATGCAAACACTTGACAAGTTGCAAGCTGTGAGCAGCAGACATAATTATCAGCATTACTAATTTTCAGGGATGTAAACTGCTCCCACTGCAGCATGCATTTTCCATAAAAAAAATATATATAATAAAATATAGTACTTCGCTTTTAGCAAAAAACAATGCAGGGAGCACACTGCCTTCCGTATCATCACACCAGTCACCCAAATGGATTGTGGGAAATGCAGTGCAGGATAATGATCGTTTAATTTGAAAGTATTTGCAGTGTCTGCCATTTTTGGTGCAGCCAGTGTTGTGTATCTCTTGACATGTGTCTCAGTATACGTGTCCGTTTTCGATAGAAGAAGAGGAGATATGACGTAACAGCTAAAGTTACTGACTTTGGAACATGGGGAACCAGGTTCGAGTCTGGCATTAGCTCAACATTTGGTGATTCTGGGCAAATCACTTATTCTCCTCATGCTGTTAAAACAACACAAAAAATGAATTTCGCTTTGGGTAAAGTACACTGGTGCAAATATAAAGTGCTCCAATACACAGGGTGGAATTTGCGCTGTATGACACTGCAAAAATAATAGAGTAATCACTCTGATATTAAGGGTGGTAGGATGCAGTGACATATGGCATAATCAGAGACTTTCTATGTATGTGACCAGGGAGGAAGGGTGGGAGGGTTTGTTCATAGAGTTTTGTTCATATGATTTGTTTATTGGGAGATCTCGAACTCGCCGACTTCTTCAGACGAATGTGAATGCGCGGGCGCCCGCGCATGCGTCCGCGCATGCGCATTTGTCTGAAGAAGTCGGCGAGTCAACAGGGAGAGGGAGCCCCGGGACGCCGCATCCAAGGTAAGTTCTTTTTCTTTTATTTGACTGTATTTAATCCTAAAAATATTGTTGCAGAAGAGGGCGGGAGGGAGGCGGGCGGCGCGTAGTGGGGCTACGCGAAGTGTGTGGGTGGGCGTAGCGGGCCCCCACTTCGCGTAGCTTCGCTACACGCACTACGCCCACCCCTACCTCAAACTATGATGGGGAGGCTTGCCATGGGCATTATGGTGGGTGTTCTCATGTAACCCTCATGGCATTTGACACATTCCCAGATTTATAACAAGCTGTAAAACTGGGAATGTATCAACAGCCTATGCCTCCCCACGAAAGGTGGAGGGGAGGTGTAATGAGGAGAAATAACATTGTTTCTCATTGTTTATTCACCTTTCTATGTGTGCTGCATTCAGTAGCATACATGGAAAGAGGAAATCGCCTGCATCGTTTTTGTGCAGGAAAACATCCCTACACCGCAATGGTGCAAGGTGCCTGTGTTGGTGAATGGCAGCAATTTAAGCAGCAGCGCAGTAAGACAGGCAGAAATGCACCATATCTCTCTGATAGGAAGCTTGATGCCTTTTTAGGTCTCCACTACGCAGTGCGCATGCGCTGCGATAAGCAAAAATACCTTTTCCAATCGCTTTGGCTTTTCAGCCAAAAACGTGCACACATTCCATTGACATCAATGGCAACGCGTGCACGTGAGGCAATCTACTTGTGGGAGCGTGCATCGCCATATGGCAGAAATTATCGCTCCCGCAAGTGGAGGACACCCTCCTCCCCCCTGCTGCCGTGCCTCCTCCTGCTGCTGTGCGAGCTTGTTTTTCTATATTCTGGGTGCTTCTTCTTAGAAATCACTTGCTCGTAGATTTTCCACTTTCTCTTTTTGGGAAGTGCACATAAAATTATTCTTTCAATTTGATTGTATCTGATATGTTACCAATATGAATGCTTTCTGTGTTCACACTATAAAGTCTGAAATTACTTTTCACAGTGCATTGAAGTCCGGCTCAGTATTGTACCCGCTATAAAAAAAACACATAAAAATACAATAATGTAGTACTCCGACCAAGACGTCCACAAACAAGGGACAGCACGGGTTAAAGAAGCACCCAGAGCAGGGGCCTAAGGCACTGGTCTTGCACACTGCCTGACACCCCTTTCTCCTTTGTTCATTCAAGGCGCTTTATTCTTTTTATGACTTTGTCCTCTCACCAGAATAATCCGAGCCATGCCAAAAAGCCTTGGCTCTTTCTCCGGGTTTCTCCGGTTTACAAGGTGGTGTTCACAGATCCGGGAGGAGAGCTGTCTCACAGCAGACTGTGGCGGGGACTGGCGCGTGATGCTGACAGGCTGCCATAGTGCGGCGGGTCCTCAGATGGCGCCTCTTGAATCCTCTCCAGCACCCATGCATATGTGTCTTTCACACCAGCAAGGGCATCGGTTCGCTGCAGGGGGTGGGCTCCAGCTCGCTGCTGATCAGGGGGACATGTGCTCTGGTGGATAATGTTATCTTATACCGTGTCAAGCAACATGTACAGGGCTTCTAGGTGCTGCAGCTAGTGGATCCACTGATAGCACGTGATTGTTAGCAGGCGCTTTACTCTGGATTAGCCAGGTTTTTGGTGTTTAATCTGATATTATAGCGCCCGTTAGAGTGTTTCAGTAGTTTGGAAATTAAAGGAGTAAAGCTTCAAATGACCCGAAGGACTGGAAAGGCGTACAATGAATTATCTAATCTACTCACAATTGGAGTACCTTACAATAAACAAACCAATGACCACTACACAGTGCTTTAAACGTCAGTGTGCAAAATTCAATCAAAAATTTGTGAAGTTGATAAACTTAATTAAACTTTTTATTGCATGCAAAATTTCACATAAACCAAAACAGGGGATTTTGCTCTAAAACATTTTTGTGGGAAAATGTTCTAACAAAATGTAAGATTTGTGGATTTTCCCGTCCTGCACGAGCTTCCTTTTTGGTCGGATTTTTCACATGATTTTTTGGTTTAATCTTTGGCATTTGTGTAGATAGAAGAGCTATTAAACACAATATGGCTAAGTTAATATATGTATAATCTGTGTGGTTAGTGTGCTATTACATTCAAGTCCAGGTTTGCACAAATACTATTTTTCTGAATTTAAAGCTAAATTATATTTTTCAATTTGGTTACCATTTTCTGCTAGCAGCAATGCCCCACATTAGGCTTTTAGTGCGGTTTGGCACCATCTTGGGGCATTGTGCACTGCTATTAATAGAAGCCTTCCAATGGCTTCAGAATAGAATCCGCTCGGTTTGCTCTGCGCAGATTAAGATGCATATTTATGAGGGGGTTTGCATCGCATTTGCACCACGCAACTTGGTACATGCATGACACAAACACCAAATACAATTCATGAAGACACGCAAGGCCACCTTGCATGGCCCTGAATGGCTTCATAAATCTGGAGTAACGCAACGCAGTACAAATCACTCTGTTTGCTTTACTCTTTCCTGGGAAGGCGTTCCATGGGCGTTGCATGGGCGCGCCCATGGATTTTGACTAATTCCCAAAGTTACCAGAACTTGAATGCGCCAAAATTGCTATGCCTTCCCAGAGGAGGTGTAAGTCTTTATTTCTCCTCATGGCTTCCTCTTTCAATCTATGTGGTGTGCATGTGTGTGTGCTCTCTGTGTGCTGTGTATGTGCAGTGTGCTGTCTGTGTGCTGTGTGTGTGTGAAACGTGCACTGTTGATGCATTGTTGTACCTTGCTGCCTCTCAAAACACAACAGAACAGGGTTGCTTTCTGTATACAATTCATGTATGAGTAAAAAATGAATGGCACCACTCACAAATAAAGTAGCAAAACTGCATTCATATTTTAAAATCGATATACAAGTGTATTTCTACTACTTTCAAGAATTCATGAATTCCAATTTGAATCCACCTAGAAAGCTGCGCCTCATGCAGATTTCCATGCCGATTCCATTGAAAAAGCAGATGAATCATGCTGGTGCAATTGGAGATTAGTTGTGGTTTCGGGTGACAACATACGCTGGGAACTTTACTATTGGACCGTACCTGGGTCAGAAGCTAAGCATAATATAATTGGATCGGGAGGGAAATTCCCTGAGTCAAACAGATTGAAGCATTCACGAAAGAGTCGGGATATTTTGCGAAGAATATATGATCCCATCAGTGCAGTTACTTTAAAGAAGGTTGATGTGACCATTTGTCAGAATATAACAATCAAGCCCTGAAGAAGCCCCAGGAGGGATGAAACGCGTTAGTGGCAGGCAATTTTGTAAGTGTTTTAATGACTTTTTGAATACTAAATAACGAAATAAACCTTCAATCAAGTTCTTGGAATTGCTTATCTTTGGGAAGTCATCGAAAGTTACATTGTGTTGTTTTTTGAAATTCTTAAATATTACAATATTGATACGTATCATATACTTGTCTACTATGGTGTGGGGTCATTTTCTCTCTTTCAATTAATATTTGAAACCCTCTGTGCAGGAAAGGAGAATCACCTGTGCACATGCACATTTATTCTTTTGAGGTAGGGCAGCTCAGCTGGAAGGCTTGCTGCGCTGCCCTCAGCCAAAAGTTAGTAAATGAGGCCGCATTTTTCCTTATCTCACTCTTGCAGGGTCTTTTTTCATCTCTACTCTCTCTTTGTCATTGTTTTGCTATGGTTTTCTTCCTCCTTCTACATTTCTTCACTCTCTCTGGGTCAATGTCTGAATGATAAAAATAAGTCCCGGTCCCTTAACATGAGTGCCGGTGCTCTGCGACACTCGCACAAATCATGCCCTGCTCCCACCCAAAGGCAGACTGGGCTCAGGACCCCGACAGGGGTAGCCCCAGCCTCACAGACCCCGCGGGCACCCACCTACTCGGGCGTCAGCCACTGCGGTTTGTCTGTTGTCCTCGACAGACTGCCCTAACACCTGCTCTCCATTTAAGCACTATCCTCGACAGCTGTCTCAATCATTCTGGCGTAAACTGATCGCCACGCAGGCTTGCGACAAAGCATCTAAGAGCTCACCCAGTCCGAGGAAGAGCAGTAGCACCCCAAAATGACAGAGGTGGGGTTGGGACATAGTCCGGGTTCCCTCAGACGGCCTCCGTCCTCTCTGCCTCTTTAAGGTGCTTATAGCTTCCACATCCGAGCTCGAATGGTTCCACACGTCCCTCGCATGGCTACGGTTATCTCTACGACAAATGTCAGGCGCTTTAATGAGGTTGGCCAGAATGCTGCTGGACAAGTTTAACTAGGCAGTAAGTATCAAGGCCTTAAGTCCGCTTCTTGCTAAGAGCGCTCCTCTCCCCGTCACACTCCAAGTCTTTTTGCTGCCACTGACATCATTCTTTACAAACGCCAAGTTACATTTTCCGTTTAACCGCATCATTTCGGATTGCGAATGGGTGCTTAAGGCAGTCTTTTGTAGTGGTAATAACAGGCAACCTTGTCTCTGTGGCGTAATCCATTGAATGTTCTACATGTCTAAATATAAACCAGAAGCCATGTGTCACAAGAGGTCCTCGTGCCGTGTGAGTGCGCACACCCTGCGCACACCTCCGTGTCTGTATGCGCACATATGAATGTGAGTATGTTTGCTCGCATTGGACCTGCTTGTCCAAGCAGCATGTAATTTAGCAAAAAATTTGTATTTACCCATCTTTATTTATTTACTACTTTTCCTAAACACCGAGAAAGGAGAGTAGAAAGGAGAGGGTGGGAGGGAGGCAAAGACACATTGGGTCACCCATTACTTGTGATTTACGTGTTTATAAAAAATAAAAAAACGAAGGCAGCACCCTTTCAATCACACACCCCACACAGCGTAAATTGTCGCGCATGCAGGCAAGCGGTTCAGTGCCCAGGTAGGAGTGATAACAGCTTTATAAACCATGCAGTAGAATATATACAATTTGTTGCTTGAGAACATAGTAAAAATTACTTGACAACTTTACAAAAACTTGTTAGGAAAGACGTGCCTGCTCCTCCTTGAAATCTGTCCAGAGTTCTATGTAATTGTTTGCAACGGCCTCTGGAATATAACCATTTGAATAGTTTGTCAAAGAAATAAAACGTTAAATCAATGAAAAAATGGCATTCTGTGAAAGTGTATTGCAGTCTTACCTCCTGTGCCCCCCTCTCGCAATGGAAGTAAACGAACTCTGGGGCTCATTTATAAAAAGTGTTGCATGCATCGCTATGATAAAACAGCATTGTGACACTTTTCACTGTGCCCTCCTTGCGTCAGTCATGGATACGCCGTATTTACAGTATGCGCTCTATGTCGCAAGGAGTGACCGATGCGTCAGGAGTCCTGACGTATCTGTCGGCACAAAACTCGCACATTGCTGGAGTTACGTTAGAAGCAAGATGCAACTCCAGCAATGCATGGGGGTGGCCTATATACATTGCACTGTGTCACCCTTATGCCTGCTATGAGGCAGGTGTAAGTTTTTGATGCAGTTGTGTGCTAAAAGTGGCAGAGTGAAATCAGATAGATTTCACTGAGCCACTTCTACAAGGCTTTATTGCGGGGAACGCCCACTCTGCATACATTATAACAGACGCAGGTATAATGTGGAGCAGGGCTTTACAAGGTGACGCATCTGCCTAGATGCGTCACTTTGTAAATGTGGCGCAACATGTTGCATTATTTACGGCACCGCTGCATCACAAAAAGTGAGGCAATGGCAGCACCAAAATGTCAAGGGGCTCATAAATAAGCTGCTCTATCTTTATAGAAAACATCAACTTTTTCACACACCCAGGGATGTTTTGAAGTATTTTGCCAGTTCTGTAAACAACAGGAGATTCATGCCCACTATTTTACATAGGAACAAGAAGAATGCATCTCATGGGTAATGCTGTGTTGAAGTAAGAGGGCAGGACCAACATGCAAGATCCTGGAGCAGGTTGGAAGTAAAATCTTTATTTAATTTTAGGCCCTTAAATAACAGCAAGTAGGTTCTGTTAGAACTCCTTCCACCCTCCAACTCGATCCCTCCTACCTTTCACTCCAGACCACACATCAACATCTAGTCACATTATTCTCTGTCGAGATTCCAGACACCAGTTCAGAGATGCCAGGAATGGGGATGCACAGAGTACTACCTGATAGTTCTTCATGAAGGTAGTTAGAGGTGAAATTACCACTTTCCCATCATTGGGGAAGAAGATATGTCTTTGTCATTGATGTTACAGACAACCACAGAAGCAAAGTTAGAACCCATTGTTGTTTTTTAAATGAGGCGTTGGACCTTCACCAGTGACAGAACAGTGGCTGGGTGTTTTCCCATTTCCCTTATGGAATGCTCACCAAACAGGATTCCTTGGCCGCCAGGCACGTTCTGAGCTTGCACGCTCGCCTAATTCGGAATAGAGTTTTAAGAGCAAGCCTTTGCATCTCCATAAAGAAGTATTTATGGTACTGTTTGAAATTAAAGAAAAGGCTCCATGGAAATGCAGCTCAGGATCTATAGGATCACCAGACTCTTTGTCCTTTTTAAGGATCTTGTAAAGAGTATTAACTCTTTCCCAGAGTATGCCTTAACACATGCTTTCCCAGTCCCTTTTTGGGATCTCTTACACATCTGGAAAAGAGGTGGCTATTTTAGAATCAAGAACAGTGGTAGCATTTAGTAGAGGCTGGCAGGGAACGAGAGTGGAGGAGATCAGGGAGGGGGGTGGTACAAAATAATAAAAAAAAAACGCACATACCCCCATGTCATCTCTCTGTGGGAAATCAGGAAGCACACATGCTCCCTCCCCTAAGCCAATCACAATGCTGCAATGAGTGTTGTGAATTGTCTGAGCATCGTGACTCGCACTTAGATGGGGAATTGGAGGATGGGCATGTTTCCCTCCAGGCAGTGTAATGCAGCCTGGTGGGGAACATGAAAAGTGCGCATGACTTTTTGCAGTCATGCCAACTTTGGACTGCAGCAACCACTCCTCCTCCAGGACATCACTGGAACCCAGCCCCGCCTCACCCCACCCAACCTGGCTAATACTAAAATAATATTATCATTTTATTTTTGCATTTCACACGGCTCCCAGAGCAGTGGGGCGATGCTCCTCTGCCTTAGTGGAGCAGCCACCACTGGTAGAAAAAACTTTGTGGGCAATGATCAGACTTAACGTTCCCCTTTAAGTATAGATCAAATGTTTTTTTCCCATTATCACCTTTGGAGGCAGATGTAATACATTTTAGCACAATACAGCACAGCTGCCAAAGTTGCCAAGCTGCGCAACGAAATAAAGCAGCATTTAGACATATATTCTAAATATGGCTTGCTGCTGCTGTCTTTCCCTGGGTTGGCACACAAATAAGCAGCTGAGAGCCATGTGCACACCTTTGCACTGTAGTGCAATGGTTGCGCATTCTGTCTAGCTCAGACTTTGGACTCAAAGGATACCCTTCCAGAACAAAATCTTATACTTAGACAATGTTCATATATGTCACCATTGGGCCAGTGCTGTACAGTGCAGCTCACATTTACTGGGTGAAATGTTTGAAGAAATTAAACATTTCTTCTACCTAATGCCTGTCTGAAGGAAGTAGTATTTTCTGATGCTAAGCCAGGTCTAAAAAACTCTGTAGATCTGGCTTTGTGTCAAGTATCATGGGTGCTAGCGTTAGGACGCCCAAGTACCACTCATTGAAGTATTGTAGCTCAAAGCAGTGCAAAGTGCTACTTATACTACTGTCAGTGCAATATTTGAGCACAAGAAGCAATTATCGTAGAAGGTAAAAGAATTGTATATAGTTGAATATGTGGTGTAGTAGGCCCCAGACAGAAGAATTGGGATGTGTTATAGCTGAGAGTTGAATCATTGTTCCCACTAGCGTCTAAAACATCAGAAACTGTCTCTTGAATATCACCCTTTTTGGAGCAGAGAAGAATGGAAATGTTTGATCTGTGGATTTGTCAAGGACAAACAAACAAGTTCTTAAGTTATCTCAAACTCATTATCACGATCAGCAGTACTATGCCCCAAACGATCATTGTCACCATTAAATAGTACACTAAGAGGCTTCTGTGTCTTTTGATCTACCTAAACATGAGAGAATCATATGACTGACAGAGAGTCAATATCCATGTGCAGCAGGACCACTAATAACAATTTCAACAGTGACAGAAATCGCCTGTAGGTGGAACCTGGAGACCTGAATCAGGAATATCTTTGTATTTAGCAATCTGGGTCAAATGTACAAGGCGATTTTGTTGTAACAAATCTGTGGTTCACAAAACCACAGGGTTGGTGACCACAAAATGGCTATTTGTTATGTACTAGACACATCTTGGGAATCAATAACACATAACCAAATCGCACAATGGGTTTAGAAACCCATAACAAATAGGTATTTGGAAGGGGTGTATTTAGAGCATCATATTCAAATGGCGACTTGCTAAGGGATTTATCAATGTTTTGCAACTTTACTCTGGTTGCAAAACATTGAAAAGTCACCAACTCATGAGTTGAGGTGGTAACTCATTCAAAAAAGGAAAAGGAGTATCTGTGAGACTGCTTATCTTTGATGAATGTAAAATAAGTTAGTTGGAGAGTTGTCAATGGTCAAGGAACCAGTGCAAACTCTCAAATATGCTTTAAACTATAATAATAATTTCTAATTAAATGAAGTTCCGTTTACTTTCAGGAAAATTGGCAGCACTGAAAACAAAGTTTTCTTTGTTAAAATACGATCACAGACATCGTGGTATGCTGTTCACAGCTGCCCACCATCTTTGTGATAGCATCTAATTGTAGTGAGTTGCAATTTACAACTTACTTCCTAAATATTGATGATGTAGGTCAGATTGCGACCCACTATGGTCCATTATTTTGTGACCTGACCTACTTTACATAGTTTGGTTCGCAAAATACTTTTCCATTCGCAAAAACTTGGTGTGCAGTTTGCAAATACTTTTTGTGAATGGAAATGTCATACATGAGATCCCAAGATTTCTGCTATAGAAATAGTTTGAGCCTCCACTACTTTGGGAGGTGGGTTATTAGAACTGTGTACAACATCAGAGAAGAGTTTGCCTAAACTGCTAATACCAGCAGTTTGTGTATCAGTGGACATTTTTAAAAATGAAGAGGAGCTTTACAAATAGTTGGAGAACATAGAAACTAAAAAGGAATAGAGATTGCATTTGATTAGCTCATCCTCAAACAGAGAGTTGTGTGAGTTACTAGGCCCCTCATAATAATTTTCAGTCATAGTAAATGTCAAAACTCCCCAAAGTTAATAAAGAAAGAAATGTCAGCACAAAAAAACTCAGATGAATATTAAAACCGTCAGAAGCTAGTACGAGTGAAATGTTGGGCCCCGGGGAAAGTGGGGTTGCAGACCAGTCTTCCCCCGGGGTTCTTCGTGCAAGAGGCGGAAGGACAAGCTGGGAGGGGGTCAAGGGGTTGGGCGATGGGAGGGATTAGGGTGGGTATACAGGTGCAGGATGGGTGGTCACAGCCTCTTCCTACACCTAGCATCAACGGGGAGGGTCTAGAATTTTTTTAGGTATTGCGGGTAGTAGTGGGGCCTCGTTAGGGACAGTGCAAGGTGTAGGTGAGGTCCTGGTCAACAGTGTGGTTGACACCTTACCGCATATTTTTCAGGATGGCAGAGCCTGACCACGAGGCGTTGTGGGCTGCAATGCGGGTGCTCGGCCAGGTGGGCCGCGATGACCTGTGGCAGCCCGACATATTGCACCAGACGTGGGTCGGCATGGTCCAATCCTCACGGTCTGTGTCTTCTGGTGTGACGGCGGTGTGCCAGGATGAGCTACCACTACTTAAGAGGGGTTTGAGGGTTTCTGGGGCACTGGAAAGGCACCCTTTACAAACAAAAGGAGCTCGAGGGGGAAAGAAGGAGGAGGCCGCCCCCCACTCAATCAGTATTCAGCAATAAATACCTCATCCACAACACACCAGTTCGTCGTATGGCCAATGGCAGAGTTGCACAATCAGTCGTACTCCTGCCCCAGATGCGTTACTTAACACTAATCTGTGAGTCGTGGTGTGTTTACTAAAAGATTTAACCCAGGTCTAATCTCGCTCCCAATAGTGAACCAAGTGAAATAAAGTGTGAAGAAAGAGAGAGTGCCTCACGGTAGCAACACCCGAGGGGGTTCCTGGCATGCAATTGCCAGTTTACCTACTTCTCATCATCGGTCACTCTCTCTTAGTAGTGAATAAAGAACAGAGAAAAACACAGAAATAATAATAAATTCCCAACTAATATAGGTGCCGTGCAAAAAAATGAACAACCTATCTGTCCACTCATCTAAGTTGAAAGTAACAAAGTAGGTGTGCACCTAGAACCCCTGTGATAGCCAAAAGGCGAAATGGCCACCACTGCTAAAATAGGGAGCAACTTGCTAGCTTTAATAACTTTATTCTACTGCTGCAAGTAGTCCGAATTAAAAATGGTTCTTATTATACCATGTTTGCATGATGCCGACATGTTTCATTGCTATAACTTCAGCAAATTCGTCAGGGCAAACTCGGGGTTCTGATATACATTTTTGCTTTTCTCAGTTCACTCGACCTGTAGTAATGTTAAAAAACACAAACACCAGCGGAGATAAGATGTTAGTCACCAGTGTCGGACTGCATGAATCTCAAATGTTATAAACCAACAGACATGTACCAACCACTGAGAGTAAACTGTATATAATTTTACCTGATGGCTGCCAGCTACTGCATACCTGCAACCATCAGAGGCATTGAACACCGTGTCAAATGATCACGTGCTCACTGGTGGCGCAATTTAAATTATGACCCCCTGCAAGATAAAAACACATAGGGGCAGTGAGGGCGCTGGTCGTGATATCTATGCACTCGCCCTGCCTTCTGTGATAAGCGCCCCGCCTAACAAGCCTGACTGGTTTTCACATTGTCCTCAGTGCATTGCCTTGCCATTCAGACATATTAATCAATAATAGCGCTGTTCAGATTGCTGCCTAGCAAATGGAGCCGGGATATAGCTGTCCGGCAATACTATCCCAAATCGCAGCACAAGTTCTGTGATGTTCCCCGCTCCCGCTGGTGGCATAAATACATTCGAAGAACCCGCCCCAACCCGCAAGACACCTTACCGCTACCGAGTGTACTCGGTCAGAAACGCTCCTCATGGCAATCTCCGCCGCCATCTTTACTTAAGCACTGGAACGGGTGTTTGACAAACGTGATGACGCGGAACGAGCCGCGTCATCTGGCGGCGGGCAGCCATTTTGGAACACGATCGATTGTGTGAATAAAGTTTTGTTCAAAGTTTTGTTTAAAACCACACGATCGGGGGAAAGGTCATCCAATGTAAGTGGTGTGAAGAAAATAGCGAAGTGAGGCTTAATCAAGGGGGGATACACCCCAATCTAATGAGTAATGGCCAGATATCTCCTACTCGTGATTACCATAAATGTAAGGAGAGTTGCTATCAAATTGAAGGGGCATTATCAAACTGAAAAATGAAGGATTTAAACAAGGATTTTTTAGGCACAGTGATTACCCATTTTATCAGAACTCGCTATGAAATAATTCACACCATTATGAAGGGTTTTGTGTTTACGTGCAAGGATTGTATCCACTTGATCTCTTCATTGAGGACCACAGGGCCCAAGGTGCATTCAACAAGAAGATCGCCCCATCACTCCTTACAGCCATGGGTCCCATCGGGCTGCTAAAGACTAAACCCTCCAAGCCGGAGCGTCTGAAAAACAGACACATCCAGTGACTGTCACATTCTGGGTGGCACCGGGAACAATGTATGAAACGGGGATTTGTTTGGGGCATACATGAGAAACACCATTCTAATATTGCTGGGTAGTCCAGATTATCCATACACGCCCGATAATTGGATTACTCAGCGTCTGCTCAATTTGTTCCATTCAATGCTGTCGTTCAGCCCATCACGGTCTGCTTTCTCAGAGAATATCCATTTGGCTTCCTTCCGGGCCAAAATAGCGTCAATATTGTGCGTCTCACCGACAACTTTCTCTAAAATTGTCCATTTGAAATTCCTGTGATCATGACCCTGTTCAATAAAATGTTGCACAAGGCGGGTGGTACGTTTTTTGGCCATAATGGTGCTGATATGCTCCTGGATGCAGATTTTACCTTTGCGTGAGGTGAGTCCGATGTAATACAACCCACAACTACACATCAACCTATAAATTACATGGGACCTATTACAATTGCTAAAATGGTTCAGATACCACATTCTGCCATCATGTAATGCAACATTTTTAGTAGCATTGGTCAGGTCACACACTGAACAACACCCACATGGGTAATGTCCCGTAGGGAGAGTACCTGATTGAGACTTGGCGGGAGTGCGGGTGTGAACCAGCTTGTCTCTCAGATTCGTCACCCTTTTGAAAGCAAAGCGGGGAATAGGCATTTTACCCGATGCGGTATCTAAAATGGACCAGTGCTTTCTAATGATTTGCCGCATCCTGGTGGACAGAGGATCAATTGGTTGCCACTATAGGGACACAAGCCTGGCGTTCCCTTGCATTCCTCTCGAGTAAAGCCACCCAAGGAGTGTTCAGCGCCCGTTTACCGGCCTGTTTGATCACTTTGATTGGATAGTCTCTCTCTCTAAGTTTCATAACCAATCCCTCGGACTGTTCTAAAAATGAATCAGTGGTGGAGCAGTTGCGCCTGTATCACAGAAACTGCCCCACTGGGAGATTATCCCTTAATGCCCTGGGATGGAAAGAGCGATAATGAAGGAGGGAGTTTCTGTCAGTGTTCTTATGATGCACATTAGTTGCCAGTTTGAAATCCACCACAGAAATATTGACATCCAGATACACAGCAGTGGTATTACTGATAGTCCAAGTGAACCGCAAGCTATAATAATAATAATCCACATTTGTAAAGCGCACAATCACCCGTAAGGGTCTCTAGGCGCTGGGGGCCGTCGGGAAGATTAAGCGAGCTATTGCCCAGAGTCACATGGTGCTGGGCTAACCTGCCGCCGGAGCCGGGGATCGAACCGTGATCCCCAGATTCCAGCGTCAGTCGCCCTGGCCGCGGCGCCACACCTATCCCTCATCAGCCTGGTTAAGCCACTGTAAAAATGACAACAATAGGTACTCTGTACCTGTCCAGATACAGAGGACGTCGTCTATATATCTCTTCCATAATGAGATGTTACTCAAATATGGGTTGGTGGAATGATTGACCACATTCTCCTCAAACTGGCCCACATAAATGCAGGCCAGACTGGGGCAAATGTGTCCCCCATAGACGTCCCGGACGTTTGTAAGTACAGTTGACCTTTATACTCAAAAAAATGTTTGTAAGTGCCAACTCAATGCACTGCATGACAAAGGACGGCGGCGTATCATAAAACCATTCCAAGGCACCCAGGGCGCGCGCTGCTGCCACCAGCGTCGCGTCCTGGGGGATACTAGTATACAATGACTCAATGTCAATAGTAACCAGTAGTTGATTTTCAGGCTCGTACTCAATGTCTTTGATGATGTTAAGTATATCAGTGGTATCCTGTACATAAGAATCTTGGGTAACAACAGCCTCCCTGGGAAAGAAATCAGTGAACTGGGACAACGGTTCTAAGATAGATTGAATACCCGAAACAATCGGGCGTCCGGGGGGTGGACGCTGTGGCTTATGAATCTTCGGCAAGATGTAGAATGCCGGTACTCGTGGTTTGGTATTGATGATAAAATCCGCTTCCTTAGAAGTGATCCATTTCTTGGCCACAGCATCCGCCACCATAGTCTTTATGATGTCCTGGAGTTCGGGAGTGGGGTCTCGCATAAGAGGGTGGTAATTAGTGCGGACTCCCAAAAGTCTCATGACCTCACTTTCATAGTCGCTGGTATTGAGCACGACAACAGCACCGCCCTTGTTGGCCTGTTTTATCGTAATGGCTGAGTTATCTTGTAAAGATTTTACTGCCAGCCAATCCGCCTTAGTCATATTGTGTGTAGAGTGTGGGTTGCTGCAATGTTCCAGATTCTCAATCTCTTGCAATACTCTTGTTAGAAAACTGCCACTTCGGGTCCCACAGAGGTCATAGGGGGACAGAAGTTCGATGGACGGCGAAGGTTAGTATCAAAAATTGAAAGGGGGGTTTTGTCTTTTTTGGCAAAAAATGTGTGTAGTTTAATCTTTCTCATAATTTCCGCCAGTTCAATTCTACACAGAAAAGAATCGTGTTTGGGGGTAGGAAAAAAACCGAGTCCCTTGTTGAGAACCTCCCTCTCATTTGGAGTTAATTCATATGAAGATAGGTTGACCACAATGTCATTCCTATCCATAGACTGGGAGGGAATTTCATTACTCAGTTCTGAAAGGTCTGACCCCTGCTCCATGTGATGCGGGGAGAGTGTGTCTGCCATGTTGTTTGGGGTCTGCCCCTGCCTTGTCCTTGCTGGGCCTGGCCCCCTCCCCCTCGTCCCCCTCGTTGAGTTTGACCTAAAAAAGCCCTCAGTAACACCCCCAAATCCTCATCCGATTTATTCTCAGGTGCAAAATTAACCCTGGTCTGGTTGGGTGCTATGGGACGGTCAAGAACCTCCTCGTCTTCACTGCTGGTGTTATCAAATTGCCAGTTATTAGGAGTCCGTCTATTCCCTCGTTGGGCCCCTCTTTGGAAGTTCTGCCCCCTTCTTTGGAAATTTGCGCTCGTGGTTGTACTACCGGGACATCATAGTACTCATCTTCAGTGTAGGGGAACGCCCAGGTGTGTGTATAGCGTTCTAAGTTTCTTTTGAGCCCCTTGATCTTCTGATTGACCATGTACGTCTTATATCCAAGAAGATCCCCCTGAATGCGTGGTAGTTGTTCCTTGGTGTCTGTTAATACTGTGTTTTTTTTCAGTGTGTCTTCTAGCTCAAGAATCTCCCTGGAAAGGCAACCAAGAAGGTTGGTGTTTTGCAGTAGGCAAGTGCGCCCAAGGACAAGTCGAAGATGACGGGCCTGAAGAAAGACAGCAAACGGGGCAAGGAGGCCCACGGAGGTTTATCAGGTGAGGGTGGCTGGTGGGCAGCATGGGAAGGGGAGCGCAAAGTTGCAAAGAAAAAAGCCTGCTGTTCAGTGGGCGTTGGAGATGGGTCCGCAAGGGATGCGGGGTGGCCACTGGCGCAGTAGCAGCTCCTGCATTAGGTGCAAAAGAAAGTGGGAAAAAGCGTTTAGTTGACGCGAGTTTCCAGATGGACAAGAAAAAATGGGGTGCAGAGCATGTAGATAAAGGGGGTGACAAACATAACAAGAAACTGCAGTACATGGGCCTGGCAATGCCCTTAGGGTCACATCTGTTGAACAAAACACGAAGCAGGATATGAAAGCATGAATACGTCAATGTGTTCAAGTTGCTTCATAAGGAGATTCAGGCAAAAGAAGAGTCAAAAGAGGAGGAATGGGAACTAACTAGGAGACCAAGGGTGCCAATCAATATGGAGAACTGGACTTCAGCTTTCCTAACATATTCTACCATCTACTGTGAGAAACATTTGGACAGAGCAGTTACCTTACTGAAATATATGGACATTATAAGTAAGGCACAGATGCACTTTGGGGGTTTCCCATGGTTGAGTTACGGTGAGGAGGTTTGTGCTAGGATCAGCATTAACCCAGATAAACCATGGGGGAAGTATATCAAGAGTTGTGGATGCAGTAGATGTCATCCACACAACCCTCGGCATCCACACATACGGGCAGCAGCTTGCTGGTAATGTATCGATCTTTTCCAGTGCATCCCGCCCAGCCAGGGGTGGGAGGGGCTAGTTTTGGGGCAGGAACTTCAGGTGTCCCACCAAAGCAAGGGGGAATCACCACAGGGGCATGCCAGACTTTCAACAAGGGTTTCTGTTCTAGGCACCCATGCAAGTTTAAGCACGAGTGCTCGAAATGCGGGGGCCGACACCCACTTACGCAGTGCTTTACACTGTCCACCCCTGCACAGTAGTGGGGGGCCACAAAGCCTAAGAACAGGCTGGGCCAAAGGGCTCCTACCCCAGTTATGATTGAGGCATGTGCCCATGGCTCACAATTTACCCCGATAGAGAGGCTGCCTTGAGAATACAATGGGGTTTCATTGAGGGTTTTCAGGTGGGATATGAAGGTCCCAGAGAAAGGAGGTGGCAAGAAGATTTGAAATCAACCAGGGAGTTGTTAGGAGTAGTAGGGGCAAAACTGAAGAAAGAAGTCGAGGAACGGAGGATAGCTGGCCCATTTACAGATTGGCCTATGGAGGACCTGATTATATCACCTGTAGGGGTTGAGCTGAAGAAAGAGCCAGGGAAGAACAAGATTATTCACCATCTATTCTGGCCTGAAGGAAGATCAGTTAATAATTTCATTGCGGAGGAGGATTCAAGGGTGTTGTACGCCTCAGTAGACGATGCGATCCGCCTGGTGAGGTCATGTGGGCAAGTAGCCACAAAGGCAAAATGTGATGTAAAATCGGCGTTTCGCTTACTGCCTATACACCATGCACATTTCTCGCTATTGGGGATGCAGTTTTTGGGCATCATCTATGTTGTCCTGCTGATGCGTTGTGCAATTTATTGTGCACTCTTTAGCGCCCAAGAAGACAGCTGGGCCCAACTGCAGGCTCCATTTTCTGGGCATCGAGTTGGACTCGGTTCAGTGGGAAGCAAGGCTGCCTAGTGAAAAAGTAATTTAATACAAGTTTTTCTGCTGTGGGTGGTGGGAGAGAAAAAGATAGACCTGAAAACAGTACAAGGATTGATGGGTTTCCTGAATTTTGCTTGCCGGGTGGTGAGAGTGGGGAGAACTTTCTGTCGGCGCCTCGGCATAGCCATGTCTGGAGTACTTTTGTCACATCACAGGGTCAGGAATTCGATAGGAGTCAGGACAGACTTGAGGGTTTGGCAGACATTCTTGGTGGATTTTAATGGGGCTTCTTTGGATTTCGTGGAAGACAATAATATCTGGCAGGTGCAGATTTTTTGGGATGCAGCAGGGGCCTCTGGGTTTGGATTGTTCTGGGATGGTCACTGGTGTGTGGAGCAGTGGCCGACACATTGGGTGACACAAGGACGGAGCATAGCATTTTTGGAGTTTTTCCCGCTTTTGGTTGCACTGGCAGTTTGAGGTTCTGAACTACAGAATAGGATGTTGCTGTTTCATGTGGAAAACATGACTGTGGTGAGACTGGTAAACAGACAGAAGGCAAAGGACTTATGAGTTTTGCGGCTGTTGTGAAGGTTCATAGTGAAGTGCTTGTGGCTGAATGTGGTGTTTCATGCGAAACACGTACCTGGGGCCAGTAATGACATTGCAGATGCTTTGTCTTGTTCACAGTGGCGACAATTTCAAGAACTGGCCTCTGGAGCGGACATTTACAAGACAGTGCTGCTGGAAGACATCTATGCCTGGGGGGAGTGAGAGTGATAGGCCTGGTTGAAAAATCTTTTTCGGAATCCACAAGACGGCGCTACAGGCTGGCATGGTCTGAATTTGGTGTTTTCATGGGACAGACGGTAGACACATGGAATATCGCAAGACAGAACACTGAGAAGGGAGTGTTGCATTTTATTCTAAGTTGTATTGACAAAGGCCTGTCACAGATGACGATAGCAGGGAAAATGGCAGGGATGTAGTTTTATAACAAGCTGTACACAGGTTTCTTTTCCACAAAAGATGAGATCCTGAGTAAATTGTTGAAAGGGTGGGGCCGTGAATGGGGGGGAATAAGGGGCCCAGAGGGAGGCCATCATTTTGGAGTTATTACAAGGCCTGTTGGGGGTGTTGTCAGTTTGTTGTTACAACACATTTGAGGTATCAGTGTTTAGGTTATTCATGGTTTGGATGTTTTGGGGCTTTTACAGTCTCTGAGTTGTTGGGAACCAGGCAACAAGCTGGAGGAACATATGAAGAAGTGATATTGGATCAGGACCGACTGAGAATTTTGCTGCGTCGTCCCAAATTAGACCAGGCTGGAAGGGATAGATGGATTTGGTTGAATGAGAGCGGTTGTAGTTGTGTGTGTCCGGAGCAAGAATGGCGAGATTTCCTAGCAAGAGCTGAACAGCCTTCAAGAGGTATTTTCTATCATTCATCAGGGAAACAGCTGAAAGCGTTTCAGCTACTGGAAGTGTTGTACAGGAATCCAAGGTGATTGCGCAGGGATCCGGCCGGGTATGGTACACATTCTTTCTGCATTGGTGCTGCTATGGCGGCAGCACATTTAGGTTGATCCTGGAACAGAATACAACATATTGGGAGATGGAGATTGTTGTATTCTCTTTACTTATATTGTATCCTATCTCTTTAAGTTGTACATTCCATGTTAGCTTATGTCATAGAGTGCTTTGGACTATCTGTATTCTAGCTTGTCAGTTAGCTCCCTGGCTTTCTGATGGGAACACCAGTTCTTCTCTGTAGCATTAAATAAATACCATTTCAATACTCTTATATTGGTGTCCACCCTTCTACTTGGATTATTACACATGGCGACGATGAGCTTGTGGAGCTAAACAACTACAGAGGGAGGAGAACTCCACTGGTGTAAGAAGAACCACGCAAGAGGAAGAAGTAATCTGCTTAAACAAGAAGCAGGAACTGGAACCACATTACAAGATCCAGCGAACAACGAGATGTATAACTGGTGAGTTTGTGAAGAAACAAAAGAGAGGAAGAGAGACTCTGCGTGTGAGAGCAGTGAACCAACGTTATACTTGGTGTAAAAGACAGCGAACGTTTTCAAAGGTGTGCACTGCGTGGGAAGCAAGTCGGCATAACCCTATTCAATTCGTGTACTGTATAAGAGTTACGCGTGAAGAATAACCCTTGCACTTTGGGAGAAGTAACGAGGCACAGACATCACGGTGAGCAGTGGCATCATTTGAAAAACAAGGCTCGAGCAGTCAGTGAAGCGCGTGCGAGACAACGAACGTTTTCAAAGGTATACACTGCATGGGAAGCAAGTCAGCATACCCATATTCAATTTGTGTACTGTATAAGGGTTACGCGCAAAGAATAACCCTTGCGCTTTGGGAGAAGTAACGAGGCACAGACATCACGGTGAGCGGTGGCATCATTTGAAAAGCAAGGCTCGAGCAGTCAGTGAAGTGCGTGCGAGCAGCAGTCTCACCTGGAATTCCGACGCCGTGTTCGAAGCGGCAGAACAGCGCGGAGAGTAGCGCAACCATCTTCGGAGTATGTCACTGCAAAAGCGGTAGTGACGTAACCACGTTAAAAAAAACCCAAAAAAACGTGACGGCCATTTTGAAAATAACTTCTGGTTGCTAAGCAATCTCTTCCGTGACTAAAACGGGAGAGGATTGAAAGTTTAACGTTGTTGAACGGAAAGAAAAGAGCGGAGAAGAATCCAAGCGAGGCACACAAGCAGAAAAGGGAGAAGGTGCCTTGTGAAGGAGTAAGTGCCGTTTTTCTTGAACTTAAAGAGAGGTGAGAAGGAACTTTTAAAAAGAAAGCGCGCTAGCAGTAAAAAAAAAAATGTTGTCTTGTACTCTAAGCTGTGTCATTTACATACAAAAGGGAGAGACAACCAAAAGACAATACCAATTGTTGTAGGTACAACCAAATGAATAATAACTTATGAGGGACTGAGTGAAGTGCACGAAATTTCTTAAAAAGAGACAAGACGTGTAGACAAGTAGAGAAGTGTGGAAACAATGATGGAGAGTCAAAACGTTATCATGCCGCCTATGTTTTTGCAAATGAGCCGAGATCCACCCATCGAGTGGGATGAGTGGATAGATATCTTTGAGAACTACATCGAAGCACTAGATGGGAAAGATATTAGTGCCAACAGGAAGAAAGCTCTACTATTGAGTGCACTTGGGAAAGAGGGTCAGCACTCTTTCAAGTATTTGCCTGTGGGGTTGAGCCAAGATGGGAGAACAATAACAAATGTTTACACAGAGGCAAAGGCGCGAATGAAGAAACAGTATTCGAAAGAAGTCAACATCGTTATGGCAAGACATACATTTTATACCCAACCGCAAAGAGCAGAGGAATCTGTTGACCAGTTCGTGACAAGATTACGGGAATTGTCCATAAAATGCAGTTTTGGGGAAATACGAGAGGAAATGATAAGAGACCAGTTAATAGTACAATGTAGAGATAAGAAAATGCAGGAGAAACTATGGGCAGCAAAAAATCCCACTTTGCAATCAGCCATAGATATAGCGAAAGTGGTTGAAGAGTCTAATGCATGCATGAGAGAGATGGAGAAAAAGGATAGTGCAAAAGAGGGTAGTCATAAGAATGGAGTTTCTTGTGTAGAACAAGGAGAAGTCGCTGCTGTAAGTAGGAAAGATGTAGATTGTGGGGAGAAAGATGTGAAAAGGTTTAGTCCCGGATATGCCAGTGGAGAGAGGAGTAGACATCAGGGAAGGATGTGTACTAGGTGTGGGAGTACATTCCATACCTCAGAGTATAAAAAATGCTTTGCTTTGGACAAAGTGTGTAGAAAATGTGGGAGGAAAGGTCATTTCTTCAGAATGTGCAAAGGGGTGAATAATGAGAAAGTAGCAGTCGTAGGAAAGAGAGATATAGGCAAAAGTGAAGTTAGTGTTGAAGGTTCTAGTAAAGTGTTGAGCGTTGGTAGCAATAGTACCTGTCAAAATGAACGGGGTAGGAGAGAAAGACCAAAAGCAAAGTTTGTTATTGACAAGAAGGAAGTAGAGTTGATGGTTGATCCCGGGTCATTTTGGACAATAATTCCACATGAAATGTACGTGGGTAATTGGAAAGGAGTGCGCTTGCTACCCAGTGACATTAGTCCATGTGGTTATCAGGGAGGCAGCATAGAGTTGATTGGCTACATGTCCTGTGAAATTTTGTTTAAGGGTCGCTCTACTGTAGGGAAGGTTTATGTAGCAAAGTCAGGGCCTGCCATCTTGGGATGGGAGCAACAATATGACCTTCATATCATCATCAACCCAAGAGCCGAGCAACAAGTGATGGTGGTAGACAGTATAACTGTGGAGTCAATTGTTGAAGGAATGACAAGTCTGTTTGAAGAGCATATCGGGGAGTTGAGAGGATATGTTCATAAGATCATGTTACGTGAGGATGCTGTACCTGTGCAACACAGGGTCAGGAAAGTTCCGTTTATTGCAAGAGAAGAAGTCAAGAAGATGCTGGAAGAGATGTTGAATCAAGGGGTGATTGAGCAGATCGAGACATCACCATGGATTTCGCCAGTTGTCATCACGACCAAATCCGATGGAAAATTTAGGTTTTGTGTGGACCTTCGCACCTTGAATCAGAACATTGTGGTAGACAATTTCCCACTTCCAAATATCAATGAGTTGGTGTTATCGCTGAAGGGTGGGAAGTATTTTACGAAATTCGACCTCCGTAGTGCGTATCACCAAATTAAACTGCACAAAGACTCCAAAGCATTGACTGCGTTCATAACAACTGAGGGAATCTTTCAGTTCACACGCATGCCCTTTGGGCTTGCATCTGCGGCGGGGGTCTTTCAGAGAATGATGGGTGCAGTGTTGAAAGGGGTGGGAAATGTAGTATATTTTCAAGACGACGTTTTGATTTTTGGAGAAACAGTGGAAGAACACAATGTAATTTTAAAAACTGTTTTGGAGAGGATGGAACAGGCTGGGTTGACGTTGAAGAAAGAGAAATGTAGGTTTGCGGTGGAGGAAGTAGAGTACCTTGGGTACACGTTGTCTGTGAATGGGGTCAGACCAAAGAGGGATTTGTTAGAGTCCATTAGAAACGCACCAGCCCCATGTGACAAGGACCAGTTACGGTCTTTCCTCGGTCTCATAGAATACTATGCAAAGTTCGTAAAGAATTTTGCAGGGAAGACGGAAAAAATCAAGGTGCTGTTGAGGAAAGGATGCAAGTTTGTGTGGGATGCAGAACAAGAGGATTGCTTTCAGAAGATTAAAGTAGAAATATGTGAGGCTGGTATAATAACGCCTTTTGATACAAAACGCAAGTCTGTTTTGACAGTGGATGCGAGCGCTGTGGGGATTGGTGCGGTGTTAGCTCAGGTGCATGATTCTGAGCTAAAGACAGTAGCCTTCACATCGAGAACTCTCACGGCTGCAGAGAGGAATTATTCCATAATTGAACGGGAGGCTTTAGCTGCAGCGTGGGGGTGTGAATACTATAGGATGTATTTGTGGGGGTTCGAGTTTAAGCTGCTGACGGACCACAAGCCACTGGTTAAAATTCTGTCACCAGGTGGGGCTGGAAAGGGGTCGGCGAGGTTAGCCAGACTAGCTGCGAGGATTCAGGAGTATTTGTATTGTGTGGAGTACATTCCTGGATGGAGGAACAACCAAGCTGATGGACTTTCTAGGCTACCGCTACCTTGGGAGTTGGTAGATAAGTCGGGGGTGGAATCACTCAATTCTGAGCGGTCTGTGGCAGCTGTGGATGAAGTGGTGGATATGTGTACAGGGGCAGTGAGCAAGAGTTGGTGGAATAGTTGTATGAGTAACGATGTGGTACTGGGTGAGGTAAAAGAAATGATTGTCAAGGGTTCGAGGAGAGAGAGTTGTGTATCTCCTGCTCTTCGTCCATATCTGAAAGTTTTGGAACATTTGTCAATATTAGACAAGGACGGCTTTATCATTTTAAAAGAAGACAAGTTTATCCCTCCGCAAGAGGTGAGGTTCACTCTATTCAAAATCGCTCATGAAGGTCACCTGGGGCAATCTCTTACTAAGAGGAGAGTGCGAGAACATTTCTGGTGGCCAAGTATGGATCGGGAGATCTCTGAGTGGGTTGAGAGATGTACGGAATGTTTGGAGTGTGAGAAGAGGCTTAAGGTTGGTGTTCAAGGAGGATGTGGAACAATTGAAGACCCTGGAGTGCCGTGGCACACTATATGCCTTGATTTCATAGGTCCCTTCTACCAACTGGGGCATGATATGAGGTTTGGTTTGGTGGTTGTGGACGTCTCGTCGAAATGGTTGGTAGTCAGATTTATGAAGGAGATCACTACCAGATTTACAATTGAAATGTAAAAGACATTTTCAGGGAGGAATGATTTCCTGTAAAGATCATCACTGATAATGGGACGCAATTAACCTCAGCAGAGATGGTCAGTTTCTTAGAGAAATGTGGGATTGTGCATTCAAGAACGTCGTTGTACAACCCACAGGGTAATGGCATAGTTGAAAGGGCGAACCGTATGGTTAAGGGCGCTATCCAGATGGCCCTGTCTTCTAGGGAGAATGTGAGAGAGTTGGTTAACGATTTAGTTTGGGCCTATAGAACCACTGAGAATGGTGTGATTGGGATGATTCCTTTCTGTGTAATGAGGGGGCGTTCAGCTGGCACCAAACGTGTTGCAGCATGGATGAAGGAATGTTTGAGTTCTGGTGCCTTGGAGAAGGAAGAGGACGATGGGGAGGCGATGAGTAAGAGGAGTTTTGCGGTGAATGATTGGGTGAAAGTGAAACCAGGACGTGTTAGCGGTGGGTTGACTAAGTTCAGGGGTCCGTTTAAAGTCAAAGCTGTACATAAGAGGTTTGTGACCCTGTTTAATGGGGAGCATTGGAATTTGAGGCGGGTAGCCCTGTACAAGAAAGCGGCAGGAGATGCTGTTAGTCCTCAATCTAACCGCAAGGTGGACTCAAGAGAGGGTGGTAGAAATGGATTTGGAGCAGGTAGGGACCAGAGGGAAAGGAGGCCTCCGAGATACTTACAGGATTTCGTGTGTGAGTGAATGTTGTTCCGTATAGCAGTGAGCATGGGCATAATTTTTTATTTTTTTTCGTTTCGTTCATGGGAAGGGGAGAGGATATGTTGTATTCTCTTTACTTATATTGTATCCTATCTCTTTAAGTTGTACATTCCATGTTAGCTTATGTCATAGAGTGCTTTGGACTATCTGTATTCTAGCTTGTCAGTTAGCTCCCTGGCTTTCTGATGGGAACACCAGTTCTTCTCTGTAGCATTAAATAAATACCATTTCAATACTCTTATATTGGTGTCCACCCTTCTACTTGGATTATTACAGAGGTCTAGGTGCTGCAAGAGATATGTGTGCAAATAGAAGGGTTGGTACAAAGAAGGGCAGGGACAAAGGGAATTGGGGCAGGAATAAGAGATGATGGGTTAGTTTGTACACTAATGTATTCTCTTTTGTCACACATTGTGTGGGCGGCCCAGGAACCACGAGAGTTACCTGGACCGTGGGACATTCTTTTGTACATTGGGCAGCGAAATACGCAGATCGGCAGGTCTATGGTTGTAACCTGGGTCTGAGAAGCAGCCATCATGAAGTGCATTGGTGGGGTAAAGGAGGGATATGATGGGGGGCTTTATTGCCGTGGCTGACAAAGATTATTTCACAAAGTCGCTGCCCCAATATGTTGGTCCGAAACTTGAGTGAAAATGACTTGATACTGTTATCAGGATTGCCAATTTTGCAGCACAAGTAGAGGGACTAGGAGGTGATGAAACTCAATTTGGCAGGAACGGGCTTAGTGTGGACTGAGTTTGTGTCGGGCAAAATGTGGAAGGGGGCGGTTAAGTCTGCAGCCGTTAAAACAATTACACAGGAAGTTGAATTAGGCAATGAGGGTTTTCTGCCAAGCTGAGTTCATTCAGGTGATTGCGCATGTGGAGCTAAAACTGGAAGAGCCATTGTTGTTCAGGGACAATGGAGTGCACCATTCGCAGCTAGGAAATGCCTACTATATGATGGAGATGATGGATGTGATTAGTAGGTTGTGGAACAAATCCATATGGTGCCACAGGAAAGAAAAGAGTATGGTGAAAGGTGCACAGTAGGGGGGGCAGGAAACCGCCCTACAGGGGGTTCCCTGGTTGGCAGTACTTTGGTGGGTTCTTGATTCACATACGGGCATATCCCCCCTCTGTGGGGGTAAACAGTTAACTGATGGTGGGGTGCAGTATGAAATCAAATAACTGCAAGAAATCCAAGAGAGGATATTGGAAGAGAAGTGAAGATGAGAATAGAGACATTGGAGGAGGATGCAAAGTGAATGGGGAGGAGTGCAACAGGTGGGATGGTTGTGGATGGATGGAGTGAATGAGGGGGATGTTGATATGAAACATTATAGGTATTGATGTTTTGGTTAATGTTGATTGTTACAACCTTTTCCTGATAAAAGGGCCTCTTACGCTTCAAGTAACAGGGTGGAGTGTAATTATTGAGCTACGAGGGGCTCCGGGGGAAGAAGGGTCACAGACCAGTCTCCTCCCTGGGTTTTTTGCGCAATATGCAGAAGGAGAAGCTGGGAAGGGGTCAAGGTGTTGGGCAATGGGAGGGATTAGAGTTGGTATAAATGTGCAGATGGGGAGGTCTCAGCCTCACCTGGCATCACCAGGGAGGGTCTAGATAAGTTTTAGTCCACCAACCCACCCTACACGTTTTTATGGGCTGGGTTGTGGGTGAGTTTAGCGTGCCAGTTTAGGACAGGTTGTGGGTTTCTTGGGTAGCAGTACTTTGGAGGGGTGGTGAGTTACATACAGGTGCAACGACCCCTCGGGGGGGCAGGTGACTGATGGTGGGGTGGGGGTTGCAAGAGAGCAACAGCAGGAAATCTAAGAGAGGAGGTTGGAAGAGAAGTGAAGATGAGAATGGAGAGATTGGAGGAGGTCACAGACCGCAACAGCTTTGATGGTTGAGGCTGGATGAAGTGAATGAGGGGGATGTTGATGGGAAATAATATAGTTATTGATGTTTTGGTTAATGTTAATTGTTACGAACTGGTCCTAATATAATAGCCTTTTACGCTTCAAGTAACAGCGTGCAGTGTAATTATTGCGTGAAGTCAGCATGAAAAAAACTAAGAATAAAAGTCACTAGAGGGAGCTCTATCTTAAAAATCAAATTAGATATCTGTAGCGTCTCTGTATTTCTTTTTTTTTTATTTCAAAAGAATTTTATTGTTATAAAGAAGCAAATGAAGATACAGAATACAAGTATAAGTGATACAATTGATAACAGATAAAAAGCAATCAGAAGCTGAAATTCAAAAATGAGTCGTAGCAAATACATCCATAAACAAAAGTAGTCTGCCAAAAACAGAAAAATGAATTGATTAAGATAAAGTAAGTAGCTTAGGTAGAGTCCACAATCAAGAGTATCACTATCAGCTGGTATAATCAGGGTAAGAGAGGAAAGGAAAGAAGAAAGAAGAAAGAAAGAGAAAAAGAGGGAAAAGATGGAAAAAGGAGAGATGACAGAGAAGGAGGAGAAGAAAGAAGGAGAGAAGGATTTCCAACGAACTAACCCAACTAACAAGACGCCATTCAACCAGACAAATCGAAGGGATATTGTTCAACCAACCCCTTTGATGACAAATCCATATAGTTATCCAGAGCATTCCAAACCCCACTAGCAATAGATGGAGAAAGGTGAGCATGATCGACTGAGGTGTGAGCACTTCGTAAAAAGGAAACCCAAGCCCACCAAGTATGATAAGAAACAGAGGAAAAGGATTTCCATTCCATAAGAATTACTTTCACTGCAATAGTCAATAGGAGATCCAACAGCTGTAATTCCATGGGTTCCAAGGGGAGAGGGACTGGGGCAGCTAATGGACCTAATATAATTAATGGAAAAGAGAGTGGGAACTTAATAGCAAAGATGAGCATGAGGTGTTTGTGAATGAGGTCCCAAAAGGGTTGGAGGAAGGAGCATTCAAAAAACAAATGCGGAAAGTCACCTTTCAATAAGCCACAGCTCCAACATAGGTTATCCTCTTTGAGATTGAGCGAATGTAAATGAACAGGAGTCCAATGAAGAAGGTTGACGGAGAAAAATTTAGATTGCATTAACGATGGGGCGATTTTATTGCGAAGAGAAAGTTTACCAATCATCTGCCAGGTGTCTGAAGAAATATGGTCAGTAACACCATGATCAAAATAATGCAACCATTTTTGTTGAGCAACCGTATGAGTAGGTAATGAAACAATTGATAAAAATGTATAGATTTTAGAGGCTACATGACCAGATTTAGTCCATATTTGAAAAAGAGTAATCGTAGGAGAAGTAGGATGAAGACGCACCTTAGCAAGTGCTACTTTGATTTTGAGAAAAGTATAAAAATTCAAATTAGTTAAAGAATGTTGTTGAGCTAAGGAGGAAAAAGGTAGTGGCTCATTATTAGAACCATAAAGATTTTTAACAAGCGAGATCCCCCTAGCAGCCCAATAGGATATCAGAGAAGGATCAATATTAATTTTAATTTTAGAATTCCGCCAAATAGACGACCACCTAGATTTGTGAAGTGGAATCACCACTTTCATGTCTACCTTCCGGACCGCCGCAAGAGTATCTAGAATAATAGAGCGGGAGAACGGGATGGAAAAGGTAGACGCAGTGCAAAAGGAAGCAGTCGGTAACGGAGAAGCCAATTCCTGCTCTATTAACAACCAGGAAGGAACATGAATAGGGGGATAAGAGAACCATAGAGCACCTTGAGACGCCAAAAAGGCAGTTTGGTATTTTTCCCAATCAGGATGATTGCATCCTCCCATATCATAAGGCTTCCGCAAGAATTTATAGGCAATTCTAGCCCGTTTATCATTCGATAAAAATTTAGAAGTCAGAACATCAATTTCATGAAAGAAGGAATCCGATAACTTTCCCGGGAGCATAGAGGATACAAAATTAATAATAGGTGTAATCATCATTTTGAGGGTCTGAAGGCGACCCCACCAGGAAATGTGTTTCGGAGACCAAGTGTCCAAAAGACGCCGTACTTTAAGAATAGTCTGGGTTTCATTATAAGCAATTGTATCATATAAGGTAGAGCAAAAATAGATACCCAAGTATTTTAATTACTTAGACTGCCATTTAAAACCAGCAGAGCCCATATGCGTAGAGAAACAGTAGGCATTCAAGGGGAACATCTCAGTCTTATCCTTATTTAAGGTGTACCCTGAAACCTTCGAAAAAAGGGAAATCGTATCCGAGATAGCAGGGATAGCCAAGGCAATATCATCTGAGAAAATAAGGACATCATCCGCGTACGCAGCAGTTTTAATACGATGAGGACCAAAAGAAAAACCTTTAATGTCTGGGTGTAGCTCAATCAATCTGAGGAGAGGGTCAATGGACAATAAAAACAAAAGTGGAGATAAAGGACAACCCTGTCTGGTGCCCTGGCGAAGATTAAAAAAGGACGACGTAGCACCGTTGACTCTTATGTTAGCTCTAGGTTGAGAGTATAGGGACATGACCATATTAATAAAAGAGTCACCAAGATTATGTGCACACAAGACAGCACGAAGAAAAGGCCAAGAAACCTTGTCAAAGGCCTTTTCAGCATCAAGAGCCAAGGCCGCGGCTGGGAGATGAGAACGTTTAGCTGATCCGAGAATATGGCAAAAAGTACGTATATTATCACGCGCAAGACGGCCCTTTACAAAACCCGTTTGAGAGGGATGTACCAGTTTAGGAATGAAGGATTCCAATCTCTTGGCTAAGATTTTAGCAAAAATCTTAGCCTCCATGTTAAGAAGGGAAATAGGACGGAAGTTTTTTGGATCTGAATGATCCTTTCCCTCTTTTGGAATCACTACAATGGTAGCATCAGCCGCCGTGCCAGAAACAGACCCATCCTTAATAAAAGCGTCAAAGGCAGATTGAAGCTTGGGAACAATCACAGGAAGAAAAGTTTTATAAAACAGAATAGGGTAGCCATCAGGCCCTGGAGCTTTTCCAGAACGAGTGGCTTTAATTGCGGTAATAATTTCTTCAGGAGTAATCGGACAATTTAAAAAATTGCTATCTTCCACGGATACCGACTTCACCGGGACAGATTTCAAGAAGTCCTGACACTGCTCAAAAGAGGCCTGATTAGAAGGGGTATATAAGTTATTGTAGAAATCACGAAAGACTTCAAGAATTTCCCCAGTCTGAAATTTTTTAGAACCAAGGTGATCAATAATAGAAGAGATTTGAGAAGACTTAAAGGAGGAATCCTGAAATTTTAATGTAGCCGCGAGAATCTTCCCAGCTCGATTTTTTAACAATAGCCTTTTGGATTTCTGAGCCTGAACCCCAATATGGGCTCTTTTGGTAACTATAGTATTATATGTGTACTTTAATTGCTTGATTGACTGTAGGCAAGATTTATCCTTAGAATGTCTAAAGGTAGATTCCAGATTTTTTATTTCAGTTGCTAGATCTGTAAGTTCTTTTTTAATAGCAGCATTCCTTTTTGACATACATTTAATAACCTGGCCACGGAAAGTACATTTAAACGAATCCCAGAGGACAATTGGGGAAGAAACTGAGCCTTCATTCTCAAGGAAAAAGGATTCGATTGCACTAGAAAACTCATCAATCTGGGCATTATCATGCAACATTTCTGTATTTAATCTCCAGGAGCGAGCTCTCGATTTAGGAGCAAAGGACAACAATGTAAAAGTAACCGCGGCATGATCAGAAATCAGAATAGGATGAATAAGCGGAGAGGAGGAAGACGAAACAAGAGAGGAGTGAACCAATAAATAATCAATACGAGAAAAGGTAGAATGAGGTGAAGAAAAGAAGGAAAAATCACTACCAGTGGGGTTGTGAAGGCGCCATACATCCTGAAGATGAGTTAGGGAACACATGTCAAGCATTTGTTTATGGGATTTTGGAGGGCGAAATTGAAAAGCTGAATTCCTATCTAGAATGGGATCCATTGGTAAATTAAAATCCCCACCAACGATAAGATTCCCAGAATGAGGAGTGTCATTCAATTTTTTGGTAACCGTTTTCCAAAAGGACGGATCATCCTTGTTAGGGGCGTAAATATTCATAACATAAAGATCAGCATTACCATCAGACAACTTAGTTAATAACCAACGACCCTCAGTATCGTGATCAGAAGAGACTATGGATAAACCTGAATTTTTTTAAATTAAAGTAATGACCCCATTTCTTTTGCCACAAGCATCGGAACAGACAACATCTGAAACCCATTCCCTCTTCAGGAATAGCGCCTCTCTGGTAGAGACCTTTGTTTCCTGAAAAAGGACTAGATCTGAAGAGAGAGATTTGCAATAATCTAAGATTTTGGATCTTTTCACCGGATAATTTAAACCCTTAACATTAAGGGACAACACATTCAAACCCGGCATAGACATATATAGAAGAAAAAAAACATACTCCATAGATGAAAAACAGAAAACAACCAGCACGAATACAAGCATCCAGATATCAAACATTAACGTCGAAGAAGGAGAATCCATGGAGGAAATCCGAAAAAAGAAAAGAAACAAGAGAGGAGAAAAAAGAAGAGAGAAAAGAACCAGCAGGGGAGGTCTGAGAAAGACCAAATTCATACTAGGGGGAACGTGGGAAGGCGAGCAAGGGAACCATCACGAGGAATAATTACAATCGATATCAACAGCCCCAATACAGTACATACCTGATTATACTTAATTAGGAAAAAGGAACATCTGAAATATGAACTAATATCATTAGAGTATTACAAAAACAATTCATCATGTAAGTCTATAAAGTCAACACGCATATACCAAGTTAATACACACGTAGCATATAAAGTATACCATAAAAGAGTGGAATAGGTAGAAGAGAGAAAGACATCTTAATAGAATAATAGAATAAATGCAATAGCAATTCTAAGTTATATATATCTTATTATAAACAAAGAAAACACCAAAAACATCATAAAAGGAAACGAAGAGTAAATAGAACGAAGGCGAAGCAATCATCATAAATATCAGGAAAGAATAAGTAGAAGAAAATATACTTCTCAAGAAGACTATAGGGTGCAGTATAAAGAAAAGAAATGAGACATAATAGAGAAAGGCACCAAAAAGGTGGTCAATATAACAATCAATGAAGCACCATGCTAGATAAATACAAGAAACCACTATATAATGAAGATGAATATGCAAAAAATAAAGATAAGCAATTAATTAACTGTCCTTAAATATATAGAACTTGTTATATTAATTTGATTTGAAAATGCAGGAACATGTCAAATATATATTAATAGAAAGTAGGAGAACAGGAGACTATAAAGTGCAATATAAATAGAATAGCTTAGACCTAGTAGAGAGAGGCAATTGATAATAGTAGGTAAGCAACCAATCAATTAAACTATCATGAGATAGATATATAAATTAATTATACAATAATTAGAATTTAACACTAGATATATAGGTGTAATTAATAAGCATCTATGAAACCATTTATATAACCAATCTAGAAAACAATACAGTTAATAATGAATGGTGTAGACACTAAAGACCAAACAACATGAGAGAAGCGTCAGGCGAAAGGACCACGTAAACATACGACAATAGAAGTAACATTAATTGGGGTTAAAGGAAAAAGAAGATCAAAAGAGGGAAATAAGACCAAGTCTGACACACAAAAGAGAAGGCAATAAAAGAAGCCAGAAAATGAGATAATAGAAGAACCGAAACCTGACACGGGCAAAGATCAAGCAAAGAGAAAGAAAAAGAACAATCAGGATTAAGGGCAACATAGAAAAAAGCAATACCACAAAAAGGTTAGAAGAGACATAAAGAAGACATATCGAAGATAATGGTAGACTACATCATAGAGATATAAAAAGAGAGCAGATAAGGAAAAGAAGAAAACAAACCGTACAACTTAGCTGACAACTGCACACATAAAATAGCAAAAGAACACCAACAACAGTGGACAATAAGACCACTACGCAGATCTAAAAAAGATAAACTTAATAGATCTGGAAAAGAGAAAACTCATTGCAGTTATATGGAACCACCTCAGGTTCCAGAGGAGCCAGGATCACGCGAAGCCTCCATTTGAAGTTCCATCTGCAGCTCCATTTGATTGTCCAAAAAAGAGGCCAAATCAGCAGGTTCATCGAAGATTCTGGAACGACCTTTGAAGGTAATGCGGAATTTTGAAGGACCAGAGAAGGAAAAGGGGATATTCATCTCAGAGAGACGTTTCCGGAGATTAAGAAAGCCTTTCCTCCTTATTACCGTGTCTCTGGCAAAGTCCTGAGAAATTGAAATGCGATGGCCTTTCCAGGAAACAGCTTTAACCTTCCGCATATGAGCCAAAATTTGTTCCGTATGTTGGTGACGCAGTGGCTTAAAAACTATCGCTCTTGGTTGCGTGGCAGATTTAGAACGAAAGGTGGGGACACGATGTGCCCGTTCCAGCTCAAAGTCTTTTTGGAAAGAGATTTGCAGCGTAGAAGGAATCCATTGGTATAAAAAATCAATCATAGAAAGAGCTTCTTTCTCAACTTCTTCAGGAAGGCCAAAAATGCGCAGTTTGGATCTGCGGTTACGATCCTCTTGCTCAGTGAGATCCCTCCGCAATGCCGCCATTGAGCGCTCTAATTGGCAAAGAGATCTAGATTGCTTTTGCATAGTATCTTCTGCACCACTAATACGTGTTGCCGTGGCTGAAACACGAAGGGAGAGAGCCTTAAGGTCATTTCTGATGGCTGACACCTCCACTTGCAGCAAATCTGTGTTAGTCTTGGTAGACTGCGCAATGTCATGAACATCATTCAGACGCGTCAGAATAGTCTCCAGAGTGGAATGGGTGTCCTTTTGAGAAGACTCAGGTGTAGGAGATAATTGTTTGGACCTCTTAAGAGAGGTTTTGGAGTCCTTTGCGTCTTTTGCATTCGGTGACAAGCCCATATTCGCAGCCATAGAGCTCACAGTCACAGAAGAGAAAAAAAAAATAAAACCACTTCAGGTAAGTGAGGCCAGCAAAAGTTCAGAGGAATTAGGAGGTGCTCACACGAAATGTGAAGAAATAACTGGGCAAAAATAACAGAGCGCACTCTCAGCAAGCAAAGCAGAGCAATATATAATGGCGGACTTACATGGGGAAAAAAGAGGAAACTCAACACACCTATGATATGCTCCTGCATATAGTAGTAGAACACTTTCATAAATCAGAAGCAGAGAGGTAATGTAGCACTGAGCAGCTGAAGCACATCACAAAAGCAGTGAAAGCCCAATGCATACCTGGCAAGTTTGTAACAGTAGCGCTGCCGTCTGAGGTGAAATTCCGATCTCCGTCATCAAAGGGATTCAAGATGGCGGCCACTCGTGAAAATACCGAGCGTCACTTAAGAACGATATAATGCAGAGAGCAGCAGCTCGAAGAGAAAGGAAAATGCCCTCAAATTGCACACGGCGACTTCATAAACCTGGGAGAGTCTTTCCACGAAGATGGGGCACCTGGAAACCGCTGAAAAACCTCTGACGGACCCTGTTCGCCTTAGAGCTCAAGCGCAAACCGCCATCTCAAAGCGGCGCGCAAGCCACGCCCCCAGCGTCTCTGTATTTCTAACTTCCGGCAAGTCCACACTGCAAATTGGATGAGTGCTAAGAGCTACATATTATTATCTCTTGGAAACATCAAACCAGTAAATGATTACATTGAAGCTGCTACAGGGGACATATTTTTACATGAAGATGAGCTTCTCAAATAGTTGAGAAACAGAGGAAACAACTAAGAATGGAGAGTGCTTTTAAAAGGCTCATCCTCAAAATAGGGGTTTGTGTGTCATTTCAGACATAGTAAATGGTACAAAAGATCTCAGGTTAGTAATGAACGAAAAGACAGCATGAAAAAAAAATGAGATTAAAAGTCACTAGGGGGAGCTCTCGTTTAAAAATTGAATTAGACATCTGAGGCTTCACTTATTTTTAGCTCAAGGCAAATCCTCACTGCAAACTGGACATGTGTCTATATCTAAATATTATCACTTGGGAACATATAACAAATAATTTATTAAACAGAAAGCTGCTAAACAGAGGCGAATATGAGTGACAGGAATATTAACTCTGTAGGAATTGTGTGGTAGGCAAAAACATGGATTGGGAGGAAACCACTAAGTTGAGTATGAACACTGCTGCCTTTAAATAAGCATTACCGCCTCGTCCCATTCCTTAGTATACACACTATGCAGTGCTTAATTTTTAACAAATTCAGTGCTGGGGCCCTCCTCAGAAGGCCACTGCATCCTTCACCACCCATACCCTGCCAGCAGCAGTACTAACATAACACCTAGCCATTTAATTCCTACAAGTGTGACAATTCAGACTATTTCAGACCACACAAAGCAATATTAATGGCATGAGAGGCTGGTCTTATTCATTTTCAATGTTTATTGACTTAATAAACATGGTTATTGTGCTCATCTCAAAATTCAAAAGACAGCGCCACTATGTGGTGGACTGTCACTAGAGCAGGTGCGGACAATTTATTGCTGGTTCTAAGCACCGGAAACCACCGGCACACATTAAGCACTGCTATGTGAGGCAAGGCCTCACCACTACCACACCTATCAAGCAACAGGCACAAAAAACAACAACCCCTCCGGCAGCCCCACTTACTATTAAAGAAAGACAAGGATAAAGCACATCCTGTATAGACCAAGCCTCTACAGCCACTCCCCAGCAGTAACAAAAAGGGAGGGCAGGAAACATAAGTAACCTGCTCATTCATTTCCATCAGCTAGCCAAATGAGTCTCTCTGGCAGACATTATGCAGTGTCATCGTACGGAAGGGAACCTTTGTGACCCCATCCATTGGGATGAATGTGCTTGTTAGGAATACTGAAAACAACAAAAAGGGGAGAGAGAGAGATATAAGGTGGATTCATTCTCCCTAACTGAATATAAATAACCAAAGAGAATCCACTAGTGGGTCTGGGTGGTCCCTACAATGGTGGGGAGCACATAGTGTTCTTAAAATACCCCTCACACACCAAAAGGACCCTTGGTGTCATGCTTCATTATTGGGGTCTTCGCACCCCTCTACGGGATGCGGCGTGCTGCTACCTATGAGTACGCGGGAGCACTTTTACCAATGACTATGTGTGGTGTTTGTGAGGTAATTAGTAAAGGTAAGTGAGTGGTGGGGTTCGAAGTGACTATAGTGATGGTTAAAAAGTACCTGGCTCGTGGGGTAGACTCACCCAAAAAAATGTTATGGGCCCCCGGGCTGGTACTATTAAAAAGGGTGAATTTAGAGGTTTTTATGTAGTGCAATGTACATCACCTCATGTGTGCGTCAACATGTTTCGGAGTGGAACTCCTTCTTCAGGACGGGTTGCACAAATCCACATCTTACTCACGTTTTTCTACACAAAGTCTGTCATTTACAGAAAAGTGAAAAAATAAATAAAGGCTATTGTGTACCTAAGGAGTTTGATACGAAGGTTTCTGCGAATAGTGAACTGAGAACAAACAGGAAAGAAATAGTAATATTTCATTTTGGTAGCCATTCACTACTTGTACTACTCCAGGTTCAGTGACCTAAGAAAAAAGTGCGTGGGCAGCAGCTACTAGACAAATACTGTCATTCTAATAGTGAGAGTGCGCCCTGTAAAAAAAGGGGACAGAGACAAGACATACAAAACACAAAACATAAAACACACGCTCTATTTGTTTTAACCTCTGTGGCTTTGGGGCCCAGTACTGGGAAGAGGATAATAAAGTTATTTAAAAACATACTTGTTGCCACTAATTGGTATGCCTCATGAGCCTCCTAACATTGGGGGACTATCATGCCAGTCTGCATCCTGTAAAGTAAGAGATAGCTCAGATTTGCTAACATACGGATTTGGAGTATCTGCTGCTTGCTGCCCCAACGTGGCTCCGCTTAGAGCGGTAATTGCAAACACAACAGTGATGGACAGAATGTGGATCAATGTCACACATTCACCCCAGTCCAAAGATCTGGGCCCAAATCCATCGTTTTTCCACTCCACATCACCCTGGGTTAGACAATGGCGATATGCAAATCAGCGCTGACCCTGTGCCCCATGGGAACAGTCCAGTCCGAACTACAAAAGCCATGTCCTTCCCAGAACGGAATCAAGCATCCGAGGACCGGCCCGGTTTCGAGGTAACACCTCTCATCAGCCCGGCTAGCTTGACTCCAGTGGTGTGGAGTGCCTGGGACTCACGTCTGAGCATCCCCAGTACACTTAGAGCGGTAATTGCAAACACAACAGTGATGGACAGAATGTGGATCAATGTCACACATTCACCCCAGTCCAAAGATCTGGGCCCAAATCCATCGTTTTTCCACTCCACACCACCCTGGGTTAGACAATGGCGATATGCAAATCAGCGCTGACCCTGTGCCCCATGGGAACAGTCCAGTCTGAACTACAAAAGCCATGTCCTTCCCAGAACGGAATCAAGCATCCGAGGACCGGCCCGGTTTCGAGGTAACACCTCTCATCAGCCCGGCTAGCTTGACTCCAGTGGTGTGGAGTGCCTGGGACTCACGTCTGAGCATCCCCAGTACACTTAGAGCGGTAATTGCAAACACAACAGTGATGGACAGAATGTGGATCAATGTCACACATTCACCCCAGTCCAAAGATCTGGGCCCAAATCCATCGTTTTTCCACTCCACACCACCCTGGGTTAGACAATGGCGATATGCAAATCAGCGCTGACCCTGTGCCCCATGGGAACAGTCCAGTCCGAACTACAAAAGCCATGTCCTTCCCAGAACAGAATCAAGCATCCGAGGACCGGCCCGGTTTCGAGGTAACACCTCTCATCAGCCCGGCTAGCTTGACTCCAGTGGTGTGGAGTGCATATCGCCATTGTCTAACCCAGGGTGGTGTGGAGTGGAAAAACGATCTTTGGACCGGGGTGAATGTGTGACATTGATCCACATTCTGTCCATCACTGTTGTGTTTGCAATTACCCCCCATGAGATTTTGAGCATGGATAGTGGGCAGGATCTCTTTTGCATAGTGGTGGCACCAAGCAAATAAGGTAAGTCCATTCTGGTGGCAGAAGTTGCTGCCCATTTCCTCCTGCTATTTTACGATAGATGAAGGCTCATTTCCGTTTTTTTCACTTGCTACTTTAACGAATAGCAGCCACATAGGAGGGACATTTATTGCAGAGCAGTGGGAGTCCCCCCTCACTGACCAGTTGATCTAGAATAGCTGTGAGATACCCTGCCCTAAAAGAACAGATGTATAGTAATCATGATTAGAAAATACCATCACTAGTTACTGCCATGAATTGTTGTTGTTTTTTTATCTCCCATTCTTTAATAAAGTTATGTAACTTCTGCATTCCGATTGTAATAAACATTGCTGCACATATTTGCACCAGGGTGTGCAAACCTTGGTTCACAACACATACCAAGGTGTAAACCTTGCAAATCACCACACATACCAAGGTGTAAACCTTGCAAATGGCCTAAAAAAACTACACTTGCCAGGAAGCCCTGAGTAAAGACCTGTAAACAATGGTAAGTGGGACAACCAATCAGTCGTAATATTCTATAAAAATGCCCCATCCCATTAGTCTACTTTGTTTCTTGATGCTCAGCCACAAGATCTCTTTCTTGCTCTAGTTCTACATATTCATGTTGAGTAGAGTAATGTATTTGTATGTAAATGGCTGCATTATTTACATTAAGTTTGGTGAGTTTGTAATGCTCTGATTACTTACCGGTAATCTTCATTATTCCAATTCCTAATTCCTCTTCCTATTACTTACTATGTGTGATATTTGAGGCAAGGCCTCACCACTACCATATCCATCAAGCACACTCTAAGTTGAACAGTCATGAAAAAACAAGCAGCCAACTTCCCCTTACTAGTAAAGGGAGACACAGATAAAACATTGCCTGTTCTTTCTTTGTGCACTTCTCTGCACGGGAAACAACCCTTACAACGCAACTATTACAACGCACACCGTTACAACGCACACCATTACAACGCAGGATCCGTTACAACGCATGCCTTTACAACGCATGACATTACATAGCAGATGCTATTACAACGCATGCCATTACAACGTAAGTATTGGTAAGTATGTTATTTTTTTAAATCATTTTTTTTAAATGTAAATTAAATTAATTAATTTAAGTAATATTATATATTTAGTTTTGGGTTATGGGGTACAGGGGTATTTTTAGGTTTGAGGGCTAGGTATGGGTTTTGGGGTACAGGGGTATTTTTAGGTTTCAGGGTTAGGTTTGGGTTTTGGGGTACAGGGGTATTTTTAGGTTTCAGGGCTAGGTTTGGGTTTTGGGGTACAGGGGTATTTTTAGGTTTCAGGGCTAGGTTTGGGTTTTGGGGTACAGGGGTATTTTTAGGTTTCAGGGCTAGGTTTGGGTTTTGGGGTACAGGGGTATTTTAAGGTTTCAGTGCTAGGTTTGGGTTTTGGGGTACAGGGGTATTTTTAGGTTTGAGGGCTAGGTTTGGGTTTTGGGGCACAGGAGTATTTTTAGGTTTCAGGGCTAGGTTTGGGTTTTGGGGTACAGGGGTATTTTTAGGTTTCAGGGCTAGGTTTGGGCTTTGGGGTACAGGGGTATTTTTAGGTTTCAGGACTAGGTTTGGGTTTTGGGGTACAGGGGTATCTTTAGGTTTCAGGGCTAGGTTTGGGTTTTGGGGTACAGGGGTATTTTTAGGTTTCAGGGCTAGGTTTGGGTTTTGGGGTACAGGGGTATTTTTAGGTTTCAGGACTAGGTTTGGGTTTCGGGGTACAGGGGTATTTTTAGGTTTCATGGCTAGGTTTGGGTTTTGGGGTACAGGGGTATTTTTAGGTTTCAGGGCTAGGTTTGGGTTTTGGGGTACAGGGGTATTTTTAGGTTTCAGGGCTAGGTTTGGGTTATGGGGTACATGGGTATTTTAAGGGTTCAGGGTAACGGGTATTTTTAGGGTTCAGTTTTTAAATAAATAATTTTAAATAATTTAAATAATTAATTTTAATAATTTTATTATTTTTTAATATTAGTTCTTTAATAATAATTGTTCTTTTTAAAATAAACTATTTTTTAAAGTATATATATTTACAAATTAATTATTAAAAAATAATTTAATTTATTAAATTAATTAAATTTTAATAAATTACATTTTAAAAAAAATAATATACTTACCTATACTTACGTTGTAATGGCATGCGTTGTAATAGCATCTGCTATGTAATGTCATGCGTTGTAAAAGCATTAGTTGTAAATGTATCTGCGTTGTAAAAATTGCGTTGTAACGGTGTGCGTCGCGATGTAACGTCATACATCCCTCTGCACACTCTTGGCACAGAGCAAGGCCCGTGGTCTTTCAGATTGTCAGGTTGGGCCTGATTCTTACCATTTTTGTGCTTGCTGCAGCAGCATTTTATTTTCTCTCCGATTGTATGACAGGTTTGTGCTCTCCCTTTTATTTTTTCAAGTGTGCTAGGTCATATTTAATCTTTTCATTCTGCCTGAGGGTGCATTGTTATATGGGAGACGCTCAAGGGGCCTACTCTCTCCCTTTCACTTTTTAATGTGTAGGACTCCTATGGGTAAGATCTTCCTCATTAGACAGTACACAGAGGGTGGTCGCTCCTTCTCTTTGCCCCAGGACTGCAGTCTGGGGTGCAACTAGACCTGAACTTCTAAGGGTAGGGCTGGCTTTAGCGCTTGTGGAGCCCAGTGCGACAGTGTTTGTTGGTGCCCCCAATGACCACCTCTGCTATGTATTCCTTCACTACAACCCTTTAACAGTGCCCTTCAAGTCTCCATAATAAATCTCTCTCAGATGCATTTAATTTGTTTTATAGCGCCACTCACACTAGTGCAAGGTGTCAGAGCACTCTACATCACACACATAACACAAATACAATTAATCATATATGTATAGGAAATTTTACATAAGACAGAGGCCTACAAGGTGTAAAAGTCACATGTCATCCATACTGGTAGGCAGTATGCTTTAAAAGTAATTGGTATTGAGAATCTCAGAATTTAAAATACAACACCATGGTTGGGGTTCTCTTTAATAATAAGAATCAATTCCTACAGAGATGAACACTTTTTTGCAGCATTAGGATAATGAAAGACTGGGAAAAAATCATAACACTCTAATCTATTCTTTTCAGTTTGCAAGCAGCTTTTTATGACAGTTAATAGCTCACTGTTTTATGTTGGATTTTAAACTCCAAGCAACAAAATGATCTCCCAACAAAATGACCTCTCTGACTCAGTACAACACAGCTTCCATTACAATGCATGCCATTATAATGCAAGCCATTACAATGAATATTTCATTACAATGAAAATTACTAATCTAACACCGCTGGGTGCTTACCTCAGGGAAGGTGCTGATCAGTGAAGGATAAGCGTTGTGATGGAATGCATTGGAATGGCATGCATTGTAATGGATCCTGCATTGTATTGACCCCGTTGTGAAGGCATTGCGTTGTAATGCCTGATTTGTAATCGATGTTTTCCAGGTGTGGGGTATGTCCCAAATAGCAGAAGAAAGTGCTCCTGCAGATTTTGTGAAGCAGACATATATGAAACCCAATAACAATGTGGAGCATGCACTGCCACAAAGACAATCGTGGGAGGCTTCCACCAGGCTGCCACAAAATGAGAAGAGTTTACTAGGAGCTCAAAAGGAAGGGGTATCCACAGGGCATTATAAGTGGGATACCTGGTGTTAGATTTGGGGGACTCTAGTTGGCACAGGTAGGTACTTGTGACAAATAGGGACCCTCTCCTCTAGTCAGGACAAGGGGGATTACACTCCTAAAATACCCCTTGCTCACCCTCTAGGTTGCGTGGCGCGAGCAGTCAAGGCTTATTTCAGAGGCGTTGTAAGTTAAGCAGTTGTGACCACATACAGTAACCCAGTGACAACACTACAAATGGACACCACACAGGTTTTATATAAAAAATAAGTAGACTTTATATAGAGTTACCACAAGACCATAAACAACAAAAATACACACTATGATTACTTTAAGATGGTAGATTTAAGCTTAGTTCAGTCCAGTTCTTAGATGCGACACTCTGCGTCAATGTACCTTAGGTTGCGTTGCACTTCCACGACAAGCAATGTCGCAGCAATGGGATATGCGGCAAAGTTCAGATACAAAGAAATAAAGCAGTGAAGATCTTCCAGATGCGGCACACTTCTCGGGGATGCGAGAAGTCCTCGGTTCGATGTGTGGACTGCAGCGGCGACACCCGTACAAATTAAATGCGACGGCAACAGCTCTAGCGGCGACGCTCTTCTCCACGATGTGTGAAGCTTCTGCTCAATGCGACAACTACAGCCGCGACATCTAAGATGCGACGGCAGAAGCTCGAACTTGCCGCGCTTCTTGGGGATGCGAGATGCTCTTGGTCGATGCGGTGCAATGTGACAGTTCCAGCTGCAACACCCTCCTTCGGAGTTGCGACGGCAGGCACAGCAACAGCGACACGCTCCAACCTCGTTGCGGGATTCTTCTCCTGATGCGGTGCAGTGCGAGAACTACATCGGCGACACCCTCCTTCGGAGTTGCGACGGCAGCGACGGCGACATGCTTCCTCTTCATTGCGGCATGCTTCTCTCCGATGCGGTGCAGTGCGACAGTTCCAGCGGCGACACCCTCCTTCGGAGTTGCGACGGCAGGCACAGCGATGGCGACACTTCTTCTCGTTGAGTCGCGCTTCCAGCTCCTTGCGACACGCAGTTCCTCAGAAGGCCCAAAACAGCAGCAGGCACTTCCAAAAGAACTCTGGTGAGCTGAAGTCTGTTGTCCCTGAGACTTCAGCAGGAGGCAAGCTCTTTTCCAAGCCCTTGGAGATCCTTCACAAGTTAAAAGCAAAGTACACAAAGTTCCTTTCTCCTTCCTTTGGCAGTAAGGCAACCACTGCAGGCCAATCCCCCAAGCGGCACTTCAGCTTGGGAATAGTCTCTCCTCGGTTTCTTCAGGTTCCTCTCCTCAGTAAAGGGGATTTGTGTTTCTGACCGAGCCACGCCACTCACCACGGACCTCCTCTGAGTCAGCCTGCTGAACCGCTGCTGCTCGCCGGACCCGCTGCGCGGGTCCCGCTTCGCGGTGTCAGCGGCTGTTTGTACTTTTGCAAGGGCTTCCAGCTGGTGACCGGCAGGGCTGCGAGGAAACTGCGGGTGGACTCCACGGACCAGGAGTCCCCGCGCGCCCGTTTCCAGCTGGGCTCCTCTCCCTGCCGGCACCGCCCCCTTTGTAACCCGTGGACATTATTAAGAGGTGTGGTTATACCCGCGGCGCGGGAGCGCGCGGGAGCGCCGGGAGAAGCCCGGGACAAGGGCGGGACCGTCTGTGGCCGTCCGGGGCCGTAGGAGGCCGGGCTGGGCCAGGTTATTGACACTTTGTACTGTATTTATTGCCAGCCTATCGTATTGTGTTTTTAAAATAACTGTTGAAGGGTTCTGTTATGAGTCAGTCTGCCCCCCCTGGTGTAGGGAAATCGGTTCTCGGTCCACTTGATAAATTTTTTAAAAAATCTACAAAGGAACTTGATATGGACTTACTCCTAGCCGAACGAAGAGCCGAGCGTCGTCGCTCAATTGAGCATTTGAAGAGAAATTCAATGCAGTCTTTAACTGTCTCGAATTTCACCCATGATATGGTTGGGGATGGGCAGAGTTTAATTGATGCTGATGTCACTGACATCAATCAAAGCCCGAGTATATTTAGATTTCCAACTATCTCTCCGCTCTGTGTTAATGCAACTAGTGGCGACCGGCTAGGTTGCCCGCCGGTCGACCACTCTAGCTTTGTTGAGTCTAACATCCCCTCTACCAATCTTATTGACTTGGATTTATGCTCCATGCTGCCCTCTCCTCCACAGTTTGGTTTGGCACCAGGAGATGGTATATCCCCCAAGAGTGGATGTAACAGTAGAGCCAAACCTGTTGTGGCCAAAAGGGCTGCGCAATCACCACCTAGAAAAAGAAGGAGGAAGGGGGGAGTAAAAAGAAAAGGATATAGTGGTCGACCTCCCACACCAGCACCACTATCACCACAACGGGCAGTAGAATTGGCCCCTCCATCTATCATAGAGCCTAAGGCTTTAGATACACAGGGATTGGAGTCCATTGAAATATGTAGTGAAGGGGTTCAGGAGGTGTCTCTTGCCAACCTAGAGAAGCTTATTAAATCGTATATGCTTCCTGTGCTGGAGCGAGTTAGGATACTGGGGGACAAACTGGATCGTTTGCTGGAGACAGTAGAACCCACCCACGCTCCTAGCGGAGACAAGGTAAAGGGACCCTCCAAGTTAACTCAGGGTATACCGCATGTTGTTGCTAACGTGATTACCTCTTCCAATAGAGCTAATAAACATGCCTCTACTAATGAGAAGGCTTCTGCAAATAATAAAGCATTGGTTTCAGCAGATAAACAACCCCCTGTAGCTAGTACTGCTATAACACACACTAGGATGGGTGTAAATAACAAACCCCCTGAGAAGGTGGGTGTATCTCAGCAAAGGACTGGGGCGATTAAATCCGCCATTCCCACTAGCAAAACTAGTAGACCCCTCCCACATAAGAAAAATGTTGATCTGCCCCCGGACTCTACGAATTATGTTATCGTTTTGACGGGTGTGCCTCCACTTGCGGAAGGGGACAGGGAAAACTATGCTAGTTTAAAAAATAAAGTCATCTTCTGGCTGAAAACAAATAGGCCCCTTCCTTCACATCTAAATGGGGACATTGTTACAGTCAGAAGATGCCGGTGGGTAGGGCTACGCCCCAAGGATATAGAGGGGGATATAGTTATTATTAACTTTAGGGACCACAAAGTCGTATCCCATCTCTCAGACTGGTATGTAGGTAATAATGAGGGTGGGATCTCAACTAGGAACCTCACCTATTTCTACCCTGAGACTTTGCTTAAACCTCCAGATCATCCACCAGTTATTAATAGCAATAATACCAATAACCTCCTTAAATGGACCAATTTCACCCCTAATTTCCATGGTTTTCAGTTTAATCCGGAGGTGCAGTATCGATCTTATATTCAATCAAATTACAATTGCCCTGACCAGACGCCGGGTTGGGCTAAGATCAATACCCAGTTTAAGGGCCCTCCAGTGCTACCTCCAGTCTTACACGACTCTTTATTCCCCAATAGGCCTCAGTATCCACCTGTTTCCAGAGCATTTGATCCTATTCAGACTCATCAGTACCCAAGTTTTTTCCCAACACATTCCTCTTCAAATATGTCTACTCAGCCTAAGGAGTCTTGGAAGATCCCTCTGAGAAACCTTTATGATCCATTATCCTGGCTGGCGACCAATGACTGACCAGCACCCCCACCTGGGGGTGTTGTCTTCAACTCAGAGTGTGGGGGGGGGTAGAAGCTCTGGGTACTCCACCCTATGCTGTTGAGAAAGGGGTGTTCAATGAGGTCTCTTCATTGGTTGAATTTTCCCCGCAACCCTATGAACAACTCCCCAAGGATACAACAGTCCAGTGTGCTCAAGCTTGTGTTAAGGGTACTACTTTGGGATGTTGGAATGTGGCGGGTATAGAATCCTGTTTATGTATACCTGACTGGGCTGACTTCATCAGTAATGGTGATATTTGGTCTTTTCAGGAGACATGGTCAATCCATCCAGTTTATTTTCAAGGATTTTTGTGCTTTAACAAACCCGCAGTTAGAGGCCAAAGAGGTAGAGCAATGGGGGGCCTCACCGTTTGGGTTCGCCAAGCTGCAGGGGTTTCTGTGAAGGAAATTTATATTGACTGTCCTGATATCCTTATAGTTAATTTGAAATTTAATAGTGGGTTGGACGTCTTGCTGTTTAATGTTTATGCCAGAGGAACTGCGGGTGGTCGTGTATCTTCCACCCTAACACGTTTAGATGAATTCCTTGGCTCTACAAATTCAGTGGGTCAGGTGGTTGTAATGGGTGATTTTAATATTTGCTTTGAACCTTTAAGTGGAGAGGACGGGATGTTAACTGAGGACGAAGATTTGATGTGGGGTATTCCCCAACTTGAGCTTCCTCCTATTGCTAAGTGGTCCCAATGTGCTACCTTTGTCAAAGGTTTATGTCTGAATTGGGGGTTGCGTGCTCTAAACGGCCGCACCAGATCGGACAGATTGGGCAGCCCAACATTTTTCAACGGCAGGCATAGTAGTCGAATTGATTATATCTTAGTTGATATGTCCCTGTGGCCCTTGGTGACGGACATGGCAATTAGACCACGTCCTGAAAGTGATCACGAACCACTCATCGCTGAACTGAAGGACTTTAGTTTTGCTGGGCCTATTGTGCGACACTCTAATCCCGTCCAAGGGGCCGTTGCATTAACTAATGATATGAGGAGGGTTCGTTGGCCAAGGGTTGCCGTTGATGGGAGTGCACGTAGTAAAATAAGAACACTGGTTTCAAGTTCGCTAAGGGAACTAGAGAAGTGTGTTGATTCGAATCAGACATATTCTAACATTTTAGACGTCCATGCAAGCCTGTTTGCATCCCTAAAAAAACTATTCGTTAAAATTGTAGCTAAAAAGGGCTTAGGTAAGACGAGGAAGCCTGTGAACTGGTTTAATGAAAATTGTGCCAATTCCCACTCAACTCTGTTTAGGGCATTAAAATCTAGGAATCCAGCCCTTATTAAATCCAGCAGGAAGGCTTATAACCAAGCTAAACGGAGGGCTAAAGCCGCATGGGATGATGAGCGCTGGGCTCTCCTTGTTGATGCTTGCGGCTCTAGGAACCTCACTCAATTTTGGCACCTCCTCAAGTGGGGACAGTGCCAGGACGATCGTCCTAGTCCTGCTTCTGTTGACCCTTGTGCTTGGGTGTCTTATTTTGAGGAACAGTTTAGGTGTGTTAGGGTGGGGGTTGCTCCCATTGGTTGGCCACTGACTAGTGACATCCTTGTGTTTTCTGCTAAAGAGGTTGAAAACGTTTTGAATGCCATCCCTAGGGGCAAAGCGCCCGGCCCGGACTGCATCCCAGCAGATATTTTCCAAGAGGACCGGGACCTATGGGTTCCTTATCTTCTGTATTTGGCAAACTCTTTGGCTAGGGGTGCAAAGGCTCCTGATTCATGGGCTGGTGCTGAGATCCTGCCCATCTTCAAGAAGGGTGATCGGTCGGTTCCTTCCAACTACCGGCCGATCAGCCTTATTGATTCGGTACAGAAGATAGTTTCTCGCCTTGTCTTATCTAGGGTCCAGGCATGGATTGAGGAATTTAATGTACTCACTCCTCTCCAAGCAGGGTTTAGACCTCACGTAAGCACCCTGGACCAGGCTTTTCGCTTCATGCTTTTACACTGGAAGACGGTCACCCTGGGCAAAGGAAACTTATTTGCGGCATTCGTAGACCTTCGGTCTGCGTTTGACCTTGTCCCGAGGGCTGGGCTCTGGAATAGCCTTCTAGAAATGGGTATGCCTCCCTCTTTGGTCCGCATTATAGTTAATCTCCACACAGAGACCTATGCCTTTGTAAGATGGGGCAAACCTGGTGAGGTGACTAAGAAATTCCCTGTGTCGAAAGGTGTCAGACAGGGATGCGTTTTGGCACCAACCTTGTTTTCTCTATACATTAATAGAGTTACCAAGTACTTCGACGGATTTTCCACTGATGCTCCGAGTTTGGCTGGCATGAAAATCCCCCTGCTCATGTTCGCTGACGACACTCTCCTGATTTCACGAACCCGACAGGGCCTCCAGCATGCACTGTCGAGGTTTGAGAGTTTCTGCAGCGAACATGAGCTCGAGGTGAACGTAGCCAAAACCAAATTTATGGTGATGAGGGGGCACAAGCAGGTCAACGCTAGGGTTGTTATGGGGGACACCCCCCTGGAGCAGACCAAGTACTTCACCTATTTGGGTGTTACTTTCAGTGACACCCTTAGTTGGACACATCAGATTGAGCTCATGACCCTGAAACATCAGCAGCTGGGCGGAGCCTTGATTAAGGAACACAAGGGGTCATTCACGAAGCCCATGTCACCGCTGATGAAGATCTATGGAGGGAAGGTACAGTCAGCGGTGTTATATGGAGCAGAGCTCTGGGGTGGAAGTAATCTGGATTCCCTGAAACATGCCCAAAATAGGTTTATAAGGATGGCAACAGGTCTGCCCCAGTCAACTCCCTTACTCCCTTTATTATTTGATTTGGGCTGCCACTCGGTGGTTGACTATGCCAAATATCGGCCCTTATCATTTTGGCGACGCCTGTGGACGACGCCTGATTTACACCACTACGCGGAAGCATGCCTGGAGGTAAAAAATAGTCTTGGAGCCACCAAAATTGGTTGGTTTAAAGATCTTAGGGCCACCTTATTATCTTTGGGCCTTAACGAGTTGTGGTTTTCGCCCGAGACAGCTAAATTCCCATCAAAAAATGAGCTAAAAAAATGCTATTGGGAATGGGTGACGCACAACATTTTCTTAAATACGAGGACGAGCAGTCTTTCTGGCCAATTTATGGTTCATAAAGATTCTCCTAGGTTAGAAAGGTATTGGGAAATCATCAGCAAACCACTGGACCGCAAACTTTTTTTTCAATTTAGATGTGGTACTCTCCCTCTGGGGGATTTCACTAAAAAGTGGGGAACGGGCAGTTTGGGGCACTGTGCTAACTGTCAGGGCACAGGGGAAAGTCTCTCTCACCTTTTGTATGTATGCCCCCTTTACACAGCACCTAGAACTAAGTGGCTCATACCAATATGTAGACTGCTAGGTACCAGATCAGCTGCTGAAGCCTTGAGACTGTTAAAAACTAATCTGGATCCATTTATTGTTGTGGGGGTTGCTAAGTTTCTTGGGTGGGCATGGGTGATTAGATGTAGGTTTATTAAACACAATACAGTTGAGACTGCTTAAACCTTTTATATGTATTGTGATAATATGGTATACATGACAATATTTTAAATTTTTGTATAGTTCTGTATGAAGTCAACTCGATGCTGATAATTTAATACTGGTTTTATATGTTTTTGTGTAATTGTATTTATGTCTTTTATGATGAATCAATCGAATAAAGACTTCTTGAACTTGAAAAAAAAAAAAAAAAAAAAAAAAAAGGTTTCTTCTTGTTGTCCAAAAGTGATCTAATTTCATGAGATCAGGGTCCCAATATTTATACCCCAAAATCCTTTGTTCTCTGAGGGGAGAGGGGCCTTTGCCCAGTCCAAACCAGTTCTGAAGCACTCTATTTACCAGACTTCTCTTTTTCTTTCACAGTGCAGGGCAGAGACATCAGACGCCCCACAGGAGGTGGAGCCAGCATTGTGGAAGGCAAGTACAGTCCTGGAGCATTTGTTTACAGGACTGCTTCTCTTCTTTTAGTGTGCAGGGCAGAGACATCAGCCGCTCCCCAGGGGGTGGAGCCAGCATTGTGGAAGGCAGGCACACCCCTATTCAAGGTTCAGGTGCAACTCCTACCTCCCATCTAGATGCAGATCTCTCTATTCACCACTGGGTGACTCAGCCTGTCTCCTGGAATTCCCCAGCCCTGTCACTCACAAAAACAGACATAGGAAAACACAACCTAGCAGAGGCAGGTTTGAATGGTTAGACAAGCAAATACCTACTTTCTAAAAGTGGTATTTGCAAACACAGACTATTAAAATAAACTTTAGTAAAAGATGTATTTTATTATTCTGAGTTCAGGCCTACTAAGCTCGAATTTCTACCATGTTCTCTGAGACAGTTAGGATTATAAAATGTAATAACTGTAACAGCCCACTCTGGCCTATGGAGAACAGGTAGCCTTGCAATAGTGAAAATCAAAAATGTCTGCAATTCTCTATTAGGACATGCCACACACATCAGGGATTGTCCTACCTTATAATTACAATGCACCCTGCCCTTGGGCCTACTATAGGGGTGACTGATATGAAGAAAAGGGAAGGATTAGGGAGTGGGAAGTGGGAAGTGGGTGCACTTGCCCAGTCAGCATGACAGTACCAGACTGCACGCAGGCTCTGCAATGGCAGACCTTAGACACATTTTACAAGGCTGCTTCTGTGGGTGGCACAGCCAGTGCTGCAGGCCCACCAGCAGCATTTGGATTACATGCCCTGGCACACTCAGTGCACTAGAGTAGGGTCTGACAAGTAAATCAAAATAGCAAAACATGGAATCACTAATCCATACATCAATTTACAACAGGGAGCACTAGCACTGTGGCACTGGACAGCAGTGGCACAGTGCCAAAAGCATCTAACATCAGCAAAAACACCTGAGGCACCAGCAAAAACTGGAAGGGAGACCCACGCTAATGGTGCCAGGTCTAACACCTGGTCATAGTGTAAAACATGCACGTACTGGTACTTATAGAGCATAGACCCAATTGGGGAGCATCAGAGCTTTGTATACATCATGTGGAGGTTTAAATCTTTTTTGCAGCATTTATTCTAGTATATTACACATTTACATTTTAGACACAGTGAGGTAAAGTGATTTGCCCAAAACTACACAATTGTCAGTCAAGTGCCATGCTGGATTCATACCAATGTCCACAGATTGACAACTTAGTCACTAGGGGCCCGATGTAGGTAGCCCTTTACCGATCGGAATCGGCCGAAAATACCGATTTTCGGCCGTTTCCGATCGGTAAAGGGCTATCGAGATGTAGGGGCACATTTTCGGTAATTTTACCGATTCGTTATCATTACCGAATCGGTAAATTTACCGATTCGGTAATATTTACCGATTCGGTAATGATAACGAATCGGTAAAATTACCGAAAATGCAATGTAGGTAGCCTATGTTCCATCAGCACATGGCTTACAGAATCGGTATTTTACCATGGAATACAAATCCATGGTAAAAAACCGATTCCTGTGTACATGCACATCTGTGCATGTACACATGTGCCATGTGACAGACAGACGTGCCCTTAGGGCATGTCTGTGTGCCACATTGCACACATGCCCGTTTTGGGGGTGCTAGAGGGTGTCAAAGTGACACCCCCTGCACCCTTGTGAATTCTTTAATTACCGATTCGGTAAATACCGAATCAGTAATGCCTAATCATTCCTATGGGCTTCAAAGCCCATAGGAATGAATGGGCATTACCGATTCGGTATTTACCGAATCGGTAATTAAAGAATTGTTAAGGATTCGGTAACGAATCCAGATGTTGGGACCTACATCCCATTTACCGATTTTGAAATACCGAATCGGTAAAATTCGGTATTTCAAAATCGGTAAAGGGGATTTACCTACATCGGGCCCTAGATCACTCCTTCCGTAGTTGATGTAATGAAACATTCAAATAAAAGTTTAGAGTTCACAATATAGTTGAAAATGCTTAATATGTTGGCATTCATCAATCCTTGTGAGAATTCATATTGCATTAATATTTTACCTTAGGCTTTGGGCCATGTTCCTCATTCTATCTAATGAGAAGATTGAATGCAAATTATTTTGGGATGTAGGTAGTCTACATGGGCAGCACCATGATTGCACTGTCTCTTGCTTCAGGTTCAGGCTTGTCTATTGCCCTTTCACACTAGGTTAAAGTCATTTTTAGGTTTCCCCTGCACAGCGATTTTGAAATCTCTTGAATTTATTATATTTTAAAAGAGTCTCTTACTAGTTCCAGTGGACCAAGTACTGTGTTCATCCACTTGTGTGTGGAATTTTTTCGCTTTTACTTTCCCTGGCTGCACGCATTGAAACTGTGTTATTTCTTTCAACGCACATTTTTTAAATATAATTTCATTGTTTCAGCATGCATTGTGAAAGGTTTTCAGAGTTGTATGGTTTCTTGATTTTTTTTGGCTTTGTTGGATGACTGCTCTGTGTTCACTTTTCCTGGTTGTCTGCTGGCGGTGCATTGGTTGTTGCTAATGAATAAAAACATTCCCATGCACAACCTAAAAGTTAATAAAAATGTAATGTAGGCAAGTACTAACTTAAAGGGCTGCATGTCTTTTATTAAATTGTACCTATTAAAATGCAGCCATCTTTGCATGTTGTTTAAGCACAGCATTTTGTTGCTTGTTCAACAACCATTGCATGCATTTAAGGTGTGATTACACTAACGACAATTACACACATTTAAAGCTTTTGTTGCTTGAACTTTTCCTCTGCTTCACGCATTGACAATGTTTTTGAAAGCTGTATAATTTCAATGATTTTGCACGCACTGACTTGTTTTATTTTCCAAATGTCTTTTTAGGTCAAGCTAGACAGCGCAGATATGTCTTCAAGACCTGCTGTATTCGGTCTGTGGGCATCAAGTCCATCCCCTTTCTTGACATTGCTATTCATTTGCCTATGTCAGTGTCCTTCAAAAATCCTAGCTTGCTAGTGGTCAGTCCTGCCTCTTGGTCCCTCCTTTCTCTCTTCTGTTCCTCCCACGGAGCAGGGGCTTAGTACTGCCTCATTCCGACATGGTTCTTTATCTGTTCTCTGAGGGACTTATTTCTTTCTTAGTTTCCTGCTCTATTACTGTTTGTCTGCGTTTAGCTTCAGAGCCCTAGCTGCTTACAATCAAATATAGCATTCTTCCCCCCACCTCCTTTTAATGCCACAGTTGTGTTACTGCTGCCTTTTGTTACTGATGCCTCCCCCACCTTGGCTACTGCTGGGTTGTTTGTTTTATTTGAATAAATGTGGAAATTCAGCCCCGCGCTGGTTTTACCAGCACAGTGATAGTTTCCTTTTCATTCTTGTGTAGTTGCTCTGCTTCAACACCCCCTCCTACCTACCAATCAGTCAACAGGCTCCAGCCTGGAGTGCCTCACAGCGGTGTCCATGCCTCTCCTGCTGCTGTAATTAACTGCAATTGGATCATCTGTGCTACGGGGAATGCTTCATTTTCACTCTCTCATAAACTGGGCTGAGAGACCTCTCTTTGCTAGTTTGTTATAATTTGTAACTTTTCCACACAATTCCTTCAACAGATGATATGGGAATTAAAAAAAAGCTTTAGTATGTGTGTTATAGTTTGCAGTAATATTCCCGGAATCGGGTCTCCGAATAATCCTGAATATTTAACCCCTGCTTGTGCTTCCAGGAGCCCAAGGTCACATGTGCATTGCATGATAATATGTCCAGGTCCTGTGAGGTCACAGGCTGATTCCTGTAGCCCCCCGCTTTCTGATGTCTTCGGGCAGGAAGCAGGCAGGACAACCCCCATGAATAGGCCAGAGGTTCATTTGCACCCGAAGAGACAAATTACCATCACCCCGGACCCCTTCTCCGGACAAAAATTTAGGAAGCAGCTAAAGGGCTAAACCTGGACCAATCTACTCCCCCCAGACTAGGGGCCTTGGTGTGAGGTGTGCAGGGTGAGCAACTGTTCATGGCCCCCACCTTTGAGATAGTAGCCTAGCTTGTAGGAAGTTGGAATCTGGCTGCATGGTTGCCCCCACTTTTTTCCTGGTGTTTTGCTGGTTTTCGGCTTAGTTTGGCTGGGATCCTGCTATTCAGGACCCAATCCTATCTGCTTTCCTCTTAAATGGATTCCATGTACTCTAGGTACACTCCAGATTGGATTCTGGGGTACCCTTATAAGTCCCTAGTATATGGTATACTATGTACACAGGGCATAGGTACCTCAGAGGCCTACCAAGTGCTGAAACAAGTATTGTGCCACCCCTGGGAAGCCTTCCAAAATGACACTACAGGTCTGATACTGCAGCCTGGGTAAAGTGGTGCATGCACCTCTTACTGAGATGTAGGTTCATTATATCTCTCCATATCACTGCATATGTAAACCTATCAGTCACCCCTATGGCAGGCCTTAACAATCCTGAAAGCAGGGTGCTGGGGTTCATGTGAGAGGGTGCCCAGGCATGAGAAGAGCCCCTCTGCAGCTTTCGGAACCTTTATTCCGGGTTATTTGTGATGCAGCCAAACCATGTACTCTTAAGTGCATTATAACCTCACTGTGTAGTGTAGTTCCTATATTCCCAATAGGCTCTGCGCATTGGAATAATATATCCTATAGATGTGACGTAGGACTAATGTCTACTAGGTCGCTATCGAATATATTAGACTTAATTGTGAATGCCAGCTAGCTCAGAGACCACTAGAAACGTTCTCGAATTCACAAGAAGGGATTTAGCATAAACATGACAACTTTGTTCCCCCAAGATAAAACTGATCTTCAGAGTCATGGAAATAAAAGATAGATATTTTACTCAGTATTTCGTGCATGCTTCATTTCACCAGAGGTGCAGAGAACTAGAGAATAGTTTCATTTAAGAACATTATTTGTTCTGGGATGATGCAGGCTCTGAATAATGCTTATAAACCTTGTACCTGCCAGTCTTTTGTGCCCCAGACAGTTTTTGTCTCAATGTTGTCTTTCCAAAAGTCAAAACCTAATGTGGACAATTGAGCATAAAAGGCTGCAGAATAAATTTGCTTAGTATTAGTCAACATACTTATCATGCCTGTCTTATTAACATTTTTAAAATAAAAGGTTTCTGGATTTGTGACATTAAAACCTGTAAAGTATGGAAAACTTTCATAAAATGTTTTCAAGCTACCTGTTGGTGGTGTTGGACAATGCTCCCATTGATTATAAGTTAAAACATTTCTAGGGTTTGCAGATTTGTGCAAATAATGATGACCAAAATGATTAAAACAATACATTTCTTCATAATTTGATGAACCATCTAAGTATTCATATTTTGCAAATTTTGCTGACATTTCTAAGTCTGCCATCATGTTATTAACAGTTTCAAAGTCCCAATCCGCAGAAAATGTACTGGGTGACACAAAATCACTCAAGGAAACCTTAAATTGGTGTGGAATCTTCAGCAGTTGAACACTACCATAAATGTGATAAACAGTTCTATCCCAAGGGATACCACCAGGTAGAGGAACGGCTGTGATGTTTACTGATGACAGGTCTCTTTGCTCACGATGAGATGATTTGTGTGGCTTCAGGAGCAAGTTGATGTTCTTACTTGCTGTGTCCATTTTACTATATTTTCCATCTATTAGCTTTCCCAAACTTAAAACAAGAATGAGCCATAGTAAGAGAAAAGGTACACCTAACACAATCCAAAATTTAACCCATGGTGAAACTAGATATGTATTTGCAAGCTGGTGACAAAGTTCTTTTACTTGTTCCTTGAAAGTTTTATTTGCTGGCATTGTTGTAGTTCTTTCTGTAATAGAACGGGTGTATGACGTTAAAACGCAGGCTATTACAACGCTTGCCTTTACAACGCGGTTTTTACATCGCAAACCTTTACAACGCATAGCACTTAGAGGTGCTGGATAGAGAAAAGTTTAATTTTCTATTCCAACTCCAGTCCCCGTGGACACTAGGGAAGGTGTTGGATAGAAAATTAAACTTATTCCCTATCCTTAGGCGCCCCCCAGCGCAATGCGTTGTAATGGTTTGCGTTGTAATGACCGCGTTGTAATGGTAGTGCGTTGTAAAAGTTTCGTTCTAAAGGTTGTTCACCAATAGAACTACTTGTTCCCAAAGCATTTTATGCTTGATTGTGCCACCTTTTGCATCTTTAAATCCATTTTGAACCCAGTTCTGCAGATATTCATTATAAGACTGGATGCAGTAATACGAATCGCACACTATGAGTGTGGGGAATTCGCGATCAGTATTTTCAAGCACCATCTTAAAAGCCTGTAGTTCAGCTAGCTGAGCTGAACAGTCTCCGAGAGATTGAGTTCTTGTGACCATAGGTCTGAATTTATCATTGCGCCAGCGACCTATAACAATCACGCACGCTGCACTATAAGCTTGTTTTCCCCAAATTGCGGGCTGTGCTAATCCGTCTGTATACATTATACAGCCGTAATGTTGTAGAGGCAGAATTTCAGTGGGCAGAGGACATTCTTGTTCGTATTGGAGAAATTCTTGTGTCTTCAAGTAAGGATCGAAAACGTATTCAGCGTCTGTTGCAGCAAGAGAATTAGCCCATTGTATCCCTCTTGGATGTAAAGCTTTTGCATTCAGAATACTTGCCTTTGTCACTGCTTCTAGGGCAGGTACAGGAGTAATGATTTGTATGCGTTTACCCTGTGCGAGGGCTCTTTCTTTTGCTAACGCAGTCTGAACCGCTGTCAGAATTCTTTCTATCGAAGTGAATTTCATTTCAGCTAGTGTGTACAACTGTGACTTGTAAGCTATTGGTACCTTTTCACCTTCATTAAAGGTTAGATATGTGAATCCGCATCTCCCTGGGATGATTTGGATTACAAGGTTGCGTACATTGTCGCGTGTTTGTAAATGTTTTGTCGCTAACATGTCTGTTTGCATTGAATGCAAAATTTCTGTGTGTTTTTGAGTCCAATTAGTAGGTTTGAAATCAGGTTTGATTAGTTCGTAGAGAGGTTTAACCAATTCCAATTCCAAAAATTCTTTATTTCGGCCACATAGGCCATAAAAGATGCAATAAAATACAATACATATAATTAAAACACAGTATTTACATATAAAAGATTCTACTGGACCTGCATAGGGTAAGGGATAGAAGGTAATACAAGTTCAAGAAGACATTTTCCTCCTTATTATCCATGCTGCCATTAAACATTTTGAAACGGCAAAGACAATATGGCCTAGAGTGTTGGTTTTCATAACCCTGTAGGCCTGTAGGTACTTCCTGAAGCCCAGGTTCCGACACAAAGGTGCTATCCAACGCCTCCTCGGGCTCTGGTAAGCATGGCAACCAAACATTATGTGTAGATCATCTTCATCATGGGATTTACAGCATGGACAGAGTTTGTCACCCCCTGTGGACCATTTGTAAGTGAATACTTTGGTGGGGAGTGTACCGAACCTCCATTGCAGGAACAGTTTCCTCGCCAAGAGAGGAAAAATAAAATCCATAAAAGGTTCAAAGACATAAGAATTTTTGGATTCCATAAAACGTCCCGTCAAGGTGCCACTATTATGAGCATTATCCATGTCAGCGAGGTATTTGTTCTTGTACAGCTGGGCAAGAGTTTTACGCGTAATCCTTTGACAGCCCTGAGCTGGGTCATCCCATAAGTCTGGCAAGTTCAGGCTAAACAGTTCCGACTTGATAAAGGCCAGCCAGGGAATTTTGCAATTGGCATTCAGCCTCATAACATGAATAAGGTCCTGTCTATAATGATACAGTTCCTCGGTGGTCCATATCCGATGCCAAAACTTCACGGGTTTCGACAGAAGATCCTCAGCAATAGAGGGAAGGCCCAAGAGCAATAGAGGGAAGGCCCAAGAGCAATAGAGGGAAGGCCCAAGGAGTAGAGGTTTAACCCTTTCTGCATAGTTTAGAATGTAAGTTCTTCTGAAATTCAGGACACCCTAGAATTGACTGTAAGTTTTTCAGCGTTTTTGAAGGTTGGAGCAGCGCACATTTTTCTAAAAAGTTTGCTGCCAGGCTTTTGCCTTCACTTGAAAGTTCGTATCCCAAGAATAGGACGTTGGGGTGGGCAATTCTTGATTTTTTTAAAGTTGAATTTGTACCCTTCAGAGACGAAGCAAAGTATTATGGTGTTCACTCTGTTCAAGTGCCTTTCCAAGTCATCATCTGTAAGATAGATGTCATCGACATAAGATAATGCCTCATCATCATACGTTTGCAGTAATTCTGTTACTCTGGCTAAAAATAACCCAGGACTGTTCTTGAATCCCTGTGGTAGACAACAGAAGTGACGTTCCGTCCCCATAATTGAGAAAGCGGTCAAGTACCTGCTTTCAGGTGCTATATTTTGACAGAAGAAACTGTTTGAAATACCTAATGTGGTTTTATATTTTTTGCGCACGATGTTATTCATCTGTGCTGAACTGTGTGCATTTTGTACTGCAAAGGTTTTGCAACAAGAATTTAAATGTCTGTAGTCCAAAACTAGACGATAATTATTGTCTGGTTTGGAGACAGGAAGCAAAGGATTGTTCATGGACGAGGTGCATATTTCAATCACCCCTTTGTATTCAAGTTGATCTAGGATCTTCCTGACATGCTTTTTAGATTATTGTTTAACTGGACACTGCTTTTGAGCAGTTGGTTGATTTTTTAACTGGATCTTATGGTGCGGAGAATCCTCATCCCTTCCCACATGATTTTTATATAATGCTGGAGCCTGGGCCACAGACCATTTTCTGGCATAGGTGTATTTTTTATGAATCGGAATATGATTTAAGAAGGCTGGCATAATGATCTCTTCACCAGAATCAAACTCGAGAGACAAATATCGACGAATCTTTACTCCATAAAGTAATGAAAGTTTGTATTGCCATCCATTTATTACGTTATTCAAAATATTAATTTATCCAAACGAAAAAGGTATGCTATTCCAATTACATTCTTGGTTGCATAATTGAAACGCGAATCATGAGATATCAACTGTAGACATCATCCTTCTATAAAGTGCATATTGTCCCCAATGCATTTCGAGCCAGGCTTGGCTCTTCTTCAGGGGTAAAATGTCGATGCACCGCATACGAAATAAACAGAACGCCATGGAACAGACCCGGATCCTGGATGGATCGAGAGACATACCTAGTATCAGTAAGGTTCTCCGAGTATTTTAACTATAGCACCTCTTGGACGGGAGGTGAATCTCTTGAGCACCCACACCTTGATTATTTGGATTTGACATTTTTTGCTACTTGCATGAACTAGTGAGTGCAGCGGACCCCTACATTTATAATGATCTATTCGCTATGTGGGCACACCCTGACGTCTTTGCAGAGCACGTTTCAAGGAAACAAAGATAAGGTGCACAATATTTTCGGAACACTGTATCCTTCAACGTTGAACAAAACCAAAAACTAATACATAGGAGTTTATCGTCCCATTCAGTTATGGTGGATACTTTATCCTTTAACCCACTCGAGACGTCTATTGGAGTATTTTACGGGAAAAAGGGGTCTCTAGTATCTAGCGTTAAATTAGTGCCTTACCAAACGTTGGGTACCATGTAGTGTAGTTCCTATATTCCCAATAGGTTCTGCGCATTGGAATAATATATCCTATAGATGTGACGTAAGACTAATGTCTACTAGGTCACTATCAAATATATTAGACTTAATTGTGAGTGCCAGCTAGCTCAGAGGTCACTAGAAACTTCGTCGAATTCACAAGAAGGGATTTAGTTTCTGACAACCGCATAAACATGACAACTTTGTTCCCCCAAGATAAAACTGATCTTCAGAGTCGTGGAAACAATAGATAGATATTTTACTCAGTCATTCGTGCATGCTTCGTTTCACCAGAGGTGCAGAGAACTAGAGAGACCAGCGTTTTCAATAAAAGTATTTCAATCAATCAATAATCCTTTATTCGGTATTTAAAAAACACCATAAAAGTACATATTTACACAGTAACAGGGACAATATAAAAATACAATTAATAAACATCACCTGCCCACTGTGGAATACAATTTAAAAAGTGATTAACAAGGAATTCAATCAGCACAACCCTCTTGTATTCCTCAACCTTGAAGCAACCTTGATGAAATTCATAACACAAAACAACGTGAGGGGATCATTGGCCCTTTGCAGGAATAATAAGGCAACCTGAGCTTGTCTACACTTGGCCTGTTTTAAAATACCTATTAAAAATCTACGGCTAGGTAGTGCATAAAATGAACATAATAGTACAAAATAAAGGGTTTCCTGTGTAGAACCATTGTCATAGCTGCAAGCACCCTTCTGCTCAACGGTAAGAGTAAAACCTGGTGGGTCGGCCAGTAGGTGGTGTAAAAGGTTGACCCTAAAACGGGTAATTAAAAATCTATCCTGTGCATTAGGCATAAGAGCGAGATAAGGTTCAATACCCTCCCCTGTTTTGACCAGACTATGCGCGCGGACAGTGGGTTTACCTCCTTCCAATACTGCCCTGCGTGAGGCTACCTGCTCCAAGAATGTTCTCTTTACTCCGGATTTGTCTTGAGGGAAAGTTACCACTGGGTTTGTGAAGAGATACTCACAGCCAATTCCTTCAAGGGATGTTTTTACATACATTAACCATGGAATTCTCATCCCCTTGTCCATACCCAGACAATCTCTATTAATTTGCCTACTCAGGTCAGCCTCAGAACTTGTCCAGATCTTTATCTAGGTGATAAGGGGTCTAACCTTGGCCAGATCCTCAATATAGATACTTTTTGGGGTTTTGAGCACCTTCCTCAAATATTTTTTCTCCTCCACCTGTAGTGGCATTGTGTTTACAAACCCCCAAACTTCTGATCCGTAAGTCACCTTTGAGCAGCATACTGAACTGTACAAATTCATGATTTGCTGCGGTGACCATCTCCCCAGCCTACGCCCATAGTTCATTATGGCACCGGTCGAGATCACTAGTGTAGTGCATTGCTCTAAAATTAGTATTTTAAAAAATGTAAAAAACCATCAAATAGCAGGCCAAGGTAGGTAAAGGTTTGAACCTGTCCTATTTTGTGTGCACCTATCTTGTAGGAGAATTTCTTACATGGTTTGGTACCAGCCAACATGACAAAGAGATTGGCCGATAGATCTAGGGTGTCCATAAAATTAACAAAGCCATCTATCAGACACTGGAGTCCCTTGGGGGTGCGAGCAAGAGGTACCGCGTCGTCCGCGTACAGCAGCACCGGGATGGCTCGAGTTCCTACTCTTGGGGAATCCACATTTAGTTTACTTAACGCCTGGTTTAGGTTATTTATATAGAGAGAGAACAAAAAGGTGGCCAGGATATAACCCTGTCTAACCCCACTATTGCACGGAAAAGATTCTGTGGTACCCCCTTCCAAATTAAAGTATTTATTGAACAGTCTTCTTTCTCATGCAGAAAAAATGAACTGCTACAATTGTAATACTGGTAGCAAAGTATAATGTGTACAGTAAGAAGAGCATTATGAAGTAATACTGTAAAAGCATTGTATGACTGCTAGACCATAGATAAATACATACATAAATAACAAAGGCTAAAGAGTACTCAACTGGTGCTTCTAAAATACGCCTACCCCGATGTACCTAACCTAAGTCTAGTACGAGGGAAGAAGTAAGTGAGGTGAAGCATACATTTAGTATTCTTTGCCAAGATTCTATCCAAGATTTCTCTTAGGGTCTAATCAGCTCCTTACCTTGGTTTTAGAATGGGGGAGGTCAGTCCCAGGACTACAAGGGTAGCTTGGAAACACTGGAGCTGGATTTTTTGGTAAGAGAAAAGACAGCGTCTCTCTCAGTTTGTCTGCTGGAAGGTCGGCTTCCTTCGGCACTTGCTGTAGCAGGATGCATCGGGCAAGTAGATATTCGAACTGCTCCAAACCACCATGTGTTTGCTATGGCAAGTGTGGGCATATTTATACCTTGAAGGTGCCGAGATTGACGTAAAGGTGGACATAATAACGTCATCGAAGAGTCTCAGTTCTTTGAAAACTCCATGAGTTCTTGGACAAGTCAGTATTCAAGCAAGGGGAAGTCCCAAGCTGCTGAATCCGAGTTTTCCAAGAAATCGTTGTGGATTTTCGGAACTAGTGGAAGTAGCCATGCCATATTTGGACTGCAAGAGCTATGTCTAAATATGGTTATGATTTCTATGCCTATATAAGGACATGGTGATTTATACCTATATAAGGGCATGAATTGGGAAAATTACACTAGGGTCCTAAAATGCTATACAACAGCTGTAAATGCTAACTTTGGGATGGCTTCATGGAAACATGTTGTGTCTGTGTCAAACACTTTGGAATCATACCCCCACACCATTAACTGGTGTGGGAGTATGATCCCACCCTTCTAGAGGGAGAGATATGACAGCACCAGTATACCCGGTACTAGGTTAACAGAACCTGGCATCACAAAATGGATGCTGCCAGCCACATACACGAGTCTGCTCTCCTGCTGCTGGATGAAACTCCGGCAGGGGAGGCCTGCACAATAGGTTTCCTGTCACAAGGAGGTGCCTATAACCACCTCCCAGATAGGCTTTAGTGTATTGGGGGTGGGTGCACTCCAAGAGTGCTTTGAAGTTTGCATTGGGCGCACATTTGGTGTCCCTGTGCATAGTCCAGCTCAAACCAATTGCAGGGCCTACCAGCCCCTGCCATGGCATGAAACTGGACAAAGGAAATGGGTCTAGCCACCCCTCTTTCCTAACCCTCCCTTAGGGCAGTCCCTAGAGTTTGTCCCACCACTTCCTTGGGTGTAAGATAGGAACCCATGGCTATAGGACTTTAGATTTACCTGGGCGAAACTCTGATAAATAATCCTGGAACTTCGATTATCTACAAGGCGCTAGATGACTGAAGAACCTCCCCTGGAGTAAAGGACTTACTCCCCTGCAAGGCAGGCACCTAAGATGCATCTGACCAGTTTGCAATTCTGAAGCTCCCACCGGACTCCAAAGAATTTTGCAACTCAGGAGGTGGGTTTCCGTGGTCGCTGAGGTTGATCTGTGAACTCACTAATTCTGAGGTCCGTGTCCCTTGTGGAAGACCATGCAATCCTAACTCTCTGGACATGCGACTATTTGCAGAAGCATCAGCTTTTAGGCAACCTCTGAAGCTGAGCTTTGGGCGACTAGTAGCCCTGATCCCTAGTGGAATTTGCACCAAAGATTGCCAGCCTACACTCCACGAGGGATCCATGAGCTGGCCCTTTGTGTTTTCTCTTGAGGTCCCTTTGTGATCCCTAGTCCATCAACTGGTGGGTCCCTGTGAAGGCAATTTTAACTCTGATTGGGCTTACCTGGTTGCTCCAGAATGTGCCCTGACTCTTCATTGCTTGGGGAGTCCCCAGGCCCTTGCTGGTCCGCACCGAAGCATCTTTTCTCATCCTGTGTGGGTTGCTGTTGCCAAGGCTTGTTGCATTTAAACCAAGCACCATTACCGTAGCACTCAACATCCTTCATGGGACAGCTCGAATCCAGCTCCTGGTAATCATCGACACCTCCTGGTCCTCCTGGTTGCAGAGTTAAGCTTCACCTCTTCATCCCTGAAACACCCAACGTCGGTGGGCATTCGTCTTTCGTGCCCCTGGTCACTGGCAACTGACCCAGACTCTGTCCCCTCTGCTTTCAGGCTCTTCACATCTTCGATCCAGGCTTGGATCACAGGGACACTTTTCTTCCCCACGGCACCAGTACTTTGCAGCATATCGCCAAATCAACGACGATTCCCGACACCATTTGACACTTATGCACGCGGCATCCCTGGGTGAGGTAACTCGAGTACCACGGTGCTCCAGGGGGTATTGGCTCTATAACCTCCTAACTCCAAAGGGGTTTGCTCGAAGTCTTCTCCTAAGTGTCCTTTAAATTTAAACTTCTAACCGAGACTTTCCCCATAGAAGCTAACGGAGCTCGCGGCTGTGTTCTCATACTGCACGCGTCCCCCGTGGGTCCTCTGTGTCACTACCTTGGGTGGTTCCTTGAGGTCCCTGTGATTCTACAGGCTCTAGGCCTTGTGTCTAGTCAAGTAGTTCTTAATATATGGTTTGGTCCCCCCCTGGCGGCCATTGTATATTGTGCTGTTTACTGTCTTTGTAGAACTGTATTATTGTGTATCTTGGACTCTAATCTCATAAAGAGATTAGTAGTGAGCGTTTAGAAATAAATACATATATTTTATATATACCTTGTGTGGTTCTCCCTTCATTTAGTGATTGAAGAGGTTATAATCTGGTAAACCAAGCTGCTTTACACTCCTTCAAGACTTAGCCTAAAGGCTGCTCTCCATAGCTACCACTAGGATAGCTTTCAATAAAGGTTGTCTTTAAACCTATCATCAATAAGGGTTATTTGGACTGCTACAAGATGCCCACTATAACTAGTGGAGAGCATATACCAGGCCAGCTTCCCTCAGAATGTGCTGTTAACGAGGGGCCCAGCAGGGGGCGCTGCATCAGGGCATGTCTCCGCTGACCCAAGAAGGCAAGAGTGCCCACTCACAGTGTGATCGCAGACTTTGAAGGGCTTTTACTGCTCAGTGACAAAACTGTAAAGTATCTCAGTGGTTTGAGCATATCTGCCCGCCATAGACATGTGTGTACCCTGCCCTTCCGCTACCAGTGAGAAGCAAAAGAGATCTGGCACAGTACTAAGGGGCGACCAGGTTATTTCAGGATCATTGTGCTTGTGTGCTACTCCTAACACCAAGATAACACCTTCTAGCTGCTTCTTGAAGTTTTTGCTGCTAACTTGCCGACATTAGGGCCATATGTAGGTAAATCCCAAATACCGAATCTTAAATTCCGATTTGGTAAATACCGATTCGGAAAATACCGAACCGTTAATTCAAAAAAAGAAAAAAATAAGGAATCAGACAATCCGGTGCAACCACCCCACCTCCCAACCAGGAAGTGGCCACACCCATGCAGGTGCACTCAATCTGAAGTTGCAGGAGAGGCTGGGAGAGCAGAGCAGAGCCCTTGAGACACAGGGATACTTACTCCAGGAAAACAGCATGATTTCAAGCAAGGACACTGAAAGGGAAGGAGCAGAGAGAAAGAGGAAGATGAAATTCAGCACCATCGAGCTGCAGGTCCTTGTGATAGAGGTAGTAAAGGAACACCACAAGTTGTTTGGCAAGCAGTCCCTGACAGAATCTGCCAAAAGGAAGATTTGGCTGGCAATACAAACCAAGGTGAATGCCATTGGAGTGACCCCACGGGACATCGACGACCTCAAGAAGAGGTGGTATGACCTCCAGTGAATGACAAAGAGGAAAATGGCTGAGCTCCAGAAACAATCGAGGCACACAGGAGGAGGGAAGAACAGGGCACCTGCCCTGACTGAGCTTGAGGAGCTGGTGGAGTCCACCATAGAGCCAGACAGCGCCTGTGGGATTGGAGATGCAGACAGCTCAGCCCGAGCTGCCACCAAAAAAGGTAAGAAGCATGCACAGCAAACACCCCCACCCCTTCCCCTTCCCTTTACCCTTCCCCAATGTGGTAGTGTTAACCCCATTCCAGTACATGTTTTAGTTTACACTAGCAATGCATTATGGGACATGTAGTCAGTGAAACACCTACCATGTCAGGCAACACACCAAACAACAAGGCATGCGACACACATCAGTGATGAGCAAGCTGAGGCAATAGCGAAAGTGTTTCAAAGATGAGAATTTAATTGTATAAACAGGGCTGCAAGACCACAGAGCTAATGTATGATTTTCTGTCCACAGGCGAGACATCTCGCTGGTGTCCCAAGGACAAGGAAGGTAGTGCACCCCGGAGGGAAGGCACACAGGAGGCAAGTACCAGTGCAGGGCACACCACACAAGCAACAGAGGCATCACCAACACTGCCAGCCGCGCCACACCTGCCAGCATCACCACAGCTGCTGGCCTCCCCACACCTGCCAGCGTCACCACAGCTGCTGGCCTCCCCACAGCAGCTGGCCTCACCACTACTCCTGTCCTCACCTCAACTGGTAGCGTCACCGGCTGCAACAACACCTGCAGTGCAAAGAACCAGGAGGCATGTTGTGGGCACACTCCAGGAAATGGATTGTTCAGCAGAAGCCACAGGGAGGGGGGTGACTCAACCACGTGGCAGTTTTGGACACCAATGCTCATCAGCAGTCCACCGCCGAGAGGTCCCACACAGGTGCCAAACACTGCAGGGCCAGGGACAGCAGTAATAACCAACATGGTGAGGGTCCTGGTGTCTTTTGTGGCCTGGAGGCAAGTATGGTAAAGGTGCAGCGCATTTAGGGGAAGGCCATCCAGTCGGTCCAATGACAGATGAAGCACCTAAATGAAAATGTAAAAAACATAATAAGGGCATCAGCTCAATGGCAGAGAGAATGAGAGAGATGGCTGTGGGAATTCGGGACATGTCCCAGTCAGTGCTATTGCTGTGCAGCAAGCTGGACGAGGACAGGCAGGGCAACAAGGCGCAGGGAGAGGCAGAGATCTGAACAACACATAAGGGCAGTGAACCGGCTAGCCACTGCCACTTCCCTGCTCTGCAGGCGCTGCGTCAACATGCAGGAGGGACTGGCACACAGCAGCAGTGAAGTCTCCAGGGGCCTAGTGAGGGTGACAAGTGCAGTTGAGGTGCTGCTGACTGCTCAGTTGGCAAATACTGGTGCTCTGGATGTGGGGTAAGAGCGAGGAGACCACCAGTAGGAGCAGCATGACCCATTCCTGTAATAGACACCCGGAAGAGCAGCAGGCAGCATGGGGCTGCCACTGCTCACACAGCCAGTGAGGACAGCCAGCCAATGGCATCCAGCACCGGTGGGCGTGCCCGCAGACACTGATGCTGCCCACACTCCATGAACTGGAATGGGTGAAGTAACCTAGGACTTCCCTAATGGATGGCATCAATTGGACTGACATATTTGGGCCTTTGTGTACTGGCGTAGTGCCAAGATATTAAAAATACGTTGTGTACATACAACTGGCTGTGTCTCCTTACTTACTTAGAAATATTTGTGTGTGATCTCTGCCTGTCTTTGTCTCCCATCTGTTGCTGGTGCCACTCCTGCTGTGTTGGGCTCAGGGTGTGCAAATTCATCATCATCATAATCCTCAAATTCCGTTAATTCTACGCCTGTTCCTTTCCTAGTGACAAGGTTTTGCAGCATTGCGCATGTTGCAATGATTTTACAGCAGATGAGGGGTGAGTAGTAGCGTGCGCCTCCGCTTTTGTGGAGGCAGCGGAACCTGCTTTTTAACAGCCCAAAGGTGTGTTCCACAACGTTGCATGTGGATTTGTGTGCCATGATACTAAGTATGGGCGGAAAATTCGTTCCGCTAGCGGAATTTGCGGATTTTCTGCAATTTCGCGATCTGCGAATCTCGCAAAATTGCAGAAAAATCCGCGAAATCGCAAGCAGAACGGATTTTGCAAAATGGAAGTACATGAAGCACTTACAGGGTTACAGCAGGTGCCCAAGTTGAAGCTAATTTCTTCAACTTGGGCACCTGCTGTAACCCTGTAAATGCTTCCTGAGTGGCGCCTCCAGAGTTCGTTGCCTACTTGCCACTATTCTCTGACCCTGCTCTGACCCTCGAAGCAGGGTCAGAGAATAGTTACAAGTATGGCACAATGCTCCTGTCACAAAAATTAAACCGCAACAGGAAGCACTTACAGATAAGGAAGCAGGTGCTGGACTTGAAGCTCAAATTCAGTAACACATTAACCATCCCCAAATTAATTTGTCTCGGTTGAGGCTGGGCAGGTGTGCTTTCTCCCCATAATCTACAGTGGTGAACCAGAGGGTGCTGTGATGAACCAGAGGGTGACAGTGGTGAACCAGAGGGTGGCAGTGGTGAACCAGAGGGTGGCAGTGGTGAACCAGAGGTTGGCAGTGATGAACCAGAGGGTGGCAGTGGTGAACCAGAGGGTGCTGTGATGAACCAGAGGGTGGCAGTGATGAACCAGAGGGTGCTGTGATAAACCAGAGGGTGGCAGTGGTGAACCAGTGGGTGACAGTGGTGAACCAGAGGGTGGCAGTGGTGAGACATAGGGTGCTGTGATGAACCAGAGGGTGCTGTGATGAACCAGAGGGTGGCAGTGATGAACCAGCGGGTGGCAGTGGTGAACCAGGGGGTGGCAGTGGTGAACCAGAGAGTGCTGTGATGAACCAGAGGGTGGCAGTGATGAACCAGAGGGTGGCAGTGGTGAACCAGAGGGTGACAGTGGTGAACCAGAGGGTGGCAGTGGTGAACCAGAGGGTGCTGTGATGAACCAGAGGGTGCTGTGATGAACCAGAGGGTGGCAGTGATGAACCAGAGGGTGGCAGTGATGAACTAGAGGGTGGCAGTGATGAACCAGAGGGTGGCAGTGGTGAACCAGTGGGTGACAGTGGTGAACCAGAGGGTGGCAGTGGTGAACCAGAGGGTGCTGTGATGAACCAGAGGGTGCTGTGATGAACCAGAGGGTGGCAGTGATGAACCAGAGGGTGGCACTGGTGAACCAGAGGGTGGCAGTGGTGATCCAGAGAGTGCTGTGATGAACCAGAGGGTGGCAGTGATGAACCAGAGGGTGGCAGTGGTGAACCAGAGGGTGACAGTGGTGAACCAGAGGGTGGCAGTGGTGAACCAGAGGGTGGCAGTGATGAACCAGAGGGTGTCAGTGGTGAACCAGATGGTGACAGTGATGAACCAGAGGGTGGCAGTGGTGAACCAGAGGGTGGCAGTGATGAACCAGAGGGTGGCAGTGATCAACCACAGGGTCGCAAACAGGCTGGACACGTGGAAACAACATGGTCACGACCGTTGCGACCACACAAGTAAGTTCGCGTTCCCGAACTTGTAAAAAACCATCGAGAACTGGCAAAAAAAAAATAATCCGCAATTTCACGGAATTTGCAAATCACGGTTACAATTTCGCGTGAATTTGCGTACCGCGAATTCGCAAACTTCGCCCATACTTAGTTGTATCGTCTCTCACTCTGGGTTCATTGGTTCAGGTAGGGATAAAGGATAAATGAGAGTAGTGGTCCTTAGAAAAAGGTATAGGAAAGTACAGATAAAATATAGCCTTCAATGAGTCCTATATTCATTGGTGTCCAGTCGGACACAAATTTAATTAGTTAAATAAACGTAATAAATGATCAAAGGAACAAACAAACATTACAGTGGGACAGAATCCAGCATCTGATTTACAAGAAAATCATACTTGTATAGTTGCACACAGTCAACCAATGTATTCTACCAGTGTGTTAACTATCAGGGATAGCTTGTTTTTGTATTATCATTGACCTAAGCTCCCGTCCACTTAATGCCTGAACTACTTCATGTTTGCCCTAAAACAAACTCTTTTTTTCTGTATGATTTTCTTGTAAATCGGATGCAGGATTTTGTCCCACTGTATGGTTTGTTTGTTCCTTTAATCATTTATTACATTTATATAACTCATTAAATTTGTGTCCAGCTGGACACCAATGAATATAGGACTCATTGAAGGCTATATTTTATCTGTATTTTCCTATACCTTTTCTAAGGACCACTGTTGTTACTGAAACTGCCACCCAAGGTCCTTAGCTACCTACGGGGTCCCCTTGTATTTGTTTAAACCTTAAGGATTTTAAGGGCCTTTGTTCTGTGCAAACACCCTCTGCTATCATGTCTTCTCCAGAAGATCATTTTTAGTCCTCCTACCAGGAAGTGGAGGAGGAATGCCCCCCCCAACTTCTCCCTCCAGTGGTGGACCAAGCCCTCTCTCTGGCTATTTCTAGGGCGCTGGCCCCTCTTAGGGATCAGGTTGATAAGCTGGCGAAAAGCATCCCTGGGCTGTTCAGTGACCCATATCTGGTGGTGGCGGGTCCCAGTGGCTCCCATATGGGGAATAAAAGGGCTGTTAAGCATAACGCAGGGCACTTGGAAGGATTGATACATTTACGGGGAACTTCTTCAAGAGTGCACGAACGCTAAAACATGCACCCTGCCAGAAGGCGGAGGAGCCCGGAGCAAATTGTGAAGCTGTCACCACTATTGTAGACCCCGACGGTGGGTTTCCCTTAGAGGTAGAGGGTGTAGCGGAGGATGATTTCTCCTCCGATTAGGATAAGGACTCGGGGCATCCCTGGCATCCAGAGTCCCACTCCTCTTAGTCCCCGGGTGGGGATGGGGTCCACTCAGACATGTTCGAGCCTACCCAAATTTACCATCCTAGGTTGGCGGAGGGGACCCCTGACGCCAAAGTGGTGGAGTTTGTTGTGGGGAAAAGCCATCAACCCCTTGAAAGGGAGGTCAGGAATAGGATGAGGGGAGAATGCCCCAGGCCCTCACTGAAGGGGAAGGTGGCACACACGCCTGAAATTGATGAGAAACAATGTACCTTTTTCTCCAAGTATATGAGGGATCCGAAGAAAGGAATTGATAGGTCTTGGACATGGTGGGGCCCTTGACCCAAAATATTCAATTGGCAGATCGTTCAAAAGAGTCAGGATCCCCTTTGTCCACGGATATTGTGGCTGGTTGGGTGCACTACCCTAAACCCTAAAAAACTACCCCCTCCCCTATCCAAAGACCACTACACTACCCTAAACCCTAAAACACTACCCCCAGCACGACACCCTACACTACCCAAACATAACTGCACTACCCTAAACCCTAAAACACTACCACCAGCACAACTCCCTACACTACCCAAACACCACTGCACTACCCTAAACCCTAAACGTACCCTCAGCACAACCCCCTACACTACACAAACACCACTGCACTACCCTAAAACCTAAAACACTACCCCATCACGACCCCCTTCACTACACAAACACCATTGCAATGCCTTAAACCGTAAAACACTACCCTCAGCACGTCCCCCTACACTACACAAACATCACTGCACTACCCTGTACCCTAAATCTACCCCCAGCATGACCCCCTACACTAACCAAACATCACTGCACTACCCTAAACCCTAAAACACTACCCCCAGCATGACCCCCTTCACTACCTAAACCCAAATGCACTACCCTAAACCCTAAAACACTAACCCAAGCACGACCCCTTCACTACCCAAACACAACTGCACTACCCTAAATCCAAAAACACTAACCCCAGCATGACCCCCTACACTACCCAAACACCACAGCATGACCCTAAACCCTAAAACACGACGCCCTACAGTACACAAACACCACTGCACTACCCTAAATCACTACCCCCTACACTACACAAACACCACTGCACTACCCTAAACCCTAAAACACTACCCCCATCATGAATCCCTACACTACACAAACACCACTGCACTGCCATAAACCCAAAACACTACCCCAGCACTACCCCCCTACACTACCCAAAAACCACTGCACTACCCTAAACCCTAAAGCACTAACCCCAGCATGAACCCCTACACTACCCCTACACCACTGCACTACCCTATACCCTAAAACACGACCCCCTACACTACACAAACACGACTGCACTACCCTAAACCCTAAAACACTATCCACAGCATGACCCCCTACACTACACAAACACCACTGCAATATCCTAAACCCTAAAACACTACCCCCAGCATGACCCCCTACACTAACAAACACCACTATATTACCCTACACCAGCCTACACTATACAACACCACTGCACTACTCTAAACTCTCAAACACTGCCCCCAGCACGACCCCCTCACAACACAAACATCACTGCACTACCCTAAACCCTAAATCTACCCCAACCACCACCCCTACACTACCCAAACACCACTTCCATACCCTAAACCCTAAACCACTACCACCAGCATGAAGCCCTACACTACCCAAAAACCACTGCACTACCCTAAACCCTAAAACACTACCCCAGCTCTACCCCCTACACTATACAAACACCACTGTACTACCCTAAACACTAAAACACTACCCCATCACCCCCCTATACTACCCAAACACCACTGTGCTACCATAAACCCTAAAACACTACCCCCAGCATGACCCCCTACACTACACAAACACCACTGCACTACCCTAAACCCTAAAACACTACCCCAGCACAACTCCCTACACTACCCAAACACCACTGCACTTCCCTAAACCCCAAATCTACCTAGCACGGCCCCCTACACTACCCAAACACCACTGTACTACCCTCAGCCATAAAACACTACCCCCAGCACAACCCCCTACAATACACAAACACCACTGCACTACCCTAAACCCTAAAACACTACCACCAGCATGACCCCCTACACTACTCAAACACCACTGCACTACCCTAAACCCTAAAACACTACCCCAGCATGACCCCCTACACTACCCATACACCACTGAACTACCCTAAACCCTAAAACACTATCACCAGCATGACCCTCTACACTACTGCACTACACTAAACCCTAGAACACTACCCCCAGCACAACCCCCTGCACTACCCAAACACCATTGCACTACCCTAAACACTAAAACACTACCCCCAGCACGACCCCTACTCTACCCAAACACCACTGCACTACCCTAAACCCTAGAAAAGAAACCCCCAACCCATGCCCAATCCCCCTTACCTCTCACTCCTCGTGGTTCCTCTCTCCTCGTGATTCCGGTTTCACGTTGTCTCTGGGGCGGTACACGTCGTTGTGAGAAAACGGAACAACCTCTGTTTCCTTACAACAACGTGGATCATCTACATGTTTTTTAGAACGCATGGTCATTTACCATACATACCTTTACAACAAAATTCATTGTAAAGGCATGCATGGTAAATGACCATGTGTTCTCAAAAAATGTGTAGTAATGACTTTGCGATGTGTAATGCATGTGTGATAATGCATGCATTGTTATGGTATCGTGAAGTAAAAAAGTCATTGTAACGGCTGTTTACCGATCAAAGCTGGCCCCTGTTCCTCAGTGAGACGTTTATTTGATTAATTAGGAGGAAGAAATGTGTTTTTTTACCGAAAAGTGCATTCCCGGCTGTTGTATTGTGAAAGTGTCCGCTTGGTCTGGTTTCACTTCCGGTGAGAGAGTGGAAGAGTCTATTTGGATCTAAAGAAGCAGTGGCGTCACTAGGGGGGTGCGGGGGGTGCGGACCGCACCGGGTGACACCATCACATGGGGTGACACCGTGCAGGCCTGCCAAGTTAGGGAGTGATGCTAACACATTTCTGGCACATCTGACACCTGTGCGTGTGCCGGCAGACTTCACTTGCCAGCGCTGGCTCAGTAACGGCTATAATTCTCTCCGTGTCATGCTACAATCTTACAATATGCCCTCTGCTGCCTGGAGACTCGGGCGGGGCCTGTCCTCAGCAGAGTCGTTGCGTTGCAGGCTCTGTGGCGCCGTGGTGAGGGGATGTGACCTCAGGTCAGTCAGAAGTGGCGGGCCCCGGGGTTAGGCCTCTGCCTGACACAGGTCATGCTGCTTGGTGTGAATTCCGATCCCACCGTGTCCGCTCCAGCCTACCTGGAAACGGGACTCACTCTCTGCTCTGCTGTGCATTGATGTGCTGTGGCTCCGAGTGCTCGCGCTAGGTAGTGCTGGGGGAGGTCCCGTGAATACCCACACCAGGACGTGAGCAAGTGCCGAGCAGCAGGTCCTCTGAACGGCGGCGCCAGGAGCCCAGACAGGGTAAGGGTATTATACTGCACGGTCGGGCCTCGAAGCCCAGCTGAACCAGTGCAAACCGTATCTGAGGAAAACATGTATTTCCTAATGTGCGCAGATGTAGGGACTTAGTGGGTTAAAGATTTCTGAAATACCAGCGTTTTTTTTATTGCCGGTAGTTTCAGGCAGGGAAAGGTCTATAGATGCGTCTGAAAGGAGCGGGACGAATAACGAGCACAACAGCTGCTATAAAATAAAATATGAAAATATATGTGTCTCTAGGAAACTTGATATGGTCGTTTTGTTGTGTGACTCCTAACTACTTCATTTTACTTTTTGTATCAAACGGTGCAGTTTTAATAGTGTGAACACGATCAAAACGGGTGTCAGAGTGCTTTACAAGAGTAGAAAAAATACTTGTAACCCTCGATCTCCCGCAATGGTAAATTTCATAGATTAACATGCTTGAATGAATCCCTGTTGTGAGGCTTGGAACTCTCACTAGTCAATGCTAACACAGCAGTATTTGATAAAGAGGCTAGAATTGAAAACAAACAAAAACCAATCATAGAAATACCAGTAGCTCATCCACCTCATTTTAGGACCAGAAGTAGAGCAAATCAGGTGGCAGCTCACAGAGCTCCAACCTTCATGAGAGGCGCCAATTGACACATTTTCAAAACTCTTTTCTTGAAGTCAATAGCAGCTTCAGAAACAAGGAGCAGGGTGAGCACAGGTGAATCTATGAACGATACCAATGTTTTGGAGAATTGTAGTTACAAGTAACTTGTTTATTCTCCAACATTTCAGAGATTTGCATGCTTGAGTTGAGAAAGATTACTAAACTAGTAGATCACATTAAGCATAATGTACAGGTGGAAAAGAGGCAAACCTTAATGAAACAGATTACATAGACCTAACTGTCCCACTGAGTCCTCTGATCTGGACTGGATATCTAAGCAGTACTTATTGGACTTGGCCTTTTCAACAGGGTCACCCCGAAACGTTTTGCCTTCACCCCTCCTACTTTGCAAAATTTGCTTCTGTTGGCTTCTTAGGACTCTGTGCACCTCACCCCTGATTACCAGTGCTAACTACAGCGTGCAGGTTTTATTCATACAATCAGCTTTGGCCGCTTGCAATATTCATGGACTTTCAATCATTCATGGTGACTCGTGACCTGGTCACTGACCCCCGCTGACTCCCCTACCCAGCTTCCTCCTCACTCCTTACGCCTCACCCGTGCTCGCCCTCGCTGAGGGCTCCCGCTGCTAGCAATTGGCTGTCCTCTGCTGTCCTCGGCATGCCTGCCTCCTCCTGCCCTGCTCTCCGCTTTTCCAGCCGACTGTGCCTGTTCCTTGCCAACGTGACAACAATGAGAGTGCTTACACATTTTCTGTAGCTGTTCAGACCACAGCTTCCATGAGTGGATAGAGAAGTATTTTGGATGGCGGGTCCCTAATGTCTGTGTGTGTGTGTGTGTGGGGGGGGGGGGGAGCGGAAGCACGAGGCGCCTGCTGGCAATACAGGGCAGTCTGGCACTACGACAGTCACTGAGGCAGGCAGCGAGACCTCCCTCCTGAACCACAGACTCTGGCTCAACCTGGCACTACAGAGGGACACGTCATTGTGGCAAACCACCCTTCCAGTGTGGGTGGTTTGCAGGGTCCCAGGGATGCCTCCTTCTTGTGGGTCGTGTCTGTGATACATGAAAGCGCATTTCCCCTGCATCTCCCTTACCAGAAAATGTCACATTATTCATCTTGTTTATGGTGCGTTTCATAATTGTAGCTGTTGCTGCCTTCGAGTACTTGTGAGTGTTTTGGTTGGGCTTATAGACTCTTCATCTTGTTGTGTGAGTGAATTCAAGGGCTGTCTTTTATGTATGATTAGTGGCTGGGACATACACAAGTGCTTTAATGAAATTGTTGGTTACTTCTCTCGTTTGGTGGACCATGTTGGCTATTCTGTGCTGTCATTGCTGTAGCCACCTGTAATTGAATCGCAATTTATTTGAGGCGCCAATTTACTGATTATGTACCCCCTGCTATACAATTATATTTGCATACTTTGTGCTACCCTGAAAATAAAGCCTGTGAGAGACCCTGGATGGAGGGAGTGCTGTCCGGGGCTGTCGGGCCCTTAGCGGGGGTCTGGAACTAGACCTCTGTGGCCCATTGACCCGGACCACCCAGGGCTCAGAAGCTGGAAACCTTTGACCTCTGCAGGTCCGGAGCATAGAGATGTGCATCTGCGAGCTAAGACCGGCCTGTGCAGAGGGGCCATTTGAGCTGATGGTGCTGAGCAGAGGGGATTCGCCCCCCCGCAAGTCCAAGGCAGAGGGAGGGGCTGCTGGGACAGGAAGCCTGTGTGCAAAGACAGGGGGCACTCAGGTCTTTTGTGGAGGGAAGGGCCCGGATGACGGACCCCTGGGGACCCTAAACTCTTTACTAAGGGTGTGCAAAATTCTGCAAAATCTTAGAAAATTCGACATAATTATGCATATGAAATTTTTTAGTGCAAAATGTACCATCACGTTTATTTTTGATGCAAAGACGCATTTGCATCAAACATTTGCTGAAAAAAACACAATTGCTGCGAACAACAGCTGCTTGTACTCTGGTTCGCCACTGTATCGATAGGAAAGGGGAGCCAATGCCTAAGAAAAGAACTTACCTTCCATAGGTACAGTCGTGAGGGGGTGACACCATGAGTTACCCGCACTGGGTGACACCAACCCTAGTGACGCCACTGTAAAGAAGTTCTGTTGTTGGACAGGGCGGGTGCGACACGTCATCAGAAAACATAGCTAATGGAAAGCATCCCCCCTCAAGTGTGGAGCAGTGCCATGAGAAGTCAACGAGTGTGCGTCCCACCACAGTATGTCCGTACCGTGTGACCAATGTGACGCCTCCAGGGTACGGAAGGCAGAAGCGGCATCGCAGGTCCTCTTGAAGACCGTTGTAGCACTAATTCTGCATTTTGGTACTAGGGCATTTTAACTTTGTTGTTCCTGCCAGATACAAAGAAAAGATCCTGTGTTATTCAGTGCCCTCGTTACCTTTTTTGTGGGTTGTGGTGCTTGTCACTTCGCGTGCCCGTCGGTGCACACGACTGGTCACCCCCCTCGGGTGCCATCTGCAGGGCCTCTGCTCTCGGATCACTGGTTTTGGTTTCTGGAGTGGCAACATAAACAGTTGCTCCGAAAGGACTAGCCTGAACACTTAGGTGAATATCCCCTGCACCAACATTCCACGGAAATTCTTTCCTAGCTCTCTCACGTCGACGAGGACGTCATTATAGCACGGCTCCGCTCGCGACACCGTATGATGTCATCGGAGCCATAAGAGGACGTCGTTGGTGTGCTGATGTCAGTTCCACCCATTTTTCCCGTGTCACCGAGGCAAACAGGTGGACCGAGACATTTTTACATGTATACATAGTATAATAAGTATATATATATATATATTCACTTAAAAAACCATAGGTTTCAGGCACGTAATAATTAGAAATTAGCATTTATAAAACTTCAAAATTCACTGAAAAAAACATATGTTTCAGGGGTGTTATAGTTAGTTGAATATTTCTCTCGTACAAAACCATAGAAATTCCCCCATTATAGTTAGTTCAGCTAACTATAACTTGCGCGCTCGCAGTGCACTGCTGATGACATCACATATACACCACTCAAGATATCACTGATGACATCTCAAATGACATCACTGATGACATTATCCAGTGAAAGTGTGTTATTCTGAAAATTAAATATGTTTTATATATGTATATCTCAAGGTCGATGGAAGCATACATGGGTATATAAGTGTCTAAATGGAAGATTTGTTCTGTAAAATTGATGTATAACTGACTGATTAAGTGTATCTTAGTGAATACATAGGTTAGTGAGTAATGTTTAAATATGTAAATATATGTATTAGTCTCTCACTTTGCGTATAAGTGGCTGCATAGGTTGGTGAGTAGCTGCATGAGTGTCTATATGGGTTATTAGTTGGTTTTTTGAGCATCAGTATGAGCGCCTGTATGGTTCGGTGGGGGAATTACTTAGTGTATAGATGCATGAATGAGTGGCTCACTGTTTGTATGTGTTAAAGACAGCATACGTGCAGGACTGTATTGGTGGATGAGTGTGTGTATGGGTGTGTTAGTGAGTGAATGACTGTCTCAATAGTGTCTTTATGAGTAACTACATATGTTTTAAACTAGTTTATGTGAGTATTGGTGTATATAAGTGAGTATATGTGAGATTGAGAGATTGGAAGAGTGCCTGTACAAATAAGCACGTGTTTCTATAAGTGATTGTTTAAGAGAGTAAGTATGGGTAAGTTTCTGTAAAAGTAAGTGTGGTAGTGTGAGTATAACTGTATATGCAAGTAAATGGATGTTTGATACTTTGTTTACATGTGTGACTATGTGTGTGAGTAACTCTAAGGATGAGTGGCGGTTTGTAACAGGATGTATAGGTATATGAGTACATATGATGAGTGAGTACATGTATGAGTGACTATATAGGGACTGTTGGTAAATGAGTGGATGTGTGTGTAGATCTTGGAATTACTGAATAGGTGTGTTGTAACTGGTATTGGTATGTCCATTGTTTTGAAAATGTTAGTTTGTATTTTTGAGTGTGTGTGTATAAAAGGTTATATTAGGGTGACAGGAGGTCTGCCACTCTATCACAAGGATGATGCAATCAGTGATGTCATCAGTGATGTCATTTGAGATGTCATCAGTGATGTCATGAGTGATGTCACTGACCACATCATGAGTGATGTAATATGTGATGTCATCAGCAGTGCATTGCGGGTGCGCAAGTTATAGTTAGCTGAACTAACTATAACGGGGGAATTTCTGTGGTTTTGTATGAGTGAAATGTCCAACTAACAATAACGCCCCAGCAACCTATGTTTTTTTCAGTGAATATATATATATATCTTAACTGTTTTTACAGTTTCTTATAGCATTAACCAGCCTTCGAGGCGCTGGTGCTTTACATAGAAGTGATGCAAGTAATAATAATAATAATAATAATAATACAGAGTTTTCTAAAGCGCGAACAGCTACCTCAACCAGGAGGTGTCCCGGCGCTACAGAGCACATTTGACCGTGAGGACTAAGAGGGATAAGCGACTAGCGTTGTTGGGTGAAGAGCCATGTTTTCAGCATGCGCTTGAAGCAAGGCTCGGAAGGGGCCTGCTGAAGAGCAGGGGGCAAGGAATTCCAGAGTGTTGCCACGTTAGCTGAGAACGTCCGTCCTCCTAGCCGAGCTCTTTTTGCTCGAGGAACAACAATCTGAGCACGGCTGTTGGATCGGAGGGAGCGGGCTTGAGTGTATCTCGGTAGTCGGGCTTTCAGGTAGTTTGGGCATGTGCCATACAGAGATCTGTACGCCAGTGTGAGTGCCTTAAACTTGATTCGGTTAGCTACCGGTAGCCAGTGAAGTGATAGAATATGCGGAGAGACCGAATGTTTGAAAGGGATCCGCATTAACAGTCTCGCAGCCGCATTTTGGACCAGTTGTAGACGCTGTACCAGGTATTTAGGTAAGCCCAGGTACAAGCCGTTAGCGTAATCCAACCTAGATGTTACTGTGGCATGGATTACATTTTTTCGGCAATTTATCGGTAAGAGTCTCAGAATCTTACGTAGATTCCTCAGCTTACATAGGCAGTTGCCAGCTGTTTGCTGGATGTGAGATGTAAAGGATAGATTGTCATCCCACCGCACTCCCAGGTTTTTTGCCGCATGGCTGGGCGCGGGAGCTTCTCCCATCTCCGTCGGCCACCAGAGATCAGCAGGAGGGGGGGGCCTTTGCCAAAAAAAATCACTTCTGTCTTGTTAGCGTTGAGTTTCAATTTATTTGTGTTCATCCAGTAGGCTATATCTTGAAGACAACCTTTGAAGCTCAAAAAGGACGCTTCCGACACCTCTGAGTACGGGAACACCAGTTGGGTGTCATCAGCATATGAGATTGCTTTGACTCCCCAGTTGGCAATCAGCGTAAACAGTGGAGCTAGATATATATTAAATAGCATTGGGCTAAGGGCCGACCCCTGAGGGACGCCGCAGCTCAGGGGTTTAGGTGTTGAGGAGGATGTCCCCAGCGCCACCTTCTGTGTTCTCTGGGTCAGATACGATTGAAGCCAGCCCAGAGCCTGACCCTGGATGCCTATCTCAGCCAGGCGTGACAGCAATCTATCGTGGTCGACCGTGTCGAAGGCGGCCGACAGATCCAGGAGCACCAGCATTGCTGAGTCTCCTGAATCCAGCGACCACCTCACCGACTCTGCCACCTCGATTAGTGCTGTCTCTGTACTGAAATCGGGCCTAAAGCCTGATTGTGTTTCATGCAGTATTTTATTCTCTTCAATAAAGATGTTCAGTTGGCGCTGGATTATTTTCTCAAGCATTTTACCTGGAGCTGCCAACAAAGAGATTGGACGAAGATTGCTAAGGTCCAGGGGGTCCCCATTTGGTTTTTTCTTTAGTGGGAGAAGAGTAGCATGTTTCCAGACATTCGGGAACATCCCGGAAGAGATGGACGTATTCCATATTTGCTGGATTGTGGGGGCTACAAAATCCGCTATGGTGCTCCATATTTTTGGCGGGCAAGGGTCGTCCGGTGAACCTGATTTACAACGGTTTAATTCTTGCATGACTGTGTCCAGGGCTATAGGCTGAAATTGTGTCAAAGTCGGACAGTCCGACATTATTTCAGCTAGATCCGTTTTTTGAGTTTTCTTATCTGGCCCAAAGGACTCGTAGACTAGTTTGATTTTTGAGTCAAAAAAGTAATACATAACATCCGCAATCTCTGGGGAGCTGACACGTTATTGAAGCCAATAACATACCGGGGCAAAACGTATATTAATAGAAAAAAGTTTCCATTGAAAAGTGCATTATATTATTCACGTGGGCAATAAACGCAGGTGGACTTGAAAAAGTAAACTATGCACATACACCAAGTACTCCTTATCCCGTGCTGCAGGAGGGGAAAGGGGGAGTTCGACGGGGTTGGTGGTGGGGAGGGGGGTAAACGCATCCTCTCCAGGAATCTGTGTTTGATCTCATGGTCACAGGTCAAACATCTGTACTTCAGCGCCAAGACATCCTAAAGAGGTGAATGTGCGGTTTACAAATGCACGTTTTAAATTTACACTGTAGCAAGCAAAATAATTTCACCGCGCAGTAATCCTTACACTTAATACATACATCAATACATTTCACACTATAGCAATAAACACATCTCACCATACACAAGTCAACATATTGCACCGCTCAGTAGCCCATGCGTTTAACCATAAGACGTTCAGTGCTTTACTATCCGGATTTCAGTTTTTCTATTTGACTGGGGCCCTTGTGTTTCATGTGTTCTTTCCTGAAGGTGCCTGAACCTGGTGTCAGAGTCAGGTACGTCTCCCTGCCTTGAAGTCACACTGGACGCGGGTGCCCCCGCTGTGGTCACGGCGTGCAGCTGACCTTGCAAGATGGCAGTTAGTGCCCTCTACACCACCCGATCATTTTAATAGCGGGAATCGATTAACGCAGTTCAGTACATGGATTACCTCCTGCCCAGTTCTAATAAATGGCCATTCACATCTGCCTGCAAGTGAAGATCCCCTTTCTTGCACAGACATCACCCACCAATCCTGCCAGCACTGTGAGGGGGGGAGTCGTCCACATTTGTGCAAGTGTGTGTTTCATTAAGAGTGGGATTTAAGTATGGCACCAAATGCACACATGGGGCACACCGGCAGATGTGTGTGTCTACGGAGGAGACAATATCTGGTATATGGAGCTCCTGCACCAGATGCAGCCCTGCTCAGTGTACACACACAAAATACACTGTTTTTATAGAGAAATACACAATAAAGCACCAAAGAAAAGAGGTATACAAAATATATTCATACATAAAAGAATGAAATAAATAGGTAATCAATAAATAAATTAAATAAGTGCAACGAATAAATACATAAACAAATCGTCAACATAAATCGATATATGCATACAACAATTAACACAAAGCAAATATTATATGCACACACACACACACACACACACACGCATGCACGCACACACACCCCCACACACAGACAAGTAAATAAACACTTTAAAAAGTAAATCAGTGCAGAGTTCAAGAATAAATGTGCCAGAACGCTGTCAGATGAGACATCTGTACATTCATTACTGCCCCGATCACAGCCGGAGCCCCTCCCCTTCAGCTGCTCGTCAGCAGCTATATGGTGCCTACCGTACCACCCAGTACTGGGCACACATGCTGCACGTTCAATCAAGAAACAACCATTCCAAGCGCTAACTGAGTCAACCGTCAGGCATCTTGGCTCATCTGCAGAGAAAGAACCACAGCGGGACACAAAAACTCTCTCCGTGACCAAAGTAAATCCAGGGAGCCCTACCTAACCACAGCAGGTCTTAGTCTGAACCTGCTTAATCTCAGTGATTCCTTAGGGCCCAGCGTGCCCACTGTTACACCACTGGTCTTACCGCAGTACAGCACAAAATTACCTTGCCTGCTCTGCCTGGCCTCAGTTACACACAGGTCTTTGGCTGACCACAGCTACACCGCGGGACTCTGCCTGGCCTCAGCACAACACCTGATAAACAGTTTTTTAGGTTGAGCCTGGGCAGCGGATGCACTGCTCTGCGAGGCATATTGTAATCAGACAGGGACTTGAAGCTCCGCACACATTTTTCATTGGCTTGTGTCATTGTCCACTGTAAACTGTGGTGGTTCATTAGTCAGTAGGCTTAGTAGTCCCGCCTTGTCTCATTTTGTACCCTCCCATGGAGACACCCCATGTTATGTGTGTTGTTACTCTTAGGCTTTAATTACAGCCTTTGAGCATTATTTTCTCAAATAGCTTAGTCCTGCCTGCTGTTGCAGGCAGGACATGCCCGCTCCTAACATCAAACAAATCATGGCACCCTTTTGCAATGCAAACCGTCTTGCATTTGAGAGAGTTTAAGCTACTGGCATTTTAAATGAAAATGCTTTTTATCTATCTCTTTAAAAAACACCTCATAAATAAAAGACTTAGGGCCAGATGTAGGTACATTTTATTTTACCACCTCTTAAATACCGCATCATACCGACTCTGTATTTAAGAAGTGGTAAAATAAAAGTACCGAGATGTAGGTAAATGCAGATGTGCATTTACCGATTCGGAAACAATCGGTATTTACCGATGCGGTAAATACCGACCGGTAAATGCCCATGCATTCCTATGGGCTTTGAAGCCCATAGGAATGATTGGGCATTTACCGGTCGGTATTTACCGCATCAGTAAATACCGATTGACACAAGGGTGCAGGGGGTGTCACTTTGACACCCTCTGGCACCCCCAAAAGAGGCTCGGGTGCCATGTGGCAGGCATACCTGCCCTAAGGGCAGGTCTGCCTGTCATATGGCATAGGTGTGCATGCACACATGTGCATGCACACCAGAATCGGTATTTTACCATCAAATAGTATTTGATGGTAAAATACCGATTTTTTAATGCTTGTGGGACTCAGAAGAGTCCCACCTACATATCAATTTTCCCTATTCCTTACAAATACCGACTCGGTATTTTACATAATCGGTAAATTTACCTATCGGTAAATTTACCGAGTCTGTAAAATACAGGGCCCTACATCTCAAATTGCATTTACCGGTCGGTAACGACCGAATTCGGCCGTTACCGACCGGTAAATGCCTACCTACATCTGGCCCATTGTCATTTACAATGCCAATAGCTCAAACTCTCGTAAATGCGAGAACTTTTGCATTGCAAATGCTTGTTCGATTTCCTGTCATTTTATTCATGTGAAACCTTGCTTTTTTTGTCAAATGCACCAATTTCATTCACAATGAGTTATTTTTGTGTTGACTCAGTTTACTCTTCGGATACCTTTTATGTTGAAAGCGCATACCTCCTATTTCCAAGCATGGGCTCACCAGACCAATGGCACGCTTTTGCAATTGAATTTTTTTTTCTCACATGCTGTCTTCGTGGCTAGCGAATTACTAACAGAGGTTTAAAGGTCTCCCGCAGTCAATAATTTTGTGGCTTTTTTCACCTTTGTTCATTCTCTTGTATAAAATGGCTGGCTGTACCATTATCTTTGTACATTGCTGACAAACGTTTTATTTTAAAATGCTTGAAGTTTGTAACGTCCTCGTTTGGAGCTGAAGAAGTTTATCCAAATATGTTGAGTCTTTTAGATGCAATAGAAGTTTTGATGCTGAAATCCAGCATTCATGTGTGCTCTGGCACTTAATTAAGTCTATTAATATTAATGCAGGTTTTAAAGCATGTTTTATTTATTTATTTATAACGTTTTATATAGTGAGAACAAGAACCCAAAGATTATCAGAGTGCTTTACAAAAGGGTGGAAGGAAGGTCAAAAACCCAATATTTACATCAAATAAGAATACACAACATGAATAATCGCATGATTCACAGACAAATTACACAAAGAAGAGTGACACAACAAACAGGTATATAGTGGGCTACAAGGGGGCACACAATGTGGCAAAGAAGATCAGCATCACATGATGGAACAGTGGTTATATGATCAAGGACTTTGAGACAATGGGCCCAATAAGGGTAGGATTTTGTCCATTAGGAATCTTTTGGCTTCCAGTTTGAAAGCAGTCGTTGAGGAGAATCTGCGTACTTCCGGTGGACAGAGAGCTCAATATCTTTGGGGCCGTGTCAGAGAAGGCTCGGTGACAAGTTCTCTTTTTGCTAAGGCTGAGTGGTTTCAGGAGGAAAGTGTGTGTGCTTCTTGAGGCTCTCCCACCACAGGATAATTCAAGATTTTGTGCTAGGTACCCGGAGTTTTGCATTGCAAGTCTTTGTGCGCTAGAACGTCAATCTCTAACTGAATTCGAGCTTCATAGGGGAACCGTTTGAGAGATTTTAGGATTGGGGATATGTGCTTGTTTTGTTTGGTACCTGTGACCAGTCTGGCCACAGTGTTCAGTGATGCCCTTAGTGGAGCCAGGGTGTTTTTGGGAAGGCCACAGAGCGTAGCGCTGCGGTAGTCTAGTCTCGGCAAGACCAGTGCTTGGACCACCTGCTTGAAATCCTTTTGTGGCTGGAATGGTTTGAAGCTTCTCAGGGTCCTCATTAGATGGTTAGCTCCCTTACACACATTACTGATATGATTTTTCATATTCAGGTGCTTGTCCAGGGTGAGTCCGAGAGATTTGGCTGAGTCAATGATGAGGGGGGTGCAGCTGAAGGCCATGAGGTAATTCAACCAATGGTCTAGCTTGGGGATGTAGTTTGGGGAGAGATAAGAAGGAATTCAGTTTTGGAAGTGTTGAGTAGTAGATGGTTCTCAGTTAACCAATTTTGTGAGGCCTGAAGGGTAATGTTGATTGAGATGATGTTATATGGGGATGAGATTTTCAAATAAAGTTGTGTGTCTTCTTACATATGGTAGAGAATGTTCATGGAATTTAGTGATTTAGCTAGAGGTTACAAGAAAAGGTTGAAGAGGATAGGAGATAGGGCTGCCCCTTGGGGGACACCCATGAGTACTGGAGAAGGCTGGGAGTGGGAGTGGTTTGCCTTGACTCTTTGTGATCTATGGTGGAGGAAGGAGGCGAACCATTGTAACACCAGACCCGAGAAACCCATCCTGTTCTTCAGAATGGATAGGAGGTTGTCGTGAATAACCGTGTCGAATGTGGAGGAGAGGTCAAGGAGGATTAGGAGCAGGAATCATTTTGGTCAAGCACTCTTAAAATGTCATCCATAATGTGCTTAAGAGCCCCCTCCGGAAGTAGGATTGATGTAGGTCTAGTAGTTGGAAATTCTCTATGTGAGCACAAAGTTGGGATTGGACACATTTATCCAGTATTTTGGGTAGTGTAGGTATGTTGGAGATAGGGCGGAAATTATTGAGGTCGGTACTATCTGCGTTAGTTCTTTTTAGGATAGGTGATACCTGAGCTGCTTTTAGACAGGCTGGGATCGTGCTGTGTGCTAGAGAGGCATTTAGAGAGGTACTAGGAGGTCAAAGATAGGAGAGGAGGCAGGATGTAGCCATGTTTCTGTAAGGATAATAATGTCTAAATCCATGTGTTGGATGAGGTTGAAGATTTCATAGGTGTTTTTACTAGTTGATCTGAAATTGAGTAGTACACATTTAAGTGTGGTGGATTGGTGTGGGAGGGAGTCTGGATGACGTTCACTTTTGTGAGGTTGTCTTTAATAATGATTCTAAGATTGTGAGGATGTTCTCTGTACGGGTTGGAATGGATGGTTTGAAATTGTCTCGGTGGGATCAAGTTCAAGTTGGGCCTAGTAGTGTAAGAGCTATGAAGATCATTGATTTCATTGGACAACAGGTAGGTCTCAAAACTTCTGGGGCGGGAGGGCGCGTTAGCTAAAGGAATGGTTTGGGAAACGGCGGAGGCTAAAAACTGGCCCATGTGTTCACTTGCGCTAGGAGAGGCTCTGTAAAGGTTTCTGAAGTGAGGAGGGAGCTAATTGGGGGGAAAAATCTTTTGAGAGGGCTTTCAGGTCATGTATTTCAGTAGTGGAAAGGTGCAGCTGGAGAGATAGATCATCCAGGAGTGCAACCAAGTTTGAGAGGGGTAAAGGTTGTGTTGGGAGAGCAAGCAGAGAAGGGGGGCCTCAGTGTAGGTCCTTGGGGTCCATGGTGATGGAAAGTGTTTCCTAGGGAGGGAGTTGATCATTTGGGTCTAGCGGAGTTTTTTGGCCATCGAATATCACAGTTGAGGCATTGGCGAGGGTGATATGACCCTTGAGCTGAAGGTCAGGTATGGTTCGGTGAGTTTAATATTAAGATTGGCCCTCGGGAATCTATTTCCGGCATTTTAATTTACAGGTCCCCGGGAGCCATGGGGAATTTCAGACTTAGCCTGATGGAAGGCGTCGCCCATCTTGCCATCAGACACAGTAAACTGATGGTGTTGGGAGATCTTAATGTACATCTTGAAGATCCCCTTCAGAAAGATGCGTTGACCTGCGACAAGTCTTGAAAGAGCTGCAACTTGATTTGCAAAGTGATGCCGCTACCCATGAGCTATGAGTACAAAAAGGGGTAGGCCCTTACGAACTCAGGACCTGGGTCCGTGAAGCAGTACAAAAATGGGGTTGGTCCGAGTTGGAGAGTTTCAAAAGGCTTACAGAGAGCCAGTTATTTAGTTGGTCACACAATCAACGACTTCATTGTAATTTACTTTAAAATATATTCTTCATAAATTTAGACAATTTAATTCAAGATTCATTGGCATTTATTCAAGCAAAGTTTCAATCAAATTGCAGCCAATAGTTCATTTTGAGAACATAGCAAACATGTAATTGTAAACTCATTACATTCATAAATTCAAAAAAGTGCTCTCGGTGAGAAGGGGAGGGGTGAGTGAAGTGAGGGGGACACGGTAAAGGTGTAGTGACATTTTTATGGCATCATTTTGCAATTGAAAAGCCTTTACACTCAAATCAGTAAGCAAAGGTTCCAAATGTTCATCACACATAGAGGGCGAGACACAATCTCTTATTTGAGTCCTATGGTGTGAAGTAAGAAAAGCGTAGTTCTACGTTTCGACCCCCGGTTACGCTAAAGGGTTGCTTTCAGCCTCATGTTGGGGTCTTCATCAGGAAAGGGGGAGAGCCTAGGGGGCAAGGTAAAAACTTAATTTAGTAACTATCAGTGATTGTGCGTTTAAAAATTATAGTGACACTGGGGATGGCACAGCTCCCGATTTATTCTGAAATAAATTAACACTAGGCACGAACATCGTCATTTGAACGCATGATATGCGTTACCACGTTCTGTACCCAGAGTAACATCATAAGAAAAAGTGTTAACAAACATTGGGGCCTGGTGGCAGATATTCTTGAGGTGCGTGAACCTCCAATGCACGCCTTCAAAAAAGGGGGAAACGTCAGAGATATGGTGGTACGATCATTGCTTGAAACTCCGCAGGCACCTACGATCCAGAGCCTATGGAAGTTACCTGAAATTGTTGGACACTTCAAATGCACCTCCTGCAAAGCATGTCCGATGTGCTGGGAGACCAAACAAATACAATATAACAATTTCACTATAAATCTCAAGTCTCTGACCAATTGCAACTCCAGTGGGGTGATCTATGCAATTTTATGCCCCTGCGACCTCATGTATATAGGTCAAACTATACAAAAAGTCAAAAATCGTATATTTCAGCACTGCAGCAGAATCCGTTGCTCCACAACCGGGGCTCCTCTGGTGGAACATTTTCAAGAAAGAAACCATACACCAGAATCTCTACGCTGGTTAGTGATAGAGAAAGTCTGTCTGGGGCCACGGGGAGGCAACTTGACCTCTATCCTTAACACCAGGGAATGTAAGTGGATGCAGAAATTTCAAACCATAAGGAGGGGACTAAATGAACTCGACGCAAATTTTTCCCAGATGGCCGGTTTGTGTCCAGAATGAACATTGGGTGTCAGCATAGAGTCTGAATCCTTCGTTACAGCCCTCTCCATTACAGAAATTGCCCTTCTGTGCACTATCTGAGTATTGGATATACATGGTATATTGTTTTCTACATACAATTTGTCACAATATAATGTCTGGTTTTCCAAATTGCTCTAGGTCTGCTGCCACGACCATCCATACACAAGCGTTCTTATTAGTATTTGTGTATTTATGAATGATTCCTTATCACTGCCATTATTTCTGATGTCAAGGTGGTTCTAAATCTATCATCGCCCTTTTAACGTACCACGACCATCCGTACATGAATGATTTCTGATCATCGACATTTGTATTGCTATAAGGTGTTTATTAATTCATTTTTACTTTCTAACGTCCCGTTGAGCTACATTGAGGTGCTACATGTTATTGTTTAGGACGTGCAATCTGTCACAATGAAATGTCTGCATTTCCATGTTGTTCAATGCCTACGGCCACGACCGTCTGCATACAAGTGTTTCAAATTATCTGACAATTTATTTGTGAAATTATGAATGGTTTTCTACCGTTTCTGCTATTAAGATGCTTCCACATTCATTTTCGTTACTCAAAGCAACACGGAGCTAGATTGAGGCTTTCCATGCGTACACACGACATAAGGTGTTTTTAGACTCCCCCTTGCCGTCGTCACTTCTAACTGAATTCAGATTAGACGCTCCCTTAAGTTTTGGAACGGATCCGCCCTCCCTACCCTCTGATTGGCCGTTTGAGACGAGCCCCTTCTCCCTTTACCGGCATCCAGCGGCTGCACCGCGAGTAATCACTCGGATGCAGCTCGCCGCTGGGACGGGAATCTACCCACTGCGGTCCCGTTTTAAGGTAACGCTTCAACCTTTACTGCTTGGCTGTAGACCTAAAAACTAATCCTTCTCGCGGCAAATGCCTAACATCCATGCCCGCAAACCTCAATGCGCTACTTTTCTGTCCCCACAGCCAAGGAGCACTTGATGTCCCCGGGCGTGAGGAACGATCCCACAGCGCAATCCGGTACTATGCCAACAAGTACAGCTTAAAAGTAAGTCCCGTCCTGCTTGACCGCTCACCCCTTGGCAGTTTTTCATAAACTAGCACCTTGATGCCTAGTGTTAATTTATTTCAGAATAAATCGGGAGCTGTGCCATGGCCCCGCCTAAGACGGTACAGATGCCGACCGTCTTCTGATGTAGGTACTACCACATCCCCAGTGTCACTATAATTTTTAAACGCACAATCACTGATAGTTACTAAATTAAGTTTTTACCTTGCCCCCTAGGCTCTCCCCCTTTCCTGATGAAGACCCCAACATGAGGCTGAAAGCAACCCTTTAGCGTAACCGGGGGTCGAAACGTAGAACTACGCTTTTCTTACTTCACACCATAGGACTCAAATAAGAGATTGTGTCTCGCCCTCTATGTGTGATGAACATTTGGAACCTTTGCTTACTGATTTGAGTGTAAAGGCTTTTCAATTGCAAAATGATGCCATAAAAATGTCACTACACCTTTACCGTGTCCCCCTCACTTCACTCACCCCTCCCCTTCTCACCGAGAGCACTTTTTTGAATTTATGAATGTAATGAGTTTACAATTACATGTTTGCTATGTTCTCAAAATGAACTATTGGCTGCAATTTGATTGAAACTTTGCTTGAATAAATGCCAATGAATCTTGAATTAAATTGTCTAAATTTATGAAGAATATATTTTAAAGTAAATTACAATGAAGTCGTTGATTGTGTGACCAACTAAATAACTGGCTCTCTGTAAGCCTTTTGAAACTCTCCAACTCGGACCAACCCCATTTTTGTACTGCTACCCATGAGCTAGGCCATTGTTTGGATCCAGTGTTTGCCAGCTGGGATGGGGTAAAAGTGATGAAACCTCAACCTCTCCCCTGGACGGACCACTTCTTAGTGCCACTTCAATTTTGCTATCTACCCCAGAAGACAGCTAAGAATGATAATAATAATTTTCCCCAGCGAAAATGGAAGCAGTTCTCCCAAGAGGCTTTTAATCTGCTCATACAGAGGGTGGGTCCACCTATGGCCAGGGATAGTGACACTGCAAATACCGAATTTAATGAACTAATTCTAACTGCCTTGGACTCGCTTGCTCCCCGGAGCAGCTATAAGTTGAAAGGGGGTAGACAGCGCACTGCCCCTTGGTTTACCCAGGAGCTACAGCAAATTAAATCAGAATGTAAAAAACTTGAACGGAGCTGGAGGAGGAATCCATGTGCACAGGGCAAGAGTAGCTATAGCTTAGCGCATAAAAGATATCAATGCGCATTGCGCAGGGCGAAAGCCAAACACTATCAGGCACGCATAGAGGATGCTGAGAGCTCGTCGAGAGAGCTCTTCAAAATTTTTAAGGAAATATCCCTGGTATCCAGTTCTAATGCCCCGAAAGTAGACTCGGTTGCAGAATGCAACAGGGTAGCTGACTTCTTTTCGGGGAAGGTTAAGAACATTTACACCTCTTTTTCTAAACAACCCGTGAGTGGCACTGAATTCAGGGCTGCAAGGACACCTATGGATCCGTGCAATACACTACAACTGTTTACGGTTCCTCCTACTGAGAGCTTAAACAGGATCTGCCGCAGCGTCAGGTCCGGATCTCCCATTGATCCTGCGCCTCCTAGAGTGGTGTCGGGTGGTCTGTCAGTGCTGGAACCTTACATCAGGCATGTACTGCAGACGTCTTTCTCCACTCAACAGATCCCGGAGGACTGGAAGAAGGCGGTTGTGTTGCCTATTAGGAAAAAGCCCAACGTCGGTCTTGACGTGTTGGAGAACCTTAGGCCCATCTCGCTGCTTCCCTATCTGGCCAAAGTCGCAGAAAAGGTGGTGAACTCTCAATTCAAATTCAAAAAGATCTTTATTTCGGCAAAAATTTGCCATAAAAGACATATAAAACATGCATTTTAAAAATTGTGGTTTCGTAAAAATTTGTATAGTATAAATATAAAAGTTGGACACAGACACAATCACAGATTACACTGCAGTTACTTGAAATCGTAAAAGTCAGTTGCCATCCCTAAGGCATTTCCTCCTGATAATCCAGATAGCACCCAAGTATTTGGCCACCGCAAACACAATATAATCAGTCAGGTTAGTTTTCAAGACTCTAAAAGCAGCCGCACACTTTGCAAATCCCAGGTTTCTGCATAGTGGGGCTATCCATTGTTTATGGGTCTCTCGATAAGCAGGACAAAAAAAGAGAATATGGAGTTCAGATTCATCACAGGATCTACATGCTGGGCAGATACTAACTGCATCCTTGTTCCATTTGCTTGTAAGTGATTGGATGGGGAGGGACCCATGTCTCCACTGCAAATATAATTTCCTGAGTAAGGGAAGGTGGACTTTATCCAAGGTTAGTTCAAAATTGTAGGTGGCCTTAAAAGACATGAAGGAGTCTGTCAATGACCCAGGTTTTAGTTCGTTAAAAAGCGACAATATTTTGCTGTCGCAGTATGCCTGGGCTAATGCCTTTTTGGAAATAAGTTGACACGTTGCCAAAGGATCAGACCACATTTTGGAAAGTCCCAGACCCTCTAGTTCCAGTTTAATGAATTTGAGCCAATGGATTCTTCCCGCATTCGGCATAGAAAGCACCTCCTGTAGTCCCTGTCTATAGCTGGTTAATTCTGGGGTTGCCCACAGTCTGCGCCAGTAGGCCAGTGGGCGGAAGGCCAGTTCATCATCTAACGGGCGCAAACCCAGATCCAACCTAAGGGGGACTAGAGGCGTGCTAGAAGGAAGTCCTGCAAGCCTACGGATGAATTTGTTCTCCACCTTCAAGAGGTCTGATGTTCCTACGTGCCCCCATATTTCGGACCCATACATAGCTGCCCCCTTAGCCTGTGTTTTGTAGATCTGCACTGGGGGACCAAGAGGCTTAATCGAAGATTTATTATTCGCCAAAAGGCTCATAATGCCCCCCGAGTGTTGGGTCAGTTTAAGAAGGGCTTTCTCGAGGTGTGTATGCCAGGATAATTTGTCGTTTAACACAATGCCCAAGTATTCAAAGGTTTTCACCCTCTCAAGCCTGCTTTGTGCGATTCTGGGGCTAAAATGGAATTTCGATGGGGGATTCAGGACCATGAATTTAGTTTTGAGAGTGTTAATTTCTAAACCATGGCCCTCACAAAAGTCCGCAAAGCCATCCAGAATACGCTGGATGCCCATTGCGGACTTTGATAGCAGCAGGGTGTCGTCGGCAAACATGATTGCTGGCACCTTCACAGCCGCCAACTTTGGAGCGTCAGAGTTGGAGATCCCCTCCAAGTGGGAGATAACCCCGTTGACATAGAGGCAAAACAGGGTCGGTGCGAGCACACAGCCCTGTCTTACCCCCCTGCCAACGGGGAACCTCTTGGATAGTGCACCCTTCCTACCACATCTCACCTGTGCGAAGTTGGCGCTGTGGAGGCGGATCATCATCTTCAGCAACCCCTCAGGAACCCCCATATTAGCCAGCACCTCCCACAGCTTGGCCCGGGGAACCAGGTCGAACGCCGCCCTCAGGTCCACGAATACAGTATAGAGGCTGCCACCCTCCAACTGCACCGTTTTCCAGTAAATGAGGACAAGCCGAAAGACCTGGTCTATGGTTGAAACCTTCTCCCTAAAACCTGCTTGGAGGGGACTCAAGATATTACAATCTCTAATCCACTCATTCAAGCGGTTTAGCAGCAGTTTGGCAAAAAGTTTTTGTGACACGTCAATCAGGCTTATTGGCCTATAGTTGGCCGGTAGCAGAGGCGACCCCCTCTTAAAGATGGGGACTATCTCTGCCCCCGGCCAAGTCGAAGGGATTGGCATGCCATTCAGAATTGAATTGAATATCACCCTAAGATAAGGGGCCCAGATCTTGGGTTCCTGTTTGTAGAGGTCACCTGGCAACCTGTCAAGGCCCGGCGCCTTCCCAGCAGCCAAGGCCATGATTGCAGTGGTGACCTCCTCCGCGCTGAATGCCTCCATACTAACTACACTTTCGGTGGATAAGTGGGGTGCATCTTCGGGGGTGATCATCTGGGGGTCACTACTATGTGTTTTATAAAGATTTTTAAAGTGTTCCTCCCAGACAAAGGGTGCTATGTTAGCCTCTACTGCTGCGAGTGGTTCAGCTGAGCCGTGCCTCACGATTTGCCAGAAGGTCCGGGCATCTCGCGATGCAAGGGCAGCTGACATTTTGGTCCAGTTTCCCTCATCCCAGTCCACCTTGGCTGCACGAAGGGCTGATTTGTAAGCTAGTCGTTTCTCCCTGATTTCGCTTGGGGTGTGTCGCGCTTTGAGTGATTCCAAGAGTGCAGCTTTCGCTATCCTGCAGGAGGCGCTGAACCATGTGACTCTTTTCTGTTTGGACTTTTTGGGTCTGACCACCGGGTTCAGCACCTCTGCCAGATTGGTGCATAACTCGGAATGGATGATCCCGAGCTCGGTCTGTCGTGGAGACTTACAAGGATAGAGATTAGTTACTTCAAGGTTAACTGAAAAAGGGGTTTCGGGATCATTAATTAATCTGTCCATATAGCGCTCTGCCTTTTCCAGGGCAGGGACAACTTGCGCATACAATCTGCCAATGTTGGTCGGATTTTCCAGCAATTTAGCCCATTTGATTCTGCGCCTATTACTTGTTAATTCAAGATTCGCCATGTGTGCAGGATTTTCATCAACCATAATTGTGTATGACCCCTGTAGCTCGAATCTTAGTGTAAGGGGATTATGATCACTATCAGATCTGGGAATTACTCCAAAATCTTTCACTTTCTCCCAGTCCCTGACCGACACCAAAATGTAGGCAATACGTGACTCGTGACCAGATCTATTAAAGGTATATTTTGGCGGTATGTCCCCTTTTATTCGGCCATTGCAGGCCCTCAACGAATGGCTAAGCGTGAAAGATGTTATTTGGGTTGCAAGTGGAGTCCAGGCCTTGACCGGTGTATCGGTCAGAGTGGGGATGTTCCATAGTTCGTCCTCTTCACTTAATATACCCGCCAGATGGTCAGGAAGAGGTTCATACTGGTGATTAAAATCACCACCTACAATTAGCGGGGAACAGGGGGTAAGTGAGTCAAGGAACAGGGCTAGATCCTCAACTGTTCCCGAGGTGGCTGCTACCCCGACCGGTCTTGAGTACTTATTAATCAGTGTTACTTTTTCGCCACCTGGCCATTCCAGAGATAGGCACTGGAAATCCAATGAGTTGGTTTCCAAGTGTGTGGCCCTGCAGCCGAGATGGCAGCCAACCCAGATCAGGAGACCCCCTGATGGACGGCCCTTCCCTCCCCATTTAGCCTGAGTCTCGAAGGTGGCAAAGCCCGGCCGGGGATGTTTTTCCCTGGCCCACGTCTAATGTAATAGGCATATGTCATACCCCTCGATGAATTCCCCCCATTCTGGTGAGTCCACTTTATTATCTAACCCAGCTAGGTTCCAGGAGAGTATGGAAATTGCTCCTGGAGCCTTCGATCTATCAATGGTAGCTGGTGGCAGGGGACATTCATATAGAGTTGGCTCGTCTGAGTGGATGGGGAGAGATCCGTCTATTGGCACAAATTTTGGTTTTGAGCAATCCAAAATTAAAGGGCTATCAACCATCAGGTCACTCATGGATGATTTATAGGTTATTATTTTAGTTGGCTTTGGTGTTATAAGATCGTGCCTATCTATCCCTTCTACTTCTTTAAGTGTAAGATCTACCGACTGATTTTGTAGTGAAGTAGAAGCCGGTTGGCCCGTGTTTGGATTTAGTGTGGTTGGAGCTGATGGGCCCGTAGAGCGAAACGGGCAACCCATTGGGGCGGGTGTTGAGACTATAATAGAAGTCAGATGTGGGCGTCAGTCCACTTCCTAAAGGCACCCATATCTATTGGAGGTCGGAACCCCGTTCCAGCCACCATGTGTGTCCAACCAGTGGTTAGGTGACCTTCCCCAGGCACCCTTCCTCTCCGGGATCCTTCTCCAACTCCCTCCCAGGTCCGAATAAGAATGGGGTGGGTAAAAATAGGTAAGGGGTCTGGAAGCTATTGGTGAGTTTGTGCTATTATAGTTCTAGGAATATATTGCGTGGGCGGTATTAGGGTCCTCAAAGGAGACAATCACGCAGTCGCCACTAACGGACTTATGCGTGGTGCCTACCCATGGCACCCTACGCACCATGAGGATTTTGCTCCTGAGGTGGTTGTGTATTGGCCTATTTACACTAAGCCAATGGATCACCTTGTTCTTTAATGAGGCAAAGTCCTCTGCTAGTTAAAAGTAAGTGCTGTAACCCCTGTCAACACCACTACATAGGATCTTACCTCGGGGGGAAGATCAACATAGCCCCTAGGGTGAGTGTTGTAGGTGTTTACTCTCTGGATTGAGGGGTGGTTGGAATTACTACCATTACTACCATTATAGCTCGAGTTAGACTGAACTGTCGTAGGTGGAGCTGGTTGACCTACCGTAACTGGAGTTGGAGTTGGTGTTGGTGGAGAGTTGTCAACCACCAGATGATTGGCGGTCGCTGGTGTCCTATTGGTTATGACGTGTGTGTTGACCCTATACCGTGGTTTTGGGATCGGTGCAGTTTTTGGAATAGTAGTGGTGATAGGAGCTGCGGGAGGAACAACAGGAGGGAATGGAATGACTTTAGTGAGTGCTGGAGGGATAGCATTCGGAGGGGCTGACGAGATGGCAGCCACTGAAATTGTGGGATCCGGTAGTAATGTGGTTGTGTGGGTTTCATGTGAGCAAGTTGGCTTATTGCCCTGCATACTAATAGTTGCCAGATTCAGGATGCTTTTTTCCGTTTCCAGGAGCTGGGTTTCAATGTGTGAGAGTCTCACCTCTAGGGGGGAGAGCAATTTTTTAAGTGTTTCCCACACAATTGTTAGAAACTCGACATCCTTCCCTTTTATAGTACAGAGTGGTGCGCTAATAGTATCACTTTCTTTTAAAAGGTTATCATTTTCATTTTCATGTATGACTACCAGTTGTGGAGGGGTATCTTCTATTCTTGTTTCTAGAGATTGTTTATTATTCACTAAGAAGGGGTCTGCGAGTACCTGAGAGGGTGCCTTACCTGCTAACTGGGCATTCGCTATCTTGGTCTTCTTTCTTGAATATGTTGAAGTATATGTACGTTTCCTTTTGTTTAATGGGGCATTTTGTGGAGTTACAGGTTTGCTACCTTTTGGTGGTGCGTGTTTGCCATTAAACTTCGTTACAAATAGACCAGCCTCAGCCTCCTTCTCCTGGCCAGGGATTTCAGCCGGTTGGATTTGTAGTGAGTTAGTAAATTTTGAGGGGGACCCCCCCTGCAGTGTAGCTATATGTGACTGGTGAATATCTGCAAGTGTAACAATTACAGTATGGTCAGGTCCTGGTGGGCGATCAGGTGTTTTGGCCAAGGCGATAGGCCCTAGGGAGGATCTTTTGGCTGCAGTTAGCTCCTGTGACAGTCTTCTCGCAGCATCTAATTCAATAGAGACCCTATGCTGCATTTTGGCGATCTCTGTATCGATTGCAGAATGGGTCCTGGTAATGAAATCGTCTAGGGTGCCATTTTTCAGTTTAGACTTGGCCGCTCTGTCTCTAAACTCACGGGTTGACATAATGGCTAGACAAAATGTGGTGATCAGCAGAGCGATGTCCGTAGGAAAGGGCGGTGGAGCCAAGAGGGGTTGCCCAGTCCAGTCTCTACCTGCCTCTAACGGCCTCAAACGGCCCGCTCTTAGCCCGGTCTTTGCCCCGGGCTGCGTCCCGCGCTGCGGGAGATCAAACACTGTTTATAGTATTTGGAAAGGGCGGGGGGTGGAGCTACAGGGAGAGCGGACCGGAAGCTGGGCTCGGTCTCGCAGGGACACCTGGGTCAGGTAGTCCCTGCACGCTCGCAGCCCTGTAGCGTTGCTAGCCCCGAGGTCCAATCAGGGGTGCCCCCACAGGAAACAGGCAGAGTTAGTACAAGGTCCCACGACGAAGCGGCACCCGCGTAGCGGGTGCGGCGAGCTCCAAAGTGCTGAAGGTGCAGAAGGTGAGCGCAAAACCAGCGGTGCGCTTAGCAGCAAACAAAGTGTCCCAATGATCCGGGGCTAAGCCAGGTGATTTTGACGACCCTCTGATGGGCGGGGGTGGAGCTACAGGGAGAGCGGACCGGAAACTGGGCTCGGTCTCGCAGGGACACCTGGGTCAGGTAGTCCCTGCACGCTCGCAGCCCTGTAGCGTTGCTAGCCCCGAGGTCCAATCAGGGGTGCCCCCACAGGAAACAGGCAGAGTTAGTACAAGGTCCCACGACGAAGCGGCACCCGCGTAGCGGGTGCGGCGAGCTCCAAAGTGCTGAAGGTGCAGAAGGTGAGCGCAAAACCAGCGGTGCGCTTAGCAGCAAACAAAGTGTCCCAATGATCCGGGGCTAAGCCAGGTCATTTTGATGACCCTCTGATGGGCGGGGGGTGGAGATACAGGGAGAGCCGACCGGAAGCTGGGCTCGGTCTCGCAGGGACACCTGGGTCAGGTAGTCCCTGCACGCTCGCAGCCCTGTAGCGTTGCTAGCCCCGAGGTCCAATCAGGGGTGCCCCCACAGGAAACAGGCAGAGTTAGTACAAAGTCCCACGACGAAGCGGCACCCGCGTAGCGGGTGCGGCGAGCTCCAAAGTGCTGAAGGTGCAGAAGGTGAGCGCAAAACCAGCGGTGCGCTTAGCAGCAAACAAAGTGTCCCAATGATCCGGGGCTAAGCCAGGTGATTTTGACGACCCTCTGATGGGCGGGGGGTGGAGCTACAGGGAGAGCGGACCGGAAGCTGGGCTCGGTCTCGCAGGGACACCTGGGTCAGGTAGTCCCTGCATGCTCGCAGCCCTGTAGCGTTGCTAGCCCCGAGGTCCAATCAGGGGTGCCCCCACAGGAAACAGGCAGAGTTAGTACAAGGTCCCACGACGAAGCGGCACCCGCGCAAAACCAGCGGTGCGCTTAGCAGCAAACAAAGTGTCCCCAATTAGTTGAACACCTTGAGAGAGCCAATATTCTTCACCCCTCCCAATCAGGCTTTCGAGCGGGCTTCTCGACGGAGACGGCCCTTCTGCGTGCAACTGAGACCCTTAGAGCTGGAGCGGATGCGGGGCACACTATGGCCTTGATAATGCTCGACCTCAGCGCAGCGTTTGACACTGTAGCCCATTCCATCTTGCTACAGTGTCTAAACGAAGCTGGGTCGTAGGAGCCGCCCTGAACTGGCTGCAGTTGTTCCTGACGGGGCGCTGCTTTCAAGTTCAACAGGGGTCCTGCCGTTCCTCCGAGGTGCCTCTAGACCAGGGAGTGCCACAGGGCTCAGCAATGAGCCCTACACTTTTCAATCTTTACATGGCCTCCCTGGCCAAGGTTGTCCAAGCATTTGGGGTGGAGTTGGTGTCTTACGCCGACGATACTCAACTGCTTATCTCGCTGTCTCAAAACCCCACAGGAGCATCCTCCAATTTCAAGGCCTGCATGCAGGCCTTGGCCGACTGGATGGATGCCCATTGTTTAAAGCTCAATGGCTCCAAAACCGAGGTTTTGGTGGTGGGTGGGAAGAGCAGTAGCTGGTCAGCCGATTGGTGGCCATCCTGTCTGGGCGCCACTCCTGTACCAGGTGAGGAAGCAAAAAACCTAGGAGTGTGGGTTAATCCCACACTGTCCTATGAGGGTCATATTAGACGCCTTGTGGGGAAGTGCTTTGGGGTCCTGAAGGTTCTAAATAAGACTCTGGATCTGCTACCCCTGACTGCCAGAAGGACGATGACGCAGGCTTTGGTCGCCTCTCGGTTGGACTATGGGAACGTTTTGTTCCTTGGTACCACCGAGAGGAGTATGGGCCGCCTGCAGGTCATCCAGAACGCGGCTGCTCGCCTGGTGCTGAGGAGGCCGAGGAGAGCCAATTCACAGAAGGCGCTTGATGCTCTCCACTGGCTCCCCATAAAGAAACGTGTTCTGTTTAAATGCCTGCTTATGTGCCACCGGATTGTCTGGTTGAGGGCTCCCGCCTATCTTCGGGACCTAGTCTGCAGATACCAGCCGCCCAGGGCCTTGCGCTCGGGAGGTACGGGGCTGCTGACGGTTCCGCGGATAAAGAGATCCAGAATGGGAGGGCGGTCGTTTACATTACTGGCCGCCCAAAACTGGAACAAACTCCCGCTGGCTCTAAGGCTGGAGAGCAGAGAGGCAATATTTCGGTCTCTGCTGAAGACCCACTTGTACACACTGTGAGGCTCTGGTGAGGGGGTTTCCTAGTGAGTTTTTTCTGTTTGCCACTTCTCCATTAGCGCGGGGACACGCCGTGATGGCGTTACTGAGCGCTCTACAAAACCCTTTATTATTATTATTATTCAGATAGGAAATAATGGGTTTGAGCGATCATGGTTGGGCCAGTGCAGTTGCCCGTTGACCAGCATAGTATGGGGGGGTGGGGAGGGCTAGGAAGGGAGAGGGATCAGTCGTTAAAGGCAGAGATATTGGGACACATGGGGAACTCTCCGAGCAAGGAACAAATAGAATCAAGCTGGTTGGCTGTGCGTCAAGTGAACTCAAAAATTCTCTCACCATCTGAATCGGGGGTTAGGGGGTTGGGGCACATCAACGTGGGACAGAGCCACTCTGTGATCATCTAAAGGTTATGAGTGGTTTAGTGAGAGTGAGGAGTTCCCCAGAGGGGTGGGGGGAGGACTGATGATGGCCTGAGTGATGGTAGGGTGAGAGTGGGTGTCAGTGGATTTTGCTGAACCGCGTTTTTGAGTAACAGGAAGATAATGGCTATCTTAATTAGATTGACATTGGAAGCTTGGATTAGGATGATCCCATTGTTATAGAGGGTGATGGTCGCATTGGCATTAAGCGTGGATGAGGGCACTGTAGTAAGTTTGAGACATGTCGTGTTTTTCTGGTACCTGATATTCGGAGAATAGAGTATAGGACTTTACGCCAACATGCTCTTTTCCTAGTGTAGAATATAAGGTCATTAACTCTACTACCATTGTTTGTACAAAAAAAGACGTCCGAGAATAAGGTTTCGGGCCTAACCCCGAGTATGTGATGCTTGTGTTTTTGGCAGCGTTTTTCAATAGGTTGGGTGGGTAGTTAATAGTGAATGCATTGGATCCTGAGGGATCAGGGCTTAAATCCATTTTGAGAGTGCGTCTATTGTCCGATGGTAATGTCATAACCGTGGGTCAAGGATAGTGTTAAGTGGATGATTTCTTGAACCAAGTGTGTTGAGATAACGACAACGTGCCCACTCCGAGATGGCCACTCCGAGAAGAGGGTGGAACAAGCCCTTATCTGTTTGTAAGCCCTTTTCTCTTTCTATGGACAGAACAGGTGTGTGGGATAATACCAGCATGCCCACGCCAAGATGGCCACCAATAGCAGAGGGTGGAACTAGATCTTCTCTCTTACACTGCTCAGACCAGAAATGCGAATAAATGTTAGGATGCCCACTCCAAGATGGCCACCAAAAAGCAGAGGGTGGAGCCAGTCCCTTTCTTTTGTTTGTCTTCTATTAGCAAATGTATTATTTTACATGTTTATGTATATATTGGCTTTATTTTTGTTTTTTTAGGACGTCTTTCCTGATGATTCCGTTAGGTGTGTAATCAGTGTGCCTTTGACGTAATATTGCCGTAATGATGAAATTACCCATCCCGACTGCCCTGAGTCTGTGTAATTTTGTAAAAACTGTCCCTGTCCTCGCTCCTGTCTCTCTCTCTCCATGTCTCTCTATCTGGTGTAGATTAACGCAGCTCCCTCCTAGACCAGGCTAACCTGCTCCATCACCTGGAGCCCCCTGCGGACAGATGTCTTGCTGAGCTGATAGGTAGCTGCCATCCTGCGCTGGATTGTAAGGGAGAGGAATCATTGACGTACCTCCCACCCAGCACTCACATTCCTCTCATCCTCCAACCACACCTCTCACCCGCATCTCAAACCGCTCATCCTGCACTTATACTATTGACATACCGCTCACCTTATATTTGCACACCTCCTACCTTGTACAGGGCCGGGTAACATCTCTCACCTTCTACACTCACACAATTCTTATTGTGCACTAAACGCACATCAATCTCTATGCATTCAGGCACTTTCACCCAGCGCTCAGACACTTATCAACCCTCATGCATGCACCACTGTCCCTGCACAGAGAGCACTCACACCATACTCCCTGCACTCATAGATTGCTCCTAAACCTCTTATTATTAATGGCATAGGCAAAACCTAATGCATTTCTCAATGCTTTTTCATATTTAGAGAGCAAAAGAGAAAGGGGGTGTTACAATTCAGGTACGGGTAAAATAAAAGCTGCCAATTGACTATATGTCAATGTGTGCAGCACCTTCACTCCTACCCAGTGCTCAATTCATAAAAAAAGAGTACTGGTGAACAAAGTGTTTCTTTGAAGATTGGTGTTGGCAGAATCTCCTGTCAGCACTAGAACTACCTGGTGTCACAGTGAAAGCCAGACCTTCGGTCAGTAAGGGAGCAAAAGGAATAGGTGAAATGTGCTATGAAGTTTGCTTAGCATCATTGTTGTGCTACTTGTTAAAATCCTTCTCCTTTCTCTCGCTCGGTCCCTGGTCTTTCCCATCTCAGTTACACTCTCCTCTCATTTCTTTCTCCTTTTCCCCTTTTCTTGTCAGATTCACACATACACTTACTCTCTCTTCTCTTTCAATACTCTACCTCATCTCTGTCTCTCAATCCCTTCTCTCACTGTCATCCTCCATCTCAACTTCTCCTCACTCCCTATCAGAGACAGCCAATGTCCCAAACTAACCTCTGAGAGAGGCCTGTTATACATTCTCAGAATATGATCTGGTACCCTGTATCTTAGTGCCCAAAGAAGTTCACCTTTTAAATTGTAGGAATCTTAAACTCGCCTTGTGAACTGCATCACCTCGGTCTATGAAGGAACACAACTCTGTTGGCACATGGACTACGTAGAGCTTTGATTCCATGCAGGGGAGTCTCCTCCGTAATGGCGGAGGAGCGCCGCCCCACTGCTAGCAGATGATAAATAAAATGATGATTAAACATTCTTATTATCGTTTTATTTATCACTGCGCTGCTTGTGTGAATTTTGGAGGGGCGGGGCTAGGCCATGGCAGGGAGGAGTAGTGTGCAGTTAAAAGTGCACATTTCATTTTATCCGGACATCCTAGGCTGGGCCAAACTGACATGTGCACTTATGTTTCTCTAACCCAGCTGTCCGCAGCTGGTTTGGGGAAATCCCACAGGCTCCCAGGCACTGTCTGAGGGCAAACAAGGTTGCTCAGACCAATCCCGGTGCTGCTCTAATGCTATGAGAGCAGCGTCTGAATTGGGTGGGGACCCTGTGCTTTTAGGCCCATCCACTTCTGGAGGAGTAAAGGAGCCAGAGCAATGAAGCAGCAGCAGTAGAAAAGTGGAGCTGCAGCTAAGTGATTTTTTTTATTTTTATTTCCCAACCGCCCTCACGCACTGCCCTACCAGTTTCAATTGGCGGCAGCTGCCACTGATTCTATGTATGCAGGAGCTTGGTTGTATCTGTGCAGGAGCTTATCTCTGCAATATGAGGCGGTCTGTTAGTTTTGGAATCTCACTTTGTGTGAGTGGGAAATAATTTCTGTCTGCGCAGGATCACAGATATGTCTTCTAGGTATTCAGCACTATCGTCAGAGGAGCAACCAATTTCAGTTCTGGTTCCTCCCCTAATAAAACAAGCACTGAAATGAGCTTTTTCATCCGAGAGACTCAACCTTTGATTGGTACTTAGCACTGTAAATGTGGTTACATGTAGTGATGTGAAACTCTTATGACCACGAGTACATTTTTTTGGAAACAAATTCTTCTTAGTTATTGCTTCCTTTTGGGAAAAAGTGGTGGTATGGAAGGTTAGACAAATGGAGACAACAGTAAATAAAAAAGAAGACAACAGTGAAATGTAAGGGCTGGAAATCCGCAGGCTGAGAAAAATTAAAACAGAGGATGACGGTTAGCAGTAGAGGGTGCACTGGTATATGGAGAGAGTGACTACATGGACAGAGGTCAGGAAGAACAGTGCTGAAGCCCAGGTGATGGACTATGAGCAATACAAGAGAAGTGAAAATGCACTGTGTAGCAAATGGGAAGAAAAGAATGGACCTTGGTAGAAAAGCAGAGGCAAAGAAAAGACATGCTCTTTACTATCCACTCTTTAGGTGGATATTGAGAAGGGGGATTCACATAGATTTTGACCCACAGAACTATAGTTACTAGTTTAACGATGGTAAAGGGTAGTAGAAGGTGGGGTAGGAACCAGCTAATTTTCAAAAGTGTGTCACTGCCAGTATGCTTTTAAATCGAGCCTTTGAAATTAGTATATGTCTCAGACTTGCAACAGGATACCCTTCATCTCTCTTTAGGAAGAGATTTTTCAACCACAAACTGCCACTCACACGGATAATAAGAAGGACCAAGCGACAGACCCCAGAAGGGATGGTCTGAGACACAGCATGCTACTGCAGTAGAAAACTTTGGTGGGTGAAGTTCTAGGCGCTGTCTGTCACAGGGCCATGCTGATCTGCCTCTTCATTCTAATGTGTGCTCGGCCACCACACTTTCAGAGCAGGTGGCACATAGTGGACTTCTGTGAGATGGACTGTCGTAGGTGAGCACCCAGCAGCCTTCAGCAAAGCACAGGCGAAAAGTGCACCAGACGTGGGTCCCTGCTGTGGTGCACATGTTACATCCTATTACGGTGACCAAACATCCCAATTTGTTCCCACTTGTCCTGACAAATTTAATTAAACATAGCATATGTCCCTCTTTTTGGAGATGAACAACTGAACACAGAGGGAGGCAAGTTTTTATGTCTAGCAATTCCGATGGCATTCAGACAAAATATTGAGTCAGTAATGTCGACTGACACAATTATTGAGTTATTAATATTGTGGCATAGAAATATCGACAGCAAGAATATTGTGGACAAGAATATCGATTGTAAGGTAAGTAATATCGATCTTTAAAATATTGAAGTCATCGATATTCTTTACAAAAATATAGAGCATCATTGAGATGTCGGTCGGAAAGGCTCTGAAAGTCGGTCGATCATTCCAAGTCGGTTCCAACTGGCATTTGGAGAGTCTGAGTCGGTTGGAGCGAATCGTAGGGCTCTACGGCCCACGTTTCAAATCAACCAATTATGATGTTGGATTCCAACAGCCGTTCCGACTCGGTCTGTCTGACACAGATCGGCTGTCGGAAATCGACTCTGGGGGGCCTGTAGCAGGCCCCCCTTCCCCTCCAGTTGGGGCCTGTGGGACTACCCATGGGACCCCTCTTTTCAACCATGCAGAGTGTGGCAGGCACCATTGGGTGCCCGCCACAGGGTGCACTGTTTTCCACAACCACCCCTTTTTTCAATGGGAGCCTGTGCTGTCCAACCGAACGGTTGGTCGGACACACCGAGCCCAAGTCGGTCATAACCATTCTGACAAGGGGTCGGTCGGAATGTTTTTCGACCAACATCATAATGAGACCCATATTTGTTTGAAACATTGACTTTTTTGTGTTATGTGTGTTTCAGAATATGTTTTAAGTGTATGTGATGAATTTTTTGTATAAGTATTGTTTATGTTTTTCGAATATATGTATTAATTTTTCAGTAGTTAATAATTTATTTTTAATTAAATTTAATTTTTTTCAGTTCTGTAACGGGTTGTGGGCCTATAGGGCAATAGGGTGGGAAGTAATTTAAATATAATAAATGAATGATTCTTTTTCATTTATTAATATTTATTTAGTTGATATTTTATAGTGTTAATTGTGCTTTACATTTTTTGGGGGTACATTTTATGCGTGGGTTTTGGGGTTTAAAGGGGAAAAAGGTGGGAAGTAATTTATTTTTTATTAATTATTAATTAGTTATTAATTAATATTAATGAACTAATAATTCATTATGGTAATTGTGTAATTTATTTTAGGGGCAGGTTGTGGTGGTTAAAGAGGTGAAGAGTGGGAAGTAAAATATTTTAAATTAATTAATAATCAGTTGATAATTAATTGATAATTCGGTTTGTTAATTGTTTAATTACATTTTTTTGGGTGTGGGTTTTGGGTTTATTGGGGAAAAAGGTGGGAAGAAATGTATTTTTAAATAATTAACAATTAGTTGTTAATTAATATTAATTAATCGATAATGAACTATGTAAATTTTGTAATTTAGTTTAGGTTTGGGTTGTGGGGTTAATAGGGGCAAAGGGTTGGAAGCAATATATTTTCAATTCATTGATAATTTGTTGATAATTAACAGTAATGAATTAATTAAGTGATAATTAATTATGGTAATAGTTTCATTACCATTTATTGTGTTTGGTTTTTGCAGTGGGAATAGTACATTTTATCCCTCCACTATCCAACACTTTCCCTACTTTTGCACTCACTGGAGTGGGAATAGAAAATGTTATCCCTCTGCAATTTAACACTTTCTCTACTGTCACGCTCAGTGGAGTGGGAATAGTAAATTGCACCCCTCTGCTCTTTAAAAGTTTACCTGGTTTGTATCGGCTTTAATGGGTGCAGTTAATTTAACCTATGCGCAATCTGTCACTTTTACTGCTGTTGCGTTTATTAGAGGAGGATTTATAAATTTTATTTTTATCCAGGTTTAATATTTATGTGTTGTGCTTTGTGGGAGTGGTACATTTCTTAGATATTTACTTTAATAGTTTGTGTTGTTTTGTTTAAATTGTAGTAGGAATAGTATGTGTATTACATGTTATAATTTATTTTGTATTGTTATATTTATATGATTATTCTTTGCTTATTTGAAATTATAATATGTTTCATTAATAATATTTGTAATTTGAAAAATAATTTGTACTAACTTTAAAGATTTTTAAATAGTTTAATGTCTTCATTTAATTAGAATGGTTTGGTTTTTATCGATTTTATGTTATTAGTATAGGTTCCTAGGAAAATCAAAACCCCTCCAAACTTAGAATGATATTAGTAGAAGTGTCCAAACTTCCAGATGATGAATGAATAAGTGCAAAACCATTTAATAAAAATGCAGAAAAATGTTTTCCCCGTGTTGGCATTATTATAGAGCAACTTACCCTGTGCATGGGTAGTATGCACTATATAAATGCAATTATAATTGAAGACACCCTGGGATGTCTACTTCTTTGATGGAAGAGCTCAGGGCATTGTTTAAGTCGGACACAGAGATCTCCTTTCAAGTTCAAATGCTCTCTCATCCAACTGCCAATCGTAACTCATGGTTTCTTCTTTAAAACAGCAGGGACTGATAAAACACTGCCCTGTACAAAGACAGCTCCAGTCTGTGAATTATGATATTGAGAACCCCGTCCCCTCCTGTGAAGAAAGTTTGCAGCAGCTGGAGAAGTTGAACCTGATTTGAAAAAAAAAGGTTTATTCTGCCATCTGCTTTCTGAGCACTGCTCAGCCAAGACTAACCCTGTTACAAGCATCCATGAAGATGCAGTCCATGCTACGGCACATAACGGGGAGGGCCTAAAGCCATTTAAGCCCAATGCGCATTGTGTGCCTGACTGCAATTTTGTGGGAGAGTCCATGCTTTCCCCTTCATTTTTAAGACAAGCCTAGGCAGTTATTGCACTGTCTCTTCAAGACATGCTGTATTCACTTTGTGGGCTTACAGCCTGCCCATTGCCTTTTTATTTGTTACTGTAATTGTCTTTTTAAAAAGGCTTGCCTTCATAGTGGGTAGTCTTTTCTCTTTGTCACTCCTAGTGCTCATTTGTTTCCTCCCACAGTGGGGTGCCTAACTACTGGTATTTTCTTTTTTCTTTCCTTCTCGTCTTTGTGGAGGCAGCTTACAGGCTACCAGCAGCTACTGCGTCTCCTCTTACACTGCCAGCATTAGGTTACACAGCGGAAATACAGGCTCTGTGCACAAACGCAATTCATAAGAATCACAGTCAACTCAGCCGATGCTTGCCTTGAACTGCATACCATATGCCTATTAGTATGCAGAGTGTATTGGCCCTCGCAGGTACAGATTGTCAACGCTTCCGTTAGCACACCAGCCTTTGTTGCTATGAAGGCTTATTATTTCCTCCCATTTCTCATGGTTGTAGCCAGGCTCACATGCACACGGGCTGCTGTAATCCTGAGATAAGAGGAGCAACTGGGACGCCTCGCACATGTGAGAGCTTAAAAAGAAATTGAAACCAGTCATTACTTGTTTAAATTAGTAGCAAGGAGTCTGAGAGCTCATTCTCATTTTAGCTAGTAACTACATTGCTGGCAATCACAGTCAGCTACACTTGGTTTCTTACACTGCTGCCGGGCTTTAACTAGATACCATTTTAATGCAGCAAACGTCAGCATGGAAAAGGGCCTAGCGATTCACCTTACTGCAGCAGGTCAGCACCTCCATCTGATGTGCTGTCCTTTTCCACTTCAAAGCTCTGCTTTTCAAGTCCTGGCAAACCCTGCTTGTCTGTTTCTTGCTGAATATTTGTTTGTTCTCCAAGAGGTAGGCTGCCCAGGTCTATGCAGCAAACTGCAGCAAGATGGCAGCAGTAGGTCATTATCTAGCAGAAAGTCACCCAGCTCTTGGCCTTTCAAAGTGATAAACATCGTGTATTCTGAGTGAAAAATGTATGACTCCTTGCTGCAGTTATGCAACCCTTTAAATTTCGATGCAGAACTAACACAAGAAATGTTAATAGGAATTTCAACTGCAAACTTGTAACTTTAAACACATCCTTTTGGTATTAATCTATTTTTCAGAATATGCTTGACAATGAATAAAAAAAAGAATACTGAAATATTAATAATGTAGGTAAGTGACATAGCTGTTCAGTAGCACTTTGCTTGACGTTGCCTGTAGTTTCACTGTTACTATTATAAGTATGGACCTGTAAGTTCCAGAGTGCACCTGTAAGTGCCAGTGTGCAAACCGCAGGTGGGTAAAGGATCACAACTGGCGGACGGTGTCACACAATACCACAACACACAAAACCACGACCCTTAAAGTCACTACACGTTGTAACATCTCATGATAATATGCCACACAAGCCAAATACTGACACTTCCACTCCATGCCACATAATTAAAAACATAATTACAAACAATAAAAAAACTTCACATAATTCCTATCTGCTCTATGCCACAACATTTCACTTCATACAATACCTCTCTGCTACATAATTCTACTCCACTCCAAACAATATAATTACACTCCATGCAGCACAATTCTACTCCAAATTATTCCGTTACACATAATTACACTCCAACCTACATAAATACCCTTCTCGCCACATATTTACACTCCACATATATCCACTCAATTCCAAAACACATAATTGCACTCCACAAAATAAATTCAACTATGTGGCATGTCACATAGTCCCACGCCATATAATACTCATATGCACTGTGCCATACATTTCCACTCTACACCACGCTGCATAATACCACTTCAAACCATGCCACATAATTCTACACAACACAATTCCACACCACACAGTTGAACGCTGCACAATTCTGCACCACACAACACAATTACACTACACATAATACTACTCAGTACTGCATAAATACACCCCACATAAATTCCCTCTATGCCACATAGCAACAATCACATAAATACACTCTGCACCATGCCACATAATTCAGTCAGCATAATTTCACTCAACACCACACAATTTCAGCCCACACAATTCAACTCCAGACATTTCCATTCCACACTAAACCAAAAAATGTAGCTCCAGAACCCAAATCCACAACACCCCACATACATCAAATCCACACCACACAATTACACATCATGCAATAAAATTCAACAGCGCACCACATAATTCATCTCCCTTACATGCCACTCCACAACACACAAAACCATTCCACATAATTATACTTGTTGTATTTTCTATGTAGAATTGCCCGTTTGCTTGCAGCTTCACTCCATCAAGGGTGGCACTCTCGCCAGCTCCCATAATACTTTGGCAGAGAAATGCCAGGAATGCAGAGCAGGCCTTGAAAGTGCAGTCAGTGTTTTCCTACAGCAACAAGCTTGGTAATTCCTGTTTACCAGCACCCTTCTGAATCCCCACAAAACTTTTTTTATTACTTCAGTCACAACAAACATGTTATGATAATGGTTGAGTTTATTTATATTTCCTACCTAATATTTTCATTGTGTGATTTGTCTTATAATAGTCCACCTGCAATTTTTTTTTTTAAATAAGGTAGATGAACATACTTCCCTATCATCGGAAAACGTATTTCAGTCTGGAAGATCAGTCACTATTCTTGGCCATTCCAGATTTGGCAACACAGGTTGCTTTTTGCGCAACCCAGGCTGGCTATTCATTAAATGTTTTTTTCTCTTTCTCTGATTTGATATACACCAACTATCTTCCTACAATCTGATCTTATTTTTGAAGTAACTCAACCTACTTTGGGTGAACACTTTTTGGCCAGTCCTGTTATCCACCCCCAACCACCCTCCCATGTACCACCCTTACCAGCCCTCCTATTCACCACCCCACCCAATTGTCAAAGGCAATAGCTCGCCCATAAGTGAGACCTATTGTTTTTGCCAATCATTGTTAAAGAATGCTGGGCCACTTTTGATTCTGCTGGGAGTGTGTCTAGCCTGTGATTGTAACCCCCACGCGTGGCCCACTCCGATTAGTACACATCCCACATATACATTTATGAATAGACTTACACCAGCCACGTACCACTTTTACTGCTTGCCGGCCCTCTCAGCCGTGTGACAATGCTGCTGTTCTGGCGTGGGTGGTTGGGACTCGAATTTCCTGTGTGCTTCACTTGCCCCATGGATGTACCTTCTGCAGGGCCAGTCCAGTCCTTTAAAACCCTGTGCCCCAGCTGAGGGCGTGGTGGTGTCCCCCCACAGGGGGGTTCAATACATCACTTGGCATTACTGGCCCCTCATTGACCCGGTGGCTTCGCCTAACCTTGGTGCGCTTTTCCTCCCTTGGGGTAAGGGGGGGGACACGCCTCTCCTAATTGTTTGCTACTAAGGCAGCTTTGCCTGGTAATTTCCCTGTCCCTGGCGGTTGCTATTGCGCCAGCCCCTGATGCCCCCTTTGGAGACGGCCTCTGCCATAACCCCCATACTTGGCCCACTCCAATTAGCACACATCCCACATATACATTCATGAATACACTTACACCAGCCATGTGTTTGCATTTTCTGTCTGTGGGTATACTTGGCCGCAGTTGCACTACATGCATGGACTCCTCGTTACATCATAGATGATGTAAATTCCAGTGGACGGTCATAATTCCAGAGGACAAGACCATAAAACATTATTACAGTGTCATAACTCATTCTGCGTGGCACAATCATTCTGGCTGGATCATAAATCATAAGTACGATATAGGTCATAAATTAAGGTTGACACGTCATAAATTTTCTGTGCCATACATAACTTAAATAATTTAGACAGGTTCATAAAACCTTGCTGCATGACAGGTCAAAAATCATGAACGGTTGACACAGGTCAGAAATCATGATTGGTTGGCATGTTTCAAATCATCCCATATGTCAATCAAATCCTTGTCATTTGCTTGTTATAATTCTGCCACCTTTTGTTGTTGAGGCCATCCTCTATGCTGCTTTTTAGGGTCATACCCTTTGTTGGTATTTTGTCAGTTCTTTCTGATTGTGAGGTGGAAAGTCTCTTACTACGGTTAGCCTTCACCTCGATACCTTGTTTGTCCATTTTGTGCCCTGGCAACTGGTGGTCGGGGCTGCTAGTACCGTGCTCCGCTTACTCCCCTGTCAGCAACTTGCCCAGCCATAAGGCATGCCAAGGTAAGTAGCCTTCCTCCAGCACACCGCCCTCCTGTGTCCCTCCTTTACTATCCAATGTACTTCTTTTACTGCCACACCAACTGTGGGGATCAAGTCCCCAGACGGCTCCCCCTTTTGGGGTTTGCTCCTTCTTCCTCTTTGCAGAGCAGCTCAGACTAACCTGTCTGGCTCTTATCAGTGCACCTCAGTGTCCCAGCCTTCAGGCCTCCCAAGGATCATTCCTATGGCTACACCTACCCTTCTGACTGCCTGACAGTCACTTTTGTGATTTAATTAAGCCAGGGCACAAGTCATAAAAAAAGAAGTGGGGGGACGCTGTCACCGGAAGTGGCGTCAGAACCAGGCCCGGACTGGCCGTAGCGGGCACCGGGCAATCCCCCGGTGCGCCGCACGGGTGGGGGCTGATTTTGTTACAGGTCTGATTTTGCAGCATAAAACTGGCCCTGGCAGAGAACTTGGCGGCACCCGCAACCCCCGGCGGGGGGCGAGGTGGGGAGGGGTGGCCAGCCGAGCACTTTGCCAGGGCCGGTTTTAGTTCCCAGTCTGGCCCTGGTCACGACAGGAAGTGACGTTCCGAAAGGTGCCAAGCTCCACGTCCCAGAGAGGCCAAAGAGGGAAGCCCAGCTGTTTGCCAAGGGGGACGGCGTCCCCCCTGTAAAAATAAGTGGGAGGACGCCATCCACCCGCGTGGTACCCCGACTCGAGCCCTGAATTAAGCCCTTAAAAGGTGTTGCCTCCGTTACACTGGCAGTGGTCATTCGACCGTTGTACTTCTGTAGTGATACTGGGAGAGGTGTGGCGCCGCGGCCAGGGCGACTGACGTTGGAATCTGGGGACCTCGGTTCGATCCCCGGCTCCGGCGGCAGGTTAGCCCAGCACCATGTGACTCTGGGCAATAGCTCGCTTAATCTTCCCGACGGCCCCCAGCGCCTAGAGACCCTTACGGGTGATTGTGCGCTTTACAAATGTGGACTTTACTTTACTGCACTTTTATACTCAGTCCAGGTCAACTTATTCCTTTTGCTATCCGGCTCTGGTGATCTAATCAGACAGTTGTGTTATGTCTGGTGACTGGTACTTGCTCAACAGCATGCCAGTACGGGCCTGACTACGCTGCATTACCAAGGGCCCGAGGCCCATTGTAACCACGGCTGTCAGCATGGAGGTGTACTCCCGCTTATTGGTGCGCCAGGGGCCCTTCTTTGGTCCTCAATGCCATTCCCTGACTAGAGGGAGGAGAGTGTTTTATTTTCATGTTGATATTACTACTCACGTTTTAATTTGTGTGGACTTCAAGGCCGTTCTTAGTATAAGTCTTGACTTGGATTTATCGGATGCTGCAAGGGCTGGCTTCTGCATTGACAGGTATCCCCACACCCCCCATCTCTCAATAGCACCTCTCTCCCATGTCATTTTACCTGTTTAATAGCGATACGCATAACCCAGCAGGGGGTCAGAGCCCTTCACATCACATGCATATTATCTAGAGATATAGAATCACACATGTATAACTCATTATATAGGAAATGCCATGCAAGATCAAGAAGGGCTCCAATGTGTAGTATTTATTCCTGCTCCATACGCCATTGTGATTAAAGAGTGCAAGGCCTGGAGAAGCATGAGCTCAGGTTTTAAATGTAACGCACTGGAAGGAGTGAGATTCACCCGTAAATATGTATTTGTATCCATCCAACCTTTCTTAGCAACATAGAATAATTAGAGGCCGGGAGAACCAGAGAGGTTTAGCCTATACCTTGTAGTTTGCATGTAGCCCTTTCATGCTGCCGAGATTGCCATACTCTGAGTTTCCCTAGACATCGCCAATGCATCCTCGTTAAGTTGTCAGCAGTTACTCACCGGTTAACGAGGCAAAGTTATTAGTAAATGAAGCGCTGGATTAGCAGTACTAGTCGTGTCTCTGGGAGGGTGAAGTATAGCGGGCTCCATCTGTAATCTTCAGAAAAACACACCGAGGAGACAATCAAATACCTATTTCAGAGAAGTGATGTAGTACACTGGCCCCAAACAAAACCATCAGCTCAACTAACACCTCTAAACAGCTCACCCGTGTCAGTGCAAATGCTTGTTTCCTGTGAACTTCACCAGGGTGGCTTGTGAGCATGTGCACGTGCATGCAGACATGTGGCCACTCTGCTGCTGAGAATGGGGTGGCCGAAAGTGTGCCTTGCATTCTTGCCGAGTTACATGGTACTTTTACGCACACTGGATTACAGTTATTGTGTTTAATGCCCTTAGATCTACACGGGGAATGCGCAATAAAACACAGCATTACATGGGGGAGCGATCATACTGCAATGAGGACTGCAGTTAAACCTGATATTGTTGTAACCACAGCACAGCACCACGCAAAGCACACTGGAACCACAAGTCTCTGTCTGGGTGCTCACAGGCTCCCCAGCCGCTGTCTCCAGGCTGTGGAACTGTGAACAGACTGTCAGCCAGAGTATCACTGCGTACCAACTACCAACACAGAACAGCAGTACTAGTACGAACTATGGATCTGAGGCCGGCAATATTCCAGTTAATATCCCATCTATAAACATGCAGGTGTCAAATTGAAATACCGCCCGAACTACTGCCGTAATCCTGCCTGGTGAAGTCCTGCTTCTCATTACTGCTCAAATATGCCCGGGTGTTTCTAATCGAAAAAAAGACCCCACAATCTCGGCATGATGTACACCCCCTGCGTGCAGTGTGCCAGACAAACATAGGCACTAATTACATTGATGATGGCCCTTCTTGAAGATGTCAGCCTGTCGGTCGTGCTGCTCGGACATATCGTCATGATGCCAGTTGCCAGATTACCCCAGTAAAGTCTGCGTTATTAAAATGATGGTTCCAAGTGACTCTGTAAAGCACACATTAATATGCTCATGCCATCACTGCCACAGTATAGCTGTCACTCTCCTGCCCCCTCAGGCTTGGCCGCAAAGACACCTTTGCCTGTTTGTACCAGGCTTCAAACCAGGAAGGCCTGCCAGAACACTCGCTCAGAATTCCACAGAGGTGCTGCGTCACACATGGGCTTGTGCCTGCTGGAACAAGTCTCGCATGTTTACACTGTGTGTGCACGGGGTCTAGCGAGCCACACTCTAGAACCCACATTATACTTCTCCTTCTTAAGTCTGTAGACACAGGGCCGCCTTTAGCACTGGTGGCGCACAATGCGACAATCATTTTTGGCGTCACCACCTCCATGACCTCCTTCTCAAATTATTTCACTGCCACCAAGAGAAAGTACCCCTTATCTCTACAATCATTAGTTATTGCTAAACACAGCACCTCGTACTAAGGTCAGCGTCCCCTCCAAAGGTCAGCGCCCAGTGCGGCCACCACCAGTGGCACTGCCCTAAAGCCGGCCCTGTGTAGACTCACCCAGTGGCTTGTGTATGTGCACCTCCAAGTACTCATAGGTGGGTGTTAAAGCAAGTAGGGGAGTGACAGTAACATTTGTTTTGCACTTATTTAGGACGGACTTGGCCAAAGGGCATTGAAGCGCTTTACACAATACTATTTTTTGGCTGGGGCAGTACCTGGACCATTATGCTGTCCAGGGCCGGACTGGCCATAGCGGGCACTGGGCAATCGACGGGTGCACCGCATGGGTGGGGGGGCGGTTTTGGGCCCCTGGGGGCCAATTTTGTTACAGGGCCTTTTTTGCAGCATAGCTGCAAAATCGGCCCTGTAACAAAATCGGACGAAAACCGGCCATGGGAAAGAGTTCGGCGGCACCTCCAACCCCCCGGGAAGGTGGGAGGTGGTCCGTGCAGCCGCGCACTTTGCCAGGGCCGATTTTGGTTCCCAGTCCGGCCCTGATGCTGTCTGCCCCTGAATCGCAGGATGTATTGGCCATGAACTTAGGACAAGGCTGGCTCCAGAAATTTTATTTGTCTGGGCCAATGGTGCATTCGGGTGGGCCACTGAGGGAGTCACGGCCAGCATGACTCATGGGGGAGGGAGAGGGGGCAGGGGGTTCACCCGGCGAGGGGTCACGCGGGGGCGTTTAATTTAATAATATGTATTTAAAAAAATTTAGCCTACCTTTCTGCCGGCCGGGTCCCACTTCTTCTCAGCTCCTGCTCTCCTGCTTCCGGCAGGAACAGGATACAAGCAGCCTGGCTCCCTCCCCAAAGTCAATCACAACGATGCAAGCATTGTTGTGCTTGGAGGGGACGCTGCCCAGCCAGGGCCTTATTTGGAGGCCATGTTATCCATGCAGGCTGCATTGCAGCCAATGCAGCCTGCATGGAGAAGGGCAGAGTGGGCATGAGTAGTTTGGGCGACCCCAGAGGGCCAACCAAACAGTCTTTGTGCACTTATGACCTGACTGCTAATTAAATAAACAAGAAACAGAAAGGACATGACAGGGCCAGCTTTAGCACTAGAGAGAAAGTTTGGCGCTCCACCTATGACAGCTTTCTCCGTAGATACCATTACTACCACCCTCCAAAAGTGCCCTTCATCTCTCTGTAGCCCCTCTCCCATATGCATTTCATTTGTTGTACAGCGCTACTCATATCAGTGTAGGGTGTCACAGTACTTTACATCACGCACACATTATACAGAGATAATGAACCAAGCAAGTATGTAAATCAGTCTATAAGGAAAGTCACATAAGCCAATGAGGATTATAAGGTGTAGGACTCACGTCATCCATACTGGTAGGCCGTATATTTAAAGAGGGTGTGGTCTGAAGAAGCACAAACTCTGGATTTAAAGCATACCCCAATGGTTGGTGTGTTGGCTTTACTAATAAAAATGTATATCTGCCCAAGCTAACTCTTTTTAGCAACATTAGAATAATGAAAGACTAAGGAAGTTCTAACTATATTGCAACACAAAAAATGAGAAGTTCTAATGAAACCATATAGGATTGTATGCAGCTCTTTGATGACAGTTCATAGGTCACTACCCTATGTTAGGATTGTAACTTCTAAATAAAAGTAACACAACAATCACTGTGACAAAAACAGTAACCCACTGAGCTATCCACATAAAATACAGTTTATCTGCATCTCCAAACTACCAACCAAGGATTGCACTCCAGCAGGATCATTAGTCACCAGTTATCTGGACCTTTTTTGTTGTTGCCTTGCATCCATGGTCATGAACATTATAAAAACGATTTAAGTAAAGCATACACAAAGTATGTGCCTTGCTGGGCCTTTGCTGATTTTAAAAATAAGAACAAATAGTCGCACGTTTTCTTTTCCTACTTGGTATGTAGAACTCAGCCTCACAGTCAATCTGATAAGCAGCTGCAGGGGTCACAAAAGATGATTTAGGATAAACAAACTTCTTTTCTCCAGCACAGAATAGAAAAGGAAATATCCACACAGCCAGTGTCAAAGAAATACTTTGTTCCATTCACCATGCCCCTGTTGTATCTGTACAACACATCCCACCTTACTAAAAGGAGATATGTAAGGGGGTGCCTGTGAGAGAGAGCTCTGGTCCAATCATGCAACTTCCAGAACAGGAAGAAATTAACGTGGCCATTTTCTATTGACTTTCAAGCTGTCACTGCGAGGGCCAAGAGTCTGATTGAGACCAGATAAAGGCCCAGGCACCCAATAAAAAAGTTGCCCACATTTGTGAATTGCAACCTTTTGAGAAGCATTGACTTATTAGTATGAGGGGGGCAATTGTATGAGAATGTTATGGTAAATAAAGCCTTCTATTGCTTATGTGGCCAGTGACATTGGTCAGGACTGAAAAGTCCATTATTCCACTGAAACTCACTCACTCTTTTCCTGACGCTCATCTTGAGGTCCATGAATCACCCATATCCCATGCTCCTCTTCATATTCCTGAGCCCCCTCCTGTCTATTAGGTCATTATCCATATACACCCTGATGAAGGCAACAGATGATGAGCCAAAACATTTTGTAGAAGTTGATAATTGTTGAAAAAGTGTCTGAAAATGAGAGGGAACAACTGGATGAAATTCATATTACTTGGTGTTTTTGTCTCCCCTTATCAGGACTTATTCAGTAGATTTGTGTGAATGAGGAGATGTGCCTGGAATAGTATTTTACTTATTTAAATATGTTCATAGATATGCTGTGTACTAAATGGTATTTGATAGAAAAAGTTGATGACAATGTAAATAGTCAGTGACTATTTAAAATTTGTATGGAATGTATTTGTTATTATAGGGCAATAAAGATGCGGAGATATCAATGATTCTCTTTCATATAATAATGGAGGAAAGATAGATATTTATATAGCTTAAATTGTGGGCATGAAATCATCAGTTGAGAAGTAATGATGAGAGTGTTATCAATATTGAAATACGATTTGAAGAAGAGTGACTAGATACTCTCGAGATGCAAAGACTTGCCCACATGTAATGTAAAAAGAGCAAATACTCTTACCATGGACAAAAAGAAAGAAAAGACAAACTCTGCTCATGGCCGTTGGAATGCAAGAGAGAGATTCTCATTGTGAGTGCTCTGTGGAAGAGACATCATGGACAAAAGGCTGGAAGTAGGCTCTCACCATTAGCTCTGTAGTAGAAGAGGCAAACCTCTAACACAAATAAAATGTGTTGTTTTATACACACACACACACTTTATGTGTGTAGGGGCTCAGATTTTCTTTAAGGAGCTCTTGATTGGAGTTGTTGAATGCAGGGTTGCTCAGTACCAAGGAAACCAACCAAAATTTGGATTTACCTTATCCCGCTTCCTTCCACCATCCTACTCTTCCTGTCTCTTTATTTCACTCTTGCATGTTCATTTTCCTCTTCTTTTGTCCTTTCAGTAGTTTCCTAAGACTGTGTTCCCCTCATTTTATGTTTTTCTCTCACTTAGGCTGGTCAAAATCTCATGTTGAAATGAGTGCTGGTGTCAACCGCCACCAACGATCCCGAAAAATTAAGCACTCTTTGTTGATGTTGTGAAAAAAGAACAGTGATGTGTTCGGTGAGGACAAATAAAGTAAGCTACAGACATTGGTGGAACAGAGTCAAAAGGCAGAGTGTTGCTGAAAGAGGCAGAAAAGGAAAGATGCATACAATCTGAGTTGTGACATAGTGCATTCCACTGAATTTTCTGCCATTCTGTAGCATTCTACTGAATAGGTGTTTTTAATACAATGATCAATTTTTCTCAGAAAGACGAATAGTTGGGTTGGAACTATCCAGAATGAAGGCTGCAGGTTATATAAATGCCTACTGGAATTATGTCATTGTGTGGCAGCAGCATTTTCTGCATATAGATTTGTCACATTTGTCACATAATCCATCATCTGCCACATAATCAGCAGTTTTAACAAAAAAGTTTGTTCCCAGCACAAACAATTCAACAGTTCTCTAAACCGCAACTGCACTTGTGACTACGCAGTAGAAGGCCCTTTGCTACGCTGGACTGGTCACTTTTCTGTTGCTTATTTCTATAATTGAGTGTTAAACTGGTACTAATGAGGTGCAACCAATGTCCAGACACTATTAACAAGTGTAAAATTGAGAAAATATTGAATTAATACTATCATTAAATTTGCAGCATTACACTGCATAATTTTCCTTTTCTTGCAGTATAATTTACGCAACCCTGCTACGTAACTTGGCCCTCCAATGCTGCATAATTCCAGTTGCCCTGGTTATATCAATACACCCCAGCAGGCAGGAGTTAATGACTGTGCTATCTGAACGAATAAACTACAGGTGTAAATATTTTCAGTTTCGCCTGTTTTGATAGAAAAGACTTTATTTATTTTCCAAGGAAGGAGTACATGATCAAACATTTGGTCTCTCAGAAAAACCATAACAGTTCTATGGTGGCCCTCCTTTGATTGAGGTAACTTAAAAGCTGCACTGCGGGCTCTAGGGCCCAGGGCACTAGGGCCCAGGAAACTCTCTGCCAAGGGCATCTGCTTACAAAGCCTCTAAATTAAGTGCCACATCTAAAAGAGACAGGTAAGGCAGGGGTTGGTTTCTGGTTAAATTCTGAGTTTGAGATGGGAGGTTGGTAGAGTAATGAGGGTGCCTTGCCTGGCCAACATGATTTAGAGTCGGGCCAGCCATCCACTGCGCGGAGGGAGGGAGCAAAAGCCTGTTTATTGCCCCATCACTTCCTGTTCAAAGGGGAGTGAAAACTCTGGCCCAAAGTAGCAGCATCTCTCGTTGTGAGGCCTCACTGTCATACCCTAAAGGCAATGGTCTTCAAACTTTTTTCCACGGAGCCCCCCAAAGCAAAATGTTTTGAAGTCGGGGACTCCTGCAAAACTTTATGGCAAGGATCCGGAAACAGGAGAGGCATGGCTGAGCGCAAAGGCAGAGCTTTTGAGATCATATCATGGATACTTTTTTGTAGCTCATAATTACCAGTAAATGTGAAACATATAATAGGGAAAAGGATCAAACAATAACAGAAATTGATTAAACTGTTCTCTTCTTAATTTGGTTCTTGTGAGACCCACACACTCCTGGGCCCCAATGCAAATGCACTTTCTGCACTAATGATAGCTGAGGCTCAACGTAGCACTCTGCCTCCTCTGCCTCTTTCACAACTTGCCGACCATGGCTATCACTCCAATCTTGAAACAGGTTATCCATCCCTTTTTTGATTTATGTAGGGAGGAACCGGCCCAAGGGCATTGGGAAACCTCTAAATATGCACCATTTGTATTACACAAACGCAAGTTCATATTCATTGATTATATATTATTATTTATTTTAGTCACTGGACTATTAAATGGTTTGTGTTGATGTGACAGGAGGATCTGAACTAGGTTCCAAAGTAGAAAGCTCTTGCCATTAGGACACAACTTCTCCCTTTTAGAAATAAGGAGCTCCAACGTGCTGCCCCCACCTTTTTTTCAGTAAAGGTGCTCTCATCTCTTTGTGAAAGGCCCTTCGCAAAGCTTGACTGGTCACCTTTCTTTTTGCTCTATTTGGGTACTAAACCAGCATTGAGGCGAAACCAATGCCCAGATAGTTTTTACCAAATGTACAAATGACAAAACAACAAAGTAGATGTATGACAAAATGTTCTGTATAACGCCACATACTTTTCCTTTTCTTGCCACATCATTTAGTCAACGCTGCCACATGAGTTGGTCCTCCCCTGCCGAATAATTCAAGTGACCTTGGCTTTCATAGGCCTCTCATGACGCTGGACCCTATGCAACTGCTTAAGCAACACACATAAAAGCAGCTGAGGAGCTAATATATGCTTTATCTGATGCCAGAGTGCTTTTTACCACAGACATGGCACATGTAGCTCTATAAATACACTAGTTATTACTATTTCCCACTGTGAAAACCAGGATTCAAATCGGCAACTCTCTGGTCAGACCCAGAAATCGGCAGTGATTGCTTTAGCTAACTGAGGTTTATAACATAAGAAAGTATATTTTCCCATAATTAGTTTCATTTGCTTTGTTTTTTCATTTACTGTGTGTGCGTGTTTTTATATATGCAATTATATAAAGGTGAAAAAATTACATAGTTATTAGCGGGAAACATCCTTTACAACGCAACTTTTACCACGCAGTGCCTTTACGACGCAACTATTACAACACATGTCATTACAACGCATTGCGCTGGGGGGCGCTCTAGGATAGGGAATGGATTTAATTTACTATCCAGCACCTTGTCTACTATCCACGGGGACTGGAGTTGGAATAGTAAATTAAACGATTCACTATCCAGCACCCCTAAGCGCTATGCGTTGTAACAGCATGCGTGGTAAAAACTGCGTTGTAACAGCATGCGTGGTAAAAGCATGCGTTGTAATGTCATACATCCGTTATTAGCATTTTGTGTTTACCCTTGAGCCCCATCTCCCTACTCACTGAAAGTGCCCTGGGAAGCACTCAGGGTTAAAGGTGCAAACTTTTATACAGTTTAACTTCTGCCCCTGGGAATGCAGTCACGCACGCCTAGGGGGGCACCTCCCACAGTTTGAAGAACTGTGCCATGAATCCAGGCTGGGAGCTCCCACCACATGCTGTGACTGCTGGGTTTGGCCCATTGTCATTCTATATGTGACAATGAGCCGCGATAATCTGTGCTGAGCTGCGCAGAGGCTGCAGCAGCCTCTTGAATTCGGATCAGGAGGGCAAGCCCGAACACTGATAGGGGGAAACGGCTCACATCAAGCCTCGGGCACTGGGCCTCAGGTACCGGACGAATGCCTGCTTTGCCAATCCGACACCCAAGGCCCAAGTTTGGGTGGGCCAGGCTCATATGTGGGTGGGGCTGGTCCACCCTGCCCACCCGCTTGACCCGGGCCTGCCTAGGACCCCAGCTCTGTAGTCAGCAACTCTGTGCATTTTTCTCTCACCCTGAGAAAACGCAAAAAAAAAAAAGAAGCGCTGATCCTTTCAAAGGCTAGCATGCCCACACACTGCATTTCCCCGCAGACTTTGCAAAGCTCTGTCGCCAAATTCTTTGGGTATGGAAAACTTGCATGTTAACTTCATATCTCCTCCAGTTAGGTTTGGGATCTCACTCAGCTCACATTTAGAGTGGCCCTTTCATGCCCTTTATGAGTGTCTGCATTTGATTGCTTTGTTTCACTCAGCCAGGAGTGGATGCCAGTGTTCTGTGGTTTTCAGCTCCCCTTCTGACTGTGCCACCTCCTCGGGTGTGATAACACCGGCTAGCCTATGCAAATGAGCCAGCATTGATGGGGAGCAGCCTAGGTTCCTCAGATGTGACCCAACCGTATCGCTTTACCTGAGCACCTGTTACCCAACTGATGATTAATCACATGTATTGATGGGTCTGCCCAGCCTGCTTAGGGACAACGCACCAATACTCAGCTGTGTGCGCAATTGTAAAATGGTGCATGCATGGTGGAGAATTCCATCCTGAGAAAACCTGCACACAGTCACTTGGTGACTGCACAGCGCAGCTGGCAAAACTAAAGGCTCTAATTCAGGCACTAGAGAATATGGGTCATGGAATCCCTATAGTGTGTGATTCGTATTACTGTGTCCAGACAAATCATGAATATCTACACTATTGGATTATGGATTCAGAGATTCAAAGGGTTACACAATAAAGCACAAGTTGCTTTGGGAAAAGGTGATAAATCTGAAAGATTGCTTGCCATGGACTAATGTAATACACACCTTGAAGTCTTCAATGAGTTGGCATTCACGTTGCAGGGAATTCCCTAGCTGATGAAGCCACAAAAGCAACAGTTCACACTACTGCAGTTGCAATCACTCGTTCTATCAAGAAGATAGACAGAGCCATCATTGTGGCTGGCAGCGCTGAATGCGACGGCACCTACCTTCCTAAAGGCTTTTCACTCAAGTACTCCTACAAGTTAGATGCACAAAACATACTATATACTCATATTTCTGGAGTGGGGGTTAGAGTAATACCGAACACAGATCGCAGACTGGGGTTCATGTTAGCTGCACACAAGTGTCTTGCTTCTCCACATGCGGGTGTGGCTGCTATTATTTCATTATTGCAGCAGCACTATTGGTAGCCTGGTCTTTACAAACAGGCTAAGGACTTTTTCCTTAAATGCAACATCTGCCAACTGATGAAGGGGTCCAGCGTTGAGCGTCCACCACAGACACCTCTGCTGATTTTAAACAAGCCATTGGTTTGTGTCTATTTGGACGATTGCGGCCCCCTACAATCAGGTGGGCTTACACGTACATCTGGGTATTAGTGGATTACTGCTTTTGATTCCTGTGGGTATGGTAACAATAGTAGGCTGATGCCCAACCTGTTTGAAAGGATCTGTGTGTCTTTAGCAGGACATATGCAATTGGCACATTGCACTCTGACCAGGGTCTGGAGTTTAGCTCTCTGGCTTACAGAGGCCATGGGAAGTTTTAGTATGACCTTGTGTTAATCCTCCCCCTATCATCCTGAGGGAAATTCAGTAGTGGAGAGGAAAAAAGTGGCCTAAAGCAGTCTTTAACAGCAAGGGTTCCAGGCTCAGGTCTCAGTTAGGTCCATCACTTATAAGGGGTCCAGAGGGCACTGAAAAACATGCCAAGAAAATCCCTAGGTTGTCAGACTCCTTATGAAATCCTATTCGGGGTAAAGATGTGGGGCTTACACCTCAACAATCCCAGCACAGTGATTGCAGAAACACCATTTGACGGCAATGAATGTTTTGCTGTTTTACAGGAACTGAAAGAATTCAGTGGTGATCATAGCAATGTACAAATAAAACACACTACCACTGGAGACATGAAGGTAGTTCTGACAAGGCCTGGCTGGATCCATAAAGTTGAGGATCTGGTCAAGTAGAAAATTGTTGACAAAAAAGAGTTCACTTGTCATAGCTGTTGAAGGCACCAGAAACATACTTTTTCTGCCCCTTGCCGGTCGCAAAGACAAAATATTTGTCTCCATTGATCTCATCAAACCACACTACGTGGCTGAATATCAACAGTAAGCCACATGTACTTCTGGATAACTACCTACCTCCTCTCACTACCATACAGGAAGTGTAGATGGAAGCTTTAATAACTGAAGAAGCATCCTCTCTCAAACGAGGGACAACAAACAACAACAATGAAGTGTCTCTTTTACCTGTTGTAACAAGAACTACTGAACTCAAACCACATGCATCATCAAACCATGAACGAAGAGACCTTTCCCTGGTTACATTTCAGCGGTTCATGTGATAGAGAGGGAGTTACCCTTTTTATCAGGAAAAAGGATTAGGTCAACAATCACGAAAAGCAAAAACTCCTTTTCCTGAACTTTACAACCAGTTTCTATTGCTTTGTCCCATAGAGAGACGTTTCACAGGTGGGAGAAGGGGTCTCGTCTGTGCGTAGGTTACCAAATTTACAAGCTTTTTAAGTGTCAGACCAGGTTCAACATGAATGTATTTCCAAACACAAATTTCTTAAAAAAAGTTTTCTTTCATTTATTAAAAAATATTTTAAAAAAACAACAATACATTGTCTCATTTACACTATACATCTTGTACTACACAAATCAACTACAAATATTATTTGACTTAGTTTAAAAACTTAGATTTCTAAACTTTGCTTATCGGCATAGTTCAAAAATGTTTTTGCTGCAACATATTTTATAAAAACAGAGAACAAACAAACTGTCGACGCGGCGTTTCGGTGCCAAAGACGATCTTGCACCTTCTTCAGGACTTGTTCATTACAATGATATCTAAAAAAGACATGTTACAATGGATTCCATTAGATCCTGTTTTAGTCTAACATTTGCACATTGAATGTTTAACATTTGTATTACTTTCCCTCTACCATTTGGTAACCCCGCTAGACCTTATTGGGAGTACTTTACTTCCATCCCCAGTTATACTAAGGTCCTACACTTTAGCATTACTCATAAAAGACAAACCTAGCAACTTTTCACTTATCACCAGGATGATTAGTCCTCAACTTGCTTGATGAGACACGATTATAGTGGGCTGCAATTGATTTACAAAAACAGGGGGGGGGCGGCAGTCCAAACCTCTATTCCCTCTTGGTCACAAAGCTCTACCCACAGAGAACACTATGTTCTTACCCAGGTTTCTATTTTCTTCCTGGCACACCCTTTTCAGTTTTAGGAGCAAGTAGTCTCCAGTTGTATAGGCAGAAGATGTTTGTTGTTTTCTCTTCTGTATACTAGGAAGAATCAAACAGGGACCCCATTTAAGATTGCCCTGAAAAAAAGAACTGAGCAGCATGCATTAGGCCTAACATAATAAAAATCTTGAAGTCTAAACTGTAAAATTGCTTTATAGAGAAGAACGATAAAAGAGCAGCAAGTGGTAGCTCCCAGAGGCGTCCCCCAAACTTTCCATGACATGATAAGTAAGGACCGGTAAGGCCCAATTAAATAAGCAGTGGTCTACTCATGGGTTGATTTCCTCCTTTTCTTTTGTTAAATATAAAATCAGGGACCACTATTTTGGAGTATTGTCAATCTACTGCCAACTAGTTTATAAACTAGTGATCTCAAAGGGAGAGTCATTCACAGAAAACGCATGAAGAGGGAGGACGCCGTGCAGATCAGCTACCACAAACAAGTAAGGAAAATTTAGGTAGAAGAATTTTGAGAAAGAGGCAACAGGCACAGAATATGGCCCCACTAGTGATATGTATATTGTTTAACATCTCTCCACAGTTGGCAGTAGATTGACAATACTCCAAAATAGTGGTCCCTGATTTTATATTTAACAAAAGAAAAGGAGGAAATCAACCCATGAGTAGACCACTACTTATTAAATGAAGGTAAGATTGCCCATAAAAAAAGAATTGAGCAGCATGCATTAGGCCTAAAATAATAAAAATCTTGAAGTCTAAACTGTAAAATTGCTTTATAGAGAAGAACGATAAAAGAGCTGCAAGTGGTAGCTCCCAGAGGCATCTCCCAAACTTCCCATGACATGATAAGTAAGGACCGGTAAGGCCCAATTTTAAGATAAACCGGTAGAGATAGCCTACTTTGAATCGGGAGAATGCACTATAAAAGATTTTTTTCTCACATAGGATTGAAAATGGTCCCTATTAATCAACTTTAAATAAAACCTAGTGAATCAAACATCAAAGGTAAATCTACCATTTAAAAAATTGGGGAAGAAAAAGCTTAGCAAATATACTCTAAATTCAGGGAATCTAAAAACTGGGGTCCCTGTTTGATTCTTCCTAGTATACAGAAGAGAAAACAACAAACATCTTCTGCCTATACAACTGGAGACTACTTGCTCCTAAAACTGAAAAAGGTGTGCCAGGAAGAAAATAGAAACCTGGGTAAGAACATAGTGTTCTCTGTGGGTAGAGCTTTGTGACCAAGAGGGAATAGAGGTTTGGAATGCTGCCCCCCCTGTTTTTGTAAATCAATTGCAGCCCACTATAATCGTGTCTCATCAAGCAAGTTGAGGACTAATCATCCTGGTGATAAGTGAAAAGTTGCTAGGTTTGTCTTTTATGAGTAATGCTAAAGTGTAGGACCTTAGTATAACTGGGGATTGAAGTAATGTACTCCCAATAAGGTCTAGCGGTGTTACCAAATGGTAGGGGAAAAGTAATAAAAATGTTAAACCTTCAATGTGCAAATGTTAGACTAAAACAGGATCTAATGGAATCCATTGTAACATGTCTTTTTTAGATATCATTGTAATGAACAAGTCCTGAAGAAGGTGCAAGATTGTCTTTGGCACCGAAACGCCGCGTCAACAGTTTGTTTGTTTCCTGTTTTTATAAAATATGTTACAGTAAAAAAAAATTTGAACTATGCCGATAAGCAAAGTTTAGAAATCTAAGTTTTTAAACTAAGTCAAATAATATTTGTAATTGATTTGTGTGGTACAAGATGTATAATGTAAATGAAACAATGTATTGTTGTTTTTTTAAAATATTTTTTTAATAAATGAAAGAAAACTTTTTTAAAGAAATTTGTGTTTAGAAATACATTCATGTTAAACCTGGTCTGACACTTAAAAAGCTTGTAAATTTGGTAACCTACGCACAGACGAGACCCCTTCTCCCACCTGTGAAACGTCTCTTTATGGGACAAAGCAATAGAAACTGGTTGTAAAGTTCAGGAAAAGGAGTTTTTGCTTTTCATGTACATTTCAGCGGTTCCCATTCTTGAGCGGATTGTTTGGGATAGGGTATCGTATGATGTGTATGGTCCCACTGAACCTTTATAAATTCCATATGTGTTAACATTTCTTTGAATTATGTCATAACCCCTATGCACTGTTTCTGGTGATTGGGGCATTAATGCAGTGTATGAACTGCTAGAATATCTAGAGCATAAAACTGTGTTTTCCCTTGATGAATTGTATGATGGTACATCTAATTATGACAGCATGTTCTATTTTCAACATTATGATCATCATTTTCTGCACAAAGCAAGTTTTTCATGTTCCCGGATTTGGACATTAATACAGTGTATGAACTGCTAGAATATCTAGAGCATAAAACTTTGTTTTCCCTTGATGAATTGTATGATGGTACATCTAATTATGACAGCATGTTCTGTGTTCAACATTACGGTCATCTTTTTCTGCATAATGCAAGTATTTCACGTGCTGTTTATAATTGCAATTTCTAAAGACAGTAGTCCCTGGAGAGTTACGAATTTTGAAACAAATAATAAACATATGCTAAATAGACTATATGTTCTTTGTCCAGCCGGACAGTATTTTAATGATAAGATAAGTGCATAGAAGGAAACTCATGCAAAATTTCAAGTGGGACACAACCTGCACCCAACTCACAAACATAGAAAGACAACAAGTATAGGGGAGGGTTTTTTCAGGCAAGGGGAACGCATCTGCGTATCATACAAATTTAACAGACTTGAATCGCATGAGAGTACCATTGCACCATGTAATCCACAATGTTTTAAATGCATATGGTATACAGAGTGTCGACGACGTTTCGATACCTAGGGCAGAATCATGGTATCATCTTCAGGACATTATAGATTTACATGCCTGTGTACGAGCAATTCTAGACATTTAAATTATTCATGTCTTGGTACATTTAAGAAATTTGTTTGGCACAATGTTCAAAAGTAGAAGGTAAAATTGAGGGAGAAAAATTAGGAAAGGTCATTAATTACTGTGGCCAATGACAGACCATACAAGTAAGTGATACTAGTGTAGTGACATGAGCTAAGTAGTCGGGTGCTTAAGGCCGTGTACGAGTAGCTGGCTTGTAGAAAGGCTAATAGTAAATAAAGAAGAAGAGAATAAATAATTATAACTTAAGTAGAAGACAAGTGATGATAATTTCATGAAATAGGAAGAAAAGGAATAGTTTTGCCAGTTGGTTTATGCCATGAAGTATAACGCCTGTGAGACTAGAGATTGCAAGCTGTTTGGCGGCGCAAGCCAGGGATCTTTACCAGAATTATAACACGAGGTTTGCGGCACACTTCGCGGTAGCGATCCGTGATTTAGTATCAGGGGCCCTCAGTAGGTGTCCTGTATTCAAGGAGGTACGTGTGAAAGTACGGAGTAAGAGTTACTAGATGCTCGATTGGACGGAGGTGGAGGGAGCAATCCTTACCAAGGAGTTAGTGTGTGCTTTGAAGGGCCGGAACTGCGGGATTTTTGGGGGTGAATCTAAAAGGAAGGAACATGAGTCAGTTGTAACCTTAGATATTGCTATGGCAAGATCTTAACGGGTACACATATCGAGCTTACCGGGGTTAGCAATTGCGAAGGGTGGCAGGTAAGAATGACCGCCAGTAAGGAGGGGGACCTGTAAGGAGAGGTAACCATTACCGCAGGGGACTTTACAGGAGTTGCCGTAGGGGTTAAGCGCAACTACACACTTACTGAGTAATTTCTCAGATAGGGTCCATACGGCGCGGTCCCGGCGGGTGAATCAAAGCTTGACATGCAGTTAAGGGAAGTGGTGATACGAATCACATTGATGAGGATGGCGGTCTTGTGATTAAGGTCATGTGGTCTGCCAGAAAAAACAATTGAGTAAAGAGGGAAACGTTCTGCACAGGAAATATAGATGTCAGATGCATTCAGGATAGGCAGGGGCACTAGATAGGAGTGCCCACTATGCCCAATCATATTCACCTTCAAAAGGGAACCCCTATTTGGCCTTTTCTGCAAAAGAGACTTGACTGGGAACTTCTTAGTGGCAAAAGTGTGTAGCTATAGGCAGATGACGCGCTAGTATGTGTGTGCGACATGCAGAGGGAATTGCCCCAGGGTAATGGAGATGCTGAACGAGTTCAATGAGTTTTCAGAATTAAAATTGAACTGCCTGCAAAAACATATCTGTTCCCTCCTAGGAGGCTCTCACGGGCCAGCTTTGAGGCTCTGCCAACTCAATACATTTCAATACTTTGTGGTCAATGTATATCACACTGATGACGATCTCATGCAGGGAAAACTGGGGTTCGACTGACAAGTACACACCACTCCTTGGCCTTCTGGAAATCCCTTCCTCTCCCTAATGGTCAGGGTGGCAAGGGCTAAGATGCTGGTATTGTCCAGACTATTGTGCCCCTTTTTGGCTCTCCCGGTAATGCCGCAGAGGAATTGTTTCATTAAATAGTGCACTATCCGACTTGATCTGGGGTGTGCACATGAAAAGAGAAGCATTGCGCAAATTGTATAATTACGGAGAGAGTGGTGGACTGGGTGCACAGTACTATGAACTGTAGAATGCAGCAGCACAGCTGGAATGGGGTACTCAGTGGCTATCACCTAGCCCCAGACCAGGGAGGATGATCATAATGAAGGAACTAACGGGCAAGCAAATATTGAGTGGCTGATGGACCCCGGGTGGGGTCATGGCTGCCTAGGGCAAACTGGCCAGCGTGGCCAAACACTGCTGCTGAAAATACATATACACCAAGAAGACCACTCAAATGTTTTCCCTGAGACTCCACCTATGGGCACTTCCAGTCTTTCATAGGGTTGCTAAACACCACAACATCAGGTCATGGAGCTGAGGTGGGATTGACTGTTGTGTGTATAATTTCACAACGTGCTGAGGACTTTCCAAGAGGTAGGGGATTACAATGGTAGCAGAGGGGTGATTCCTGACATACTATGGGGTGATAAGTAGAATTACAGCCCATGGGGACCGGATCACAAAGGACCACCAATAACCGACTCCCTGCACTGAATTCTCAGCCATGAGGATGACAAATGATCAGTCAAACTGATCTATGGTGCACTCCTAGGGACACACACGATCAGTACCCAGGACTCAGGGAGAGGTGGGCTATCTGCATCAGACAGGAGCTGCAAGACGGACAATGGGTGGCCTCCTTGAAGCACGTTAAGAAGGTATTAAGAATTTCCCACCTCAAATATACCCAAATCAACTACCTAAACAATGCCAATCTAACCCACTAGTACATTGGCCCTATATTCTCTGGGACTACACCTAAATTCCTTCAATGCAAATGCCTAGATGCCCACTTCTACAATATGGTATAGATTTATCCTGAAGTCATGCAGTTCTATGGTGAGGCAGTAGCAATGTTGGAGGAGATAACCGGTGAACTACTGACGGTAGACCCAGTCTCATTTTATTATGGAAATGAAGACTCCCAATAAAGAATAGGCATGCAATGAGATTCATAGAAATAGAACATGTCCTTAACAAAAGAAAGACATCAATGTTACGAAAATCCCCCGCAGCTTCCCCAATGAGAAATTGGATGTACTACCTCTCCAAATGGACCATAGCAGAGATCACTACATGGTGTTCAGGTCCAGTGCCCCAGCTACTGCTGTCTTCAGTGGATTGAGAAGTAACACCACTGCATTCAACACATACACTAGTTAGCTGGCCATACCAATCACAGGCAGTGTCTTTATGTTTAATATAAGTTAACTGTCAATCTGAATACTGGTCAAGCTGTCAAGCATCACAGGGGCATTGTCTGCCGTGCTGCAGAATGGCCGCTCTTTTAACGAGCTCCGCCGGCCGAGGCATTATCCTGAAGAAATCCGTACATATTGAGGAGTTAAAACTCTGCTTTCTTCGCCTCCTCAGAAGCGACAAACCTGCAGCATCTAAATATATAATTTTCTGCTGCCCGACTAGCTCAGATGCCAAGATCAGAGGGCCCGTGTGAACCGGGTAGAGGCGTGGTGCAGTAACCATTTCCAACTGAGGCCGGGGATCCAGGGACGGCCTGTGCAGCGTGAGCTGGACTGCAGTAAAATCCAGGCGCGACTATAAGGCAGGATCGGATGCCACTGAGACCCTGCCATGTGTGGAACTGAAGTCGACTACCGAGGTGCTCCCAGCAGGTATGAACCCCCCGCCAGAGGTCGGCACGGAGGATATGTTTGCCTGATACAGTGGCTTGGACAAAGGCCTGTGTGGTATGAGATACTAGCCTCGTAATGCCACGACAAAATACAATGTAGGTGCGGGGAAGTTTGGTGACCTCTAGGACACTGCCGAGAAGGAGGACAATTCTTTGGGGAAATATCTGTGCAGAGTCCATTCATCTCACAGCCGCCATCTAGGGAGCGGTGGCGGGAGGAAAGTAAAGCCATTGGTGAGCCGTTGTGGAGACCCAGACGCCCCGGGGCCTATGACACCACCCTGCCTCAGGGGCACATTGCGGGACAGGCAATATTGGAGGTCCGGAAACAGCTGTGAGTTCCACCGTGGGAGGGGGCTGGACATTTACCCCGAGGAGCAGACACTACGGAAAGAGATGGTCGGTGGGTGAGAGGCTGCAGAGTGCTGCTGATGTGCTGTTGACCCTGCGGGCTGAGGAGCTGCCATTTTGTAGAGGCCAGATTATATGGACCGTGCGGTGGGTGTCTAGGCATCAGCCACATTGCGAGCACATACACGGACAGAAGCATATATGTGGAGAGAGTCTTGGCACCGACTGTATGGTGAGCTATAGAGGAGATTGGTGCCCACCCCATTAATTGCAGTGCCTAGATCGCGACTGCATCATAGCCTGGAACATTGTTGTGGATACCGCCTTCCTCCACAGCATATAAGGAGACAGGTGAGGTGATCTGTGGTGGCAAACAAACAAATTAATACGACTTGGCTGCAGCCGAACCGCAACCTGTTGTTAATTGTGCTTAGCCAGTATAGCGGCGTGAGCAGAGGGATTACAGTGCAGACTGGACACAGCAGTGGGGGGAAACCAGATTCAAGCTCAACATGGGCAAGCAAGATGCCAAACTGCCCAAAATTAGCTTTTACCAACGGAGAACGATTAGACAGATCGAATCAGAATCAGAATCCACCACAAGTGGTTCTTCAGAGGGCCCACTGGGAGATCAAGGAGAAGACATCAGCTCGCTCATGCTCGAAATGCGCTCCAGCCTCTGAACCACAGACGCTAAACTGGACACGCTGACAACACAAATATAATCATTGAAAACTCAAGTTGGAGTTCATGAGCATAGACTGGACGGGCTAGAAAATCAACAGTCCAACTTTCACGAATTCCAGGTGGAAACAAAAGATCAACTACATGCAAATGGATAAGTTACTTGGTGTGATAATTGCCAAAAATGAAGATTTGGAGGCGAGATTGTGTCGCAACTATCTACTCATCATGGGAATTCCAGAGACAACAGCGATCAACAAAATGGAGGTATTTGTGGCGGGCATGCTGCGGGACCTCTTTGGTACGCACCTCTCACCAGCCTTTTCGGTGGAAAGAGCTCATCATGCGCTGGGTCCCAAACCGCCGGTGGGGACAACCCAACGACCTATTTTGGCAAGATTATTGAACTTCCAAGATCGAGATGCGGTTCTGCAACAGGCACGCATAATGTGGAACATTACACATCCAGGAAACCAGATCTCCTTCTACCTGGACTTTACACCAGCAGTACAGGCAGCAAGGCAAGAGTTTCTGCCGGATAAGCGCATCCTATTACAGGCGCACATCCCATACTCGTTGCTGTATCCTGCCAAACTTAAAGTGTCACACAACGGCTCGGTCCACTTCTTTACAGACGCTAAGTCTGCCCTGAAATTTGTGAAACATGTGGGTGGTAAAAGGACCAAGAACACTTCAGGTCTGGATGAATCGACTGAGCACCAGCAAAGTGATAATGCCTAACATCCTGAAAATGTATTTTTCATCTCCTGTATGATGTTTAAAACAGCTCCTAGCTCTTCTTTTGAGTTTAAATGTGGGAGGGTCTGTGGTTATAACTTGACCCAATGTTTTAATTGCTGATGCTGGGATATACCGCTGTTTGATACTCAAAAATACCAACCCAGACAGTTTTGTACCTATTGATCCATGTTTGGATTGCCCTCAGATATCAGGTGACTCGGGAAACCACTGTTTTCCTTTCCTGGTCACAATCCTGTTTCACTTTAGGCAATTAGATGGGGATGACTAAAACCGTATACTGGAATGAGACAGAGGTTGGAGTAGTTTATATCTATTGTTCTCCTTGTTGTATTAGACACCATGCACGTATTGTGCTGTAATAATGCAGAAGTGACTCCTTGCAGTTTCTTGGCCACCCTGCTAAGTTATGGTAGTTTGCCCGTACTCACTCATCCCCATGGGAGATTTCCCTAAATTGCATTTTACTGGTGGGGGGGCATTCTTCAACCTGATTGGGGAGTTGGTGGGCTGGGATTGTTGTTTGTTGTATTGATGGTGTATTGATATGCTGCTGGATGACACACAGGGCAAGAAAAGTGATGATCATGTGCTATAAGGGTCAAAGTGATGGAGCTTATATAACCTTGAAGTATGACACATGGTCAGTGTGAACTGCTTGACTTGGAACAATAGGGGGACTGAATGACAGTAGGAAAGCCAGGCTGATACACGCATACCTCACAGGACACAACATAGATTTATGTGTGCTACAGGAGACCCATCTACATAGATTTATGTGTGCTACAGGAGACCCATCTACATAGCCAAACCTCCTAGAAAATGAAGCATAAAAGATGGGGATTCACATATACATTGGTATACTCCAACTATTCTCAAGGGGTGGCTGTGTTGGTAAATATGGTCTGTATTGGAGCGAGAGAGAAATACATATTGACCCCGGAGGACGCTACATTATCCTTCTGGGTTCCCTGGGAGGTATCTCGATAACGTTGGTTGCAATATATGGCTCGAATATCGATTCTCCGAGTTTCTTCAAGATATATGGTCAAAGAGCAGGGCAACTGGATGCCCCACGATTCTATGGGGAGAGGATTTCAATGCTGTTTAAAATGATGACTTGGATATACTAGGCACGGCGAGGACACATCACCCCGCAGTGAGCAAGGTCTCAATTCTTTATTAAATAATGGGGAATTGGTTGATGTCTGGCGAATGTTAAATCCACTAACTAGGGAGGGGTCACGTTTCTCTGAACACCGCAAAGCCTGGTCTCGACTGGATTACTGGCTGACGACTAGAGAAGTGGCCAGCTGGGTGGTGGAGGTGTCGCTCCTGCTGAGAATGCTATCTGATCACTCCCCAATGCTCTTAAAAATTGCTCTTCCTTATAGCAAACAAAGAGCTTTCTCTTGGACATTCATACTGATATAATTGATTATTTCACCCTTAACACTGGTACCGTAGACACTGAGGCACCGCTATGGGAGGCATTTAAAGTGATCATCAGGGGACAATGTATACCTAGGCAAGCGGGGATTCTCAAGGCCATCATATCTACATTGCAGAACATAGAGAATCAAATACAAGATCTGGAGACCCGGTTATACTCTGAAAATACAAATACACTTTTAGTTCAGTTGCAAGGCAAACTGTTAAATTATGACAAAGAGGCACAGAGGGAGGTGAAATTTATTGGGAAATATACTGAAGAGCGTAGATACGGCGAAGGTGACAGACGAGTACGGACCCTTGCGGGCATGCTTAAGAAACCACAGTCTGCTGCTTATATCCACAAATTGATAAATGGTAGCGGTGGGGTGGTCAGATTTCCGGTAGCTGTCCTTGAGGAGTTCTCTTCCTTTTATGCCCATTTGTACACTGCCACACAAACCCAATGCCCGGAAGGCATGCAGGCATTTTTGGACTCCCTAGCATTGGTCTGGTTTAATGATCGACACAGAGAATATATGCATCTACCATTTACGGTGGAGGACGTAGCTACTGTTATTGAGAAGCAGGCGACCCCGGTGGCAGAGGGTTCGCGCCTGCAGTTCAGGAACGAGATTGTGTTGGCGGAATATAATCGCTACGCCCTGCCCTGCTGAATGAGAGCTGTGCGCTGGACTATTATTGTTTTTAAATTACTTCCCACTCAACAGGAGTGCAACTTTTAACTTTACCTGTCAGGGCTCGGTGGAGTGCGGGCGCCATCTTCTCTTGGGCTCGTCAGGCGACCCAGCTCGGCGCCACACCCACCGCGCTCCGCCCCTACTTAGGAGTGGCTTCTCCTCTTCACTCGCTATTGGAAGCAGGCGACCCCGGTGGCAGAGGGTTCGCGCCTGCAGTTCAGGAACGAGATTGTGTTGGCGGAATATAATCGCTACGCCCTGCCCTGCTGAATGAGAGCTGTGCGCTGGACTATTATTGTTTTTAAATTACTTCCCACTCAACAGGAGTGCAACTTTTAACTTTACCTGTCAGGGCTCGGTGGAGTGCGGGCGCCATCTTCTCTTGGGCTCGTCAGGCGACCCAGCTCGGCGCCACACCCACCGCGCTCCGCCCCTTCTTAGGAGTGGCTTCTCCTCTTCACTCGCTATTGGAAGCAGGCGACCCCGGTGGCAGAGGGTTCGCGCCGGCAGTTCAGGAACGAGATTGTGTTGGCGGAATATAATCGCTACGCCCTGCCCTGCTGAATGAGAGCTGTGCGCTGGACTATTATTGTTTTTAAATTACTTCCCACTCAACAGGAGTGCAACTTTTAACTTTACCTGTCAGGGCTCGGTGGAGTGCGGGCGCCATCTTCTCTTGGGCTCGTCAGGCGACCCAGCTCGGCGCCACACCCACCGCACTCCGCCCCTACTTAAACATACCTAATGAGGAAGCGCAGTGGACGAGCGCAGCGGGCGCGACGAAGGCGCGCCGAAGTGGCGCCTAAGTCAAGCCCGTCTGCACCCGTCCGCGGCCGACTGGGGCTTGGGGCGCGTCCCCATGCCCTTGTTTATTCCTCTGAGGTACTGTGGAAAAGTAAATTTTGCCATGTTCTGTGTCCCTACATGTCATCCATCATATGTTATATGTGCATGATTAATATGCATATGTTATTCCCCATGTTTGATTAAAGACGCAATTACAGTTGTGTCCACCTCTAGTATGGCAGTTTCCAGTTCTCGTGAATACTACGAATATCAGGCCTATGTAAAGCTACGTTGCCACGTTTCTCAGTGTGCACGTTATTCCATTGTAAAGTCCCCGTTTCTAGGCCTCAAAAGGGCCCGGACACCAGATTCAGCTCCTGTCTCCTGTCTCCTGAAGCCTCGCGGAGGAGCGATACAGCCCCCACCTGTATCCTCGACCCTTCACTTACTTCCTGCCTCGCAGTGCCCGGTTCAGCTTGGCCCTGCCTCTGAGTCTGCCAAGAGTATGTTATGATTCCAGATTATCAGTTCAGTCCTCTTCCTCTGCATTCCTAAAGCTACTGAACTGCATCAATAATTTCCGTCATTGTCTAGCCTTTACGGTCCCATGTTAGAGAAATACTGTATTAATGGTCATTTAATATCCTTCATCACGCACTACATGTAGAATAATGCATGGTCCAGTCTTAGTGTCTGTTAGCCTTTCCCCTCCTGACTTCTAGTTTATATCAACATGTTCTCTAAACATCAGATACTAGATACTGTTTAGGTACATGTCGCCCTGACTCTCCAGACTTCAGTCTCTGCTCCTAGCACAGAGTTCGAAGCCCCCAGCTTCTCCTAGTGATACGTCATTGCCAGTTTGCGCGCACCATCAGGTTAGAGGTCCCGGCTCCTTAGGTAGCCCCCTCCATGGTTTCCGCCCCATTCATGACATATTCTGTTACGTTTGCATCACATGTCTGTGTATACGCCCTGTTACACCTCTTTTCACCCTTATCTTTCGCGACTGCTACGCGTCACGCCTATTGCTCCACCCACTGCTACGCCCATTGCAATGTAATGCTATGTGTTTGCGATATGTATATATGCCCATGTACTGTTATTAAAAAGTCCCCTTGTCCCGATCCTGATCCTGGCAGCGCTGCCAGGGCCCTGCCATCCTATTCCTGTGCAGGTTGTCCTGTTCCTGTCCTTATGCTGTATTAAACCTGCAAAACTCCTACTACCTCGAATCTTGACTCTTATTTATTGAGCTATCTGTTATTCATTTATACATGCAAAAAGAGAGGTTTTATTTATTTATTTACCACATAATGGCGCCCGAATAGGGACTTGCCCTTTCCCCACGCGTCGGTGAAGCCACGCCGACCCCCTGACCCTCTGCAGTCGTGACGGAACTCTTCTGCGCACCGGCAGATATTTCTGCTTCAAGTATCCCTCAGGCCCACGGAGGAGACGGAGGAGGTGGTCCAGAATCCAGACGAGACGGTGGAGGAACGCGGCGAGTCCCGACCAGAGCCCAAGCCGAGAGTCCAAGGTCCGAGGTATCCGGAGGTCCACCCGTAACTGAAGTCCGAAGTTCGTCGTCCGTCGTCGTAGCAGTCCAGTCCGATCCGAGGCCTTCCGTTCTTGCTGCCCGGTGAGTACCGTCGCTGGGGTAGTATCTAGACAGGGTCAATCTAAATTGACTCTGGTCCGTGGGTTGGTGGTACACAGACCCACAAACGAAGTGTTCACCTAGGTGGATACGGGTCTTGATGCGTCCCTTTATGGGACCGGTATGTTCCGTACTGTTTCAGCAGTGCATCCAGTAACTCTAGTCTGTTCCGTTCTCGAGAAATTCTTGTGTTTCTGTTCTCAGTATTCCAGGTAATATTCTGTCCGAACTGTTATGTTATGATGTTGTCCAATGTATTTCCAATGTCGTGGTATGCCTGAATTGTTCTCCCAATTGTTATTGTTCCTCGTCTATTGTATTGTGTTCCGATTCAAGTTTACAATGTCTCTCTTTTCGAGATTACGTCAGTTAAAAACTAGAAAGGGTTTGTTAGAAGAAGCAGTTCCAGTTCCGCCTAGGGACAGTCCAGGTCATTTTATGTATCAGAAGCATGGCATAAGTGCCATATTATATCTAGATTTATGGGTAGATTATACCAAACAGTTAGAAGAAAAGTATAGATGGCCCGTATCGGGTACATGGGATGCCGAGTGCATCATGAGAGTAGAAGAAGCATTATGGAAAAAGAAAGCCAGACAGTCACAGAAAGATGCCATCGAGTTATGGCGCAAAGAAGCTCATAAAAGAACCGAAAAAGAAATCAGAAAGTCAGAATTAAGTAGAGAATCCTCAGAACGAGCACAAGAAAAAGAACTAATCGAGATAGGTGAACAAGTTAAAGCCGAACAATCAGAGAGACAGAGGAATGCCCTTATTAAGGGTATGTATCCTCTTCTTGCCGAGGGCCTGCCAAAAGCGACCCCGGAGGCATCCAGTAATTTCCCGCCACCATTAGTTCCGACTAAGTTACGTCACAAACCGACCGCAGCTGATATTTTTATTTCGTCCTATTTGGACGACACAGTCCCAGAATATGCAAATCCTGTTCGCGCTCCGCCAGTCCCTGTAAATCAGGCACTTCCCGCTCCTCCAGACACCGGAGTACCTGTTACGGTACCCCCGGTCCAGCCCGCCATACAAGTCCAGCCTACATTTCCATTTCCCACTCTGCCAGGACGAAGAGCATCAGTAGACGACTCTAGTTTAGGGGCCGCAGGGGGAGGTCCTCCTCAGACCCCGCCGCCACATAAGCGTTTAACGACAGCCGAATTACATATGCAAGCGTCACAGCGTACGCCCAGACATCAGTCTGTAGCAGAAATAAGAAAAGCCCTTAATGAATGCGGCTATGATCCAGTCCCAGGAGAGGATAATATGGTTTTATATTCATTACGTGTAAGAAGGGTGGCCGAGTATCTAGTCACCCTACCGAATATGAAAGAAGACCTAGACAGAATATATCGTTTCATCCGTACAGGGGATGATCCAGAAAGCATTGGCGAGGCCATGTCTCAAAGGAAAGCTGAGACCCAGCTCATGATATTAAAGTTTCTGATCAATTGTCTAATAAGAGAACAAGATTACCCGTCCAAAGATCAAGCCGAAATGAGAACCCTGACAAAGTGGAGTGATAATATAGCCGAGGGTAAGCACAGAACCATCAGTGCTATGGAAAGTATGTACAAGAAAATTCGTAAAGAAATAATAAGGTTACACGATCAACGTAAAGCAGCACAAGTAAGCGAGAAAGAAAGTAACTCTGATACTGAAGAGGTAGAGGACGAGAATCCCGACAGAATAGCGTATGTAGGAAAATCTAGATTTCCAGATCGCCATTTACGCCTAGAACACAAGTCTACTTTCCATCATCCAGCACCAGAACAAGGTTCTCTAGAACAAGTATTCCAAGCTACCGATCACATTCTGAAATCACGAATCGGTTACAGTGAGTTGAGTACCATGCATGAACAAGAACTAGTCCGATCAGCAGTCCGATGGACTACTGATTCTACCACTTTTCCAGACGAAATAGTGGCACAAATGTTTCTGAAACTGCCCCCAGCCGAGCAACGACTGGCGGGTATGTATATGATTCAGCACCTCATTACATTGTATGAGGGTCAGCACTCTGATCCAGGCCCGTTACATGATATCCTGAACGAGTTACTCCAGTATAGATGGAAAGGTTTAGGTACCGATTTAATTAGTGTCGTTCTAGAACAGCGTCACAAATATAGAACGTTTTTGAACCCGCATTTTGTTCATGTCTCACCCCCAGAAAGTAAACCATTTTACATGGAGAGACAGAATCCGTTACGAGAAGTCCACCCAGTTAGAGGAACGGGTGGCGAACTAGAACGAGTGTTTGTTTACACTCCGATTACAAAGATGGAACTCCTAGAGATGAAGAAATTAATTCCCTGTCATGATAAAGATCCAGGAGGGTTCCACCGAGAATTAAAAGACATGCTCCGTATGGGAGAATACACGTATCCAGATATAATTAAAATGTTAAAGGTTCTGCTGCCCGCAGGGGTGTATGAAAAGCTCAAGGAAAAAGAATGGGAGGTGGGAGAGAAAAAGATCGATTGGGCAGTTCTAGAAGCTGAAGATAAGGCACGAGTACCAGGTACCGGTCTTGGAGCGAAATGTAAAGAATTACCGGAATTATTAATACAAGTTTTACCCAGATTATTGACAACTAGAAAAGAAGACTGGGATGCAATCTCAGCCTGTAAACAGAAACAAGACGAAGACATTAGTGATTTTTATTCTAGATTTGAGAAATGTTTTAGCATCAACAGTGGTCTCAAGACAAGTAGTGAGTCATACCCTCATCTTTTTGTTACTAAATTAGTCGAGAATTCAAGTCCACCAATTAAAAATCGAGTTTTGAAAGTCGAAAGTACCTGGCAAGCTAATACCCCGTCCCAGATGTTACAGATGCTCCAATACCACCAGAATAGAATCAGGGAAGAGCAAGAACACGAGAGAAAACGTATGAAAGACACGAAAATGAAAGTACTAGTTGCACAATCTGTTCCTCAAGACAGTCAGAAGAGGGGTCCAAATCAAGCCAGTCATCCTGCAGCTCCCGTTAAAGGGAACTGCAATTATTGTAAACAGCCAGGTCATTTTATAAATGAGTGTGCAGTTCTGAAACATAACATAGCTACCGGTAAGACTAAAGAAAGACCACGTCCGCCTAGACAAGAACAAGTTTCACAGACTCCTCAGCCACAGAATGCACCACAGACAGTTACAGCACCGCAGCCCATCGCTGCAACACAGCATGTTACACAGCAGATGTACCAGTATGCACAGTCTGAGTATCCAGAGTATCAACCGTATTCATGAAACAGCCTAGAGAGGGAGGTAGGCTTGCCTCTCATCGAGACACCTGTAGATCAAGAAGGTCCCTATGTTCACAGTCAAGTACTAGGGAAAGATAGAAAGTTTTTGATTGATACAGGGGCAAGTAGGACCACAATTAGCCATGCCGAAGTTCCAGGGGCTCCGCTCTCAGGCTCAAGAAATGTTTCCCTTGGATTTTCAGGAAAACCTATCGTAAATGAAATATCAAAGCCAGTTACTCTAGAAGTAGGTCCATTGTCCCGTACTACTGATCTGTTACTTACTAAGTCATGTCCAGAAAACCTATTAGGCATTAAAACACTGAAAGAATTAGGTGCAGTTATATGCTGTTCCCCAGAGGGAATACGTCTGTTCCTACGTGACTTCAAGGGTCACTATGTATTACGAGATTTTGATCCCAGATTGTCTAATGTTCCGCAGCATTTATGGGCGCAAGGTCCAACTGATGTAGGTTACATGCAAATCACACCCCATCGTGTGACTCTCAAGCCAGGTGTAGTGTTACCACGAATCAGACAGTATAGATTGCCACCTGAGGCTGTAGCAGCCTTATCCAAAATTATTGACGAGCTCATCGCTCAAGGAGTAGTTGTAGAAACTGACTCCAATGTATGCAATTCTCCGATCATTCCAGTCATGAAACGTACTGATCCAAATGCACCCCCAGTATATCGATTAGTGATTGACCTACGAGAACTTAATAAATGTATTATTCCCCAGTATCCAGTTGTCCCAGATATCTCTTCCCTGTTGACAGCCATTGATTCCGAAGCCTCATTTTTCACTGTCATAGACCTCAAGAACGCGTTTTTCAGTGTTCCCATTCATCCAGACAGCCAGTTTCTTTTCGGATTCTGTTTAAATGGAAGAAGCTATATGTTCACACGAGCTCCTCAAGGTTTCACAGAAAGTCCTAGTATTTACAGTCAAGCACTCAAGAGACAACTAGACAACATTCACATGCCAACTGACACTGCCCTGCTCCAGTATGTCGATGATCTACTGATCACAGCCCGTTCTGAACGTGCTTGCGAGCGAGCATCCCTTACAGTCTTGTATTTCCTAGCCGAGATGGGGCACAAGGTGTCCCCTTCTAAGCTTCAATTCTGTGTCCAGCAAGTGGTCTACTTAGGACACTTACTGTCCAAGAGGGGTAGGCAGTTGACACCAGACCGTATCCAGTTAATAGCGAGTCTTCCTCAGCCCAAGACCCAGAAGGAGGTACGTGCTTTTATCGGCCTCACTTCTTATTGCCGACAATGGATTCCTCAGTATGCATTCCTAGCCAAGCCACTGATACAGTTAACGACACAGGAGGCAGCCGTATCGACTGTCCTCCCTTGGACATCTGAACATACACTCAGTTTCAATGAGTTAAAGAAAGCTTTATGCCAAGCTCCAGTTCTAGCTACACCAAACTACAGTAAGCCTTTTACACTTTTCGTCACAGAACGCGAAGGTACAGCATTATCTGTTCTCACACAAGATCAAGCAGGACAATACAAGCCATGTGCTTATTTTTCGAGCACATTAGATCCTGTAGCCCAGGCTCTGCCTGCGTGCCTCAAGTCAGTTGCAGCCACAGCACTAGCTATCAGACAAAGTGATTCCATAGTCTTAGGACACTCCCTGACAGTACAAGTTCCACACTCCGTGGAAGTTCTTTTAAACCGAACACAGACTCAGCACTTGACAATTGCACGTTTAACAGGTTATGAATTGACACTGTTCCAGCCACACATAGAAATCAGACGCTGCAACGTTTTAAATCCTGCTACATTGTTACCATCAGTTACTTCGAATTCTGCCACACATGACTGTGTGGAAGTAGTTAACATTACGACAAAGCCAAGACAAGATCTGACAGATATTCCGTTACCAGATCCCGACCTGACACTTTATGTGGATGGTTCATGTATGAGAACAAGTACAGGAGAACTAGTCGCCGCGTATGCAGTGACTACCGACACCGAAGTTATTGAAACACACCGTATTGACACCCTGTCCGCTCAAGCAGCAGAGCTAGTTGCTCTGACACAAGCCTGCCTACACGCCAAGAACTTGAAAGTTAATGTTTACACAGATTCGCGCTACGCATTTGGAGTCGTACACGACTTTGGAGTGCTCTGGCAGGAGAGAGGTTTCATGACTTCTCATGGAACCAAGATTCAGCATGGTCTCCTTATTCAAGCTCTGTTAGATGCCATACATTTACCGACATCCATTGCTATCATGAAGTGCAAAGCACATACGAAAGTTACTGACATTATTTCTCAAGGTAACAATCTAGCAGATCGCACAGCCAAGCTTACAGCACAGACTCCAGACATTCCAGTTAATCCGACACAGACACACACTCCAGATCCGACTACATGCATGACAGTTAAGGACCCTACACAAGATGTCATAGATATCCAGTTACATGCTACTCCTGAAGAAATCAAGAAATGGTCCGAACAAGGAGGGGTCCAGACAGATCAAGGATGGTTAACGAAGGGTAGAGCCACATGGTTTCTCCCCGACTCTATGGTTCAAGTCATTATCAATACCGCACATAGTCCAGCACATTTAGGAGAAAAAGCTATGCTAGACAGTATCCAGAACATTTGGTTCAACAAGCATTTACGAGCTGCAGCCAAGCAGAAAGTCCGTACCTGTATGATATGTTGTCAGTTTAATCCAGGTAAAAGTGTCCCGGTGGAACAAGGTGGATTCCAGCCTCCTGACCACCCTTTTGAAGTCCTCCAGATGGATTATATTCAGATGGAGCGATGTCGAGGTTTCAAGTATGTCCTTGTAGTTGTATGCGCCTTGTCCAGGTGGACAGAAGCATATCCAGTTCCAGATTACACAGCCGCGACCACTGCCAAGCAGTTGGTTCGTGAGTTCTTCCCCCGCTATGGACTCCCTAGAGTCGTATATTCTGACAACGGCCAGCCATTCTCATCTGAGTTGATGAAGCACGTTTCCCTTTTGTTAGGATACCAGTGGAAGTTCCATTGTGTACGCCATCCTGAAGCAGCAGGTCTCGTAGAGAGACATAACCAGACCCTGAAAATTCGCATCGCCAAAGTATGTAAAGAGAAAGGTGTGGACTGGCTAGTAGCTCTGCCAGTTGCCTTGTTCTATATGCACATGGTCGCACATTCCAGATCAGGTCTGTCCCCGTATGAGGTCGTTTTCGGCCGCCCCCCTAACATGTGGGGTACTCCTAGACCCCGAAGTATTACCGATGTTTCAAGTAATATGCTGACAGATTACCTAGCTTCCTTGATGTCTGCCCTCAACTCTTGTCGTTCACAGGTTGCCGCCGCATTTCCAGACAACACCGAGGTGGCACCGCATGAAATCGTTCCAGGATCCATGGTCCTTGTCCGGAATTTTGACCGCTCAAGTCCGCTGGAGCCACGCTGGAAGGAGCCCCGACAGGTCCTCCTCGCCACCCGTACAGCCGTGAAGTTGGAGGGTCGCAAAGGCTGGGTGCACCTTTCACATATAAAGAAGTTTTATGGACTGAAACCCGTCTCAAAGAACATTTCCCAGGATTTGAAGGATTGCCAAAATATTGTTCTCAAGGACTGTCCCGCAAAAGACATTGCTACAAACTCTCCCCTGTTAGAGAAAACTCCGCAGCAGGAGTATAAGTTGAAACTCCGGTCTAGTAAAATAAGTCAGCCAGTTTGATTGTCTAAGTCCTCCCCTAGGTGAAACGGTTAGACTGTTTCTGACATGTATAAAATAGACCCCCATAGTGAGAGAGTTAGTCAAAACTCAATCCGATGTATCATTTTTCTATGTTTCATATTATTTCTCAGCATTATGATTTCCTGCACCAGTTATGCATTTTACCTGTGTTTCCCAGTTTCTCATGTAAATACGTCTTCTAATGCTACAGTAGAACACACGTATAGTGATCTACCTCCTCATGAACTCTCTTACCGCCTCGCTATGCGAAATAATTCTTTTATCCGCATGCTACATTATTCACACCAAACCAGCAATGCCACTAATTGTTGGGTGTGTGGTCGACTCCCCCCTTTCCAGACACCGAAGGGAGTTCTGCCACTCTTTCCCTATCCTTTTTCACATAATGGTTCGTGTGGAGCATGGTCCACGTTAACGTTATCCTCAACAGATATGTCTTTTCTTAACAGTACGTGTTTTCCAGACAAGCAAGGTCTCCCCCACAGAACCGGGTTAGATCTAGAAAATGAAGTGTACAATTTAGGTAATTATTCTTCGAATTTCATGGTCCTGAATGTTCAGTCTGATTCCACTCCAGATTTACCTGCAATTTCAGTACTACCAGTCAAAGGCGAATTATGTGTCCGAAATAATGGTTCTACACACATAGGACATAGTGATTGTACTACTATTGTCAAGTATAGTGACAGTAGGAAATCTATTTTCAAAGCTTCACGTCATTCTTATTTTATTTGTGGTCAGACCGCATATGTTCGTCTGCCCCTCGATTGGGAGGGAACCTGTTACATTGCCTTCCTACTGCCACCTGTTTTTCTAGCCCCACCCGACTACCATAGGAATTCCCACCTAGTACATACTAGACACAAGAGAAACCTCCCGATTGTCGATTATACTGAAACTGCTCTAGAACAATATATAGATATCAATAAAGGTGTCTTCCCTTACTTAGGTACAGTTGTGAATAGTAAACTGATACGTAGATTAACCAGAACACTCGAAGTCGTAGTAATTGAGACTACTTCTGCTCTAAGTAATTTAACCGAGGAACAATCCTTTATGAGAATTGTCGTGCTCCAGAATCGTCTCGTCCTTGACGTCATATTGGCCGATAGGGGCGGGGCCTGTAGAGTCATCGGATCTAGTTGCTGCATTTTCATTCCAAATAACGCGCCGTCTGTCTATTCAGCTATAACCAGACTCCATAAAATTGCTCATCTGTTACACCAAGATCCAGGCACCTGGACATGGTCCGGTTGGTTATGGAATATAATTTCCGCCTGGGGATGGAAAGTCTTGTCCTTTCTAGGTATTGCAGTAGCGATCATATTCAGCTGCTGCCTCTGTATACAATGTGGCCCTGCGATTTGCGGCATTTGTGCTACCTCTTGTATTCCTAGTCCCAAGTCCCGTTCTAAATCCCGTTCCAAGACAATTCGAGACGAGCAAATGATACTGTATGAAATGATAGATGGTATCATGAATATTGATGTTTCCTGATGAAACGTAGTGACAAGGAGGGAATGTGGAAAAGTAAATTTTGCCATGTTCTGTGTCCCTACATGTCATCCATCATATGTTATATGTGCATGATTAATATGCATATGTTATTCCCCATGTTTAATTAAAGACGCAATTACAGTTGTGTCCACCTCTAGTATGGCAGTTTCCAGTTCTCGTGAATACTACGAATATCAGGCCTATGTAAAGCTACGTTGCCACGTTTCTCAGTGTGCACGTTATTCCATTGTAAAGTCCCCGTTTCTAGGCCTCAAAAGGGCCCGGACACCAGATTCAGCTCCTGTCTCCTGTCTCCTGAAGCCTCGCGGAGGAGCGATACAGCCCCCACCTGTATCCTCGACCCTTCACTTACTTCCTGCCTCGCAGTGCCCGGTTCAGCTTGGCCCTGCCTCTGAGTCTGCCAAGAGTATGTTATGATTCCAGATTATCAGTTCAGTCCTCTTCCTCTGCATTCCTAAAGCTACTGAACTGCATCAATAATTTCCGTCATTGTCTAGCCTTTACGGTCCCATGTTAGAGAAATACTGTATTAATGGTCATTTAATATCCTTCATCACGCACTACATGTAGAATAATGCATGGTCCAGTCTTAGTGTCTGTTAGCCTTTCCCCTCCTGACTTCTAGTTTATATCAACATGTTCTCTAAACATCAGCTACTAGATACTGTTTAGGTACATGTCGCCCTGACTCTCCAGACTTCAGTCTCTGCTCCTAGCACAGAGTTCGAAGCCCCCAGCTTCTCCTAGTGATACGTCATTGCCAGTTTGCGCGCACCATCAGGTTAGAGGTCCCGGCTCCTTAGGTAGCCCCCTCCATGGTTTCCGCCCCATTCATGACATATTCTGTTACGTTTGCATCACATGTCTGTGTATACGCCCTGTTACACCTCTTTTCACCCTTATCTTTCGCGACTGCTACGCGTCACGCCTATTGCTCCACCCACTGCTACGCCCATTGCAATGTAATGCTATGTGTTTGCGATATGTATATATGCCCATGTACTGGTATTAAAAAGTCCCCTTGTCCCGATCCTGATCCTGGCAGCGCTGCCAGGGCCCTGCCATCCTATTCCTGTGCAGGTTGTCCTGTTCCTGTCCTTATGCTGTATTAAACCTGCAAAACTCCTACTACCTCGAATCTTGACTCTTATTTATTGAGCTATCTGTTATTCATTTATACATGCAAAAAGAGAGGTATTATTTATTTATTTACCACAGTACTACGCTCTATTCAGGGTGACTGGCCTCTGTCTGTGCCTATTATTCGGTACATCTCTTCCCTCGGCCTTAGTTCCTCCCCTTATCACACCATCCCTCCCCACATAACTCCTCCATTGTCCTCTGCTCCCGACCCAGGCTCCTCACCCCCTCTCCCCGCCCTGTCTGTTATTCTACTTAACACCAGGTCGGCTGTGAAGCACCACCAAGAGCTATTTGTGCTGCTCGATACCCACCAGCCCGACATGTTACTTTTAACATAAACATGGTTCGGCGAGTCCTCCCTGCCTTCCCTTTTGGCCGCTCTTCCTTCATCTTATGTGGCCCTCCGTGCTGATCGGTCAGTGGGTAAGGCAGGGGGTGGCGGGGCCCTTATAGCTCGAATTGAGCATAATTTTCAACTCATCTCCTCCTCTCCCATCACTCCCACCGAGCACCTTGTGGCTCGTTCCCTTGCTTTTTCTCCCCCGCTCACCTGCTTATTAATGTATCGCCCCCCCCCAGTCATCTCACTTGTTTTTACCAGCATTTCAGGACCTACTGGCCACCCTAGCGATTAATCTTTCCTCAGTGCTAGTATTAGGGGACTTTAATTATTGGCCCTCAGACCCTCATGAATGTTCTGCTTCTAAACAATTTTCTGATTCACTTTTATCCTTGAATTTTGTCCCTCACTCGCAGATTCCTACACACATTCATGGTCATGTACTAGACCAGGTCTGGTCTCTTAATATCTCGGTCTCTTCCATGTCCATGTCCGTGTCCCCATGCCCCTGGTCAGATCATGCTTTGATCTCTTTCTCTCTTTGCCTTAAGCCAGCAGCTAAAATTCTGCTTGCCAAAAACACATGGGCGCGGAACTGGAACAGGGTAGACCTCCCTGCACTGTCTTCCTCTTTAGTGAACTCTGCACCTAACATAGAGGGTCTACCATCTGTCTCTCAAGCCGCTGCCATCGATACTTGGCTCGCTGGAGGCTGCGATACGGTAGCCCCCTTACGTCGGATCTCAATCCGCAGATCCAAGGAGTCAAATCGATGGTTCGGCGATGACTTAAAGACAAAAAAGCTGACCCTCAGGCGGGCCGAGAGGCAATGGAGAAAGGATTACTGCCCCCTATTAAAAACACACTACATGACTTTGCTGAGTGACTATAAAAGGGCCATATTAGGTGCTAAAACTGCATACTTTTCAGCCAACATTTTGGTGGCAGAGAACAAACCTAGGGAGATTTTCTCCATTATCCACGACTTGGCCTATTCTGACAGGGCCACACCTAAGCCTCCCCCCACCCAGTCCCTCTGTGATTCTTTGAATTCTTATTTTTTGGAAAAAATGAGTAATATTAAAGCCAATATCCCACTCCCTTCCCCTACTTTTGTTGAGCCCCACCCCCCGGTTGTTCACGCCTGTCTCTCATCTATCCCCCCGCTTACAGAAGAAGTGTTCCTTGCAATACTTCCAAAAGTAAAGTCCGGATCCCCGGCAGACATCTGCCCAGCTCACATCTTGCAACAAATTTATTCTATCTGCCCCAAACCGCCGATTTCCTTCCTCAATAGCTCGCTGGCCCAGGGTGTGGTAATCCCAGCCCTCAAATCTGCAACCATAGTGCCCATATTGAAGAAGTCTGGCGCAGATCCTTCTGCGCCAGCTAACTATCGCCCCATCTCCCTTTTGCCCTATTTGGGCAAGGTGCTGGAGCGACATGTTACATCGGTCCTCAGTGCCCATGTAGAAGCCAATGGAGGCCTAGCGTCTCGCCAGGCAGGCTTTCGACCTAGGCACTCCACCGAGTCCGTGATGGTGTCGGTCCTGAACAACCTCAGGGAGGGTATGGACCAAAACAACTACCAGGCTCTGGTACTCCTCGATCTATCCGCCGCCTTCGACACGGTGGACCATTCCATCTTACTTTACCGTGTCGGAGCGGCGGGGGTCTGGGGTTCAGCCCTGGTTTGGCTATCATCCTTCCTGAGGGACCGCACACAGGCGGTTCGGCTGGGGGACTTTTCAGCCACCCAACTCAAGGTCACATGTGGTGTTCCCCAGGGTTCTTCTCTATCCCCTCTTTTGTTTAATCTCTATATCTACCCTCTGATCTTTGCACTTCAACAACTGGAGGTCACCGTCTATAATTATGCGGATGATCTCCAGCTTATCTTTTCTCTCTCCTCTTCTGCCCACTCTATTTCTAACTTTCAGACTACCATGATTTTCATCAGGGACTGGATGGACCACAACCATCTGAAGTTGAACCCTGATAAAACAGAACTGGTCCTTACGGGTGGTTCCTCCAGTCCCTGGAACTCTTTATTCTGGCCTTCTTCTCTAGGACCCCCTCCCACCTCTTCTTCCTCAGTTAAAACCTTGGGTATTAAAATCAACAACCAACTCAATCTTCATTCACAAATCAACTCTGTTGTTTCTTCTTGTTTTCTTGTTCTTCGAACTATCCGCTCTGTTTCTCGTTTCTTCTCTCAACTTGCACTTAAACTAATCATGTCCGCTCTGGTGATCTCCCGGCTGGACTACGCCAACGCTCTATACAACGGCATTCCGGCGTATAGTCTGCGGAAGCTCCAGCTGGTTCAAAACCAGGCGGCCAGATTGGTGTATGGTCTTTCCCGCTCCCATCACTCCACCCCCTTACTGAAGGCACTACATTGGCTACCTGTTAGGGAGCGATCCCTTTTTAAAAATGGCTGTATGGTTTTCCAGGCGCGCCAGGGCACGGCCCCTGCCTTCATTTCTTCTTTGCTAAAAGAGTATACCCCTGCCCGTGAGCTCTGCTCATCCACCCAATTTCTTCTCTATGTACCTCGCTACAGACGTAAGAAATGGGGCGGAGCCAACTTTTCATTCTTGGCACCATCCTTTTGGAACTCCCTCCCCGATCACTTACGTCTGGCCAGACAATATTCCCTCTTCCGAAAAGATCTCAAGACTTTTTTGTTCAACAAGGCTTTTCCTAAAGTAATCTGATTTTGATTTTCCCCTCACTGGTTCCTTGTTCCTACTGCTAAATTTGTTTCCACGAGCGCCAAGAAACCGTACGGTGAATGTAGCACTATATAAATATTTTAAATTCAAATTCAAATTCAAATTCAAATTCAAATTCATTAAACGTTGGCCATTGGATAAGGCCCCTGGATCGGATGCGCTTATAAAGCCTATGTGGTGGAGATTGTGCTGAGACTTTTGGCGGTCTATGAGGGAGCCCACGAAATGGGTATATTACAGCAGACAATGCATGAACTATCATTATAATCTTGCTAAAACCACAGAAATTGGACACTGACCTAAACTCATATCGGCCACTGTCCTTATAAATGTGGATGTTAAAATCTTGGCAAAACTGATAGCGAATAGAATACAACCCTTACTTCCCCTCATAGCCCTACTAGACCAATCGGGGTTCATACCTGGGAGATCTACTTCCCATAACCTCAGACAAGTTGTTTTTCGGTCCTCCATTATTTGCATCAAGATGTACAGGCTACAGTTGTGTTTTTAGTTTCAACAAAAGCCTTTGACTCACTTGAGTGGCCATATATGTTTCAAATTTTGGAGCGGATGGGATTTGGCCCCCTCTTTATCAGAAGGATCAAACTGTTACACAACGGCCCGTTGGCTGGAATACGTGCCAACGGTCTTCTATCCAATGCATTTCAGATTACGCGGGGCACGAGGCAGGGATGCCCGCTGTCACCTCTTTTGTTTGCCATAGCAATGGAGCCACTGGCTGCATGCATAATACAACACCACACAGACTTGGGCATGACTCTGGAACCTGGGGGCTCCCAGTTCGATCCCTGGTGCCAGCAGCAGATCAGCCAGCACCATGTGACTCTGGGCAACAGCTTGCTTAATCTTCCCAATGGCCCTCAGCGCCTTGACACCTTTAGGTAATTGTTCGCGCTTTACAAATACTGGACATTTACATTTACATTATATCAATGTGCGCAGATGTCACCCTCTATATTCTCAACCCTGCGTAAAATCCAGACACAGTATTACAAGAATTCATTAAATTTGGTAGTCTGGCTGGCATATCCATAAACTGGGCTAAATCGGTAGTATTCCCCTTAACAGATAACACCGCGGCAGTTGCTTCTGAATTTCTGTTACAATGGGAAGATGAGAAGGTGAAATATCTCGGAATTTGGATCAGTAGGGATATACAGGAAGCGTGCAACTTAAACTATGGTGGAGCCATTAATTGGTTGGAAGAGAAAATTGCTATATGGGATACACTTTCACTGTCACTAGCAGGAAAGATTGCATTGGTAAAGATGGCTGTGCTACCTAAATTCTTATATCTTTTTATAAATTTGCTGATTATACTAATGTAACACTTTTTAGGACACTGCGCTCACTGTTAATATCTTTGGTGTGGGCGGGTGGACAGTGCCAGAGTATCGTAGGAATTACTGACTCTCCCACTTAAGCAGGGTGGATTGGGTGCCCCTGATATGAAATGATATGCATTGTGTGTGCAGACACAATTCTTGCATTATTGGGTCCAACCAACGCCGTTTCAGCCACATGTGGCTGTGGAAACAGACGTGGTGGCACCGGTTCCTCTACAAGTGGCGGTATATCAGACATATGGAAGACCCACAGATGGCATTGACACTTCTGAAACTCTGAGATGGGCTTTGGATGGAATGCGTCGATGGGCGGGTGCTCAGGTATTATATGCCCCTTCAATTCCACTGGCGCAAAATCTAATGTTACCTAACATAAAAGATGAGATAAACAAGAGGGTTGCGCAGATGATGACACTTGATACCTTTGCGGTCTTCTACCCGGAGGGGTTGTTTAGGGAACCCCCAACGGCGGAGGAAGGACAGAGAGTATCCTTTGGAAAGACTTTTCTCTATCATAAGATATGAGCTGCCTGTCTAACATTGCATGCTGAATTCCCTACCCAACCGCCCGATTTTGCAGCCCTAGAGAATTTGCTTCATACACCATCACCACGTATACTTATCACTAGGCTTTACACAAACATGCAATCTGATGCCCCAGTGACAGAGCCAAGCACTCTGCATAAATGGAATGCAGAACTAATACCCCGCCTGACTGAGGAGCAATGGACCTACTGCTGCACCCAATTGAATGAATTGTCCCCTAATTATTGACTCCGCTTAATTCATTTCAAGTTTCTGCACCGGTATTACAGAACACCCATTTGTTTACATCGAATGGGGCTTTGGCTGATAGCTGCTGCTGGCGCTGTGGGGAGTCCTCAGCCTCCTTCTTACATATGACATGGGAGTGTCAGGCACTTACTGAATATTGGACCCGCATCTTCATGTCTATCAATCAGATCCTGGGATTAGCACTGCCACCTTCTCCACTTGTGGGAGTAATAAAGTATGTCAAAGATACACATGTAAAAAAAAACTGCATACCCTATTGTTATTGTTCGCCAAGCGCCAAATAGCTGTCTATTGGGGGAGAAAGAGGAAACCCACGATCAAGGAATGGATAAGGGAGGTTACCTACTGCCACGTCCAGCTCGCTACGTTCGGGGAATTAATGCCTCCCACTTCCAGGCCAAGAGAGATTTGGGAACTGTTCCTCACCTGGGTTTAGGAATGGACAAATGTACTTGAGGATGTCGGGGAAGTGGATGTCGGCTCCGGAGATGTGTGAATTCGGTGCACAGACATAATATCGACTCCAAAATATCGTTTGGACAGAATATCGAGTTTTAAATATCGTTTGGACAAAATATCAACAGGACAGAATATCGACAGCAAAAATATCGTTTTTAAGGTAAGTGAAGTAATATCGACTGTAAATAATATAGAAAGTGAAAATATCCAAGTATATCATCTAGATAGTAAAAAATATCGTTTTTTAAATAATATTTAATTATTTATAGTGTTTTTATGTTATAATATGTGTGAAAAGTGTCATTTTATGTTATAATTATTTTTAATTAATGATTTTTTTTAAATTATTGTGTAATTTTATTCTGTAGCGGGTTGTGGGTTTATAGGGGAATAGGGTGGGAAGTAATTTAATTCTAATTAATTAAATATGTAAATTTATTAATTGGTAGTAATAATTAATTAATTGGTAATTAAATAATATTTGTTAATTATTTAAAATTTAATTGGTAATTAATTTAATTTAATTGATTAATTGCTAATTATGTAAATTAAAATAATTTATTTCCTGTAGCGGGTTGTGGGTTTATAGGGGAATAGGGTGGGAAGTAATTTAATTATAATTAATTAAATATGTAAATGTATTAATTGGTAGTAATATTTAATTAATTGGTAATTAAATAATATTTGTTAATTATTTAAAATTTAATTGGTAATTAATTTAATTTAATTGATCAATTGCTAATTGTGTAAATATCAATAATTTATTTCCTGTAGCGGGTTGTGGGTTTATAGGGGAATAGGGTGGGAAGTAATTTAATTATAATTAATTAAATATGTAAATTTAATAATTGGTAGTAATATTTAATTAATTGTTAATTAAAAATATATTTGTTAATTAATTAAAATGTAATTGGTAATTAATTTAATTTAATTGATTAATTGCTAATTATGTTAAATTAAAGGGGTATTTTTAGGGTTCAGGGTCAGTTTTTAGTTTTTGGGTAAAGGGGTATTTTTTGGGTTCAGGGTCAGTTTTTAGTTTTTGGGTAAAGGGGTATTTTTTGGGTTCAGGGTCAGTTTTTAGTTTTTGGGTAAAGGGGTATTTTTAGGGTTCAGGGTCAGTTTTTAGTTTTTGGGTAAAGGTGTATTTTTTGGGTTCAGGGTCAGTTTTTAGTTTTTGGGTAAAGGGGTATTTTTTGGGTTCAGGGTCAGTTTTTAGTTTTTGGGTAAAGGGGTATTTTTAGGGTTCAGGGTCAGTTTTTAGTTTTTGGGTAAAGGGGTATTTTTAGGGTTCAGGGTCAGTTTTTAGTTTTTGGGTAAAGGGGTATTTTTAGGGTTCAGGTCAGTTTGGGGTTTTTGGGTAAAGGGGTATTTTTAGGGTTCAGGGTCAGTTTTTAGTTTTTGGGTAAAGGGGTATCTTTAGGGTTCAGGGTCAGTTTTGGGTTTTTGGGTAAAGGGTTTTTTTAGGGTTCAGGGTCAGTTTTGGGTTTTTTGGGGTACAGGGGTACAGTGTAAAAATAAAGTAAAATTAAATTTACATGAATTTAATTTAATGAAATTAAATTAAATTAAATTATATTAAATTAATTTTAAATGATTTAAATTATAAAAATTATTATATACTTACCAATACTTACGTTGTAATGGTAGTGCGTTGTAAAAGTTGCGTTGTAACGTCATATATCCACTGTTGCACTCTTTGGAGTGGGAATAGTAATTTTAACCCCTACGCTATCCAACGCTTTCCCTACTGTTGCACCCACTGGAGTGGGAATAGTAATTTTTACTCTTTTGTATTTGTGCGTTAATAATATTGGCTATTATTTAATTACATTTTGTTACTATATATATATATGTTTTAAGAAATATGATTAAAAAAATATTATTTTTTTACTTTCATTAATTATTTAATTATTAAAAGTTATTTTAAGTATTGTTAAGTATATTTTAGTCATTAATTTTTTATATTAATGTAATTAAACATTGTTTTTATTAAAGTCGATATTTTTTACAACTATATTTTTGTAAACGATAAAATTTAACTCGATATTTTTGTACTTACCTGTTTGTAGATAGAAACTCGATATTTTGTCTCTCGATATTTTGTTAACGATATTTTTGTTGGTCGATATTCTGTCCCTCGATATTATTCCAGGGATCCGTGTGAATTCATAAATGTGTGTGAATCGATACGTATATGGATGGGGCAATGCGAGTAACTTAAGATGTCCTGCTGTCAAATTTTGATAATATTATGTTCCAATGTATATTTCCACATCCATTCCGGTTCTTTGTACAAGAGACACATCGCTTGGGTAGGCACATGCTAACAAATGTTGGAAATGTGCGTTTTTTGCACTGTTGTATAATGGATAACCATACACCTAGTTGGTTTGTTGTTGTTAATGATCTGTAGATGTCTGGATGAAAATATCAATAAAAAATTTCTTTTGTTGAAAAAAAGCTGTCAAGCATCACTCATGTTGGACAATGAGCGGGGAAGATGGACACGTCTGCACATTCATGATATTACGAGATGGGATTGTGTCATGTGCGTAAACTGTAAATCAGGGGCTTGTTTTCCCTAATGTCAATACATAGACTCACTTGAAAAAAATAGGTCCTATATCATAAGTGGTCCATTAAGGCAGGGTAACATTTGTGTGACTGGCCCAATGTATCTTAGGAATGGTACTTTAGTTCTTAGCATGCTTAGCAGTGGTTTAAGTGGGCTAGGTCCCGTCTTTAATGGGCCCTCATTTCTCTCCTTGACAGTGTTGTGTCAGCTAAAGTAATATGGAAGACTAAAAAGCCTGTGTGAAACGCTTGGAGTTTGAGTCCCTTGCTCACTTGGCCACTGGATTCAAGATAGCCTGGCTGATGAGTATTATGAATGTGAAACCGGTCCCAGGATGCTTGTTTCCGGTCCAGGGAAGACATGGCTTGGCAGTTCGGGCTGGACTGTTCCCATGAGGCACAGGGTCAGACTGATTTGCATATGGCCATGTCTGAACTGGGGTGGCTGAGTGAGCTAAAGAAAGGTGATGGATTAAACCCAGATCAGTTGACTGGGGATGAGTGTTTGATTTGCTCAAATGCTCCGTCCATCATCCCCTTTTGTATCGCTTAGTTCGCCCTAAGTGTGGCAGGGTATGCTCAGACGTGAGTCCCTGGCTCACTTGGCCACTGGATTCAAGATAGCCTGGCTAATGAGGATTATGAATCCGAAACCTGTCCCAGGATGCTTGTTTCCGGTCCAGGGAAGACATGGCTTGGCAGTTTGGGCTGGACTGTCCTCATGAGGCACAGGGTCAGACTGATTTGCATATGGCCATGTCTGAACTGGGGTGGCTGAGTGAGCTAAAGAATGGTGATGGATTAAACCCAGATCAGTTGACTGGGGGTGAGTGTTTGATTTGCTCAAACACTCTGTCCATCATCCCCGTTTGTATCGCTTTGTTCGCCCTAAGTATAGCAGGGTAGGCTCAGACGTGAGTCCCTTGCTCACTTGGCTACTGATTCAAGATAGCCTGGCTGATGAGGATTATGAATCCGAAACCGGTCCCAAGATGCTTGTTTCCGGTCCAGGGAAAACATGGCTTGGCAGTTCGGGCTGGACTGTTCCCATAAGGCACAGGGTCAGCCTGATTTGCATATGGCCATGTCTGAACTGGGGTGGCTGAGTGAGATAAAGAATGGTGACCAGTAAGACAAGGAGGTCTAGGAGGGTCCATAAGTACTGACCAGTACTAGAGGAATAGGACGGATCAGGACTAGGAGTAGCAGACCCAGTTGAACAGACTCAAGGGGATGAGTACTAGGAGAAAAGAGGAAAGAAGAACCAGAGAGAGGAAAATCAGAACCACAGAGATCAGATCAAGGGGCTAGAAGCAGAAGAGCAAAGATTCAGAAGACCACAACTAAGAAGAACCAGTGTTAGCAGCACTAGGAGTCCTCAGATCATTAGGACCAGGAGGAATGGAAAGGACCAAGGAGTTATGGCCCAGTAGAATGGGGTCAGACTTTGGAAGATCCTGAACCAAGTTGACAAGGAGTACATGGACCAGGGTGATCTGCAACAGAGGAACTAGGAGGACCAGAGCTCGGTGGAAAGGAAGACTAGACCCAGCGGACCAATATTAGGAGGACCATGAATGAGGGGACAAGGTTCAGATGGACATGAACAAGGTAGAAAAGGAAAACCATGAAACCAAGCGGACTAGTCGGAGCAGGATGAGGCACAAGGGCCGGTGGACCAGGATGTGTAGAGAAATCAAGATCAATGGGACCAGCTCTTGAGAACCAGTCAAAGGAGTACCAGAACTAAGACCAGGAGTACATGATAGGCGGACAAGGAGCAGATGGATAAGGGACCACAATTTGGGTGAGGAGGATGAAAAGGACCAGGACCTGTGAAAACAGGAAAAACAAGGATCCAGAGGACCAGGGCAGGGGTACAGGTTAAAGATAATCAGGAACTGGCTTATATTTTTATGTGTGGAGTTCTCTGACCCGACTGCGGTGTCTCCCCATTTGTAAAGTTACCAATAAATCAGAGTCTAAGTCTACAGAAAAGGAGTAAACTGACACTCACTCACCTGTAATCCAGGGATCTTCGGGAGTGAAGATATTCCACCCAAACTCCAAAAGACCAATTCTCAACACCGGTTAAAAACAAGAGTGCTGGTGACACTTTTCTTTCGCCTAAGTGATGATCAAATTTCACTTTCAAGTCCGAGCATTCCACTGGAGAATCACCAGTTTGAGAAAGGATGTCTTCAAGAGTATCACAGAGACTTCAATAAAACAAGGAAGTTCTTAAATGTTTGCGCCAATTTGTTTTGGAGACAAGATGATTAAATTTGTTCCATAGGTAAATCCTTCCTTCCCTGTTCTAAATTAAGCAATATGTCGTCACTAGTCTGCACAAAAAATATTATTATTAAACAACATGTACATCCTATCCTGAAAGGCAGAGAAATTATAAAGATCTGGGGGGCATATTACCAAGCAAAGCGATAATTATCGCTATTGCTTGGTTAGAGAGAACATTTTACCGCTGAGCTGCGGCGATTTTTACCGCAGATAAACCTTGGTATTACCAAGGTTTATCGCAAATGCGATAAAAAACGGCCGCAATGCATGAATATCGCTGAAAAGTCAGCGATATTCATGCATTACCGAGCTAATGCTCTTAGCCATGTTATCCACCTCCCATAGGATAACATGGCTAAGAACTGCTCAGGGCAGGTGTTAGCTTTTGGAGATATTTGCGCTTAGCGCGAATATCTCCAAAAGTTGGTAATAGGAGATAGCGATGTTAGCGACTGTTTCCAGTCGCTAACATCTTGGCACACCCACTTTGCATGTCATTAGAGATAAATATCACTGACATGCAAAGTGGGGCCCAAGATGGTCGCTATCTCCTACTAGCTGTCGCTAACTGGTGTTAGCGACAGCTAGGTAATAGGGAGATAATTTTATCTCCGCTTTCTTGTCTTTTAAAGCCAAAAAAGCAGAGATAAACCCCCTTGATAATATGCCCCTGGGTCTTCAATTTTTACAAGTGGGATAGCCAATGTGGCTGCATTACTAGCAAGGTAAGAGATTAGGAAAGCAACTTTTGCTGTATTATCTGGGAATGCGGTGGTCTACACTTAAACTTCAGATGGCTTTAGTTCATAAAGTCACTGAACTTTGCACTATCCTACTTGGAAGATTCTTGAGCTGCCAAGGACAAAGGACATTGTGTTAGTACAGTAAGATTTATAGGTGGGTAATTAGTGGATCTGTCTGCACCCCCTCACTAATATGAGGGGATACATTTGCTGGGTGTAACAGTGGAGTTTGTCTTTTCAAGAACGTGCCGAGATCAAACCCCATCCGTCAATTCTGGGTTTATAAATAATTTAATCTGCTTTCAAACTCTTGTTTTCAAGTTTCATGGCCTGTAGATCTGATGGCACATTTGCAAACACATTAGCTAACGTTTCTCAAGAAGGGCAGTTGATGAGTAGGGTAAGACATGGGTCAAATCTTGCGTGTTGAAATGAGCTCCATCTTTGCTTTGGCAAAGTAAACATTTGTGAGCTTTGGCTTTCTGACAAGTTTCCACTCACTTGAAGTCCAGGAATCTGCAGGAGCAAAGCTATTCCCTCAAAACTCTAAAAGATCAACGCTCAACACACAGTAAATCACAAGTGTTGGAGACTAACCCCTAAGAGAGAAAGGATTGGAGTGCTAGACAATCCTGCTCAGCTAGAGTGTTTCTGTATCAGGAAAGATAGAACTATACACTGGCTAATATGGACCACATTGAGTTATTATCGATGGGATAAACAAACATCTAGGAAATTCTAAGTATGGGCGGGAAATTTGTTCCGCTTGCGGAATTTGCTAATTTTTGGCAATTTCGCGATCCGCGAATTGCTCGAAATTGCCCAAAAATCCGCAATTTGCGAGTTGGCGGATTTTTTTTCTTGTTCACGCTTCAAAAATACAATCTGGCGCGCACGGCATTGACTTACCATGATTCTGCGTTCGCTGATGAGTTTTCCTCCCTGTTCGCGTGCGCTGCGAGATTTTGATAGCTGGCCGAGAGACGCTGCGAATGCGAACACGTCATTGCGACCCGAAACAGGAAATTGCGAATGCAAACACGTCATTGCGACCCGAAACAGGAAAAAGGCATCGCGAGCAGGCTGGTTAAGTGGAAACAACATGTTCGCGGCCGTTGCGACCGCATGCGCAAGTTCGCGTTCCCGAACTGGTAAAAAAATCTCGCAAACTTGCAAAAAAAAATTAACAATTTGCAAATTCCACCCATGCTTAGTAAATTCCCCTCTTAACAGTAAAGACTCACAATTACACAGTTTAATAAGCTCTATTCAGGCATACAGAATTTTCTGATGCTCTTCTGTTTCTACACAAGTCAGTAGTTATCATTGTGGGGATGAGATATCCTTAAAAGAAATAAACTGTGCCCTTCAAGTCTTTTGTGGGACCATTCGAGTTACCCTTGAGTAAATCACAAATCTCTAGTTTAAGAAGAAAGTATCCAAATAAAATAAAAACCTCAGAGTCTTTTGATTGCAATGATTGGTATAGTGCACTGACATTTGGGTTATACAGAAGTCTAATTTTTGCAGGTTTCTTGATTACTCACGCTTTTTTTCTTTGCACGTTGTGGAGGAGTATGGGCAAGGCACATTGACATCGTTGCTGCTGGAAATGTCAGAAATCAGAATCCAGAAGCAGGCAATTGGGACAAAGAAGGACAAGACCCTCCAGGGCGGGAACTCAAAGCCAAGTATGACTGATAGGATTGGGTGTGGAAATTTTAGTGCTGCATGCAGAGGTAAGCCAAATCTTGCAGAGTTTTCAAATGTTGTGCAACTCGAGGGCCGCTAAATTTTGGCAAGGAAGGGGGCCTTTACTACTTGGGAGGGAGGGTTGGTCCAGGGGTTCCAGAGGCGGCTACACTGAGAGCACCACTGTGCATGATGGGGAAGGCCAGGGGGTCAAGTACTAATACTGTGGCATGAGAAACACCAATGAGCATGGAGGACAGAGCAAGAGCAGCGGCATGGGGAAAAGGAAGAAATGGAGCCTCCTCAAGGGGCCAATGTCCTCCAACCCACATGGCGTAAAGTGCACCACAAGTGCACAAAACTGAGCAAGGCACCACATAAACTTACACAAAAGTATAGGTTTACCTTAGCGAATCAGGCCCAATCACAAGAGGGAAGACACCAGAAGTACCAGGGAGACTAGGACATGGATGGCTAGGAGGGCCAGATCTAGGAAAACTAGGTTCAGGGGGACTCAAACTATAAGGACGAGGTCCAAGATGATCAGGTCCAGTGGGCAAAGAATAACAATACGAACAAGGAGCATAAGACCATGAATAAGATGAACGGAGGATGAGACCACGGACCCTAGCACCCACAAGCCGAAAAAAACAGAAACAGAAGAACAAGGGGACTAGCACCATGTGAATGAGGAAGATCAGGGCAAAGAGAGCAAGGACTGGTGCACCAGGAACAGGAAGACCTTGGTAAAGAGGAAAAGGGGAATAAGGACAAGGGCGATCAGATCAGGATCAGGCTGACCACAGCCATGAGGATTTGGTCAGAGGGATAGGAACAGGATTGTTAGGAGGTTAAGGAACAGGATGATAAGGAGCAAGAGTACCAGAACAATTAGAACCATGGCCAGTTGTTGTAGATTCACAAGGACAAGGGGCATATTAACAACATATTTAAAAGGTCTAGGTAGATCAAGGACATGAGAACCATTGCCAGAAGGACCGGAGGCTAAGTATAAGTAAGTAAGATGATGGTGGCTGTACAAAGGATACCCAGAGTACCAAGATGAGAGCAAAAAGGACTCAAAGGACTAGGTCCAATAGGGCTGTTAGGGCTGACAAGAACAAGAAAAGCCAGGAGAAATAAGCCTGGAAGCCCAGGATGGCCAGATGAACTAGGACCAAGAGGACTAGTAATACAAAATTCCAAACAAGAAAGATAATCAGCAAGAGGATCAAGTCCATGGGGAACAAAATCAGAAAGAGAACTAGGACTGTGAGGACCAGGAAAAGTAAGGCTAGTGCTAAGCAGGCCAGTCACAGGGAGAGAAAGACTGGGTGACCTTGACGTGGAGGATCAGGAGCAGATGGAAATGTAATCAGAGTCATAAGTACAACCACTAACCCCTTCCCTGCTGTCGTCGGCCGTTGGACGTCGTGCGCGCTACCTCCCTGGTGCTGCGCACGTCCAACAGCCGACGCGGCCCCGCCTACTCTTTAGAACGCCCGCACCGCGGCAGAAAAACCGCTGCGGTTAAGGCACTAAGAGGACTAGGGAAAGGAGGCCCAGTGGGACCAAAGTCCTAGAGAACAAGAAGATCAAGACACAGAGGACCGGGAGAATCAAGCGCTAGCATATCAAGACAAGGAGATCCAGGGTGAGAATGAAAAGGAGGACCAGGATAAAGGGGACAGGATAACAGGAGCCAGGATGACAAAGGAGAGAAGTAGGAATAAGATGATAAGAACAAGGAGGAGTTAGTGCAGACTCAGGGTGACAAAGAGCAGGAGGCATTGAAGGACCAGAGCCAGGAGTATCATGGTGAGATGATGGAGGACCAGGGGAACAAATCAGAATAGGAGTGGTTAGACGAGGGCCATTAGGACCAGGTGAAGGATGATTAGGTTGACCAGGTAGACCAGGATAAGCAGGAATCAGGTTGGTAGAACTAGAGTGTCCAAGGGGACTATGATCTGGAATATCAAGTGAAACAGGAGGACAGGAGCCTTTTTGTAGCAAGGTTAGGGTGACTATGATCAGTGAGTCCAGAGCAAGTCCAGCCAGAAGGACCAAGGGCACCACACCAGGCCAAAATGATCAGGTCCAAAACAAGGGGACCTAACAATGATGACCCCTACCAGTGGACACAGTACAAGGTAGAATAAGAGGACATGGACTACAGCAAGGAGCATCGGCATGACCCAAACCATCGGGACTAGGAGTGCTAGACTCAGGAGGACCAGGAAAAGACTTAGCAAACAAGCAGGATTAGGATAGAGAGAATGAATTAAACAAGGACCCGTAGCTCCAGGAAGGGCATATGTATAGAAAGACCAGGCCAGGAGGTGCCAATAAGGTGGAATGTCATAAAGACCAGGGTCAGGAAAGACTAGAATCATTAGAAACCAATTCAGGAAACCATTTTCATAATGCTGGGCTTGGGGTCCAGGCCAGTAAGTAGAATTAGAGGACCAAAACAGCCCAGAAAAGGAGGTCTTGGAATAGGACAAGAATGATGGCCAAGACCAGAAGGCACTGAAGTACCTGGAGGGGAAGAATAAGTCTGCAACTGTGATTCTAGACCTCATGTATTACGATATCCCTTTTTGTAAATGGGCCTTATTTATGCTTCTCGTGTATTAATGATTAGAACCCCCGCATTTTTACAGAACACTTATACAATTGATGGTAAGTATTTATGGAAAATACAATTCATACAAAGTGAATTAAAATCAAGGACTCTTAGCCTCGGAGCTCTGATTGATGGCAGATGCTGTCTGACACTGACACTGTGGTCTGAGGGTGAAATAGAGAACAGAGTTACTGAAAGCTGGCAGAGAAGTCTAAAGGTGGATGGGTGAAAAGTATTGTGGAGAATAGGTGAAAAGGATTGTGATCTGTAAAACATGAAATACAGTGTTTCAGATTACATTCTCAGGGCAAAAATTAAGAATGCCTTCCAACATGTGTCAAAAGGCTATGGCAATCAGAATAGTGAGGCTGAGGCTAATAAGAATGCTCTGACGAGCATAAATAAGGTCAGGGAGGCGGGGGAAAGATATCACCAGGTGGCCCGTAGAGGGACTCTGAGTAACAAAGTGCTCTCATTGCCAGTTATGAGACCACAGACAATTTTAAACCTAGAAATGGTAGCTTCTGCACCAGCTGAATGGTCAAGGTTAAACGTGGCAGAGGTATGTATGCACCAGAGTTGGTTGAAGCCTAGCAAAGCACTCTTAGTGTCAAGAAAGGTAGAGTAGACTGTGTGTCTCCTTGACTTTGCACTGACCTTCCATGTGTGTGACAGACTCCCTGTATGTGCAGTGAATGTATCATAAGACTTTGCATGTGATAAAAGCCTGAGAGCTGGGGCCAATGGAATACTTTTTCGAGTACCAGAGTGGGATTGTATAGACTGCATCCCTGTGACTGGATGGTGAATACACAGACATTCAGTGATGTCCTTATAAGTCTGATGATGTCTGATTAGTTCTTCCTGAAAAATAGCATATGGTAGATGGCAGGAGTGAGGTGTATTTCAGCAACTTCTGTGAGGAAGTTTCTAAGAAGGAACTGCCCTTTCGTCTCATGCTCATGGCTGATTCAAGAAGGCTGATGACAGCACGTGCACCGATATCACACTTCATTGTGTCTTTGTTTTGATACTGCTGCTTGGAGACAGCCCCACTGACGTGAGAGCCATCACTTTGTGCAAATACTATGTCTGACAACAGGCCAAGAAAGGTATTTGAAAGAGAACTACCCTAAGTAATTTCTGAAACCTTACATTTTGAATCAACATCCACTGTTGGGAGAATGAGTATAACGTGTGACTGAAGTATGATCCATCGTTTGACTCAAGAATTGAGGTAGCTAAAGGATTCTGTATATTTGCAGTGTCTACTTTTCTAAACTATGTGCAATTAAATCCATGAATACAATATCTCTCTCAGTTTATTTTATTCTGTGTCTGTGATGCCTAATTGTCTTTCTCTGCTTTAGTGGTTTACTGGAAATATTCCTTAATATTCCAATAATAGTCACTTCAATTGATTATAAGTCTAATCCTTTGATAGTAAAGAATACATTATCCTTTAAGTGACCATATGATGAGGATTAGCTAACCTTCCTGAGAAAACTATACTTGTCCCAAAAGAAGGAATTGGCAATGGTCATCTCTGGTGTGTAGAGAACGTCCCTACAAATGACCTTCTTTTTTTCCCTCAGCAAATACTACCTAAGAGAAAGAATAGGTTGCTGTGATCTCTGGTGCATAGCCACAATAGTCTAATTTGATATCACTTTTTTTCTGCTTTGTATGGAGTTAAAAGAGGATTGAGGGGGGTTTAAACCTGCTGATTGCTCACTGGTGGATTGCCAGGTAGAGGGAATGGCCCTAAGATTGCAATGAATCTGATTGGACGATCAGCCATAGGAGCTGCTCCTAAGTCCACCACCTTCAAAACCTGGTTCTTCACCCATTGCATTCTTAATGTTGCTGGCGAAGATCCCCAAGAAAGGCAATTTGCATGCAGAGTACCACAATCCACTGTATCATCCCTTTTATTGGAACCAGTGTTGGCCTATCCTGTCCACAGGTGTTGACCATAAAAATCTAATTCTGGGTTGTTTCAGCAAAGCGATCAGAGGGATCTTTACTCTGGTTTTATTTTACATCCCCCCAGTTTGACATTTACCAGGTAACTCGCGCATCAGGCAGAACCTGCTTTGTCACTAGTCAGAGGGACTCAAACCACCCCACTTAATTCAAATACTTCATGAATAATGACATGCATGCTCTACAGAATACTCAAAAAAAAATTGTGTTACCAGAGCTGGTGTCTGCGTGACATCCAGTCTCCCAGAAGTGAGGGGTATCACTTAAAGTCTGCACTCTTTGTTGGAGAAACAGATGGTCTGCCTAGTACTTAGAAGTCTGCTTTCTCGTCCAGTTTGAAAGAGCATCATCCTTGCAGCCCACACTAATCCTTCAAATCGTTACCCAGCAGTCCTTGTGATGATTGAAACTGCCTTCATGGTCCTATGAAATAAACATTTGGATAACTCTTAGAACTGAGAGAGGGCACTATAGTGGGTCAAGTGCTACACTGAGACCTATAAATGAGTTTACAACCCAGTAACTGTGTTCCACTTTGAACTGTGTAGTATTTACTGTTCCTGTTAGATTAAAGTACTTTCTTTTTTACTACGACTAAGCAAGGGCAGGATAATACATTATTGTGTCTGGTGTTTGACAGTTGAGTTCTGAGCTTTTGTGCTGTATGAGTTTTATTTCAGAAATAAGACTGATGTATAATCGCTATCAAATTTAAATAAGGACTTGAATTTAAATATACATTTGTTTCATTTTTAATCCTATAATCCTATAGGCTGTCTGTATTTGCATTTCAACTTACAGTATTAATCAAAATAAAAGATACAAAGATTAAAAGGTTTTGATTTCTACTTTTAAACATTATCTTTTCAAGAACTGGTGATGATATAACTGGATTTATGAATGCCCCATCAACTAATTTGATATTTCCGAAGATCTGAACCAAGAATTCAAGTCTGGGGGTGCACGGCTAAACATCAAGGAGTATGGTTACATTGGGCTGGAGCACCTGAGATTTGAGCAAGCACAATACCACAAGTACAAACCAGGGCGGTGAACCCGCACCAACCTCCATAGTGCCGGGCAACCAGATGAAACATGGAATAACATGTGCTGGGTATTGCTGCTTTTGAGTGACCACTATACAGCAAATGAGAGGCGATCCTGGGGAGTCCACAAGGAAAAAGCTAGAAGTGGTGGGTGCTGGAAGTATTCCCATGTTCAGATGTCCACCTGGGGTCCTGTGACTGGAAACTTAAGCTGTACTTGGATTGAGATGGCTACCCTTCATCAAAACACTGCAATATGGCCTCTTGTGATCCTGCCATTTTGAGGGGTGAGAAGCATCAGCCCCAAAACCAGGAGAAATCTGAATTCATAAGCAGAGAGGAAGGGAAACAGCATCACACCTACATGTCGTGTAATAACCAGTCCAGGCAGATGTTAAGCTTAAAAGGCCATTTATTAGGACCAGGCTGCACAACATATCAAATAACAATAAACTCAATTAACCAATAACAAACCCCCAACATCAACTTTTTCATCCACTTACTCCCTTCACACCATGCGAACTCACCTCTCATTCCAATCCATGACCGTTCAGTTCATCCACTTCTTTACTTTTCTTCCCGCATCCTCCCCTCTATCACCTGGCACTAAACTCATGCCTCCAGCCCCCTCACCATTCACTCTTCCCTCCCCGAGGGATGGGTGTGCCCATCAGTGACTCCCACACCCCTCCCAAGTAACACTAACCCTGCAACCTGTTCTAAACTGGCACACTCAGCCGACCCAGCCCTTGAACCCTAGTAAACGGTAGGGTGGGCGGGTGGCCTTTTCACAACCCTAACCCTCCTGATGGTGCCAGATTGCAGGAAGAGGGAGTCACCTTCCTCCCCTGCATTCTTATACCTCACCCCCCAAACCCCACCCCTTGACCCCAGCTTGGTTAGACTGTTCTGTGATTCTGCTCCACCGGGGCACACCAAAGTCCCCAGAAGGAAACTCTGGCAGCGCACCCTTAAAAACACTGATGCTGTTAAGGATGAGGCCCATCCTCCGATGTAAGTCTCATCATGGCTGTAGAGAGAGGACTTCAGAGGATTCCATAGATGGAGGCCATAATGAAATGAACACATAGTAGTGGAGTGCGCAAGTTATCAAAAATACCCAAGAGTGATTTGACCACAGTGGATGAAATAATTAAACTTGGTTGATATACAAACTGGGAATAATCACCTTAAAAGAAGCAAACTGAAAGCATCCTCTTATGATTTTGCTTTCTCTCCCCATGACGAGAGCATTAAATCCACTTGTAGAGACTAGGAAGGGACATCACATAACCTAAATATCATCAACATTAATACATTAAAGTTGCTACTGAATAGAGGCAGGGATTTTGGGGAGAGGATATAGCGACTGATGTCTTGGACAACATTGATCTGTCACCCATGTCCAGTGGAGGTCTGAGTGCTGCAGGATGGTGGAGTATTATGTGGTGTGGGGTTAGGCTTCACCATGCAATACTCTCCCAACACCCTAAAGATGGTCATTAGATTCACAATAATAAATCCTTAGATCAGTCCTGGTAAAGTGGCAAAGAGCAGTCAGGCTTGTTAACCATTTCAGATTACAAACATAGACGAAAAATATTTGATATTACTAAGATGAACAAAACCAGATGCATATAAGTGGAGTTATGGATTTTAGAAGAAAACATTAATCACAGCAATTCACTACTGAAGAACTTTAGCATTGCGGTCAGTGGGAAAAAGTGGTAGTGACCATCAGTCACTTGCAGGTCAAGTTAAGTGGAAGGAACCCAAGCACAGTAGAGGGGATGTGGGTCTCAGGACCAAGACACAACAGTCAGTTCAATTTTGCCTGGCTTGAGAAGCCCAGGTGCAGAGTTGTCCTAGCTGTCCTCGGTGCACAAACGTGAGAGGCAGGAGGCTTTATTTTCCACTTACACAGTTCTGCTGGAGAAACAGGGGCAAAAATCAAGAACGAACTGCAAATGATGTGAGATGAAACTTTTGTGAATTTTACTCGTGGTGCAGTGTCGAGTAAAGAGGGTGGTTTCTAGACTGGGGACCAACAAGCCTTGGCGGGGGTAAGCTCAGCAAAAAACTATTTTGTTGTCCGGTGAACCAATGGAGCACAGTAGCTGCCTGAAACTTTGTGAAAGGAAGAAAAACATTTTCTACAATGCACTGGACCATCTACGTCTGGGCAACCCTCCAGAGGGTTCTATGGCCAGCGAATCTTTGGTTCTGGGAAATTGTTTTGCCTGCGGACTGCCACTAGCCCAGGAGAGTCTGGAGTTGCATTTGGCTTTCAAAGGGGTCCCTCTGTCTGGGGGAGCCAAACTTTGTTCCAGGAATAATCGCAGTCATGCATTTCCAGGAATGTTGTTAAAGGTGCAGAGTATTGCGCCTTTGGTTTGTGCAGCTCCTGTTGTCGCAGACACAAGTCTCTTCTTTGTCCTTCTTGCAAGTCAGAGCCGAACTGAGGTTCTGGTGTCAGGAGTGGCCCTTAAATCCTAAATTTAAGGGCATTAGGGGTGTGTGCCAATGGTGAACCACGTTTGGAGGGGGGTCACCTTTTCTACCCAGAACTCTCTATTCTACCACTTTCACAAATGACAGATGTCTTTCTTAGTTGTGTAGACCAGGTAGCCCACCTTAAAGGTGTGGCTAGCCTTCAGGGGGTCTACACTTCAAAAAATCCTTATTTTCCCACCTGCCCGGGTTCAAATGTGACTGCGGCAGGGGGAGGGCTGTTTCCTCCTCTGGGAAGCAGTCTGGTTGCATATTACAGGAGGTGAAGTCTTTGATGTGCAGCGCCTTGATGTGCCACTTCACTAGCCATCCCGTCAGGCAGGGAGATGTGACCTCCTTCCCGTCCAGGCCATTGTTTCTGACTCATGGGAGTGTTCACACTTCCTTGCAGGGAGACAGAATCCTGTCTTGGTGGCAGCAGCTGCGGGTGGCAGCCAGAGGCACAGTAAAGCTGGGGCAACCAGGTGGGAAACATCTGAGGTAGTCACCTGGACTCATGTGACATCGTCCTCGACACGAGATTTCTGTCAGGGTTGAGCAGGCACATGACAAATTTCGGTGGTACCATAAGGCAGTTTGCTACCCGAGTTTTCCCAGATGCCAGCCCATGTTATCTTATGGACCGCCTATCACTTAAAGTAGCCTTTAATGGTAAGGGGCACTAAAGGGACATATAAGCTTCCACTACATGTCCACACCTTAAATATAATGCTCCCTGGCTCCTGGGCTATAGAGACCTTCCTTGGGGGGGACTGACATATATTAAAAGTGGTGAATTGACTTAGCAGTTTGCACTGCTCCTGCAATCTGCAATGACAGGCTTGCTGTCATTAGTTTACTTGGGTCACTCAGGGTGGTGCAAACTGTGCTGCATGCACTGGCGACACCATTAACACCCATGCACTGGGTACCACAGGTACCCTATACTTGGGACTCATAGGAGGGTTAAGGTTCTCGCCAATTGGGATTGCCAATTCACATGCATCAGTTTTAGGGAGAGAGCAAGGGCACTGGGCCCTGGTTAGCAAGCTTTAGTGCACTGTCAGAGTGGAAAAACAGCATCTGGTTGTCCAAATGGGGTGCAATAGGTGGGGGGGGGACATCTGTAAAAAGGCCTAATTTCTCACAAGGGCTATCTGACGTACAGAGGTATTACCATGTCACACATACCAACATCAAAGCACTTCAGGCAATTATGCTTTATGGAAGCAGCAATAGGGAAAGAAACGGCTCAATCTGAGAACAGCAAATGTTTTTTGCAACGGTCTCTGAATGTGCCTAGAATATGTTGTTAAAAAAACTGAAGGACATAAAAGTATCTATAAGTACACTCAATGACACAAGAGCGGCCATATTTAACAACATGCAATCACTTTGTGGAAATATTCACCTAATTTCAGTCCATTGGACTGTAATGAGGTGCCATCCGAATAGAGGGTGGCAGAAATGGAAACCAGGTGGCACAATCAACCTGAGTGGGGGCCTGGACATTTGGGTACCGCACCACAAAACAATTCACTTTGAGACTGGAAGCTGTTGAGATATAATATGCATACTAATAATACTCGAAAAAAGAAACAAGATAATATGTTGAAGTTTCATGTCACATTTATCCCATACCTCATGGTCATTCATTTTAACCAACCCCTGGAGTTTCAGAGAGCGCATAGGGTCAGGCCTTGATACAAACAAAATAATAACCAGCTGCAACAAATCTTAGTCTGCTGTTTGAGGCACCAACAAGCCCCCCAAATCATTGCTACTGCAAAAACACATGGGCCTTATGCATATGAAAACAGTCAAGTGTTCTTCCTAAAGGACATTGCCTTTGAAACAAATTAAAAAAGGAAACACTTCCTGGCACTCATCCCATAACTGAAGAAAAGAGACATAAAATATGGTTTACTAGACCCGGCAACAATGCTTATTACGCCGGACAAACGCACAACCAAATTCAAAAAGTTGAAAGATCAGGAAAAATTCCTGGAAGAGATGGAAGTCATGAGATTGGAGACTTCAACTACTGTGATATCACATGACCAACAAAGAGACAGGAGAAGAGACACAGGGGAAGGGATTATGCCATATTTCTCTGGCATGGGACTGGGTCTCATGGAGCTCACTGCTGCATCACTAGGGAGGTGGAGCCTCCTCAGAGCCATTTCAGGACCAACCAGCAGACTCCCCCAGCACAGGACTCCCTATCTAGGGGCCAAACGGAGGCCACTGACACCACTCTGCCACCTTTCTCTGGGGTGGGACTTGGTCCCCCAGAGTTCACCGCTGCATCACTAGGGTGGAGGAGGAACCTCCCCAATGCCTTTTCAGTGCTAGGAGATTTCCACAGTACGGGATGTGGTGGGCATGCCTGGTGCACCCGGGCAAAACTTGGGCCAAGGGCAGGCCTTTCTCCGCCCACCCGCAGCCAAACGAAGCAAGTCTGGGACTGTTCTCTTTGCCCCACAATTTGGGTATTTGGATACTACACCAACTAGCTGAAATGTGAACCATCTGGCAAAGGTACTGTGGCATGTATGTTTAAGAGCTAGTGCCCCGGTCCCTATTGCACTGTCCAGGTTCTGCAGGCCGTTCCCCAAAATATGTCAATACACACCACAAACTACAAAAGAAAAAGGGTGTGATCAGGCAGTCGTTGGGAGAGTGCAGTGACATATTGACCTTGAAGTTATGGGTAGACGAAAGAATACACTGGCCCCAATAGCTACAAGTTCCATTCTGGATGATTTTTTGCAAAAAGCAGTGGGCGCAATTAGCAAAGATATCGAACTGACTGAAAGAAAATTATCATTAGTCCCCCCCACCCTCTCTCCAGGATCTGATCAGGGAACTGGCGGTTATTGATGATGAAGTGGAGTGGCAACTGCCGGTTTCATTCTCTCATACAGTTAATATCATTAACACTATAAACACATCTGTGAATGTCCTTGTAAATAGTTCAAACATCCCTGTCTCAACTGAGGTAGAGGTTGCTTGGTCACAAGCCATTGGGAAAAAATAGAAAAGGACAGAGGGGGCAAAACATTTGAAAAAGGCAGTACCTTGTGTCCAATAACACCCATCAAGACACAATGTAGGAGGGTTCCACTATGTCCAGGGGGTGTGGAGGCGACTTAAGAACACAAGGATAATTTTTGTATTCACGTCAGCCAATTCATATCTGATGCTTTGATGCCCATCTTAGCCTCTCTAGGGTCTATTGAAGTGCAACTTGGTTCTGTGGTGAATGATTTAAAGGAGAGGACTGAATTTAGTACACGTTGAAACACCAGGAGCTGAGAATACTGTCACCATAAATAATAATCAGAAAGTTGCCCACAAAAAAGTGGGACATGCCCACTCACCATCTTGTAATTCACAAGATTCCTGTGACCACCCAACAAGAATTGAACACCCGAGATAGGAATGACACTAGGGAACTATATGCCACAAGGAAAGACCATAGAGTAGGGGTGGGTGAAAGTATAGATCAGGCCTATCACCTTGGTCACGTTCCATATCATAGTAGAACATTTGTTTCTAATCAAAACCATTCAAACCATGCACCCCCAAGAGAAGGAGGTACAAGATTGGCTCAACTTACATCCAGACAGCACTCCATATATCTTAATATAAACAGGAGTTCCACCATTACTGATAGACCAACATGAAGACTGTCAATGCCTTATTAATAATTTAGCTCATTAATGTATTAGGAAAACAGGTTGCCACGCAAAAATCATAGAAAACACAATTATGGCTCGTAGAGTGAAATGGTTAGGCCACACAGTGAAAGCAGTGGGGGAGACTGTGTAGCTGTAAATTTCAATTATCCCAGGGCGTACACTTTTTTCTAACATGCTTGACTGGCGTGACAGGGGAGTTTAGCACTATAGCGGCAAGTCCTTTAGTTTTTTTGTACCCTCCCCCTTTAGGTTCAAGCACTTACCAGGGCCCAGCCCACACTCAGCACAAGCAAATTAACTTCCTCCCCCGGGAAGCCCATTGCTCAAAAAAATCACTTTGACGTTTTTTCTGATTTAACAGATATAGATTGACAGCTGGCCCCAGCACCTCTAGAAGGACGTCAGGCCCAAGTAGGAAGCATGGAACCAATAAGAAGTGCCTCCCAGGAAATGAAACAAGAGGGAGCTGATATAGAGGTGACAGTATCTATGCCCGTCTGTACCCCTAGAGTTTTTGCCACTCCTTTTAGAATCTTGTCATTGAACATAGTGGGAGTCTACCCAAAGTTTGGTAATGAGTACTGAGTAAGTTTTGTTCTAGGCTTTGACTTAATCTGCTTACAAGAAACTTGGTCCCCAAATGTTTTTTTTATAAATGGGTATTGTTCTTTTTGTGTCCATGCAATTCCATCTACATTAGGAAAGGCCAAGGGGTATTGCGGCACTTTTAGGAGATAAATATGTGTCTGTAAAATTCTAAAATATCTGCTCCTACCACTGATATCTATTAATATTGATCTCTAGATTGGCCCCTGTCAATCTACTATTGGTGAAGCTCGATTTATCACAAATCGATTTTAAAGGAGGACTTACTGTTCCCTTAAATAAATCGTACTAATCAAAAGTAGGAGTCATCCCAGCATATCCGGCGAGGAATAGGAAAGAAAGGAAAAGAAGAAGAAACGTCTTTCTTTCAAAAGAACCCTCACTCACCAACCTAGTGGGTGACATGCTTCATCACTGGGTTCCCACCCGAGCAATTGAATGTCATTGAAAGAAGGGTGAGTAAAATTGTCTTTATCATTCCTTAAAACTTTTATGATGAAGCAATAAGACAAGATTAAATACAGAGGGCATGCCTTCACAGGTTAAATTGACCAGTGACCTCCACAAAGTGAGATTAGTGGAAGGATCAAGGTCTACATGTTTCAGCCTCAGTACTTCAGTGCAAGGCTTTCATCAGGACCACAGAAGTGACACGAGGGGTATTCACATGCTAAGGTGCACCCGACTCTGAGTCACACACAAAACTGCTTACCTACGGTTTTCCTTTCAGCCTTCGGTGAAAAGTACAAACAACTGTAAGACAAATGCATAAATTAGTCTGTCATGGTAGTTTTTTTTACAGTGCACTGTTTAGCTGCAAAACATGCAAATAACTCCTTGCTTTCAATCCGTGTCCTCACATATGTGCAGAAGGTTCTCACAAATACAGTGGTGGGTGTTCGTAAAGTACATACATACTGTGCACCCAAATCACATGATGCATTTGTGGTAGAACACATTCTATGGGGGTACTATAACTACTAGATCCCCACTGAATAACATACCCACACATTCCTTTTTAGCGTGAGGGTGTCAGAATACTCACTAAATGGTGAGCATGCTTAGGTTTTGGAGATCATACAATGTTGTTCAAAAGCACACACTTCCAAAGTACAACTGTATTTGTGCGTATTTACAAAATGTGACAAACATTGAGGCGAAAAACAAGAACAAACGCCCTCAGCTCATATAGGACTCAAAGTAGTCGAACCCCATGGAAACCGCATGGGGACGCAGGCTATTGTCAAACCCTGTAGGTAGAAATCAGGGAGAGAGCGCAGGGCATAGCATCAAACACCCAGCCGGTTGCTAAAGGTATGTAAAAGCTAGTATCCATCAAACCGAGTGTTTTGTACTTACTTCATTAAGCTGATGCGCCCGTTTGCCTCACCTGAGCTACTCCCAGCACAGAATCCCGAGAATAACTCAGTTTGTGCCTTGGGCATTTTTTTATTCAATAGACGCAGGTGCGTTGTTCCACTTCTTTGTCAGTGATGTGCCACGTAATGGCGCAATGCACATTACGTGAACTTGGTGTCAGTTTCACCAACGAGGTGCCAGGTAAACTGAACAACTGACTACGGATTATTGTGTTCAGGGGCAGAATATGTCAATTGTGGTCCAGGGATAGTAATCAACAGTCATGATGGCATAGTCCCCATTTAAATATTTAAATAAATGCAAACTAGTGTGGTTTAGCTCACCCCTACATATATACAATGTGGACTTGCACAAGATGTAGCGTGTGTATATAATAAGAATGCAGAGAGCAACAGAACTGTGAGGGAACCTAAACCGATTGTGTGCACGCGTCAACCAACGGCTGTCACAAGAACTACCTCGGTAGTGCTGCGCTCGTCCGTGGGCCGACGCAGCCCGCACATTTAATAGAACTACCGCAACGTGGCAGAATTTGCTCCGCGGTTAAGGAGTTAATGATGTTTTGAGGAGTTCCACGGAATGTTGTCATTCAGACCTGTTCTGTGAGTGGACAGCCTATAAACCCAGCGTTGTTCTTTTTCAAGCAAACGTTGCTGGATATTCTCTTTCGCTTTTACTGTTTCAATTATGGTCCACCTTAATTCATTAGTGGTGTGGTCAGCCTGCAGTTGTGTTCTGTAAGTTTGATTGTGTTTTTCTGGCACCTGATCATACTGCGGTGCTCACAAATACGTTGTTTCACCTTCTGCCTGTCATACCCACGTATCGTAGATTGCATGGCCATGTAATAAGGTACACCACATTCATAGTATTGCAATTATTGTGTTTTCTCAGTGTCCAAACTTTGTCAGGTTCCAAGTCTAATGTCTTAGATGATGTTGTCAAACGGCACACACAGCAATTACCGGAGGGGAAGTGTCCAATAATGTTCGGCAGTCCCCACAAATTTATTACAGTTGGGGTCAAATCCTTTCCACCAGATCTCGGCCGGGTGGCAACGAGGGAGTCTTTCAGACTTCTCGCTTTTTTGAAGGAAAAACTTTTTTTTCCCATTTCAAATTGCCAGTTTGCAGGATCTTCCATTGTTTATTAACCACATGCGTGCTGCGGTCATTTTTGTGCTGTGCGGCTATTTTCGATTTACCGCGTTACATGACGAGCTGAGCTCGTCATGAGCATGCGAGCGGCGCAACTCATGACGAGCTCAGCTCGTCATGAGCATGGAAGGGGTAAATAGATTTTGTCACCTGGTTGGAAAAAGACCTATTGTCTCAGGAATATGATCTTTGTTGGAACCATTATCACGGTTCTGTGACCTTTTTCTGAAGACTCTTGTTCAGAACACTGAGACATATTTGAAGGACACTGAAAGCTTACTTAACCTCTTGAAGGAGATCACGGTTGATGATTTCACCATTCTTGTAATCTTTGACAAAGAGAGCCTGTACTCTAGCCTACCACAGGATGAGACCCTGGAAGTGCTTAACAGAGCCCTCCATGAGATTGACCGGACATACAAAACACCCAAGTATTTCATAATGGAGTGTGATAAACTGACACTTAAGAAGAACTTCTTTGAATTTGAAGGTGACCTGTACCTTCAAACCAACTGGACTTCCACTGGGAGCACTTTCACCCCAAGTGTGGCAAGGTTAAAGGTGTATGATTTCAAAAAGAAATACATTCTGAATGACAACAACCCTTTTAGCCCCCACATCTCTTTTTGGAAGAGATGCATCGACGATGTCCTTGTCATTTGGCAAAGACCAGAGGAAATGCTGTCTGAATTTTTTACTTGGATCAACAACTGTGATAAGAATCTGAGATTCACACACTCCATGGATGCAAACACCATGGTCTTTCTAAACATAACTATCACTAAAGATGATGATAGGCAGGAAACCAAGACATATCACAAACCTACCTCAAAAAACATCCTCTTACAATTCGATAGTTTTCATCCAAAGTCTTTCAGAGAAAACCTTCCCTACGGGCATTACCTAAGACTGAAGAGAAATTGCAGCAAACTTACTAAATACCAAACAAAAGCGGCTGATCTATCCAAGAATCTTACTCTGAGAGGGTACCTGGATAAAATACTCAAGAAGTGTCAAAAATGGGCCGGAAACAAACCACTGGAAGCCCTCATGGAAGGGAACACTCCACCCAACAAACACATACCACTCACCTTTGTGGCTACATATAGTACTGTTTAGAACCAGGTGACGAAATCAATTAACAAACAATGGAAGATCATGAAAACTGGCAATTTGAAATGAGAAAAAATCCTTATTTCCTTCAAAAAAGTGAGAAGTTTGAAAGGTTCCCTCATTGGCACTCGCCCGAGATCTGTAGGAAAGGATGTGACCCCAACTGTACTAAATTCATGGGGACTGCCGAACACTGTTGGACACTTCCCCTGCGGTAATTGCAGTGTGTGTTATTTGAAAACAATATCTAAGACATTAGACTTGGAACCTGACAAAGTTTGGACACTGAGGAAACACACTAATTGCACTAAAATGAATGTGGTGTACCTTATTACATGCCCATGCAGCGTACAATACATGGGAATGACAGGCAGGAAGGTGAAACAACATATTTGTGAGTACCGCAGTACAATCAGGTGCAAGGAAAACACAACAAAACTTACAGAACACTTCCTGCAGGCTAACCACACTACTAATGATTTAAGATGGGCCATCATTGAAACAGTAAAAGCAAAAGAGAATATACAGCAACGTTCGCTTGAAAAAGAACAACGTTAGGTTTATAGGCTGTCCACTTACAGAACAGGTCTGAATGACAACATTCCATGGAACTCCTTAAAACATCATTAAGGTTCCCGCACAGTTCTGTTGCCCTTCATATTCTTATTATATGCACATGCTACATCATGTGCAACTCCACATTGTAAATGTACAGGGGTGAGCCAAACCACGATAGTTTGCATTTATTTAAATAGGGACTATGCCATCATGACTGTTGGTTACTAATCATGGACCAAAATTGACATATTCTGCCCCTGAACACAATAGTCTGTAGTCAGCTGTTGAGTTTACCCGGCACCTAATGGGTGAAACTGTCATGCGCCAAATTCACGTAATGTGTGTCGCATCATTACGCGGCACGTCACTGACAAGGAAGTGGAACGACGCACCCGCGTATATTGGATACAAAAAAGCCCAATGGATGGACTAAGTTATCCTCAGGATTCCGCGCTGGGAGTACCTTGGGTGAGGCAAGCGGGCGCATCGGCTTGACGAAGTAAGTACAAAACACTCGGTTTGATGACCGCTCGCTTTTACCTACCTTTAGCAAATGACTGGGCGTTTGACGCTATGCCCTGCGCTCTCTTCCCAATTTCTACCTACAGGGTTTGACAATAGCCTGTGTCTCCCTGCTGTTTCCATGGGGTTCGACTACTTTGAATCCTAAGCTGGGGACATTTGTTCCCGTTTTTCTCCTCCATGTCTGTCACATTTTGCACATACGCACAAATGCAGTTGTACTTTGGAAGTGTGTGCTTTTTAACAACATTGTATGATCTCCAAAACATATGTATGCTTACCATTTAGTGACACCCACAAGCGAAAAAGGAATGAGTTGGTATGTTTTTCAGTGGGGATCTAGCAGTTATAGTACCCCCATTGAGTGTGTTCTACCATAAACGCATCATGTGATTCGAGTGCACAGCATGTATGTACTTTACGAACACTCACCAATGTAGTTGTGAGAGCCTTCTGCACGTCTGTGAGGACACAGATGGAAAGCAAAGAGTTGCATGTATTGCAGATAAACAGTGCACAGTAAAAAAAACATGACGGACTAATTTATGCATCTGTTTTACAGATCTATTTACCTTTCACAGAAGGCTGAAAGGAAAACCGTAAGTAAGCGGTTTTGTGTGTGACCCTGAGTCGGGTGCACCTTAGCGTGTGCCCTTTGTGTCACTTCTGTAGTCCTGATGAAAGCCTCACACTGACGTACTGAGGCTGGAACATGCAGACCATGATCCTTCCACTAATCTCACTTTGTGGATGTCACAGGTCATTTTAACCTGTGAAGGCAGCCCCCTCTATGTTTAATCTTGTCTTATTGCTCCATCATAAAGTTTTTAAGGAATGATAAAGACAATTTTACTCTCATGAATTTCCACAGTATCACCAAACAACAACCCATTCAACTGTAATCAGGCGTCGAAGCACACCTGAGTGACATTGGGTTGTTCGGATGGGAACCCGATGATGAAGTATGTCACCAACTAAGTTGGTGAGTGAGGGTTCTTTCAAAAGAAATATTTTTCTTCTTCTTTTCCTTTCTTTGGTATTCCTTGCCTGATATGCTGGGATGACTCCTACTTTTAATTAATAAGAATCTCAATTTATAACATTTTTGATAAGGGAAATTATCAAGTGATAGAGGACCTGCAAGTTAAATTAGTCTCAGCAAAGAGACAGCCTTTGTGCATCTTATGGGTTGGAGATTTTAATTGAACTCTCTGTAAATATAGTACCCAACATGTTTGTTGTTTGGAAGACAATGATGGCCTGTCCATGGCACATTTTAATCACTACGGCCTGGGGGGAGCACTAAATGTGATTCTGGTTGTGAATGAGCTAATTTTTTTTAAATGATTGTGTTTAATCCCTTAATGCAGTGTCCAACGTATGTAGGAAGCGGGTGGGCAAGTTGTATTGATTTGATGCTAATGACTAAAACCTATTATACCCTTTTCAGGCTTTCAAAATCACACCAGACTATTTGTGCGATCATAATTCCAAGGATGGGGACCTTGGAAGAACCTGTGATCGCACATAATCTCAATAAGGGTATCAGATCGAAATGGGACAGGGTAGATCTCCAATGATTCGAGCGAAAAATCATCTTGCGTAACCGCAAGCTCATAGGTGGAAGTTTGAAGCAAGACCCTATCCCAATCCAAATATTATGGGACTTCTAAGCACTCTGCTCTGAAATCTCTTTAGGTCTGGTCAAGAAGATTCCACCAAAACAATTCTCTCCAGTGCGCTGGTTCAATAATGAATGCAACAAAGCAAATAAAGAGCTAAAAGGGGCTCTACATTCTGTTCCCCGTGATAGATAGTGAGTAAAAACTCAAAAATAAGGATACAAAAAATTCTTGAAAATCATTAACCGCCCAATGTTCTTAGAACACATGAGCCAGATGAACTCTCTGATCCTAGGGCAGGCCTGGGAAATTCTCTTTGCTCATATTTTTGACCCTTCACATAAGATGATAGTCAGAGCAAAACAGGGCATGGAGATACCCCATTACCCAATCCAAGCTCTACAGCTAAGTATTTCTATCTCAGTTCAAGAAGTGGAGATGGCTATTGCACAGGGCATTCGACTGAAGGTGCCTGGTCCAGATGGGGTTCCTCTTGACCTTTTTAAAGAAAACCCTATTCTATAGGCATTTCTATCAACCAACATCTTTCAAGCAGCCATTATTGCCTGGGACTTTGACAGAGGCAATAGTGGTCCCTGTATTTAAAAAGCGAGACCGAATCAACCCTATGTGTTACAGGCCTATATCACTGATTGATGCAACAATAAATAGTTTAGGTAGGGTACTTCTTGCGTGTTTAGAAGTGTAAGCATCTATAAGAGGGGTCCTTTCAAATACACAATATGGTTTTAGAAGGGGCATATGTGCAACGGAACAGGTCCTCAATTTGTCCCCGAATGTCAGTAAGTACACAACGTCTATGAAGAGTTCTATATAGCTGGCCTTCATGGAGTTATCAGTGCTTTTGATACTGTCAATCGGGACAAATTGTGACCAATGGTGGCAGACATGGGTGTAGAAGAAGCATTAGTAGTCCTTCTAGGTAAGCTTCATACAAATACAGTGGTAACTATAAGATATGGCAGCATGGGGGAAAAATCACATTCAATCATTTCAATTGAGGGAGTCTATCCCAGCTGTATTTTAGCTCCTTTCTTATTTCTTATCTACGGGTCACTAATGAAGCTCTATCTGCCAACCCCAGACACTTTCAGATGCAGTATTTGACTGCAGGCACTCCTGAAGGAAGTGATACATTCTTCTCCCTAAATGAGGATTCTGAGACATCCAATGCTAGTTAGTGGGGATGAAGTATCTATGCTGGAGGAGTCAGAGGTGGATTTGGACTGTTCTCTTTCTAATCCTATTACACAAAAGGATCTCCCCACTCAGATACGTCGGAATAGAAATAAAGGGGGAAAAATGCTGTACGCATGGCAATCTGATTCTGATCAAAGTCAATCTGGACAACTAAAATGGGGTTATTTCACTATGCATTTTGAAATAGATGATTAGCGGGCACAAGATGTTGGTGCTCAAGGGGAAAATAATATACTTACTCTAACAATACTACTGAGATGACCCCCACAATGGATCTTATATACTCCACTTTCAAGCAGATTCAATCTGAGGCTTGACAGGAGCACAAGAGGGCTCCTCATGCAACTAAGCTGATATAAGAGGCCATCCAGAAAATAAATAAAACCTGCACAGACATTGCTGAAAGAACAATGGTATTGGAAGAGCGAGTGGTGACATTAGAGACTGGAGCAGAGAGTATCGGCCGAAAAGTTACATCAAACGAATCCAGGATGACGGATGTAATGTGGAAGCTTGAAGGTTTCGAGGATCACCAGAGGCGTAACAATCTAAAGCTATTGGGTATTCCGGCAAATCCGGAAGGTGAAGACTTCAGAGGGTTTGTGCTGCAATTGCTGAAGGGCGGCTTTACCGAACTTGCACATTGGAATTGGGATACAGAAAGACAACGCATATATCGCTTTCCACTCATGCTGAAAAAAGGAAGGATCAGACTGAAGGGACCGATAAACCCAGAGCTATATTAATTTTTGTCTGCAACTTTTTGCTACGACAAGCAATTTTTGATAAAGCGCACCCTGAAGCAAGGCATTCAGCAGAGGGCTATTCCTTTTTCGTCAGGCTGGACTTCTGCCACGCTACTGTGGAAAGGAGGTGGAAGGTAAGTCAGCTTATTACTCCCTTCCAAAAGGCTGGCTGTGAGGTGTATTTGCTGAGCCCTGGCCGCCTTAAGGTCATCTACCTGGGAAGAACAAAGGTTTTTTCTTCGGAGATACAAGCACAGGATTTTCTATGGGAGATATCCGGAGCCTCAAACCATAAGCACTCTCTAGGCTGATGTATTCAGACAATAATTACATTTATTTTTCTGTTGTTTATATAGTGTAGCTTGATGGGTGGTGGTGGGAAGCAGTATCATGCAGGAGGCATCACAAGGGTCTTCGGACCTTTTTTGCCACAAGGTAGGGTGGGTGGAGGGAGGGGGTTGGGGATCCTTTTGGGGGCGTGGCTGGTCCATTGGGCTGAAGTATACGTAATGGCATGGAGATTATGTAGAATGTTAGGTGATTTATCATTTAACCCCTTTGCTGCAGGTCTAATTTCCCCACGGCGCTGGAGGGGGAGCTGTGCTCCTGACAAGCTGAGCTCGTCATGACCACGCCCGTTTCCGTGGAACGCTCAGCACAGCAGGGGAAGTATCCCCGGGTGTCCGCGCTGCGCGGGTCATGATGCGCTCAGCTCGTCATAAGCACAGCGCAACCGTGCCTCATGACAAGGGGAGGGGTTAAGACAATTGAGAATGTAGTAAAGGACATGGGGTAAGCTAAGAATTGCATCTGTGAATATATGCGGTTTGAACTGTCCACGTAAAAAACGCAGGGTCAACGTAGATATCCAGCATCTTCATCTGGATATAGTATGTCTACAAGAGACACAAATTGATGTGGGCGACAAAAGATAGACAGGCAGGCTATCAGCTAGTTTCCTTCACAACTCAAGGCACACGCAAAAAAGGGGTAGCCATCATGGCTCTCAGAAAAACTTTTAGTTTCCCACACTCTAAAGCAGATCACCGGGTAATTATATTATCACTCTATGCAATACGGATAAATACTCCTTTACGCTTTGCTCGGTTTATAGCTCAGTGCTCGATGATCCATCCCTTTTTAACTGGTTAAATATGGAACTTGTTGGGTGGCCATTGCCTTTAATCATTTGCGGAGATTTTAATTTGAATCTGAGTGCTAACACTATGAAGCTTGGGCCTAGTTCATACAGAGGCCGTAAACCCCAAGTCTTTAAATCTTTGCTGAATCTATGTTTGACTCATGGACTTATTGATGCCTGGGCTTCGCAAGAACCCCACGACTCTGGCATCACCATTTTTTCAGCCCCACATCAGACACACACCAGGCTTGAATATTTATTTGTGTCCCAGGGTCTTTCAATTAACTGCCAGATTTCTAAATTTCCCCGGGTCATGTCTGACCATAACCTGTTAGTCGTCGAGATTCCACTTCAAGTCTCAAATAGGGAGGTACCACGGTGGACCTTTAATAGAGCACTCCTCTATGGTCAAGAGTACATCACACACAAGAGAGTATGGATTCCTAGATTTATATCCGAGAACAGGGATAGCACTCGGGTGGATATTGTATGGGAAGTTCTGAAAGCTGGGATAAGGGGGGACACCTCAAGGTATGGCTGGAGGTCTCAGAAAATGTGTAAACTCTATTTACAGGAGCTCTCTGACAAACTAGGTGATGCAGCGACACAGTTGGTCAAAGGTATTATGAATAGGGGAGATGTGGGCCACCTACAAACTTGGGTAGCATTAGCTAAATCAAAAAAATGTAGAAGATTCAACAAAGAAAGCGGCAGGGAAATGTGCAGCATGGAGATCCAAAATGTATGAATGCGGTGAGAGAGTGGGACATTTGCTTTCTGTACGCACTAGACAAAAGATGACACAGAGAGCAATTCTTGCAATTGACGATCCTCAAGCTGGGTTAGTTTCAGAGGCCTCAGATATCTGGGCTGCCTTCCAGCGTTTCTGCCAATTTCTCTACACTGAAGAAATTACTAGAAGTGAGGGGGAAATTCGGGATTATCTAGCAGAGCTTCCATGGGAAAGGCTAGGGAGGAAAGAGAAGCACTAGAGGTACCCATCACGACTGAAGACGTCCTAGATGTAATCAGCTCCTTGGCTAAAGGGAAGGCGGCTGGCACCAATTCTACTCCAGGGCAATTCCATAAAAAACGGTCTCCCTGCCTACTGGAAATAATGGTCGATGTCTTTTTAAAAGCCCAGTCTGGTCAGAGGGCACCCAACTCATGGGATTGGCTAACACAGTGGTCTTTCCCAAAAAGGGGAAATCGGTTTAGGAGCTGCGGTCTTTTCAACCTATAGCGTTAATCAACAGTGATTTAAAAGTTTATGCCAAGATTTTGGCAAATCGGTTTTCCACAGTGATTAAGAAACTGGTTTTACCCACCCAGCATGGGTTTGTTTCGGGTAGGAGCACAATTGATCATATTCAGAGAGTGATTGATCCCTTTGATGCGACAGAGCTTCCTCGAGACCCCAATGGGCTAATCCTGACAGATGCTGAGAAAGTCTTTGGTAGTGTCTCCTGGCCGTTCTTATGGGAACTCTCGAGAGTAGAGGGCTTGGCACTGGCTTTATTAAGGCTATCTCAATAATGTACAACAATCCAGTGGCCAGAATCGCTATTATGGGAGAACTGTCTGGTCCTGTGTCAAATAGTAGAGGGATGCGTCAGGGATGAAAAATTGTGCATAATAATCAGATTTTAGCATTAAAAAATATGAAGGGGGGAGCAATAAGATCTTGGCATATGCCGACGACTTAGCTATTATGACCCCTTACCCACTTGGTGCACTAGCTGAAATCGAAAAGGTTGCAAAGATTTTCGGGCATATCTCAGGATATGGACTCAATTCCAACAAAACTCTTGTTGTTGTTGGCAAAGGACTCCAGATTAATGACCCTCGTGTCATTCGGAAGGAAATATATCTTGGGCTAGAAATAGTGGCGGATATGTATAAGATTGTTGAAACTAATTTGAATCCATTGCTTCCAAAATTTAAAGCAGATCTAAACCACATAGATAATCTTAAACTAAGCCTTGTGGGAGGTGTAATGTCATCAAGATGGAATTTTTTCCAAAAGTGTTTATATTTTTAAGGGCAATTCAACTGGCTATTAACAATAATTGGTTTAAAACTATGAACCAGGTGTTTACTACATTTCTTTGGGCCAATTGTCGACCGTGGAGAGCGTTAACATTTTTGACGCTACCTATGGACAGAGGAGGATGGGTGGTCCCTAACCTTCAGTTATACCACTGGGCTGCTATATTATTTAAAATCGGAAGCCTAATTAGGGCAGAACTTGATCAGGTGCAGGAGGCGGCTCCCATATCAATTTATGATTTATTATTGGGGTCAGGGGCTAGGGGCTGTCTCTTACAGTTTTCTGATTTTAAGCATTAGAAAAGGGTGAAGTTCAATAAGCTGATATGTGCTTTTAAAACTTGGATTTTAGTTTGAAAAAGGCTTGTTCTGTGCCTCATTCATGCCTATACTCCATAGTTTGGCAATACATCGTTCCCCAGTATTTTTAATGATGCCTTTATGAAAACATTGCATGACAAAGGTGGTAGGATGGTTGGGGACATTATGGATGAGGCAGGGGTGATTACATTTGACATGATTAAGGAAATATTTGGGGTCGATATTAGACAATTTTTTAAATATCTCCAGATAAGAGATTTCTTTGGGAGGAAATCTGGAGGCAGCAGCAGTTTTGCCCGTGTGACGTTGGTTCAGAAGTTGCTTAAAGGGTCAGGTACAATAGGTGGGATGGGGAACGTCGTTTACGACGCAAGTTTTAGCACGCAGTGCTATTACAACGCGGTCTTTAAATCGCATTCTATTACAACGCATGACTCTGGGGGGGTCTCAAGGATAGGGAATACTTTTAATTTACTATCCAGCACCTTCCCTAGTGTCAACGGGGACTGGTGTTGGAATAGTAAATTAAAATATTCACTATCCAACACCCCTTTCTGTTATGCGTTGTAAAAGAATGCGTTATAAAAACCACGCTGTTACAGCATGCGTGCTAAAAGCATGCGTTGTAACAACGTACATCCGGTGGGATTCATAAAAAAACTAAACGAGATGATGACTGATGATTTACCCTCGGCGCTTTTAAAGTGTTTATGATATCCCTTGATTTAAAAGTCAATTTTATAAATCATACATCATGGTATGTGGTCCTCAGACTACAAAAACAAAAACATTTGTGATGCAGGGAAAGGTGATACAAAAAGTTAAAAACCACTCATATTTGGGCAACTTATTCAACATTCAGTTGAAATGGGACCCCTTTCTGACTGTGAGAACACAGCAGACAAGCAGGGCCTCGCACACACTCCTTTGGTTTGCATCTTAATTGGGTCAGAAACTACTAACTCTCTATAGAGCTAAATGCCATCCTATTACCACTATAGGGCTGCGGTATGGCGGTACAACAGGAGTCGTAAGCTTCAAGTAGTGGCGAACAATTTTATTAGAATACTCCTGATGGTACCAAAAAACACCTTTACAACACTCTGCCGTGCAGTATTGGACATGGCGTTTATAGAGTATCGTATTGGCTTTGCCCAGTTGTGTTTATGGACTAAGATCTGACTATCAGAGAATTTATCTTTTTTTTAGAGTTATTTTTACGGTTTGCTTTGCCGTTCATAATTTTGATACCCTGGTTTCACTATTTGAAAGAAAGGTTTCATGAGTTTGCCCTAGGCCACCTCATTGAAAATACTCAAAATATGCCCCAAAGATACTATCAAAATGGTGTTTTCCACTAGGGGCAATATGCATTATCGTCAGTGCCAGGGTTATCCTGGAGTTCTGACCCTGGTCACGGCTACCCCTCAGTTGCATTTAGCTTTTAGCACAAATCTACAAACCAGTTTTTATCTCACAGGTTCTGGAGCACTTTTTGGTAGCTTTTCCTTGCCAAAAAGGATGGTCGGACAAGCTCACGCCATGCCCCTGAGATTATTAAAAAAGTACAAGGAAAAGTGGTCCGAGTTTACACAATTATGAAAAGTATTCTGAACTTACTCCATTCAAATGTTCACCACAATTATTGTATCAATCATTAATACTTGGACAATAAAGCTTGCAGTATTAAAGGTCTAATTGCATTTATTTTCGCAATCAAGTCAGATTCTGAATTTTCATCGCAGAAAACAATTTATCAGTATCTAAAGTTTACACATGTAATTGTCAAATCATTACATCAATATTGTTCTCGGTGGGGAAGGGAAGGGATGTCATGGGGGAGTTGAGGGACTGGGTAAAGGTGGTGTGACATTAATAGCATCACATTAGAATAAATGAGCCTTTACAGTCAAGCAAATGTAAAAGTTCCCAAATCACATCACACATAGGTTAGATCAATCCACATTTATGCATCACATTTTTCCCCGCAGTGCGGGGCCTCCCTCCAGAGCAGCCAGCCAGGTAGAGGTGAGGCAGGGTTATCCTACAACTGAGGGTAAGTCCCAGATAACAGTTCTAAACGTTATTCACTTGTGATATATAACAAGAGTGTATAATACATAAGTTTTATATGTGATAACTTAGCATATTATGGTTTTTTTCTCTCTCTCTCTGTGTCTTGTGCTACATGTGTTTTTTATAGATACCTGGGTATGACCTGACAGACAAAGTAAAGCAGGAGTACCGGTGTTGTATAAATATCTTTATTCTTACAATTATGATTTTCTCACTAAACTGCAGCAGCATTATCACGTTGTCAATCTGGTCCTGAAGAAAGCCGCTGATACATGGGTAGTGATCAACAGGCTGAAACATGTTGACCATTTAGTGACAGTGGTTCTACATCCATACCACTGTGCTGTTCTTCTTTTAATCCTGTCAGGTAGAGCACATCAATAAAAGTCCGATGTCGTGACTCCACCTAGGCAGTTTTAACTTCACTAATCCTTTCTCCACACAGCGCTGCATATCTCTCTGCACCCACCAGCTCACATATGGGAGTATCATCCTATTCCTTACCCATGAAAATATCTCTGATCTCCTTCCTTAAGATCATGAAGTAGTAGATCCCAGTGTTGACTAGGTTTTCATCACTGGTAAGGAGGACCCATATATTGAAGCATGTCACTCTCGGGTGAGTGAGGGTTCCTATCCTTAAGGGATGCCTTTCCCAGTTTTTTTGATCACCTGTAGCTTAGATTGGGAGAGACATTACATAGTAGCTCACTTACATATTCTTGAGACGACTAGTGTACTCTTTGGTATTTGAATTGATAAGGGATTGCATACCTAGTAGTCTTTAAACTATCCCGTTTGACCCCCAATCTACAGTAGTGTTTTATTAATGAAACCATTAAGCCATGTTGTCCTTCTGTTAAGGGGGGAACATGCCAGTATAATTCAGTAATGGGCCTACTCTAAGTGTCCCTGATGCCTATATCGTAATCTGTTTATACCTCCTGTGCAAGGTACTTAATTTGTCCTGGTTATTTCATATTCTCTATTTGGGTATAGCTTTTTTCTTTTGTAAACTTCTGTGTCCCAATTTGAGTCTAGGGATATTTGGGGAGACTCGGACTAGTCCAGCTGATATGATATCCACCCATGGTTTTAAATTATTTTAATTGGTCCGTGTGCACTATTTATTTTATTTATTTTAGCAATCTGCTAGTACAGCCCTTGTCTGAAGAGATAATAATAACCTGGGCGACATGTCGGGCCCTCTGCAAGGGCTTTCGAGGGGCTTCTATGTGAGGTTTTGTCTCCTTGGTCGTGATTTGCAGCTTTGGGCCCCTATTCTATTATGAAGATGCACTATATCAGAAATTGATTATGATAGTTCTATTGGTAAGGTATGTGAACATGTCTGAAGAAGTTTTTATGTTCTGATAATGTTTTTGTATTGTACACTTTAATGATTCTCTGAACCAAATTAAAGTTTATTTGACTGATTTACCTGGCAAGATAAACCTCTCCCGAGGCCTAAACGTTCCCTTTTAGGTACCCCTAGGGTAGAGACTGTATGACCCACAGATCAGGGTGCAATGTGTTTAATAGGGTAGACATGTACTTTTAAGTTTCACATGTCTTAGAAGTAAAAAATTCCCAATTTCATTTTTTACCACTGCAAGGCCTACTCTCCGATAGGATAACATAAGAATTACCTTATTATATATTTTAAGTGTAATTCCCAATTGCAAAGAGATGAACTTTTCAAGTTTGGTCTCACTGGACTCACAATTTATGGCACTTACTTACTTTAGCCGTTTGGTGCCTGCTGCATGTCTCTGTTCAGTCTGGGCTGGGGACAACTGGATTTTGTATGTTCCTCCCAAACAGTCACACACAAAGGGAGCTTAGGTGTGCCTTGATAGCCTGTCCTGGGAGATGGGGGGGGAGGGGGGGAGTTGGGCACAGTCTCACACTTACACATGAATAAACTTTGTCTTGACCACATCAGAAACAACGTATCCTTGTGTTTGCTTGGAGTGGACCCAGTGCATCCTCTTTGGAACCAGCACATCACCTCGGTACCAACCCATCACCATCTGCTGGAGCAGCAGCTGTTGCATCACATTCGGAACAAGGTCCTTGGACCTGAACTAATGCATCATCAAGGTTGCAAGGAGAAAACCGGCACATCTCGTCCACCGCATGGCTCCACATGATGCATCACTTTGTCTGCACCTCGCATCTTCATGGACACATCACAAACCAAGGTGTTTTTGTTTAGCTGGCTAGGCCTGGTCCTTGTAGCAGGAATGTGGTCCATCGCAGTCTGCCTGACCTTCTGAATTTGTCACTGTCCAGCGTCACCATATATGCCCTTTTGGCTCTTTTTGCTTTTAAGCACTACTTTACAATTTATTCTTTAAAAATGTATAACCCAAGTTCTGCCTATTGTATTTTTGTAGTTTTGTAGTTTTGTTCTTGTTCATTTATAAAATAAAGCTCTATTTTTCAAATCCGGGTGGAGTCTTTTTGTGTGATGTTTTCACTATTTGAAGTGTTGCACGAATACTTTACGCATTGCCTCTTAAGGTGATCATGGCTGCTCTTGCCAAGCTACCAGAGGGTGAGCACAGGTTACTTTAGGGTGTGTTTATGACTTACCCTGAGTAGAAATTGTTCCTTTTAGGAAAGGATGCTTACCTCTGCCAACCAGAAACCAAATTTCTAACAGAATACATGATTATACAAGGAGGGTTTTGAATTATGATATAGTAGAAATCAAGCTAGGTGTAGGTCCAATAGCCCTGCCTCTCAGTTCCTGCCATCGAAACATTTCCTGATAGAAGAATCCTGCAGACAAAACCAACTACTCACTCCTGTCAAATATTTTTGGGATGAGAATGAGAGTTCCTTTCATCTTCTTCTAAAATATGGGGAGTGGGGAAAGTATGGATTAGGGGAGATATGGAAGATTCAGCAATATTCAAGAAATCATCTGAAAGTTAAAAAAATTAATCTGCTGAGGTTAGGGTCAAACACTGTATAGTTACTTATACTCTTTAACAGGATCCACATATTGTCAGGAAAGTATTTCAGGTCTCATATAAAATTAACAAAGAATATATGGTAAAGGCGGAGAAGGGACTGTTCTATTGATGACTTAGATACTATAAAAGATCGGAGAAAGCTAATCACTTGCTTGCAGCCTAACAACTACAACTGGAAGCCAGCAGAACGATTCTCACTATCCGTAATAAACCAATGGTATTCTTGACAAATTCATGTGGTATTGCTTAGAAATGTCATGAGTATTATGAATTGCTCTATGATCTGAAGCTGCCAGTGCACAGGTTCAGAAGGACACATTTGTAAAGGAACTAGTAATACCAAAGCAATTGATGATATTAAAGCTGGAAAGACACTGAGGGAATTCTGTAGAATTTTACAAATGCACAAAGTCCCTAACTTTTCCTCTGCTATGCAAAGACTTTGAAGAAGCCCTTGAAACAAGCAGATAACCCCTTGACTTTGATAAATCTAGAATCCCCCTGCTCTTCAAAGCTGACAGGTATTTACTAGAATGTGGCAACTACAGGCCGATATTACTCATAATGTGGATGCTAAGATTCTGGCAAAAATTTTAGCAACTTTTCTAAAAAATATATCACTTCCCAGCTCCACATTGATCAAGTTGGGGTTGTCCAGGGAAGATCTTAAACTATCCATTTACAGCTACTGTCTCATCTGTGACAGTTTAGAGAGGGCATGGACGAGAAAAAACTTCTCTCATTAGATGCAGGAAGATGTATTTGACAGGGTTTAATGCGGATATTTTGTCTGTTCCATTGGTCAGATGGGCTTTTGCCCAAAAAAATGTTCACATGTGTCAGAAGCATATATCATCATGCTCCGATATCTGTTGGTTTTGGATGTTTTATCTCACCTTACTTTCCATACAACAAGGGTCCTGTCAGGGCTGACCCTCATCACCTTTGTTGTACCTTCTGGTACTTGAACATTAGCTATGGCCATGAGACGGGAATATCAGATTATAGGAGTAAATATAGTGTTGGGGGTACAAAAGGCCTTTCTTTGCACTGACAATATATTGATGTCACTAATCCTAGTAGATATGTGAGAGCTCTGATTGAGCATTTTTTAAACTACTGGGCTATGGATATAATTGGTCTCAATGTGAAGTTCTACCAATGTCGGTAACGATGACCAAGGCATCTTTCAATAACTTATCATTTAAATGGAAACAACATCCCTTGAAATCCCTGGGTATTTATATTAGCATAGGGGTGGCAAACATGGTACAGACTATATCTCTCTAGCAAGAGAAAAGACAAAGTCAGACTTCAAAAGGTGACAACATCTCAACCTATCACAATTAGGGAAATTACAAGTAGTGAAAATGAACATAGTACTCAGATTTAATTATGTATTTGGAATGCCTTCCCCTACCGATCCTGATGACTCCTCTAGTTGAAATAGATACAAAAAAAATCCAGGTGTTCATAAGGAGTGGGATGAACATAGATTGAGTAGATCCAAGTTACATGTGGCTCTTATTATTTGAGGTCTGTGATTACCATACATTGTATACTACTGGGTGGCACACCAATTAGCCCATTCAGTGTAATCATCAAAACATTTATAGAAACACCAATGTGGGTATTATTGGAATGCCATCATCTATAGTCAGGTGAGGACTTAGACAATCAATTATATTAGGACTGTAGAACCAAATCCAGTTTTACAACCATCCCGGGAAGCCTGGAATAGAGTTCATAAAGCTTTCAGAGTTTTGGCATACCTTCATTTACAAGCGCTTCCTTGGCCTGGTATATCGATTAGAATAGAGGGAGAAGAAATCAGCAGAAAGACTTGGAAGAGTTGTATGATAAACTTTACACAAGATTTGATTAAAGAAAAGTAATTTACTCATTTTTAGATCTCTGCCTTGGATAAAACTTTCCATACACTCAAATATGGAAACATGTTCAACTTACACATGCCCTATACCATGAAATAGGAACACCTCTTTTAGACCTGGCACCATTGGCGTGGGTCTCCCTTCCATTTTTGCTGTTGCCTCATGTACCCTTTGCTGGTGTTAGATGCTTTGGGCACTGTGCCACTGCTATCCAGTGCCACAGTGCAAGTGTTCCCTATGGTAAATTGATACATTAATCAGTGGTTCCATGTTTAGCTATTTGGTTTACTTTTCAGACCCTAGTCTAGTGCAGGGAGTGCAAATCCAAATGCTGCTGGTGGGCTTGCAGCACTGGTTGTGCCACCCACAGAAGCAGCCTTGTAAAGTGTGTCTAAGGTCTACCATTGCAGAGCCTGCATGCAGTCTGGTACTGTCATGCTGCCTGAGCAAGTGCACCCACTTGCCAGTCCCTAAACCTTCCCTTTTCTTCATATCAGTCACCCCTATGGTAGGCCCAATGGCAGGACGCATTGTAAGTTTAAGATAGAACAAGCCCTGATGTGTGTGGCATGTCCTAATAGTGAATTACAGCCATTTTTCTTTTTCACTATTGCAAGGCTACCTGTTCTCCATAGGCCAGAATGGGCTTTTAAATTATTACATGTTTATAATCCTAACTGTCTCAGGGAACATGGTAGAAATTCGAGTTTAGTATGCCTGAACTCAGAATAATAAAATACATCTTTTTGTGAAGTTGGTTTTAACATTCTGTGTTTGCAAATACTACTTTTAGAAAGAAGGTATTTGTTTGCCTAACGTTTCAAGCCTGCCTCTGCTAGGTTGTGGGTGCACTTGCCCAGTCACAAAGGACTTTGGGGTATAAATATTGGGACCCTGATCCCATGAACTTAGATCACTTTTGGACTACAAGAAGAAACCTTTACTGAGGAGAGGAACCTGAAGGAACTGAGGAGAGACTATTCCCAAGCTAAAGTGCTGCTTGGGGATTGGCCTGCAGTGGTTGCCTTACTGCCAAAGGAAGGAGAAAGAAAGGTTGTGTACCTTGCTTTCAACTTGTGAAGGATCTACAAGGGCTTGAAAAAGAGCTTTCCTCCTGCTGAAGTCTCAGGGACAACAGACTTCAAACCCCCAGCTCCCCAGAGATCTCTTGGAAGTGCCTGCTGCTGTTTTGGGCCTTCTGAGGAACTGCTTGTTGCAAGAAGCTGGAAGTGCGACTCAACGAGGAGAAGCGTCTCACCGTCCCTGGGCCTGCCATCGCAACTCCGAAGGAGGGTGTCGCCGGTTGAACTGTCGCACTACACAGCATCGGCGAGAACCGTGCCGCAGCGAAGAGGAAGCATGTCGCCATTTGCAGCTGCTGCCGTCGCAACTCCGAAGGAGGGTGTCGCCGCTGTAGCTGTCGCATTGCGCCGCATCAAGAGAAAAATCTCGCATTGCGGTCGGACCTTATCGCCGTCGCTGTGCCTGCCATCGCAACTCCGAAGGTGGGTGTCGCCGCTGGAACTGTCGCACTGCACCGCATTGAAGAAGAGCACCAGACATCCTTGAGAAGCACGCCGCCATCAGAGCTGCTGCCGTCGCATCGTGGATGTCACCACTGTAGTTGTTGCATCGAGCGGAAGCTTTACGTATCGTGGGCAAAGAGTGTCACCGCTAAAGCTGCTGCCGTTGCATCGTCAGGGTGTCGCCACTGCTTACCACGCATCGAACCGAGAACTTCTCGCATTCCACGAGAAGCGCGCCGCATATGGAAGCTCTTCACGTCTTTATTTTTCTGCACCTGAACTTTGCCACATTTCCCTCGCTGCGACATTGCTTGTCATGGAAGAGCAACGCAAACTAAGGTAGATTGACACAAAGTGTCACATCTAAGAGATGAACTGAACTAAGTTAAAACACACCATCTTAAAGTAACAGCATGTGTACTTTTGTTGTTTGTGGTCTTGTGGTAACTCTATATAAAGTATACTTATTTTTTATATAAAACCTTGTGAGGTGTCCATCTGTAGTGTTGTCACTGGATTACTGTATGTGGTCACAAATGCCTAACACACTGCCTCTGATATAAGCCAGTCTGCTCGTGCCAAGCTACCAAGGGGGTGAGCAGGGATTATTTTAGGAGTGTAATCCCCTTATCCTGACAAGAGGCAAGGGTCCCTATTTGTCACAAGTACTTATCTGTGCCAACTAGAGACCGCCAAATCTAACAACCTCCATATGTAGCGGTTTCATCCTTCATGTAGAATTATATCTATATCTGGAAAGAGTTCAGAGGTACTATTGGGACTACACTCCATTATCATTGACCACGCATTTTGTGAAGATACTTTCAGAGTAATGAGATCATAGTGTGAAACATATTTCCAAATGCACTTTGAAGATGATGAATGAGTGGTGTTATTAGAAGACCACAAGAGAGGATCGAGGGAAGGCAAGACTAAAGTATTACTATTTTAGGATCTTGCACCAATAGCACTGGCACCCAGCGAGAAGTCATGGGACAAAAATATGCCCATACTCCGGATACTGCAATGTGGAAAGAATGATGGGGATATAGTACATTTATTATGGGAATGTGACAGGTTAGTAGAAACAGATTTGGACATTCTTCAGAGGGAGTTAGAAAAAAAATAATAAATTACAGCTAGAATAGTGATCTTACATGATACATCTGCTCTCCGGGAGATGACCTCCAAACAAAGGAGCTGTTTTCAAACTGATCCGCAAAGTCAATGACAGAATGATACAGTTTGCAAATATGTGGCGATGATTCTTGACGGCTTAGAAAACAAACTTGGTGTATGACCTGGTCTTTACAGTAATCTGCATTTTTCTGTTCAATTGTTCTTTCTTCTATTAGGGAACAGGATACTGGGGGGCAGGACTGGGTAAAGGGGGATGAAATTGGAAATTAATCCTCATGGAAAAAGCTGTTAAAAGAAAATCACCCTTTCTTCTTTATAGCATTGGTTCCTTCACTTGGTAATGATTCACCCACTCTAGATTTACTGTTGCGACGTGTCAGGTCTGCAAGTTCAGAATGTATCTGATGCTTTACATCTCTTCTGTGAGAATACAAGGCTACTTAATGTATATACCAATATGTGTGTTGAAATGTGACAGGGTCGTGGTTTTTATATACATGTTTCTTTAAACATTTTATTATAAACACCTGTATCTTGCAATCTATATGTTAACAAAGAATTGATTTCAGACAAAAATGAATTCAAGTCTATTTTGTTATACAAATAGCCTAGTACTTGGAGAGTAGTAAGTATAGTATCAACCTTTTAAAGAAAGCAGTTTTAGTTTTTTATCAACTAATTTTGACTACCATAATAGCACAAGGTGATTGGAACCTAGGGGAGGAGCTGATCTAGTCACTGTGAAATAAGCAAACAAGGTCATTTGTATAAAACCAGGATGTTTTGGCTCCCATTGTATTGGTTGTATGTTTATACTGTGCCAGAGTCATGAGGAGGATTGCATGGGAAGAGTTCTTGCTTTGTTGCTAGTCAGATAGTATATTTTATGCCGTTGAAGGCAGCAACTTGCATTGCCTTGTGTTACTCCAGATTTACTATGCTATGCACAGGCATCGCCATCCCCCAAGGATACAAGATCTCCAGGAAGGACTGCCCCATCCACCCAGGAGGAGGAATCGCCATCGTCCACAAATCCAGCCTCCGCCTGAGCACACTCCCTGACGAGTCCACAGAACTGATGGAACACCTTCACTTCAAGATACTGGCCAGCCCCACCGCAGCCCTCCGAGGAACCCTCATCTACCGACCCCCTGGACCCCGCGGACCCTTCGCCAACTCCATCACAGACATTATCTCCCCGCAGGCCATCGCATTCACCAACTACACCCTGCTGGGAGACCTCAACTTCCACCTCGACAATGAACTGGACCCCAACACCACATCCCTCCTGGACAACCTCCACAACATTGGACTCTGCCAGATCGTGACCAAGCCCACGCACTCAGCAGGACACACCCTCGACCCCCTCTTCACTACAGGAAACTCCATCACCTTCAGCCACACCACCGAACTCCCATGGACCGACCATCGTTGCGTCCACTTCACCTTCAGAACACCCACCATCCACAGACACCAGCACCTGCTTCCACAAAGAAAATGGACCAAAATCACCGATGACCAGCTCACCTCCTCACTCAACAACTCTACCCCAACCATCGCGGAAAACGACGACCCCAACACCGCAGCCCGAACCCTGCATAGATGGATCTCGGACAGCACCAACACCATAGCCCCCCTCAAGAAAAACAACAATACCCGTGCCAAGAAAGCCAGATGGTTTACCACCGAACTTCGAGAGTCTAGCGCACATGCCGCCGCCTCGATAAGGCCTGGAGAAACACCAAATCCACAGAAGCCCACAACAACTTCAGAGCCGCCACCAACGCCCACCATCAACTCATCAGAGAAACGAGGAAAAAAGCGATTGAAGACAGAATCTCCACCCACGCACACAACAGCAAGGAACTCTTCAGCATCATCAAGGAGTTCGCCCAACCCACCAGCGAGTCTACCGACATCCCTCCCTCACAAGACCTCTGCGACAAACTCAGCATCTTTTTCCACCACAAAATCAAGAGCATCTACGACAACTTCGACGAAGACAACCAACACACTGAACCCTCACCAACCACCCCGACACCCGGAAACCAGCGATTGATGACTGGACAGCCCTCACCACCGAAGACACACTGAAGACAATGAAGTCAATCCACTCAGGGGCCCCCACGGACCCCTGCCCCCACCACATCTTCAACAGAGCCGCCAACACCATCGCACCCATGCTCCGCCAAACCATCAACCGCTCCCTGGCGACCGCCTCATTCCCCGACGACTGGAAACACGCCGAGGTCAACCCCCTCCTAAAGAAACCCTCAGCAGACCCCACCGACCTCAAAAACTACAGACCCATCTCCCTGCTCCCGTTCCCAGCGAAAGTCATCGAGAAAGCCATCAACAGCCAACTCGCCACATTCATTGAAGAACACAACATCCTCGACTCCTCCCAATCCGGCTTCAGAAAAAACCACAGTACGGAAACCGCCCTCCTCGCCGCAACAGACGACATCCGCACCTTACTGGACAAAGGAGAAACAGTAGCCCTCATCCTCCTCGACCTATCAGCGGCGTTCAACACAGTCTCCCACCGCACCCTAATATGCAGACTCTACGATGCAGGAATCCAGGACAAGGCCCTCAACTGGATCTGCTCCTTCCTCTCCAGCAGGACGCAGCGGGTCAGACTCCCCCTTTCCTCTCGGACCCCACACCTATCACCTGCGGAGTCCCCCAGGGCTCCTCCCTCAGCCCGACGCTCTTCAACGTCTACATGGCTCCACTTGCCCCCATCGTCAGAACCTACGGACTCAACATCGTGTCATATGCAGACGACACTCAGCTCATCCTCTCCCTATCCAACGAGCCCAACACCGCCAGACGCAACTTTCGAGACGGCATGGAAGCCGTCGCCAAATGGATGAAAAACAGCTGCCTACAACTAAACACCAACAAAACAGAAGTACTCATCATGGGCCCAAACCCTGACGCCTGGAGTGACACCTGGTGGCCCACCGCCCTCGGAAACCCGCCAACCCCCACAGACCGCGCACGCAACCTGGGAATCATCCTGGACTCCGAGCTCAAAATGGACCGCCAGATCAACTCTGTCTCATCTTCCTGCTTCCACACCCTCCGCCTCCTTCGTAAGACCTTCAAATGGATCCCCCTCGAACACCGAAAGACAGTCACTCACGCCCTGGTCACCAGCAGACTCGACTACGGCAACGCACTCTACGCCGGAATAAACAAAAACCTCATCCGCAAGCTACAGAACATCCAGAACACCGCCACAAGACTGGTCCTCAACCTGCCAAAACACTGCCACATCTCCCAGCACCTGCGCACACTCCACTGGCTCCCCGTCGAGGCGAGAATCACCTTTAAGATGCTCACCCACGCACACAAGGCCCTCCACGGCACCGGACCAGCATACCTGAACAGCCGACTCAAATTCCACGCACCCCAAAGGACCCTACGATCAGCCCAGCTTTCCTACGCTGAAGTCCCCCGCACCAGAAAGACCAGATCGGGAGGCCGCTCCTTCTCCTTCCTCGCGGCCAAGGCATGGAACGCCCTTCCGCTCCACCTCAGACAGACAACATCGCTCCCCATCTTCGCAAGAAACCTCAAAACCTGGCTCTTCGACAGACCCCCTCCTTGATGGAATGGAACCTGCACCCCCCAACTCCCCCCCACCCCTAGCGCCTTGAGACCCTTACGGGTGAGTAGTCGCGCTTTAACAAACTCCTGATTGATTGATTGACAGGCACATAACGAGGCTCCACATGGCATAGTAAATCTCACTTAGGGCTTGCATCGTCATACATAGCCTTATGATATGCAATAGCGATGCAATCCTTTTGTAAATCTGGGTCTTAATGTTTCCTACATAGGCTACAGAACGTCAACCATGCACAGCGAACTAAGTTGCTTTTCAGCTGACAACCCAGAAGTGCGTTGAAGTTTTATTAGGAGCAAGAGACACTATAGAAATCTTGAAGTACAAAGTGATATAATCCTGGAGAAGTGTTTCTTCCTTTTGTTGGTTTACTTTTTTCTGGATTCTGGATTGGTCAGTCAAGTATGGTATGGTCAAAGTTGTTTTGTTTCTTGGAGGCCATCAAGCCCTCTCCATCTGATTTCATTGCCTCAATGACTAATAACAAAATAGGATCAGTACATAAGTGAGTTTTAATAGAACAGGTGGAAACCTAATGTGTCAAAGGGAATACTTTGGCAACTTTCTTCTCAGCCATCAACTACAACTGGGATCAATGAGGTGTGCTTAGGAAGAAATATGTGTATGAGACCATGAACACCAGGGACTAAACCTCTGTACTGCAGCAGTGCCTCCAACATGTGCAACATGCAGCTAGACTCAAATTTACTCCACCATTCACTCAATAGCAGTAAAACACTTACTGAGCTTTAATACATGACGAAGAACAGGGATCACTGTTTTGGGATTTGGACAACTAACAAATAGCTAATCTCTCCATGGCAACACAGATCAAAAGTCTTGTATCTGTGCAAAATTATTCTGCTGCTACCATGACCTGTCACATTGCCTGAGTTTATAGGTCAGTAGTCAATCTCACTCATATTGAGTTCATTTTGGCTTTTCCCCCCTGCCATTAGAACCCCACAAACATAACATACTTGCAGACAACATGCACCTTTGCTCAGTTCTCCAGAGGAGGAATGTAGATGATTTTTCTTCAATTAATTTAAACTATTCTGATCTTGGGAGTGCAATGAAATAATTAAATAATCACACTCCTTTAATCTGTCAACCTCTCATATTGATTATTCTAAGAACATTTCAAATGTTTCTGTATGTTTCACCAACAAATTGTGTCTTACTACCAGAAGTACCACAACACTGACCAAGAGAAGTAAGAATAATGTCATTGTTAATCTATGAGACACAGAAAGTGGACTGTTAAAAGATTCCATGTATCTCATTTACATACAGAAAATTGAAAAGAATCTGAGACTCAAACTACTTGACTATATTTGTTGACTCTGTATTTTGAATGCTGGCATTACGAAATCAGTGCTGCCCTATTTGCTGAAAAACCTACAAAGAATTCAGGATGCTCAGTACCCTTGAGTCTGAAACACCAATTACTTCAAGAGTTTATAAAAGTCAAATAATAGAGGAACGCTTTTAAGAATCACATAGTTAAAATGAGATTATGGAGCATATATCCTTAATCCACTGTCTCTATCACTTATTTTGAAAGGATTTTGACTTGATCAGCAATGTCATTACCAACTGCAGTCATTTAGTTAAATATTAATTTATACTGCCAACATAGGTACGAAGGCATTTGCCAAAAATATTGACAGACATTTGATTCATTACATATATTCAATGTTTTGTAGAACGATATAGGGAAGTGTAGTGGGGCTGAGCCTTGCATTCACACAGTGTTAAGTTAGCATGAGCTTATTCGAAGTTTAAACGCCATTTTACCTTTTGCTGTCTTTTGCACACGGCACACACTTTAGCTAGTGTTTAGAGTTAGCCTGAGTGCTTTGCTTCACATGAGAATAACTTGTTTTTCTACATTGCTAGACTTGCTTCGTATGCTTAGTCTGAACAGTGAGTGCCGAGGCCTTCAAGGTTATATAAACACTGTGGCTGTTGTTCGAACTGATCAGCGCACATTCTAGCCATACCACATATGCAGCTGTGGCCACCTCAGATACTGGCGCCTTTAATAATGCACTGTGTAGGCATGAATGAACACACTTGGAGAACATTCGTATGCTGAGAGCTTGTCCAGAACTTGATGTGATTCACTACTGCTAATCTTTGAGGTAGGGGGTCACCTATGCAAGCCTAAGAGACCTTCCTTAGTAATAAAATAACCTACTAGCAAGGGAGGGTGAAATATAGGTATATATGTAACCTGTTTCCATTGAGCATTATAAAACGCTTTCTCCCTTTGTATTTTATGGAATAGTAACTATGCTGACAATCGTATTTCTTATCATATGTTTTCTAGCATTAGCTAAGATGCTGCACCTGAGATCACGGCGTTAAAATAAATATTTTAAACTTGCTTGTGTCTCCCTTTACTCCATGTTTTGGACAGGTATGAGAGTGTAATGAAAGAGTGCTCATGTTTCCCACCTTACCTGAGGTAACCTAAGTCACTTGTTCTGGGTTGTCAAATCATTGGTAACCTTGCTATAGGATGAAGAGCTAATGAGACACTGATGCTAGGGTTTTGGGTACTAAGGTGAGTTTTTGGGTCTCTGTGCACAGTTCTGTGTCTGAGCAGAATCCCTGCAACAGAAGAAAATTTATTTTCTATGCTATTTGCATGGTTCTGGGCAAGCACTTCATACTTTCTTTTTGATTGTTAGTGACCAAGTAAATAAACATGTTTTTTGCTATTTGAAAGCCCGTCAGCCAAACAGTACATCATTTCTGCTGGTTAGCAAGCAACCAGGTAAATAATAGTGCAAATAAAGCGTATTTGCTATGTGCATGCCTGCTGCCCAAATTATACATGATTTCTGCTATTTTGCCAGCACCCGGATAAAGGTTGAAAGTTTCTTTGCAATGTGCCTGCCAGTGACAAATAATGCATAGGCCGGGTGAATAGTGACGTTTCTTTGTTGTTTGCATGGTTGACAGTCAAACAGTTCTTAGTTTCTGTCCATTAGCCACAGATAAATAGTGAAAATTCCTTGCTAATTGCACGATCTGGTGAAACAGTGCAAAAAGTGATTTACCTGATCACAGAAGCACGCCCTGCAATACTTTGTAAATCTGGAGTAATGCAAGACAGCGCAAGTCATTGCCTTGCATTTCTCTTCCACAGAGGCATTCAATGGGGGGGAGCGTGGGCAATCTGCAACACACAAAGAAAGAGGAAAACGCCTCAAAGTATTACTTTTGTGAAGGAAGTTGTCTCTTCATGCACCAAAAACAATCCTGCCATGGTACAAGGTTGCCTGTGTTGGTGCAAGCCTGCACATGGTGCACCAGCGCAGGGAGAGAACAGGAATGCGCCATGTACTGTTAAGTGTGGAGCATTACCGTCCTCTCCCCTTTGTGTAGCACAACAAGGTGCCTTGCTGCGTTGCGTGACATTTTGATGAATCTGAGCCTCACTATTTAACTGTTGCTCCTCCAAATGGATGCTTCTTCCTTCCTTAAATTTATGCTGGAAATGGAAAAGTTCAGGAAGACAATCTGAGGTTCCTTACGGAAATATATAATTTTTCTCATCAAGTACAAAATGCAAATATTTCAGTACTATAAAGCTCCCAGACAAATTCAAGAGGAAATCCCAAACTTTTATTGATGATTTAGCAATTCACCCTGGTATGCTAAAAGCATGTCGCCCAATGCTTATAATTGTGCAGATCGTTGCAGGTGGTGGTCACCAGTGCTGAATTTTGGTGACTGGAACTTATTTTTCATCAAAAGACTTTGTCCAAGAGCAAAAGCAATAAAGAGACATTAGACAATAGTAAGTAAAGGAAAAGCAGGCATGACAAAGAACCAGCAAGAGTGAGATTCAGGAACAAAAATGTAGTGTGGTGGGAGGAATTGGCGTGAGGTAAAGTAAGATCAATTAGACTTGGTTCCCAGCAACCCTCATGCTAAGTCAGGCTCCAAAGAGGCAATGTGGGCCACTGTATGTTTTTACAAAGCATTGCATTGCCCAAGCTCTCCACACTCCTTCTTGATTGATTGCCTTCATTTATGGCTATAAGGTGATTTGTTGCAGAGGTCAGTCTGGCAGCATTCCACTTCATCTGGGCTTAATGACTTGCTCCGTTGGCATGCTTCCTTGGTCTTGCAATCAAAGGATTCACCTGTGGATGAAACAACCTTTTTAGCTTCTGTCTAGTTTTTGCGTGTGCAGGATCATAAAGAAAAATGGAAAGAACTGTAGTAAAAAAGTTGAGGAAATGCACGTGTACAATAACTAAGGCCAGGGTTGTGGTTTAAGGTAAGAAATTACAGCTTAATTGTATTAATTTTTTGTGATACTTACTTTTTTATTTTAAAAATTCTTTTTATTGGTCAAATACACATTGCACTATAGTTATAATCCAAATTGCAATAGGGCATCTTGGCAACCACATAACAATACACATTATATCAATGCTGCACAAATCTACTCCCCACCCACCACCCCTTTTTGAGATACTTATTAAGTTAACTGAATCACCACTATTGCATCTTTGGCTTCTCCCTGCAACCTCTGTGGTCTAAGAACAGTGAATGTTGCGGACCCAGAAAAACTTAAGTGGCAAAAGCGAACAATATTCAAACCCTGTGGCCAGCATCGAATCCCACTAATACATCTCCTTACCTCTTAAAAATGTCAATAGCTGTATGAGTTATTGGGCCTCATTTAGACCCTGGTGACATTCCCACAGGCCACCCAGTTCAGCAGAGGCCATGGCCTTTATTTCCATTGAGGAAGATCTCCTCCAAGTGTAGAGATCCCTGCCAAGTTGGCAAGGATATATGTTCTTTCAATGCAGATGTGAGTGCAACTGTTCTGCTGAAAGCACTAACTATTGCTGAGTGGGTTCCATGATTGATAAGTCCTCATGGCAAATTATGTTTTAACAAAGCCTAAGATTCAAAAAATCACTAAATCCATTTTGCTAATCAGTAGTAACTCATCAGAAACCTAAATCCAATAGCAATGTGTAAGGGGCATGCTTAGGGCTTCCTTTCCAAACAGCGATTTTTTAAGGGCTGTGTCAATGATTTTAAAATGTAGTTGCATAACATTGAAAAGTTACAGACTCCCAAGTTGGGGTGGTAAAATATTTGCAAAAGGGAAGTGGTCCTCTAAGGGTCCCTTTGTCTTTGTGAATGTAAACATTTTTTGTTGGGGAGTAGACAGCAGTCTTGGGGACCATTGCCAAAACTCAAATGAACTTTCAAAAAATGATTCTTTTAAATGTAGCCCCATTTTCTTTCAGTAAAATGGACAGCTATAGAAAACAAGTTTACTAATTTCAAAATGCGATCACATACATGGTGGTCTGCTGAACCCAGTAGGCCACCACTGTGTGATAGCATCCAATTGTGATGAGTTGCACTTTGCAACCTACCTCTGAAAAATTGATGAGGAAAGTGGTATTGCGACCCACTTTGATTTTTGCGAACTGATCTATAAGTACATAGGTCGGTTTGCCGAGTTCTTTTCTATTCACAAAAATACACTGTGGAATTTGCAACAAGTTTTTGCGAATGGAAATTTCCCCTATCTGGCCTAATGTTCTACAGACATTCATGAATTGTGAATTTATTCTGGTAAAACAAAATAACAATGTTGCTGATGCTCAGTAAGCTTTCTTCCTGCATATTGGGTCTATTGGTTTTATTAACCACTTGGAATCCCCATGTCCCTAAATAGAGTGAGATTGCTGTCAATGTGACTGGATAGTCCTATTGGAGATGGACTTTCAAGATAGTGTTTTTCCACTGCTGGGCCACTGGAAACCCTGCATTTACAACAGCACTAAAAAGGCGGAGAGAATGAACTGCAAGCTTGGTTCAATTGGGCATCTGACAACCTTTAAATGACCCTTCTTTTCTGTTGTCATCATTTGTATGCAAAATCCAGAAGATTAGTTGACCACACACAGTGAGTCTCTGCCTTCCTTCAGAAGACACTAATATACAAATGATAACCTGTATGTTAAATTGTGCCCTAGTAAATGCCAGGTCAGCAGTTGTAATGCCCTGCAGTTGGCCAAGTTGCTAGACATCAGTGCACACAAATATGATTCTTGGATAAAGCTTCATTGAAATTAAATTATTTTCAACACCTGGTTACCTTTTGCAATCATTTTTAGTGAAGTGTTTGGAAGATGCTACGACTCTCTCCAATTGGGGTAAAGGTATAGAAAACATTGAGCCCTCTTGCCAGTCGCTTGAGCAGCTCACTTTATGAATTAGTAAGTGTAGTTGCTTCAGGAGTAATCCCAATGTTTTCCCGCCCTCCAAAACATACGAGAAGTTCTTCCTGGAAACAGTGTCAAGATCTTGGATATTAGATCATGATAATGGGTGATTTTAATATTTACCTAGATATAGAAAACACTATGGCAAAGGATTTCATGGCACAGTTCAGTGGTCAGGGTTTCCAGCATATGAAGGACTCCACACATCAAGCAGGTAATCTAATGGAGTTTATCCTACAATGAAACCTACTCTCTTTAAAATTAACTAGTATCTAAGGGGACAATTCCGACTTTGGGGGTGCTTTGCTGGCTCTGCACCAGCTCAGCATGTCCAAAGCCGTACAGGGACTGCCTTCCAGATTACGAGTTGAACTCATGCCTGGTCGACTTTACATCTCTTTTCTTTTGCCGTTTCTACGGCGGTGCTGTGTAAATGAGCACCGCAATGAGAACGCAAAAGAAGTTCTAGAACGGCATGTACTGTGAGGTCCATGGCACCCTGGAACTTCGGGCGCATGTAAACAGAGGGGCACATGTTGTGCCCCCTGAATGCATCCCCATGGCTAGAGGCAAGAGGGCCCTGTAGGGCCCCCTCTGTTTTCCATATGCCAGACTTTTCAAGGCGGTAAGCTGGCTATGAAATGGCTAGTAGAAGGAAAACTCATAATATGCTTGGTGGACTGCAGCAGTCCAGCTTTGCATATTGTATAGGCCTCTGCTCCACAGCAAGGGAGCGGCGGGTCCCTGGCTCAGCTGGCATAGCAGTGGCAGATCCTAAAAGCCTCCTCGTAATGCGGTGGATGCAAGACCATCACTGCTGCGCCACTGCAAGTATGGTGGTCAAAGACCACCATACTCCTATTCGGGCCCTAAGTGTCATGGTTTGTTGATGCATTTTTTAAATTTGCGAAAAAAACTACCCATATTACAAGCGCCCTATCCACAAACCTGAAACTTTACTCTCTAGTTGCCCAATCTATAAACTGTCTAGTATTTGCTTGCGTTACCAAAAATGGAGACACTATTGTGTATCAATTCCGTGATGAATGTGGAAAGGTGTTAGACTACTTTCCACCATTGGAAACAGAATAACTAATCTGATTATTAAAACCAGTACACTTGGGTTAATACCTATTTTATCTTAAAAATAACCTGCTATGATGCCACTGGCACATAACACAGGATGACTCTGAAAAATCAGCATTTGAGGCACACCATACTATTCATATAAAAATTAATCTAGCAAATTATTGAAAATACATGAGAAACATGTAGCATTAAATAATATGAAGACTTCAAGGGTCACTCAAGCCCAAGTAGTTTCTGACTTATTAGCTACCTATTTTTCCAGGAATTTAACATCAGTTGGTAAGAGATCGGTGCAGATACCAACATTTATCCAGGACCAATGTCATTCACACTGTATGACCTGGCTTTTTCAGGGGGCTTTATTCCCAGACATTTTGCTTTTTGGCCTACTGTTTGTGACCTGATGTTGTTGGTATAATGACTCTGGGCACTTTAACACTGCTGATCAATGCTAAAGTGCATATGCTCTCCATGTAAATTGTGTTAATGGATCGGTGTTTCCATGATTTGCTTATTTGACTTACTACTAAGCCCCTAGTACAGTGCATTGTGTGTGCCCAAGGCCTGTAAGTCAAATGCTGCTATCAGGCCTGCAGCACTGATAGTGCCACCCATGCAAGCTACCTTTTAAAAGGGTCTCAGACCTGTCACTGCAGTGTCTGTGTGCATCTTTTACTGCTATGTCAATCTGGAAAGTGCAACCACTTGCCAGGCCCTAGCCTTTCCTTGTCTTACATGTAAGACACCCCTAAGGTAGTCCCAAGGTACCCCTGTGGGCAGGGTGCAGTGTATGTGAAAGGTAAGACATGTACTGGTATGCCTGACATGTACTGATAGAGAAATACATGTATTTCTTTTTTCACTATGAAAATGCTATTGTCCCGTAGGATAGAATGGGAGTTTATTTATAACATCTCATAAGTATAAATTTCCATTGGGGCCAGGTAGGAAGACAGCATTTAGTATGCCTGAACTCAGAACATAAAAAATGCATCTTTTAGTAAAGATGTTTTTTATAATATGTGTTTGAAAGTACCACTTTTAGAAAGTGTGTATCTTCTTGCTTAGCAATCCTGAGTGTCTCTCCTGGTTTGTGGATTGACTGTCTGGCTTTGGAGAGACAAGGGCTGGGGATGTGCATTCTCTCAGATAGCAACTGGGTGGTTAAGGTGTGCCCTGCCTTTCCCGAATGAGTCAGGACTGGGCTGAATAGACCTGGGCTGCATTTAGAGTACTTGGAGGAGATTTCCCTGCCCCTGAATTGGCTTGGTCTGCCTCTCACAATGCCATCTCCACCTCCTGCCAGTAAGCTGGGCCAGGGATGACAGAGCTGGTTTGGACTGAGCACAAATATAGATTAAGTATAAATATTGAGGCCTAGACCCCAGTACTTATATTCTTTTGGATTCAAGCGGAACTTCTGCAAAGGAGAAGAGCTGGAAAAGCTGAAGGAGAAGTACTGCCCCTTTGCTGTGTGCTATTTGGGGTTGTCCTGCAGTGGATGTTTCTTCCAAGGAGGAGACTTAGACTTTGCTGTGTGCTGTGTAAGCTGCTTGAAGGAGATCTCCAATGGCTTGGTGTAGAGATTGCCTCCTGTTCTGAAGTCTCAGGTATGCAAAGTCTTCATTTCCTCCATGCACCTGCTGTTTCAGCTGCCACAGAGGGAAATTGCAACACCGACGCCGGCGAGCGATGCCGTGACCTGCAATGAAGCCATGGGCCCCACTTGTGAAGTGCACAATGCACTTCCCTGACTTACACAGTAGCCCGGACACCTGCAGACGCTGCACCGTACTGACTCTGACCCCGTCACCGTGGCCGCTGCCTTCTAGGGCACAGTTTGTGATGCTCACGATGCACCTCCCCGACCTTACTGATGCCGGTGCTTCATCATTGTGGAGCCGATACCTGACGTGAGTGACCTCCCAAAACCAACAACCCTGCATGGTCATAAGGAACCGATGCCTCGATGCCACCACAACAGCACCTCCCTGGCAACAGTAAAGAACCAAAGCCTCACTCCCCTACATCGCAGTAAGGAACCAACACCTCATCTCACCTGTGGTTGTAAAGAACCGACGCTGCCCAGCTCCAACAAACATCACCTTTCCGATGCCGTGCATTATCTTTGGGGCCGATTACGTTGTTCGCCCACCATCGCAGCTGCATAAGGGACCGCCCACCATAGGTGAGGTGGTCCCGCCATACGAATTAGGATGCGCCCGCCACACTGGCAGGCACATTCTGTATTTTAACTTTGCGGCGGGTGGCAGTACCCGCCACAATGTTAAAATACATGTTGTCCTTTTGTATGTACAACATGACAGGCACCTTGCGGTGCCTGCCACCGTGTACATGCAAATGCTGGGGGGTACTATAGGTACCCACCATGTGCAGCAACCTGTGGGGTCCGGCATGGGCCCCCGACGGCATTCTCCGCCTCTCTTTTTGCGGCGGGATCTCTGCCGAAAAAGACAGGCATCGTAATGCCCACAGCGGTGCCTGCAGGGCACTGCCGCCATAGCCCCATTGTACCGTGTCCGGCAAGGTGGGTGGAAAAAGACCACCTTGCCGGACAACGGCAGACGGTCTTTCCGTCTGCCGCGGTACCATTCCCATTCCCAACGCCATCCTAATTTGGCAGTGGGAATATTCAGGTTGATGGCGGGTGGTCTGCCACTACCGGGCCGGCGGTCCTCACTGCTGGCCCGGTGGTGGCGGCTTCCCGCCATCATAATCAGCCCCTTTGTTTTCATCATTTACCAAGGTACTGTTCTCTGGGGGTCCGTGTGACTCCAGGCCCGATGCTGCCCACCTCTTGGTTGGTGGCATACTTTGGAATTTTCAGCTCTCATGACATCGTAATAGCCCCAGGTGGAGCTATCTGTTGCTACAAGCGTTATTTTTGTGGATAACCTATTTTTCATAATATCTTGATATATGTATGTTGGAATTTTGTCATTTTAGTCTTGTGTTTAATTAAAGATTTACTTTTTTCTAAACTGGTGTGGTGTCCATTTGTAGTGTTTTCACTGTATTACTGTATGTGTGCACGAATGCTTTACACACTGCCTGTGAGATAAGCCTGTCTGCTTGTGCCAAACTACCAAGGGGGTGAACAAAGGTTCACTAAGGGCTTAATTTCCTTACCCTGACTAGAAGCAAGGGTCCCTACTTGGACAAATGTGCAAACCATTGCCAACTATAGACCTCCATTTCTAACACACACCATTTCTCCTTGAAAGAAAGATATTAAAAATATCTTGAGTGCCTGTATAGAGTGCAGCTATTACAGATGCCTAAATAAGACTAAGGGCCTGATTTAGATTACGACGGATGGGATACTCTGTCACAATGGTGACAGACATCCCATCCGCTGAAATATAAATCCCATTGGATATTATGGGATTTATATTTTGGTGGGCGGGTTATCTGTCACAGTTGTCAGGGAGTAACCCATTCACCGATATCTAAATCCGGTCCTAAGATTCAGTTGGCACAAGTAGAGGAACAGTTTCACATTTAGGCGGAAAAAGTCATCCTATTTCAGATGGCGTGTCAGGTTTGTGAGTAGGTGAATTTAAATTATGCCAGCTTAATTTGTGTCATTTTTGGAATTATGACATACACTTGCTATGGAAAATTACAGCATCCACCCACTTTGCATAATTATGCAGTAGTCACTGATAGAAGTTACTGTGTACAATCTGTGTGAAAAATGTACAATTGGGCAGGAATAATAGAACGCCAGCAGCTGTTGTTCACTGTGTTTTTGTTTAAATGTATCCTCACACCAAAAATTGATGCTTGATAAAATATTGCATACAATTACTGTTTCCCATTGAACACAATTATACATAATTTTGTATATTTTGTGTCCTTTCGCATCATTTTGTGTAATAAAACGAAATTGCATTAATTTTGCACTCTCCTATTACTGAGCCTCTTGAAGGACAAAAGTCCTTCAAGAGCCTCAAAAGTGTTCATCAGGAAAAAAAAGACGATCGAGGCTGGCCATTAGCATGGGCCTTTTTGGTCCTCTTGACTGCCTTCACTACAGTGGATCATGAGGTACACAAGTTCCCGAATCCCAATTTGAATTGATAGATACCAAAATGCATTTTTCCAGAAGCAAACAGCCTGATCCTGCGAATTGGGCAGTTTGCAACCCATAAATGTGCAAGTTACATCTAGCCCTATGTTACAAACACTGGACAGGTGCTGGGTAATAGCTAGAAAAGGAAAAACTAGGTGGACAATTTATATGAAAATAAAGAACCAAGGAAAAGGGCAACAGTATAAACACCAGGAAAGTAAGCAACAAGAGAGCAGTAGAAAAATTATCATAAATGGTAGCTTATATGCTCCATGGAAAATTACTCGACTTCATGGACTTCAATTCATCAAAATGCCTGGGGTAGCGAAAGTGGAATCACATGCCTTGTGACCTCTGCCTGATGTCACAGGATGTGGCAACACATGAACTTTGACCTGATGACAACACAGTTGGTGACATCACCCTCCCTTTCACCCATCCCAATAATATCACTGGAATTGAAATCCGACAAACTTTGACCTGGTAACATCACAGGAAGTGACATCACCTACCCTTTGGACCCCTGTGAAATCAAAGGAAGTAACATTGCATGACCTTTGACTTGGTGCTATCACTGGAAGTGAGGCACACAACTTTTGGTTACTTACATCAAATACAGGCAGGAACATCTCTACAGATGCAAAAGAAGTACCATATAAACAAAAATACTTTAAATCCTATTGAAAACGCAGTTGCAAATATTGTTTCCGGTAGTATCTTCAGATATACGATTAAGATAATGTAGCATTGATTAAGAACCTATCAACTAGTGTTCAACAATGGAGAATAGACTAGTCAAGTTGAAATCAGCCATTATCAATATCAAATAACTTATAAAATGGGAGGCTGACGGGCTTATAATGTTGAAAACAAGTGCACTTTCACATTTGTTTTAGAAAATAACAGCACCATATAATTAAATCTAAGTCTTTGGAACATAGATAAAAATGCAATTTAATGCAGGTTAAATTCTCCCAGCAACCTTCCTTTCCATGTCATGGTGTACATACTTCCAATCCTGTGGAGCCATTTGACCGTTCCAGGTATACTATCATTAATTGCTTCTACAGAAAACATGCACATCACTGGTACAGTACACTTGTGTTGATCATTATATCTTCATTAGCAATTTAAAGTGTTACAAAAACATGGGTAGCTTTTACTTACAATGACGGAGATACTGGCTATCATGTTGATACTGCATTACTGATAAGAAGATATGCTGCTACTTAGCTTCCTTGGGAAGAAGAAGGTGCTGACTAGGTGGATAGAAAGAGGCCAAAAGGTCACATGTCCCCATCTAGAACTGTATCATGTGGTATGAGCAGCAGCTGGATCTAGTGATTATTGGGGCATCATCCTATGTAGAGGCTGACTTGAGGGCAAGTTGATGATCAGCTAATATGAAGTCCAGAATAGTCCGATAGTGCCACAGATATGGTATACAGATCTCCGAATAGCATACTTGCTGGTACAACAAATGGTTGTTGTGCTGATAATTGCCAGTCTTGATGAGAAATCAAATGAGTGTACAGCAAGTGCTTGGCTACTGGAAATCAAAGTGGCTATCAGTGCTTTGTATTATTGGTTCAGGTGGCATAGTCCTCAGGCAAAATATAGACTGATTGAGGAGTAACTGTTGTTTGCCTGGCCCTCAGTAGAAGGCTGATACTGCATGACTGTGTGGTGGCTGCTCCTGCATAGGCTGTTGGCCTCTGTGATCACTGGCAGGTCTCTTCAGGTTGCATAGGCCTCGGAGGGAATAGAGACTGATCGAGGAGTAACTGCTGTTTGCCTGGCAAAGTGTGAAGCTGCTGTTCTTCTTCTCTGAAGCTGCTTCTCCGAATAAGAGAATGCACTAGCTCATTTTTGAAGAGAATACCCCTGGTGGCGCATGTAAACAAAGCTGTAGATGGCTTCATTGAAATTTAGTAGCTTAACCTCATTAGGTTTGCAAGCCATTAGCGTTACATCAATGAGTCTCTTATCTCCATATTTATTGGGCAGGTAATATTTTTACCCTTTTCATTCAGGAGAAGAATCTCTCATTTGTGGCAATAGTAAAAGGTAACATGAGAACTTAATGTAAAAGATCCAAACACTGAGGAAATGCTCCTGATAGATACATGAGATATTGTCTGACAGAGTGAATACCTGGCACTTTGTTGCCTGAATGATACAATTTAACAATCTCCTGTTCCTATTGAAGATGACTTCAATCTACTGCAGCCTCTGGATATTTGTCAACAATAACAAGTGTACAGGAAAAGTCACAAAAATGTGTAGCTTTTCAACGTAACATTCCAACAGCAGACATGAGGCCAGGGTGTCTACAAATCGAGCATCAAACTCATTGACGGAGGTACTGGCTATCATGTTGATACTGCATTACTGATAAGAAGATATGCTGCTACTTAGTTTCCTTGGGAAGTAGAAGGTGCTGACTAGGTGGATAGAAAGAGGCAAAAAGGTCACATGTCCCCATCTAGAACTGCATCTTGTGGTATGAGCAGCAGCTGGATCTAGTGATTCAGTCAGTCAGTCAAAACCACTTTAGTGGAGTGGTGTGGCTCACTGGTTAGAGGCGGCAGACCCAGAAGCAGAGAACAGCCCGGGACCAGGGTTCAATTCCCGACGCGGCAGGGTCATGGACCAGGGTCAGCGGACTCGATAATTCTTGCCTCGGTGCCTACTCTAACCAGGGATCACACTTGTAAAATCTGGGCATTAGCTTGGCTCATCTATACAATGGCCCCCCACATTCGCCGGGGATGCCTGGTTTCACCTTGGAGATACCCAGTAGGGACCATCTCACAGGGATAGCCAGGATGGGTTCCCCAGCGGTCTACAGTGCCACGACGCCTCAGGGCAGCAGTGCGCTTTACAAGACACATACATTTACATTTACATTTATTCGATTAGTTAAAATCATAAAAGTATACTTTACAATATATTCATAGATATAATTTTTGAGGCACAATTATAAAATACAAGAAATTCTCAGCTAACAACAATTTCATAAGTATTTATAAAACCACTGAAATTCATAATTCTGGCAATATTGTGCATCTTAATTTCCTTATCCGGACCGCTGAAACAAAATAATTAGCAATATTAAAAATGTTATGGGTTATCCAATAATTGTAAGTATAGTAATGCTGGTTTAACCTGTAAAAAACCCATACCCTTTAACAGTGGAATTATATATTTTTTTCTGATGTCTGTATAATAAGCACAGAATAACGTAAAGTGAGTGGTATCCTGGATTGAATAGCAATCACAGTTACAGGGAGCTACATCCTCTGGTTTACTCCATCCCTTAAAGTCCCCCAAAGGAGGTGGATCTGGTTAGAGCGAAATCTAGCCAGGAACCAACGATGGAACGGTTTGGTAACAATTTTTAAATATGGTTCTATAGATAAAGATGTAACTAATAAAAAGTGCGCCCTAACCAGTGTTTTTTTTAATTCTATTGCCTCTCGTTCCTGTGCTCTTAAATTCAGGAAATGTATTTTTACCCATCTGACAACAGCTTTCACAATTCCCTCAGGTTTTAAAAAGATTTCCGGGCACCCCAATTTCATAAATGTTGCTTTAATATAGAAAAGCCACTGTATCTCATTAACTCTCTGTAGAGCAAGACAATCTTTTAGGATCCGGTGATTTAGTGTAAGCTCCGGGTTCAACCATGTTTTGATCCATCAGAGTAAAGGGGCCATACTCGCTATATCGGACACATATCCCATGCCCAGCTCCTGATGACTAGCAAAGGTTGCAGTAGATTGGGGGAGGGACAGAAGTAAGCGAAAAAATGTATTTTCAGCCTCCTGAACCCCATCACTTTGCTTATAACCCCAGATAGCGGCGCCATATGTCGCAATTGCCAAACATTTTGCTTTGTAAATAGAGAGGATAGCCTCACAGGGTTTACCTCCTAGGCGCAGTGCAAAGCTGAGTAGCGCTGAAGATGATCTTCCTACAGCGTTTGTTTTAGCTGTAAACTGGGGAGCCCACGAACTTTTATCATCGAACAAAACTCCCAGATATGTAAACACCTTCACCCTTGTGACCTCTGCCCCATTGCAATAAAAGTTTCTCACATTGTTCTTACGGAAACCTAAAGACATAACATGCTACTTAGCAATGTTAACCACCAGGTCCAAGGACTTCATAAAGTCCACAAATGAATTCAGTAACCTTTGGAGAGCCAACAAGGTATGCGCGAATAATACTGCGTCGTCCGCGTATAGGAGAACAGGGATGTTAATGTTTCCTATACGCGGGATAGCCGGTGTGGCTTTGGTCAGGGTCTTGTCTAAGGCATTTACATATAGGGTGAAGAGTAGGGGGGCCAAAATACACCCATGGAGAACCCCTCTTCCGGATCTAAAGTGTCTTGTGCAATTGCCTTCCTGCGACATCCTAATAGACGCAAGCAAATCCCTGTTCAAATCCGCTAAAAAGTATACCAGGGGGGGATCAATGCCTAAATCGAGAAGGATAGCCTACAGCCTTGATCTGTTCACCAGATCAAAGGCTGTGGACAAATCAATAAAACCCAAATGAATAGACCCCCTAGAAGCTACAGTGTATTTGTCTATTAATAAATGCAGGTTAAGACACTGGTCCAGGGTGTTTCTTCCTGATCTAAATCCAGATTGGACATTTGTCAGGATCTCATTTTCTGAGACCCACTCTGTTAACTTGGCTACAATTAATTTACCGATAATTTTAACAGATGAATCTAATAATGATATGGGCCTATAGCATCTAGGATCCCCTCTTTGCCCTTTTTTGAACACAGGTGTAATAGTAGAACGAGACGAGTAAACAGGAAACCCCTGAGTAGCTGTAGAATTAAAAACGCTAGTTAAAATCTTCGCCCAAAGTTTTGGGTTGCACTTAAACAAATCAACAGGAACTCCATCTGGGCCTGGAGCCTTGTTATTAGCCGAGTCGTTTATTGCTCTCTCCACATCCTCTTCTATAAATACCAAGGGTAGCAATGGAATGTTACTGGCAGGGGGCGAAAAGGGTTCAATCACCTCATTACTCTCATAAATATTTTCGAAGTGGATCAGCCATTCCTCTTCATGGATATTCAATTCTAATATACCATTCTCTTCCCCAGAGAACAATGGATTATTAACAATAGTCCAGAACTTCAATAGTCCAGAACTTTGTGCTGTCCCTTAGAACTTCATCGGTCATTAGAGCCTCCCAGGCCTCTCTTTTAATTTCAATTTTACGGGTCTGGATCGCTAGTTTATAATCTTTTCTAAGGCTAGCTATAAGGGCCTTATCCCCAGGTTTAATTTTTAGAGCCTTTAGTAGGGTTTGGTGGGCTCTAGAACATCTAGGGTCAAACCATCTTTTTCCCTCTTTTGTCTTGGGCCTTGAAGAAATTGTAAGGTCTATAGCGACCGGAGGGCAAATAGTTTCAAAGGCTGGCATTGACAGGCCCTTCGCAGTAGAGGAATCTGCAAATTTTATGGCAATACACCCTTTTCTATTACCTGAGGTATCTGCGAGGGAAAAACCTTTATCCAGCTCTAAGATAACAGGGTTATGGTCACTAAAAATGGAACATATAGCATTATAAAAAAGCACGTGCCCTAACAGTGCTGAGGATGTAAGAACATAATCAATAACCGTCTCACTATCCCTTGCCTTAAACGTGGCAACCCTCTCTCTCTTGTCAAAGAAACCAGCCTCATAGAGATCGGCACAAGATAAAAGTTCTTCCAGAGATTCCCCTTTAGCAGTGTGTTCAAAATGGGGATGAAACGAATAGGAGGGATCATGTATTTCCTTAATACAACAGTTAGATTTACACAAATGTGTATTAAAATCTCCCATCAGGATAATATGAACAAAAGTGGTTTGCTGCTCTTTATATTTTTCTAAAAACTGCATTAAAAAACAAAGATGCTCATTACTGTATACACTTTCCCCAGAATTACAAAAATTGATTACAAGTGTTTTGGGGTTATTCGCGGTAATGATTTCTGCTATTAAACAATTAGGTGAGGACGAATCTAGCAGTTGTATTGAGCCTTTTAGTCTAACAGAAAAAAGAAATATAAGCCACCCTTTATTTCTTCCCGCCACTGATGGTCTAGTGGGCATATAGTATGATTTATAACCATCTATCCAAAAATTATACTCCCTGTCCCACGTCTCTTGCAGGGCAATTATATCATATACTCTTTCTGTGTGAAAACTTACCGGGGGCAGCAGAATCCATGTGTTGGAGGCATCACCGGCTACAGCGCTAACAGAGCTTGTTTCACAACCGGCTGTTGGTCCCCTAGCCGCCGCGACAGGAACACCACGCGGCCGCCGAGCGGGGGGACTACAGCCCCCACAATCCTTTGCGGCCTGACTCCGCCCTCTCCCGCCTACTGACGCGCCCGGGAGGCGCAGAAAAGAACAGAGCTCCATCTGGGGAGCGGGCGACTTATTCTTCTGCATGAAAACTTACCGGTGGCAGCAGAATCCCTGTGTTGGAGGCATCACCGGCTACAGCGCTACCAGAGCTTGTTTCACCACCGGCTGTTGGTCCCCCCTGCCGCCGCAACAGGAACACCACGCGGCCGCCGAGCGGGGGGACTACAGCCCCCACAATCCTTTGCGGCCTGACTCCGCCCTCTCCCGCCTACTGACGCGTCCGGGAGGAGCAGAAAAGAACAGAGCTCCTAACGTGTTGCGGGAGGCGCATGGGCGATGCCGAACTAAGCCCGGGCAAAGGGCGGGCCGTCTGTGGCCTTCCGGGGCCAGACGAGGCCGGGGCGAGGCCCCCCCTTTCCTTTACGCGGATCTATGAACATTGGACATGGCCCCTACAGTAAGAACGTACTCACTGTAGATGAACGTTGCAATATATGTAACTAAGTCATCCATAATACTCACTCTCTAACGATTATTGCTGACAGGTATCCTGTTAGACCTAGCATACAGCCTTGCTAAGAATAATAATGACTGCACGAACAACTAAGGGCAGGAACTCTTTGGAAGGAGGGCTAAATAAAGGGACGCTCGACCACTTCTTAACTAAGGTGGCCTCAAAAATCGACCATGAGATAGCGATTGTTGAACACCGACTATCACTAGAATTAGCTAACAGAAACTCTTCCCTGGGCTCCCTACTTACAGTTCCATCTCCGCCGCCACAATCCATTCAAGTAACCCTGACAAACGATCCTAGCATCCCCCTACTTCTGCAAGATTGTATTACATCTTTAACTTCAAGCAGGGGGGCACGAGTAAGCAGTGACAGTCTTGACATCTCCTTAGAATTATTATCAGAGGAACACCTAAACCCCACCGAAAAAATTACAACAACGAGAAACAATAATTCAAAGATAAGACAAACAGGGCAGGCTGTCACGTCAAAGAGAAAAAGGGGAGGAGCATGCAATCAGGGTATACCTCCAAAAACAGCTAAAATCCATCACAGCCCCTTAAACGCTAAAGGTACACTGCTAAAAGAACCTCTGTCCTTTGATTCAAACAATCTGATGAAAAATCTGGAGCATTTAGTAAAATCATTACTCTTACCCCTTATAGAAAGAGTTAAGAGGATATCTGACCAACTAAGCACCATGGCTGAAACTACAACTAATAATGCCAATCTTGTACAGCAACTGTTAACATCCAAACAACCTATTTCCCTTGGTGGTCAGATACCGGGGGATGCTCACAAACCAACAGAAACATTAGAATCCCTACCTATTGCAAAAGAGCCAAATCTGGTTCCTTTAGTAACGGACAGTACCCATACAACAAACACAGGACCAAATGAAACCACTCCAACAAAAATTCCAGATGATTTAAATATTCCTCCCAATAGAGATTACTCGACAATTAAAACCTTAAATAAAATGGGAGGACACATAGATCTCCCCCCAGCTTCCGCCCCCTATGTCATAATCCTTACCGGCGTCCCAGAACTGCCAGCAGTGAAAAGGGAAACTTATCTGGAATTAAAAAACAAGGTAATTTATTGGCTAATAAACAGTAGACCCTTGTCACGTAATATAAATGGCGAGATCATGTTCGTGAGAAGACTGGCATGGGTTGGCCATAGACCCAAGGACATCGCGGGTGATGTCCTGATTGTAAACTTCAGGGACCGGAGGGCAGTAGCTCACATCACGGATTGGTACGTCGAAAGAGGTGGCGATGGCATATCCACCCGTGATCGGAGCTATTTTTATCCTCAACCCTTAGTAACCGGGAGGTTCCCCAGACAATCCAGCAAGACGGGGAATAATCTTACCGTCTTTTCATCAGTTTCAACACCTTCGTTTTATAGAAGGCAGGAGGCACACTACCCGCTACCCACTCACAGAAACAGGCCTATTCCACAACAATATATGGGAACACAGAGATCCGCCTACATTCCGCCCTGGTCTATTCCCCTACACAATCACTACGAGGCATTAACTTCCCTTGACGAACAGGATTGAAATAGGGGGGAAAACAGGGCGCACACAATAACCTTGAAGGTCCCAGCTCTACCACCGGCTGACTTGAATGAACATTGGAGAGTACTTCCTCGTAAGGAATCCCCCGATAACAGGAGAGGAGAAGACCAAGAAGTAGGGTTTACATATGGGCTCGGTATCTCCAAACCCCAAAAATCTTCACATGAGCAAAGAACTGATCTGACTCCTGAGGCAGAGCAACCCTCTCCACCACAGATGAACATAAGCGAAAAAACTGACGCGGCTACCACCCCCCAGATGGGAAAAACTAATCTAAATTTCATATCCTGGAATGTCGCAGGGTTAGCCAGCAAAATCTCCTTTCAACCTTGGCTAGATGTTGTCCAAAACTATGACGTAATCTGCCTCCAAGAAACATGGGCAGCGGATGAATTACACATATTTGGCTATCAGACTTTCCATACGCCTGCTATTATAACTATCCAAGGAAGAAATAAAGGGGGCCTTTCTATATATGTTTCCACGGCAGCAGGAATCAAAATTTTAAAGTTTATATCTACTGAGCACTTTCAGATTCTGACTATGAGCGGCGGTCATGTTAAATACATGACCATAGTTAATTTTTATAATAATATTCCTAAAAACATTGTGGATAAAGTAATGGACAACCTTAAAAGTAGCCTATCTATCATTCAGGACCACTTATGCGGTGAGATGGTTCTTATCTGGATGGGAGACTTTAATTGCACTATCTGTCCATATGGTTCGTTGGACATGTGCGGTCTAGCCGAACACAAAGAGGACTCTCCCACCCACTTTATTCATTCCAAACTCGGAAATGTCCTTAATGGTATGTTATTCTACTCTAATTTGTCTTGCATCAATGAAATATGTTCCCCAGCCATTCCTTTTTGCCCTACTTTCAATGGTAGGGGATGTAACTTCACGATTGATTTTACCCTTTTAACAGTTTCCCATGCAACCTTGATCTCTTTATGGGAAACCCTTCCGCTAATTTTTAGTGATCACTATCCCATTCGCTTCACTCTAAAATTCAGAGGACAAACTAAGACTCCAAAAGAGAAATCTGTATACCTCCCGCCAGTTAAACTAGCTGCTTCCAATGGATACACGTTAAAATGGGATAAGGTGAATCCAGTTGACTTCTTTCTAAAACTGGAATCGGCCTGTCATGCAGACCTACTTCTCTGCTTATCTAGCACAGAGGAACCAGCTAAAGTCGTGAGCTCCTTTATCAAAGTTCAGGGCGAGATGAAGAATTTATTAACTAGGGAACACCGACTAAAAGCTAACAAACTACATGGTTGGTTTGACAAAAGCTGTACTCAAGCATATTCCTCTTTGAAAAGAGCTCTACACCCATCACCTAGATCCTCCCTTACGATTCGGCTAGCTAGGAAACAATATAAAGCGCCCATTAAAAATAGGAAGACTCAATTGAAAAAGGAGGCTTGGTCAGCTTTATGCGATGCTTCCATAAGCAGGGATAACACAACTTTTTGGAAAATTGTCAATACCCCTTATCTAACTAACAGAGATGGAGATATCATAGATCAGGCCATTGATGGGGAAACATGGGTTAACCACTTAACACACCTCTACGACACTGTGACCCCCCCAGAAAATGCAAATTCCGGAACGGGACTGCCGAATACCCAGTGAGACAATTCCCCGCCTACCGTGTTTCCGTTGGGTATCATTTTTATTTGTTGGGAGGTCTTAAAAGCTATCAGCGATAGCCCTTCTGGTAAAGCCCCGGGGCCAGATGGAGTCCCAATAGACGTATATAAAAACGAAACCGATCAGTGGGCTCCACTATTAACAAACGTTTTAAATCAAGTAAATCAACAGGGGCTCATACCCTTTTGGACGGAAGCTATAGTGGTCCCTATTTTTAAAAAGGGCAACCGAAATGACCCTACCTGCTACCGCCCGATCTCATTGCTTGATGCATTAATGAAAGTAGCAGGCCGAATAGTGTTACACAGGATTCAATCATGGGCTGAGGAAAATGATATTATATCAAATCTGCAATATGGTTTTAGAATGGGAAGGACACAATAGAGCAGGGTTTAAATCTTGCAATGACAATATCAAAGTATAGGTTTCAAAAAGAAGGGAGGCAAAAGGACACCATTTACCACTCAAGATGGTGGAAGGTCCAGTAACAGCTTAGTGTCTGTACAGAGTACTCGAGAGTCAAACCAAAAGGGGTTGCTGTACTGTTCCTAAGGAAGGAAGCGATAGGAAAGTTCTTGCTGGCGTGACCAAGGTGGGGAAAGGAGAGGGATATTATTGATACCCTGGGGCATCCATTGTGTTGGATATATTTGCCTCACACACCCCGAGGAGTGTCATGCTTCATCATCGGCGGTTGCTCCTCGTCGGGGAGGCGGTGCAACCCCCGACGGGCACACCTCAGAGAGGGGCTCTTTGGCGGAGATCTTTTTTCCAACTGCCTATAGGTGAAGTGGGGGTATGTGGGCAGGGCGGTGTAAACCTATGGTGAGGTGGCTAAAATGTAACAAGGGGTACCGGAATGGATTTTATTCTGGGGGTCCCCTAGCTACGGTTAAAAAGTGAAGCTAGTTCCCTAGGTGTCAACCTATTATGTTGTGTTACCCTAGAAGATACTAGTGGTGCATGTGGTCAACATGTTTCTCGCATTTGGTATATTTACCGCGATTCTTCAGGACCAAAGTGAAGACAACAACATGCTCATGTCATATGTGTTGTAAATTTTACCTTAGTGGATCCTCCTATGCCTATGTCTAGATGAAGGATAAGGAAACAGTAATTAGACAAAAACCGCAGTCATAGTATTGCCAGGAAGAACATTTACTAACATGCTGGTGGTGTTTGAAGTGAATGTACTCATCCACCGCATGCCAGGTGTACTGAGCGTGCAAAGTGAAACTGTGGAGCACACGCAGTAACTGTGACTCATACTGTGGACAGTGAAGGTGAAGGTTTAAAAAACAAGAACAAAAGTGTCAATATACAAGGTTAAAAATGCAGCAGTATAAATCTCAATACCAGCCTGTGGTATATTTAGGCAGGGTTTTTAGTGTAGACACCACTATGTAGTACAAGAGGCATAACAGCATACTTTCCCTGTGCTCTTCAAAACCATTAAAATGAGCATGTTTAGATTCCCTTACTCACCTAATGATCATATCCTAGGGGCCACATGAGTGTTCGGCAGGGCTGAACTACAGCGCTGAGCCCAGGGTGTGGCTGGAGTAGGGATAAGTAAAAACCGCGCTAAATAACAGTGAAGTAAAAAAGCATCCCTACAGAGTAAGGCTCACGACCTGTTTGAGCGCTAGAGGCTCGCCTCCTCCGCCATGCGCTAGCCACACTCACCTGAAGTCTGCTGTGTCCGGGTGCAGTGACCTACCCGTCCCCGCCGAGCTCGAGTAGATGTGTGAGCTCGGCGGCGGGGATTATTTCAATAGCACCGGCGGGTCGGCGTGCCGCGTTGGGTAACCACCCACTATCCTAGATCACGTGTGTGGTCCCGAGAGCGTGGCGGCCATCTTGTAATGGTGTGATATAAACGGGAAAGAATATTACCCCGTGCAATCACCCCATTTTGTCATGTGCAACCGTGTCTTATACTAATTGGGTGGCATGGACCTTGGTACCGTTTGGAAGACCAACGGGTCCGGTGGGTCTCTAATAACTCGTTGTGGAGGTTGGGTTCACGAGTTGTGGAAAACGGTGTTCAAGCCTAGTAGTGGATGGCGGCCATGTTCGAAAAGGTCCCTCGGGGTTGCCAGTGTGATCGGAAGTGTGTTAATACAGATGCCAATGCAAGGTGATCTGGGTTCACGAGTAGTGGAAAACGATGTAAGGCCATATGGTGGATGGCGGCTATGATGGAACTGCTCAGAAGTAAGTAATTAGTAATGTGCACATGTCTTTACTAGATGATCTCGCCCACTGGTCGTCCTGATGTGTGGGACTAGCCTCACCATGCCTCAATGTGCCGGTAATATTTTTGAGTCTCTGGGATACGTAGGATCTGATAGCCATGTGTTGGGGTTCGTGAGTAACCTGGGGTCAGTGGTGGTGCTTACAGGGTAGGGATTAGCCCGGAGAAGGTATATAGTCTTATGTACAAGAATAATGCCAGATCTCATGGCATGGAAATGTGTCAGGACACTAACTCATGGGTGGACACTATGAAAATGGGGATTCATAGTGAATGCCAGGGAATGTCTTAGTTGAGACCATAATGGTCAGATGACAACCGATGCACCCATCTCTGTTCCTTACTGAAGAGTACTTTTGTGGGGCAGTTAGGACTAGACTCCAGAACCACCCACTTCATTGAATTCTCATCATGGTTTGCTTCCACATAATGTTTGCACATTTTGGTGTGGGTCTTTCTGCAGCGGAAATTGCTGCGATGTTCTATGATTCGAGTCTTAATAGGGCGTGTTGTCATCCCTATGTACTGCAGGTTACATGGGCATATTAGCAGGTATATGCAGTGGGATGTGTTGCAATTCGTGTGTTGCCTTATTTCCCATTTAAAGGTGTCTGAAAGTTGTATGGTTTTGAGGGTCAGGGTGTATCTACAGACACCACACATTCCGCAGGGGTAGTGGCCCGTCACTGGGGGTAGATTCCATAGAGTTCTTTGGCTTTCTTTCCTTGTTTGTTTAGGCCCAGTGCTAATCAAGATATCTTTCAGGTTTTGTGATCTTTTAAAAGCAAATCTAGGTTCCTCTAGGGACATGTCACCTGTGTTAAGTATGCCCCAGTGATGCTTAATCGTGTTTCTGATTTTGTTGGACAGGGGGGTGAAAGTGGTCACACATGTGATAGGTTGATTCTCAATAGGGGCCCTCTCCCGCCTTTCCAGTAGGGCTTCTCTATTGTTGTTTCTGGCACGTTTAAGTGCCTTTCGTACATCACTTTTGGGGTAACCCCTATCCAGAAGGTTCCTAGAGAGCAGAGCTGATTCTTTCTTGTAATCTGCCACAGCGCTGCAATTACGCCTAATTCGTAAGAATTGGCCAAAGGGCAGATTGGTACGTAGGGCCCTTGGATGGTGACTCGTGTAATGCAGGAGGCTGTTACGATCTGTAGGTTTACGATACATAGTTGTTTTTATGGAACCTGCTTCCAATTTGATCGTTAGGTCAAGGAAAGCGATTTCATGGGGTGAGGCTGACATGGTGAAATGTAGGTGAGGGTTGAGAGTGTTAACCCAAACCAAGAACCCTTCATAAGTGGTTGGTGGACCGCTCCATAGAATAAGAATATCGTCTATGAAGCGTTTCCACATTCTGATGTTATTGCGGAAGGGATTGGACTCATGGTGTATGTGAGTCTCTTCAAATTTGGCCATATACAAACAGGCCACCGAGGGGGCGAAGGTGCTGCCCATAGAGGTCCCCTGGGTTTGATGGTAGAATTTACCTCTGTATTCAAAATAATTTTCGGTCAGGGCTAATGTGGCGCACTCCATGATGAAGGTCTGGGGAGTGTTGGAGCTCCACAATTCTTGTCCCAGCCTTTCCTCAATTACCTCGAGAGTTGCCCTCTGGGGGATGTTCGTATATAATGCTTCGACATCCAGGGTAATTAGAAGGTCAATCTCTCCTGTATCCTGGACTGTGTCCAATATTCTGAGGACATCTGTCGTGTCCTGAATGTAGGAAGGGATGTTTTTTACCAGGGGTTGCAGGAAGTGGTCGCAAAACTGAGACAAGGGCTCTAGCACCGAGTCAATCCCAGAAACAATTGGCCTCCCTGGCACTGGTCTGGTGGCTTTATGGATCTTGGGTAGAATGTAGAAATATGGTACCCTGGGGTCCTTTTTCATGAGGAATTCTGCCTCCTTCTTACTGATCCATTGATCACATTCAGCACCGGATACCAGGCTTGTGATCCTGGTCTGTAGATGCGTGGTTGGGTCATCAGTGATTGGAGTATAGTATCTCTGGTCACTCAGCTGTCTTACGCATTCCATCTCATAGTCCACAGTGTTCATGAGCACTGTGGCTCCCCCTTTGTCGGCCTGTTTAATTGTGATTCAAGAATCATCAGCCAATGACTTCAGTATTGCCAACTCATTCTTAGAGATGTTGCAATGTGGGGTCAGCCGGTCAAGTTTGTTAATGTCTTTCAATACTGCCTGCTCAAACGTCAGTACTTCGTTTGGTACCATGCCGTTATGGGGTGTAAAGGTGGAGGGATTATGGAGTCCAGAATCTTCTGTGGGTTCACTGAGTTTTCCCTCAAAGAATGCTTTTAACCTTATTTTTCTAAAAAAGGCTTTGAGTTCTCTTGTTTGTTGAAACTGGTCGATCCTAGGTGTAGGGACGAAGCCCACGCCCTTTTGTAGGACTTCTTCCTCTCTTTGGGTAAGGTGGCGATCTGATAGGTTGACTACCAGACTCACTGTTGTCCTGACCGGCTCGTGCTCCTCGTGTCCATCCCTTGGGGGCGTGTGTCCTCCCATTGGACCCTTTTCTCTGCTGTGTTGCCTCTTTTTCGCCCTCGCCCTCTGCCCCAACCTCTGCCTAAAAAAGGAGGTTGTGAGGGATTTTGGGGCGGATAGAATGCAGGGTACTGTGGGCCGAAAGGTGGTTGAAATGGGGGGAATTGTGGGTACTGCCAAAGTGGGGGGCATATAGGTTGCCCCTGGTTGTGGTAATTGGGGAAGTTGTGCTGTCCCCGTCCCCTTCCTCTTTTAGCCCGGGGGGGCATCTGTGCGGGGTTTATTGTCCTCGCTACTCTCTGAGCCACTATTTGAGCCCCTCCTTGAAGAAGTCGTGCTGGAATCTGAACTGTAGGTAGTGCCAGGGGGGACATAGTCATCCCTTAAGTAAGGGTAAACTTTTTCTTTAGAAAATTTTTTAATGTCCTTTTGTAATTTCGCTACCTTTTGGTTCATAAGATATTCCTTATGTTCTGCCATCTCTTTGTTAATCTCGGCAAGCTTTGTTTTAAAACTCGGATTTAGCACCGCGGTCTTCAGGGCAGCTTCTGCTGCTTGTATCTTAACCAGCAGGGCATCGGCCAGTCGTTTTGCTGTGTTGACTATAAGAATGAGGAGGTCGTGGGTACATTTCCATGAAACCTGTGACCATTCCACCTTAAATTGTCCGTCCTCCCAGAAAATTCTCGGGAAATTTTTAACTATCAATCCGTTCGGTGCAATCTTAGCTTTAAAGTATTGTGCCATCATGGCTCCATGGATAGTTACCCTGATCCATTCCCGTTTGAGGTCTGACAGGGATTGCCATTCCGGGGTGCTGCTGCTCGTTCCTGGTTCAATATCTATGCCAAAAAGAGAGGGTGTCCTCATTATGGCTGCTGCATCCTCCTCACCGAAACTCAGTCCCTGCCCCTCCATGATGGTGGGGTCTGATAGGAGTGGTCCCGGTGCGGTGGAGTCCTTCACAGAAGGTAGGGAAAGAAGAGGGAGGAAGTAAGGGTGGTTTACTTTGAAAACAGCCCTTAAGAGAGATCAGAACAGGTCCAATACTGGATTCGGTTATGGACCGGGTATAAGCCACCGCGGAGGTGTAGGCTCAAGTTAGTTGGGGGATTAGAACAGACTCACCCGCCAAATGATAGCTCCCACGGTTTGCACCGTGCACGAGTAGGTTTCAAAAAGAAGGGAGGCAAAAGGACACCATTTACCACTCAAGATGGTGGAAGGTCCAGTAACAGCTTAGTGTCTGTACAGAGTACTCGAGAGTCAAACCAAAAGGGGTTGCTGTACTGTTCCTAAGGAAGGAAGCGATAGGAAAGTTCTTGCTGGCGTGACCAAGGTGGGGAAAGGAGAGGGATATTATTGATACCCTGGGGCATCCATTGTGTTGGATATATTTGCCTCACACACCCCGAGGAGTGTCATGCTTCATCATCGGCGGTTGCTCCTCGTCGGGGAGGCGGTGCAACCCCCGACGGGCACACCTCAGAGAGGGGCTCTTTGGCGGAGATCTTTTTTCCAACTGCCTATAGGTGAAGTGGGGGTATGTGGGCAGGGCGGTGTAAACCTATGGTGAGGTGGCTAAAATGTAACAAGGGGTACCGGAATGGATTTTATTCTGGGGGTCCCCTAGCTACGGTTAAAAAGTGAAGCTAGTTCCCTAGGTGTCAACCTATTATGTTGTGTTACCCTAGAAGATACTAGTGGTGCATGTGGTCAACATGTTTCTCGCATTTGGTATATTTACCGCGATTCTTCAGGACCAAAGTGAAGACAACAACATGCTCATGTCATATGTGTTGTAAATTTTACCTTAGTGGATCCTCCTATGCCTATGTCTAGAGGAAGGATAAGGAAACAGTAATTAGACAAAAACCGCAGTCATAGTATTGCCAGGAAGAACATTTACTAACATGCTGGTGGTGTTTGAAGTGAATGTACTCATCCACCGCATGCCAGGTGTACTGAGCGTGCAAAGTGAAACTGTGGAGCACACGCAGTAACTGTGACTCATACTGTGGACAGTGAAGGTGAAGGTTTAAAAAACAAGAACAAAAGTGTCAATATACAAGGTTAAAAATGCAGCAGTATAAATCTCAATACCAGCCTGTGGTATATTTAGGCAGGGTTTTTAGTGTAGACACCACTATGTAGTACAAGAGGCATAACAGCATACTTTCCCTGTGCTCTTCAAAACCATTAAAATGAGCATGTTTAGATTCCCTTACTCACCTAATGATCATATCCTAGGGGCCACATGAGTGTTCGGCAGGGCTGAACTACAGCGCTGAGCCCAGGGTGTGGCTGGAGTAGGGATAAGTAAAAACCGCGCTAAATAACAGTGAAGTAAAAAAGCATCCCTACAGAGTAAGGCTCACGACCTGTTTGAGCGCTAGAGGCTCGCCTCCTCCGCCATGCGCTAGCCACACTCACCTGAAGTCTGCTGTGTCCGGGTGCAGTGACCTACCCGTCCCCGCCGAGCTCGAGTAGATGTGTGAGCTCGGCGGCGGGGATTATTTCAATAGCACCGGCGGGTCGGCGTGCCGCGTTGGGTAACCGCCCACTATCCTAGATCACGTGTGTGGTCCCGAGAGCGTGGCGGCCATCTTGTAATGGTGTGATATAAACGGGAAAGAATATTACCCCGTGCAATCACCCCATTTTGTCATGTGCAACCGTGTCTTATACTAATTGGGTGGCATGGACCTTGGTACCGTTTGGAAGACCAACGGGTCCGGTGGGTCTCTAATAACTCGTTGTGGAGGTTGGGTTCACGAGTTGTGGAAAACGGTGTTCAAGCCTAGTAGTGGATGGCGGCCATGTTCGAAAAGGTCCCTCGGGGTTGCCAGTGTGATCGGAAGTGTGTTAATACAGATGCCAATGCAAGGTGATCTGGGTTCACGAGTAGTGGAAAACGATGTAAGGCCATATGGTGGATGGCGGCTATGATGGAACTGCTCAGAAGTAAGTAATTAGTAATGTGCACATGTCTTTACTAGACATGTGCACATTACTAATTACTTACTACTCGTGAACCCAGATCACCTTGCATTGGCATCTGTATTAACACACTTCCGATCACACTGGCAACCCCGAGGGACCTTTTCGAACATGGCCGCCATCCACTACTAGGCTTGAACACCGTTTTCCACAACTCGTGAACCCAACCTCCACAACGAGTTATTAGAGACCCACCGGACCCGTTGGTCTTCCAAACGGTACCAAGGTCCATGCCACCCAATTAGTATAAGACACGGTTGCACATGACAAAATGGGGTGATTGCACGGGGTAATATTCTTTCCCGTTTATATCACACCATTACAAGATGGCCGCCACGCTCTCGGGACCACACACGTGATCTAGGATAGTGGGCGGTTACCCAACGCGGCACGCCGACCCGCCGGTGCTATTGAAATAATCCCCGCCGCCGAGCTCACACATCTACTCGAGCTCGGCGGGGACGGGTAGGTCACTGCACCCGGACACAGCAGACTTCAGGTGAGTGTGGCTAGCGCATGGCGGAGGAGGCGAGCCTCTAGCGCTCAAACAGGTCGTGAGCCTTACTCTGTAGGGATGCTTTTTTACTTCACTGTTATTTAGCGCGGTTTTTACTTATCCCTACTCCAGCCACACCCTGGGCTCAGCGCTGTAGTTCAGCCCTGCCGAACACTCATGTGGCCCCTAGGATATGATCATTAGGTGAGTAAGGGAATCTAAACATGCTCATTTTAATGGTTTTGAAGAGCACAGGGAAAGTATGCTGTTATGCCTCTTGTACTACATAGTGGTGTCTACACTAAAAACCCTGCCTAAATATACCACAGGCTGGTATTGAGATTTATACTGCTGCATTTTTAACCTTGTATATTGACACTTTTGTTCTTGTTTTTTAAACCTTCACCTTCACTGTCCACAGTATGAGTCACAGTTACTGCGTGTGCTCCACAGTTTCACTTTGCACGCTCAGTACACCTGGCATGCGGTGGATGAGTACATTCACTTCAAACACCACCAGCATGTTAGTAAATGTTCTTCCTGGCAATACTATGACTGCGGTTTTTGTCTAATTACTGTTTCCTTATCCTTCCTCTAGACATAGGCATAGGAGGATCCACTAAGGTAAAATTTACAACACATATGACATGAGCATGTTGTTGTCTTCACTTTGGTCCTGAAGAATCGCGGTAAATATACCAAATGCGAGAAACATGTTGACCACATGCACCACTAGTATCTTCTAGGGTAACACAACATAATAGGTTGACACCTAGGGAACTAGCTTCACTTTTTAACCGTAGCTAGGGGACCCCCAGAATAAAATCCATTCCGGTACCCCTTGTTACATTTTAGCCACCTCACCATAGGTTTACACCGCCCTGCCCACATACCCCCACTTCACCTATAGGCAGTTGGAAAAAAGATCTCCGCCAAAGAGCCCCTCTCTGAGGTGTGCCCGTCGGGGGTTGCACCGCCTCCCCGACGAGGAGCAACCGCCGATGATGAAGCATGACACTCCTCGGGGTGTGTGAGGCAAATATATCCAACACAATGGATGCCCCAGGGTATCAATAATATCCCTCTCCTTTCCCCACCTTGGTCACGCCAGCAAGAACTTTCCTATCGCTTCCTTCCTTAGGAACAGTACAGCAACCCCTTTTGGTTTGAATATCAAAGTATACCCAGGCCAAGAAGGGGCATCTTTTCATTGCATTTGTTGACCTTAGTTCTGCCTTCGATTGCGTCAACCACAACTTTTTATGGGAAATATTAACAGACATGGGCTTGGACAATCAAATTCTTCAGTTTATTAAAGAACTCTACAGGGGAGCAGGTGCCAGGGTCCGTTACACCAGACTGGGTGAGTGTACAGGAAAATTCCCCATCAAGAGGGGTGTGAGACAGGGGTGCATTCTTGCAGCCCTTCTCTTTACACTTTACATAAACTCGATCACCCAACATCTTAGGGAGTCCCTACACGACCATCCAACTATAATGGGAATACCAACCCCACTATTTTTATATGCGGATGACGCTGCCATCATGTCCCGTACCAGGATTGATCTGCAGAGAGCCGTCCTCAAATTCGCGAACTACATGACAGAAAGGGGTCTAAAAATCAACATCTCCAAAACATATATATGTCATGTGGGATAGGGACAAAGAGGACTCCCTGTTCTATTTTTCTTGATGGTAGACGGATTGAATCCACAGATAGATTTACCTATCTGGGTATACACTTTGATAGAAAAGGCAGTTGGCAGCCTGCTGTGTCAGCTAGATAGCTGGCATTTTCTAGGACCATAGGCGCCCTGAACAACTTTGAGGCTAAAATCGGGGGCAGACCTGTGAGAGAGCTGATCCATATTTACAATGCGAAATGTGCCTCCACAGCTGTATATGGCTCAGGGCTCTGGGGAATGGAAAACGCTCAAAAAATTCAGTGTAGTGAAAAGCAGTTCATCCGCCATCTATTGGCTGTGCCTAAGTCAACATCTACCTACCTTGTACATATTGAACTGGGGCTTCACTACATTCTGGATATTATCAAAACAGCGCCCATTCTATTATGGCATAAAATCTGGTTCACCCCTGAGACCTCATTAAATTGTGATCTAATTAGTGAGTGCCTCAAACTTGAGGGAGTAGGTAATATCAAATGGCTAACCTATGTGAAGAACATGATGACAGAGCTTGGACATTCGGAATTCTATACTAGTCCACTGACCATGGAACTAATATCTAGGAAATCTTTGAAAAAGATGGTCATGGACCATTTAAACAGCAAGAGGTGGGGTATGGAAAAAATCAAGCATACTGTTATAAGACACCAACAAATTACTCCTCTGGAAGGGCTCCAAAGGTATCTCACGTCTAACCCCAGTTGTTATGCCCGAATGCTACTCTCTCGTTTTAGGTTTGGCACCGTTTACCGTTTGATTACCTTTCCTCATGTTAATAATTGGGCTATGGAAAATTTAATCTGTCCCTGTGATGATATATCCGTCCAGTCTAACATCCATTGTGCCTTTTTTTGTAAATTATATGAAATCCCACGGAAGACCTTTCTGAAACCAATTAAAAAAAAATGGGAGATCCGTACTTGCAAACTTGCTTTTATCAGACTTCAGCAATTAGAAAATGATTTTGTAATTTACGCAGTGTCTGGTTTTTTAAAACTTGTTGTGAAATTTCGGATTACAATGAATTAACCTGTTTTGATGAATCCTACTATTAACTGTGATAACTGATAAATAATTGTTTTTATCTATTTATTATCAGATTTTAAAAAATTGTGTATAACTATAAAATGCTTAGGGCACTTATTATTAAAATGTTCGCTTATATGATTTTCTTTTAAAAATTTAATAAAGCTTTTTACTCCTATAAATTTGAACCAACTCTGGTCGTTCTTCTTTGAGCGAAGACCCGCAATATTCCAACTTAGAAGCCTAAATTTTGCTTTTGTCTCAACCGGTACATTAAGAAATTTGGGGCTAGTAATTCGAGTCGGATTAATGGGAATAATAGGGGGCTCCAGTCAATCGATCTCCTCCAATTGTGACAAGGGAGAGAACCTATTAGACAACGCTAATGTTTCTTTCTTCTGGGTTGGATGCGTACAGGATACCTTAGGGGATGACCAAACTCTAGGGGTAACCCAACTGGATTGGTAATCTATCTCATTGTGAGCGCAACATGGAGTCCGGGTTAATCTCCTAGTACTCAACTCTGGTCGTGTTCTTGTATCTGCCCTTAAAGTCCTGAGTGGAGAATAGAAAAAACCCAGCGGTAGGGCCCTTATATGATCTTCCTCTCTCTTCATATCTGAGGCATCCCACAGAAAACGGTCAGCAACATGAAATTTGTTTAAATTAACAATAACACAGTCCCCTTTTAAATCTTTCTGCAAATTTCCTAACCACCCAACCCATCTAGCCATGATAATACTCTGGGAGATTTCTGTGTCCCCGAACAGTTAGACTCACACCATTTTTTGGTCACTGCTAACAGGGTTTCTGTTGACTCTACCTCTCCAACCAACAATGGAGGGACCCTTGTAGGTACCACAACCAGCGAGGCTGCCTCAGGGGGGAGGTTAGTAATAGGTTGGGATACTATTTTGTTTCCATTTTGCTGTGTAGTGGGATAAAAAGTACCCCCTATTTGAGCAGGGATACTTTGAGGCCTATGTTTCCTAACTGGGCTCCTCTGTTGCTTCTCAGAACCATTGCGGTCGTGACTGCCTTTTAACCTTGGGGGCCCAGGTGCGGGATTCAATTCCACTATCAGGTCTGGGGTTAAACTCCCTACATCCTCTCTCAAAGCATTTCCCAGGCTTGTTTTCGACTTGGTCATTTGAGGAAACTGACCCACATCCGGGACACTATTAGGCATTGCTAGAATGGTATTCAAACAATCACATTTTCCTAGTATACCCGCAACACAAATATTCATAGTGTCAATGATGTCTTTGGCAATGTTTGTAAGTGCCGTCTCTATACGTGTTGTAAAAATATCCTCCACCATATCCCGCACCATGGTCTCAGTCAGCTCAGTAGTTGTAGCGGGACCTTGTTTTATGGAGATATCTTTAGTACCTTTATCCCGCTTATATACTCTTTTACATGCTTTATTAGGTTTATTAGGCTGCACAGTGGGATCTGGAACCATATTGGGAGAGTGTCTTTGTGGTTCCGGTTCATCAACATTGATAACAGCTTGATGAGACTTCTGAACATCAGATGTAGACTTAAATATAACCAGGGGCTCCAGAGGCACTTGGTTTATCAAAGTCTCGTCCAGAGGAGACGTCCCCGGTGTATGAACGGCGATCATGTCCAGGCCCAATTCCCTTTCTGCATTAGCAATTTCAGTAGTCAGGGCCCCAACAGCAAGAGTTAGATAGGAAATAATGGTAGCAGATTTTCTAGGTACTTTTGCCTTCGCCCCCTCTTGTTCACGTGTGGGCAGAAATTTTCGCTTACCCATGATGCCTGTCGGATGCAAGAGGGGTGGCCCTGCCCAGCCTCCTTCGACCACCGACGGCCACAGATGCCCACCCTTTGCCCGGGCTTAGCCCGGTGCCGCCCACGTGTGTCCCGCGAGGCGGGAGGCGTTCCTCCGCTTTGTAGCGCCTCCGGGCGCAGCCAGGCACGTCAGCGGTGAGCCGGTGGTCCCAGGGGCACCTGGGGGATGAAGTCCCTAGCCGTTGCCCTCACGGCGATTGAAATGGCGAGAAAGCCCCGCGGGCGTTCCCCTCACGGCAGGAGCTTTCTGGCACCAGGTTCGGTAAGCAGTTTTCATCCCCACTGAGCGCTCTGCGCTCCTCTGCTTTGTAGCGCCTCCGGGAGCAGCCAGGCACGTCAGCGGTGTGCCGGTGGTCCCAGGGGCACCTGGGGGATGGAGTCCCCAGCCGTTGCCCTCACGGCATTTGAAATGGCAAGAAAGCCCTGCGGCCATATCCCTCACGGCAGGAGCTTGTCTGACACCAGGTCCGGTAAGCAGTTTTCACCCCCTAGTGATTATTGGGCCATCATCCTATGTAGAGGCTGACTTGAGGGCAAGTTGATGATTAGCTAATATAAAGTCCAGAATAGGCCGACAGTGCCATAGATACGGTATACAGATCTCCAAATAGCATACTTGCTGGTACAAAGAATAGTTGCTGTACTGATAATTGCCAGTCTTGATGAGAAATCAAATCAGTGTACAGCAAGTGCTTGGCTACTGGAAATCAAAGTGGCTATCAGTGCTTTGTATTATTGGTTCAGGTGGCATAGTCCTCAAGCAAAATATAGACTGATTGAGGAGTAACTGTTGTTTGCCTGGCCCTCAGTAGAAGGCTGATACTGCATGACTATGTGGTGGCTGCTCCTGCATAGGCTATTGGTCTCTGTGATCACTGGCAGGTCTCTTCAAGTGGCATACGCCTCAGAGGGAATAGAGACTGATTGAGGAATAGCTGCTGTTTACCTGGCAAAGTGTGAAGCTGCTGTTCTGCTTCTCTGAAGCTGCTTCTCTGAATGAGAGAATGCACTACCTCATTTTTGAAGAGAATACCTCCAGTGGCGCATGTCAACAAATATGTAGATGGCTTCATTCAAATTTAGTAGCTTAACCTCATTAGGTTTGCAAGCCATTAGCATTACATCAATGAGTCTCTTATCTCCTTATTTATTGGGCAGGTAATATTTTTACCTTTTTCATACAGGAGAAGAATCTCTCATTTGTAGCAATAGTAGAAGGTAAAATGAGAACTAAATGTAAAAGATCCAAAACCTGAGGAAATGCTCCTGATAGATACATGAGATATTGCCTAACAGAGTGAATACTTGGTACATTGTTGTCTGAATGATACAATTTAACAATCTCCTGTTCCTATTGAAGATTACTTCAATCTACTGCAGCCTCTGGATATTTGTCAACAATAACAAGTGTACCGGAAAAGTCCCAAAAATGTGTAGCTTTTCAATGTAACATTCCAACAGCAGACATGATGCCAATGGTGTCTACAAATCGAGCATCAAACTCATTTACAAATATTTCCAATGTAGAGGAATAAACTTCCTGCTTTAATTGCCCAGACAGTGGAGTTTGACTATTTAAGATGTCAAAATGGCTGGATCTTTTCCCTACAGAGGTACTGACAAAATAATCTGTCTGTTTGTTATTTAATTTAGGGTGACTCAAAGGTGGAGCTCATGGATTGGATTTTTCTTAAATCTCTTCTTGTTGACCTAATTAGATCACATGCTCTCGGAAAGTCAAGGTCTTTGTGCTGTAGAACTTCAAATAGACTTTGAATCTTTTGGAGAATGAGTATTATACACTGCAATATAAGCAAGAAATCAATGTTTTCAATGTGCTTAAGAAGTCCTTTGGCTTCTGAACTAGCCTCCTTGTCATATTGTTGTGATTCTATTACACGGAGATCAACGATAATAGACTCAAATTGCATCTACACAGGAGTATCAGTGAACGCAACTCATACTCGAGAGTCTTTCTACTTTGATTACATGCAGATTACTCTCTTTCTGACCTTTCACAAGGAGCGCATGCCTTGGTGTACTTTGTGAAAGAAAAACTTAAACAGCTTGCAATATTGAAAACAAATGTTTTACAGGTTGTATGACAGATACTGTTTGCACTTGTGCAAGGGTCCAGTGATGGGCATTCCAGTGTATATAAATTGATTGTGATGCAATATCTCTTGTTTTTGCATGGACACCATTAATTCATCCACTCATAACGGATGCACCATAGTAGCACTGTGCAACACATTTATTCCAGTCAATTCCAGATTTCTGTACTACTTCAGCAAGAATACGACACTTGCCAACGCACGTGTTACAACGCGTGTCATTACAACACATTTTTTACATTGCAAAATCTATTACAACGCATGTTGTTACAATGCATGTCGTTACAACGCATAATCCATTACAATGTAATTAATGTTATAACTCCACTGAGACATTACTTTGGGGAATACATTGTAATGAATTATGCGATGTAATGGCAAGTGTTATAATGGATTTTGCTATGTAAAAATGTGTTGTAATGAAACGCGTTGTAAAATGTGTGTTGTGAATGATGTTTCCCATTCAGGAATGGCTACAGTAAGGCTGGAGGCATCTATTCTTTCTATTTGGTAACACCCTAGTGTATTCTCCTGAACATTTCCATCACCATCAACAAAGTAGATAATAAAACTCAGCTGCTCTTCATTGAAACATCTTTGGTTTCATCAACTAGCACTGCAAAATATTTTGTCACTTTTTTGACAATACATTCATGGACAAGTGCTGCCACCAGAGCTATCATGTCAGTTTGGGAATCAGGAGAGGCATAGTGCCCATGCCTCTTGGACATTTTTTCTTTTAACATTTTATCTTTATCAGAAGTCATCTCTAACAATTCAATGAAATTCCCCCTATTGTGAGAAAGCTTAGTTTTATCAGTGGCACCGAATGCAAACCCTTGATGACACAAGAAACATACTACCTCAAACAACTGCTCCACATGTTGTCTATTCTCCTCAATTTCCTGCTCTGCACCTCTTACTATCGTGGAAGTAACGGACTGCTGATGGTTTGTATGCTACTGTAATTTTTTGAAGTTGGTCCAAGCAATAACTGAAGATTTATGCTTCTCTGACTGTGAATGTTTGGGCAAAGAAGAAGTAAGCTTTTCCTGCTTACTGAAGCCAATATCAACGAACGCAACATTGCCAGGTTCACGTCATTCTCCTCCCACAATACCAGCACTAAAATGCCTACATGCAAAACAATAAACAGCATGTTTATGGATTGAATACTCTACCCAAGGATGGGTTTTGTAATCTCAATGAAACCTACCACATGCAGATAAAGGGAATGTTCGAAGTTTTAGTTGGACTGGGTTGCTATAATGACAGAAGCGGTTTCTACACTTGAGTGGAGTAGTATCGCCCGTCGCCGGCTGCGAGCCTCGTAGGAAAAATAAAATGGCAATGAAAAATCTCCATTTTCTTTTTCTGACGTGCGCGCTTAGCGCTCTGCAGCAGCCAACCTTCCCTGAGCCCAGAGACATGCAGGCTTGTCCTATGCTGCCAATTGGAAGCAGAGGACAGGAGTAGTGCCTGGCTGGATGCTCAAAAATGCGCAAGTTACTTTGGCCAGAAGTGACATGCGTGCTTTAAAGCTCTCCACCTAGCTCTCTTAGACAGCTAGATGGAGACCAAACACAGGCCTAAAAGGCCTGAAGGAACGTCCACCCGGCCCGCTCCATCCAATCCTGGCACTGCTCCTACAGCATGAGAGCACCGCCAGGATTGGTTATGGGAGCTAGCTGGGCCGCTGCTGGAGTGGAGAAGAAGGTCAGGAAGAGCAAGGATGTAAGGAGGAGGAAAGTGACTTATTTTTTCCTTTCCCCCTGTCCTCTGCTTCAATCCCTTCCCCTCTTCACTTGGACGCCATGGCACTGGCAGCGGTGCTTTGCCTGCCCACCCAGTCACCATAAGCGGCAGCCGCCACTGTATAAGGATTCAGTGACAATTCGTTTGCCAATTATTCTCTTGCCAGGTGGAATTTTGATGTTGATTCCTTACTAGTTTCTTTGTTTTGAAGTGTCTTTATTATGTCACTCTTCAAAAATGAGTTGGCTGTATTGTCATCGCATGATCATGAACAGTCAGGACGGCCAGACTCTTGTCTAAGCTGACAAAATAAGAAAATTAATCTTCAACCTCAGTGTGAAATGAACACTCAGGACTGTCAGCATGTGAAGACATATCAGTAATGTCAACATTGATAGGACTTTCATCAACACAGGGAGAAGCATCTACGATGGCAGTATTAGATGCTTCAAGGTTTTCATAAGAATGTGAGCATATGTCTTCACTGCAAGACAGAGCTGAATCAGGCATCTCCTTTGTTTTCTTGCCTTCATTAGAACCTTAGAGGAGTATCCTAGGTACCTCTTTTTTAGGGAAAAAATCCAATATTGATCTTTGTTTTGGATCTTTGGGTTTTTTCTAGTAGGGAAAGACATTTTTCTGTGTTCCTTTGTTTGCAGATGAACTCAGCAATTCCACTGCTAATATGCCAAACATACAGAAAAAAAGGTTAGGCATGCCATTGTGCAATGAACATAACAGTGAGGAAAAATTAGACACGGGACAGTGAGGAAACATCGGACCATGCAGGGCAAGAGGAAGGGGGCAGGTGCATACACTCCATTAACAGAGGACAGGGAGGCAGTGGGTAGACCCAGCAAGCTAACTGTGCAGGGCAGATGAGAAGGGCAGTGGCAGAACAACGGCCACAAAAGGCTGGACATGGAGGAGGGGTATGGACTTGGACAATAGAGGGCAATGAGGAGGGGGTTTAGGGGCAGCAAGTTTGGACAGGGGCAGCGCAATCGACAATGTCAGACCAGACCCTGCTTCCAAACCCCCTGTTGTGCATAACGATGGACATCTTACTTTACGTTACGAAAACCCTTGAAATTCCGAGAAAAAAACTAAGGTTAAAGTGACATTATAGTAAGAAATTGTAAGAATATCTAACTTTATATTAACAAAACTTTATAAATTCACTGGGAAAAACAAAGGCTATATTGATGTTGTAGTTAGGTGACAATGTCACTTAAAACATACGATTTCAAAACTAACAAAACCACTGAAATTCACCCTTAAGTAACTATTACTTGCGCCCTACCATGCACTGCTTTGCCTTTAAGATAGAAAGAGAGACACAGTTAGAGATAGCCAGAGAGTGGGAGAGGTGAGAAAAAAGAGCTTGCAAAACTAACAAAACCACTGAAATTCACCCTAAAGTAACTATTACGTGCGCCCTACCATGCACTGCTTTGCCTTTAAGATAGAAAGAGAGACACAGTTAGAGATAGCCAGAGAGTGGGAGAGGTGAGAAAAAAGAGCTTGAGAGATAATTTTATCAGAAGGGATATTGGAAGGTAGGGGCCTTTGCAATTGTCCACATAGCTCATTGCTTAAAATGTCTTAGGTTGTTTTCTTGCTCTGGCAGGTTGGAGAGTGAGGAAGGTGGCCGAGTCATAGTCAGGTGAGGCAGGAAGCTTGAATGTTCCCTACTGCTGTGTATGGGGTGAGAACTATAAGATCACCCACCATTATTAAGAGCCTTATTATGCAAAGTGAAGTGCTATGTGAAAGCACTTGGCCTTCCTCTACAAATACACACACCAGATAAACAGGTAGGAGTATCAAGTCTGGTTCCAGCAGCAAAGCTTGCAACATCAACAATTGAAGCAGACCACTTGCACACCTCCAAGAAGCACAGCTAACGAGGCACTTGACCTTGTTCCTCTTTCTCTTATTTCTCCCTCTCCCTCTTTTATGCATGTGCACGTGCAACATTCTCCACTTCTCACCTTTTCACCACCATTGATCTCAATACTTCTCATTTTTTTATTCATCTTTTCACTGTCTCCAGTTTCTTGATTTGTCTTTCATTCACCTACACTCCTTTACCACTTATATATACTCTTTCCATTCTGTACTGTCTTACAATATTTGTGTCTTTTGGTGTTTCTTACTTTTTTGATGGCCCAATCTCTGTGTTTGTATCCCTCCTATCCCACATCTTACCTGCTCTATCTCTTCTTGTTTAGGACCTCCTATACCATTTCCTTGCCCTATCTCTTGTTAAGTTTTCGCCTAGTTCTTCCTCTTTGCCTGCTCCAGTACTCCCAAGGTCCGTGGGCTTGGAGGGACAGTACCGCTGCAGCACATGGGCAGAGAGCCTTATGGGGTAGAGACAAGGGCAACATAAAGCAGGATCCAGGCAGGAGGCGGAATTGTGAAATCTCCCACTACACCTGGGTTCCAGCTAGCTGCACATTATGTAAATGTAAATGTAAATGTACAGGAATTTATATAGCGCAAATCACCAAGCGGTTTCTAAGCGCTTGCTTAGGGAACCCGTCCTGGTATTCCCCTGTGAGATAACCCCGGCAGGGTATCCGCAAGGTGAAAGCCAGGCATCCCGCCGCGAGGGGCCAGTGTGGAGATTAAGCAAGCTATTGCCCAGAGTCGCAGAGTGTGAACCCATGAATCGAGTAGGCACCGGAGCGAGAATTGTCGAGTCCATGGACATTTTAGGACTCAAGACCCCGCCGAGCCGGGAACTGAACCCTGGTCCCGAGCTGACCTCTGCTTCCAGGTCTACCTCCTCTAACCAGTGAGCCACACTTCTCCACTTATTATCCCTTATTATCCCACACTTCTCCACTTATTATCCCTTATTATCCCAACCTGTGTCTATTATATGCTGGTGGGCGAGAGTAGGGGTCCGATGTACGATGCTGCTGGCCTCATACAGCCAGAAATGGGATGAAAATGGCTCTTTGGGTCTTTTTATTTTTTTAATTGAATGCTTTGTTGACACCTTGGTGGAAGGGCTAATTAGTATATTGCACAGAGTTTAAAATGTGGAATGTTAGGGTGTTTTTTATACTAAATGTTTTGAAAATGAAAAGTATTCATGTTTTAGCTAAACTAATTCTAATTAAAAGATATGGGCCTCAGATGGGTGTGATGAGAGTTTTAAAACAAAAGAGATGCTGATGTATGTCCAAAGTGTTTTTGTGGGTTCATGCTACTGCATCTCTCACTGGTGCTGCCTCTAAATACATGCGTGCACAGCAAGTTAACATACATTTAAAAATTAATATTTAGAAGAGGTGTTATTTCCTTTGATGTCTTGGATATTACGCATGATAGACTTGAAAATATGTATGTGACATGCTTGGTGTTTGAAGCTTGGCTGGCTTTAGCGCTGGTGGTGCCCAGTGCGACAATCATTGTTGAGCCCTCTCTTACATGCATTTCATTGTTTTGTAGCACAACTGAAATCAGTAATGTTGGCTATCAGAGCATGTTACATCACACACAATACACACAATACAGAACCAATGAATCATGCATGTGTTAATCAGTTTATAGGCTCTTTACAGCTAAGTTTCAGCGATGCTGGTCCTACTCATTTCTCTCCCTTCGCCAGCCTCAATCTGCACAAAATTATTGTGTTCATAGGTGGCTCAAACCAGCCCCATATGTATATGGGCTGGGCCATCAGGGGATATAGAGGATACTGCCAGCACCACCTAACAGGTGGTGAGATTACAAGATTTGGGGCCATATTATCAAGCCTGGGTGATACATTATCGCCGCTTTTATCGGCAGGAAACTGCCGCTAAAGCGGCGATAATGGGCTTGATAATAGGCTCTATGGAATTCCAATCGAAGCTCATGTTAGACGTGAAGGCCCAGGCTTGATAATATGGCCCTTAGTTTGTACTTGCTGAAAGCTTTGAGAGAGCATGCTTATGCCCCACATATCCTTTCGAAATGCCAGACAATAAAGGTCAGCTCAGCACGAAACATTTTAAAACAGGCGCACCACTGGAGAACAAATACCATACTGTGCCTCAGGCACTGGCCCTTTGCCTGTTGCTCAAATGCCCGGTACACCAATCTGACCCTGGGTGTCTTGGACTACTGCTATTGGGGTACTATTTCTTACCTTCACTCAACAATGTTCATCCGTCATGTGATGTTGGCCAAAGTGAGGGAAACTACAGCAGAAGGAGGGGGACAAAAGCGAGGGGCCGGGCGAGGCAGAACAAATAATTATGCCAGGGCCATCTTTCACTGCCATTGGCTATTGTTTGTTTTTGGATTCTACCTGGGCCTACCTTGGCTTGCCTTGACTGCTTGCCTGGGCGGAGGCCGTCGGCACAATACACATGAATTGCACCGCATCTGAGGGAGAGCACCACCACGATGTCTTCTGATCACTTGGAAGGATGAGACACTGTAGTGTGTGACGATTTGAGGGATGGTGTGAGGAGAGCACGGAAACAAAGCAAAGTGACATGATTGGTGTGATATTACACAAGGACCATCATTGATAGTGCTTTCATGAGCTCCTACAGATTGATGGGCTGGTGAGCAAACACACCACTGGGGTGGTAATAAGGTGCTTAAACACACCACTAGGGGGTGGTCCCTTTGTGTTCATTTTTTTTTTCTCTAAATGACCGTTTGGTCCACGAAAGTACTGGCTTGCTTGCCCAGGGAGGCTGGAAACAAGAGTGAGAAGTGAGTGATGATTATACTGGCCAAGGGGTCGCAAGCAAGGTGGCAGGGGTTATTACCAGTGGCCTGAGGGGTCACTGTTACAACCCCTTGCAACCCCTAATTGACGTCCAGGCTGCATGTAGCAAACAAAGGGTCACAAAAGGGCAGGGAACAATAAATCTTTTTGCACAGAATCAGAAAGTCTCAAAAGTCACTGTCACCTCTTCCAAAAAAAACGACTTTTGGAACACAATATAACAGATGACAAAGGGAACATAATTAGGGGAACAGAATACAAGAAAAAGCTAAGGAAAGGTAGAACTGAAGTCTAGGAAACAAAGAATGAGATAAGAGTAATAATTCATATCGGGGCTCAAGAAAGGTACCACTGGAATCGAAAAACCAGTAAATGGGGTGGGAGTAATGATACAGAAATAGGACGTAGTAAATGCAGAGCTGAAAGGCAGTAATGGATGCTTAGAAAGGTACAATGGGGAAAACATGACAATATTCAGAAAGAACAGACAGACCCACCTAACTAAATGGGAAAACAAGACAAACACTATGGGATCTAAGAAAAGCAGATATGGGAAGCAATGATTGGCATAATTGTATATATCACAGTTTTTGGGACCCGATGATTATACTGGGTAAACCCCACACATTGAAGTTTTGTGAGTAGGCTCTTATTTTATTTATGAAGAGTTTCTCTGAAGGGTGCAAGGAATAGGAGTTTTTGAGATTGTGCTAATGTGAGTGGACGGTTCCATCTTTCCTTATATCACACTGTGCTCCTTTTTTATGTGTGAGGTACTGGAATATAGAACATAGATAGTGAGAGAGCGCAAATTAAGAAAAACTGTAGAAGTGCACCATATTTACAAGCGCGTTGCATTAGTTTAGTGAACAGTATATAAGAGTGTCGAAATTATAGAGTGAAGGTACATAATAGTGTTTAATTAGAATAGAATACTTATATAGAGTGTGAAAAGCTAAATGTAGATGTGTTCAGAGATGTTAGAATGATGTTGAAATCTCATGTTATGTGGCTGTTGTAAGGGAAAATGTAATTCTGCTAGACGTGGAAATGTGCAGGCCACATGGCAGTTCAGAAAGAGTACAAGAAACTGATGTATTTCCACATGATCTGGATTTTAATGTTATTATGATTCAAGTATTACTGAACTTAGGACTGATATATATGTTTTATAGACGTTTATATAATCATTGTGTGTAATAAGTTAGAATATTGTTTAAACTAAAGAAATTAAATGTTTTGTAGAAGTGCATAGGCCCGTTTCATGGAATCCTATCAGGCCTGAATAGATAAAGTCATTTCTTTTGATCTGCATGTGCTCGTTAGAGAAAGGTCGTGTTAGGCACAGGACGCTGAGCCTGTTACATGGTTTACGACTTAAAGATATGGTGGAGGCCGGAATTTGGGCCCACAGAGAAAGTGTCTTTTGCAGGTGCGAGGGGGTTTAATCAGGAAAGTGATGAATAGACTTTTGGTCAAGAGAGCCTGGTACAGGCCTGGAGGAGTCTTCAGGAATTTCCTGGGGGTACCGTCTTGCCGGAGAGGAGCCTGGGAAGCAAGGTCAACGCTAACGATGGGCCTAGAAGGAGCACCGGCATGGAAGTTGCCGCCAGAACCAACACCACGTGAGGGGCGTCTTTGTGGGCGTTTCTAATGTAAATGTGATTCTGTATTAGGGACAGCACCCCTGGGTGGAGGCAAGGCAGATGATCTGAGGAACCTAAGAGAGCGGATGGGTAGGCAGATAGGGAACTGCGAGACATCGACTTTGAACAAAGACTAAGGGAAGTGTGTGATCTTCTTTGGAAGTCACCACTGCTGACACCTTTTTAGGTTAAGATCTTGCTAAGTAGGGATGTCACTTAGTCTAGTGTAGGGACAGTCTAATCTGATTTCTTTCCTTTCTGTAAATGACTCACAAGCTACAGCTTGTGTTTATCCTCGTAACTTTGATAATTCTAGAACTTGTTTTGGTGATATTCTTCTGCCGACTAAGAGCATTTAGAAAATTCATGTTTGTATTGATACCCGTATATCTTTTGAATCTTATTTTGAGATGTTTGTATCTCCAGTTAAGTTTGGCTTTGTAATAAACTTTTTAACTTTTAAGCTTGAGTGGTTCTTTAGAGTGGAGTAAGTCTTTAACTGATTAACTTAGTAGTGGATTGCCTTTTACTCAATGACAGGTACCAACGGTTCAGTCGACCTGAGTTGGGATCTAGATCTATAACTATAGACCAACAATCCCGCGTTAACAGTTGGTAGCAGAGTGAGGATGGTTACCTTCTTGAGGAAGGTGATCTAGACTAGGTTAAGTTTACCCCCAGGCCCCTAGAGATCGAGAGGTGGCCCGCCAAAGAGGGTGCTGACGGCGCGAGAGGAAAGCAGCAGAATCGGACGAGAGTGAGTATAACAAGGGTCATGCGTGGACAGATTGCGGTGTTTTGTGTTGTATTTGTATTGTAATGTCATGCGGAGTTGAATGCCTGTAGTGTGATTGTGAGAAGGTTGTGAGCGCGCGCAACCTGGTAAAATCTTAAGTTCGGGGTAGAGCTTAAGTGGTTCGGGTGTATCGAACATCCAGAGTAATTGTCGACCAGAGTAAGGGGGTCATGAGGTACCATTGATCGCCCGCAGGACCGAGATAGGGGGAATGCAAGAGTGAGTGTGTAGGTGACGGACGCAGGTCGAAAGTTACCGTGTGCAAGTAACCTATCAGAGAAGGCGATTGTCTGGACGTACACGGAAAGACATTTCGTCAGTTAAGGTGACAATTACAGTTAGACTGTGGACGTACAGTCAGAGAAAGGTGTTCGCTTGGTCGGAAGTAATAATTTTTTCCAGACTATGAATGGGACGCATGCATGACCGGGAGACGAGCGGAGAAAGGAGGGGAACTGCTGCAAAGGGGGACGGGTGTCGTCAGCGAGAGCTGCGCTGTGATAGGGCGGTCAGTGTGAAGCCGCGCTGGGACGGGAGACGTCAGCGAGAGCCGCGCTGTGATAGGGCGGTTGGGGTGACGTCGGCTAGAGCCGCGCTGCGATAGGACGGTTGGTGTGACGTCAGCGAAGAGCCGCGCAGTGATAGGCCAGTTAGCGAGAACCGCGCTGAGATTGGTGGATTGTCATCAGGAAGTAAACGAACGCGGAGAAAATAGAAATTTGTAGAGTTTGAACATGAAGTGTTTTAAATGTTTGAGAGGGATTTTTAAGAGAAAAAGAAGAGAATCTTATTCCGGGGAAGAGGCGCCGCCGGAGGGTACACCAGCTCACTATATGGCAACGAATGTTGGGTTGCATACTATACTGTGGCTTGGGACTTGGAGTAAGATTACAGAAGGGAATGAGGAATTGACTTTTCCGAAATACGGAACATTTAGACTAGAGGCGTTGCATCAGTTAAAAGCAGTCATGTCCTCACTGAGACCTTTGCCTAGACCAACACAGTTTGAGGCCCTTAATGCGTGGATTAGGGCGGCGCACGACAGGAGTCAGAACAGACGCCAAGAAAGGGTAAGGCGATCAGTAAGGGCAGTGCAAGATGCTAAATGGGATGAAGAAGCCAAGAAGTGGAGGGTACAGGTGATTGAGGTAGATAAGTTGTACCCCATGAGAGAGGTTACAGGTGGAAAGAAACCCATGGAAGAGGATGATGAGAGCGAGTCGGAGGACGGCCTCATAAATAGGTTGTCGATAGATAGACCACCTCCGGACAATAGGGAGACAGAAGGTACGGGGCTCCCAAAAGAAGACAGGGTTGGCATAGAAGGGTATAGGCCACTCCCTTTAGCGGATTGGGTACCTACCAAAGATGAAGGGACACTTCAACATAGTCCTGTACAGAGAGTGGTCGGAAGGTTTGTGGTGCAGAAGACGCCAGCAACAGAGAGGGCTGAGTCTCATGGATTGCCAGAGGCTCTACAAGTACCTGTTACCATAGGTCCTATACGGTCGATTTATAGCCCAGAGAAAGCGAGGGAGGAAAACCAGGTACAGCTGGACAGGGAAAGAGTTGAGATAGAAGGAAGGAATAACACGACCAATGCCTGGAGGCAACTGCCAGGACCAATAACGTGGAGCACCCCATTGGATTCAGCAGGGGGCCCCGTAACAGAGCAAGGGGGTCAGAGAGGACCGATGGATCTGAGGGGACCACGGCCGAAATCCTACAAAGAGCTGAGGGCTGACTTGAGAGAATGGGATGCGTCGACAGAAGCACAGAGCAACAGGTCAAGAGCAGAAGCAGAATGGGGAAGTCGAGGCAATGGAACATTATCTCATTGCGGGGCTAGCGAAGGCAGTCAGGAGTGGGATGGTAAAAGTCAGGAGAGTAGAGGAGTTATACGTCATACAGACAGAGGAAATGAGCAGGAGCAAAGAGGCAGAAGTATGGAGTGTGGAGAGGCATCTCGCCTCATTCAAAATGAGGGAGGACAAAGGGCCCAAGAGTATAGGGATAGGTTTAGGTGCACTCACCATGCACCCAGTGATATTGTACAGCACTGGATTCGTGGGAGCATAGGGAACAGTGAAGGATCTTGCCATGTGCCGACTGATCAGAGACCACCAGCAAATGGTGAAGAGATGGGGAATAACGGAATGTCTTACCATGCACCTAGAGAAGCCAGACAAATTGGGAAATGTGGAACTATGGGGAATAGGGAAGTATTTCACTACCCACCTAAAGAGGATGGAACTGCATGGGACCTGGAGAGATGGGAGCATGGGAGGACTCCCCATAACACGCCTGAGCCCAGACGTAGGAATCAGAGCTGTGATGGGAGAGATACAATTGGACTCTCTAGAGATGGCATACTGAAAGCTGTGATAAAAGCCAAAAGACTCGATGTGACCAGCTTAAGATCTGATCTGAACGATATAATAGACGGTACATTGTCTTTAGAAAGGATCGACATGTACAAACAAGATGAGCTACTGTTTATAGCAAAGGACATCACTCGAAAAGCCAGAGCAACTCATGAGAAACTGTCTGAATTGGCAGACAAGTATATGGTAGATTTGTCCAGAGCCAAGGCATTACAGGGTAATCCCAGGTTGCAGTATTCAGATCAGGACTTAGATGAGAGGAGGACAACTGGATTAAAAACACACATAAGGGAACTGCTCACAGGAATAAGAGCATGGAGAGACCTGGACAAATGGGAAGAGAGGTGGTCCAAGAAGGGAACAGTCAGACGGAGTGCGAATGTGATGTCTCCAGAGGGAAGGCTAATGCAGATGGAGGCATTCCCTTTGCGGGAAATATCGAATGGGAACTACGTACATGTGCCCTGGAGTAGGGGGGATTTGGCTGCATTTACCAACTCATTTCCGAAGTTAAGGGAGAATCCTGTAGAGTGGTACAAGCAGGTAGAGAGGTTTGTCAAGATTTCAAAGGTGTTGTCGATTGATTTGAACACCTTGTTTGATATTGTGGTTCCAGGAGACTTGTGGATAGCATGCAAGGTTAGTGTCGATTGGCCAACTGTAGAACCAGAAAGGGATCCTCGTACAAATGGACCGTCAGAAAGTGTAATGTTAAAATATGAAAGGGTGATTACATGGTTGAAGGATAAAGTGCCACCACAAGACATAGATTGGGTAAAAATAGACCGAACTAGACAGGAACCCAAGGAGACAGTTCATGAGTATTATGAGCGATTGCTGAAAGCATTCAAACAATACGATGGACTAGATGTAATGGACCCCAAAGATATAGGACAGTTTGTATCAAAGTTTGTTCTGGGGTTGAGACCTGACATTTGTCTGATGATTCAGCAGCATTTAATTTGTTGGCAAAACAAACCATTGGATGAGATTTTGAGATACGCGAGATACTGTAGTGATGAGATAGAGTCCAAAGCAAAGAAAATAAAGGAAAAATTGATGGTGGTGCAGATGCAGTCAGCTGCAAAGGGAGGACAGCAGCAACAGGGAACAGGGACCATGGGACGGAAATCAAACAATCAGAATAGGGATAACGAGGAAAACCCTAGACCTAGGATAGATCTTGCTACATTGAAAAAAACAACAAAGTGCCACCAGTGTCACCAGGTGGGACATTGGAGACGCGAGTGTCCCTATAACCCTGAAAATGGAGAAATAGAGGTAGAAGAGGAAGTTCAGGAAGTTCCAGTTCAAAGGGTGACAGTGTCAAGAAGTAATGCGGCCAAAGGGGGGACTTCAGCTCCACGAGCTCAGTTCCCTCAGCCACCAAAGATTACGACAGGAGGAAAGGTCTATAGACAAATGCCTTTGTTCACAGGTAAAGAAGAGGGTTACTACGTTGATCCATTGACGGGACGAGAGGAGGACTGTACCCTCGGGGCAGTTCTAGAGGTGGATCAAAGAGGACCGTTTGTTGAGGCTGAAGTGGCAGGGTGTCCTACAACATTCTTGGTGGATACTGGAGCTACTCGATCCACTCTAAGATCGGCAGTGGTTCCAGATCTACCAATGTCGGGGGAAACGATTCAGGTGGTAGGAGTTGCAAATAAGAGGATGACTAGCCCTTTGACGGAACCAGTATCAGTGAAAATAGGAAACTACTCGGATGAACATCAGTTTGTGGTGTGTGATTCTAGTCCTGTGTGTTTGTTAGGAACGGACTTATTGTGCAAACTGAACTGCACCATATACTGCACACCTCAGGGAGTAGAGGTACAGACTACAGACGATGATGCTACCTTCAAGGTTGTTAATTCGAGAACATGCATAGAGCTGTATCCTACCCTGACAGTGGAGGAGCTCCCATGGGATTTACGAGGTGCAGTGTCATCCGAGGTATGGGATTTTACTGGGGAAGAGATAGGACTGATCAAAGGAGTAGAACCAGTGAAGATTATGGTTAAACCAAATGCTGAATATCCAAGAACGCCCCAATACAAACTGACCCCGGAGACGATTGCAGGAATAAAACCCGTAATCGACTCTATGATTCAACAGGGAATACTGAAGGAAATCGTGGGAAGTCCATGCAACTCCCCGATTATGGGTTTGCAGAAACCTAGTGGGAAATTTAGAATAGTGCAAGATCTTCGAAAAATTAACAACATAGTTGTTTCATGTTGTCCAGTGGTACCGAATCCATCAGTGATATTGTTTCAGATACCATTCCAAGCTGAGTGGTTCACAGGGATAGATCTTTGTCAGGCTTTCTTTTCAATCCCATTGGATGAAGGGAGCCAGTACCTTTTCGCTTTTAAAATGGAAAAACGCGTTTTAACATGGTGTCGTATCCCCCAAGGGTTTACAGATAGCCCATCAATTTTCAACCAGCTGTTGAAGAAGAATCTTGAAAGTCTGGTACTGCCCCAGAATTCGGTTCTGGTCCAGTACATAGACGACCTACTTGTTGCGTCAGAAACAGAAGAGGCTTGTAAGACAGATACCATTGCCTTGCTGAACCATTTAGCTGAAAATGGACACAAGGTATCTCCGAGCAAATTGCAGTACTGTCTGACAGAAGTACAGTACTTGGGGCACCGGATAGAAAAAGGAAAGCGCAAAGTGTCACCAGATAGGATAGAGGCGATAATGAAAATGAATGCGCCTACGACACAGAGAGAAGTCAGGATGTTCCTAGGAATGGTTGGGTATTGCCGACAGTGGATAGCTAACTTTTCACTGAAAGCAAAAGCCTTACAAAAACTGACGCACAAGGAGGTGAGTGATCCGGTACCATGGGACAATGATTGTTTGATGGCGTTCCTCCAGCTGAGAGAAGACTTGTGTCGTGCTCCGGCTTTGGGAATGCCAGATTATGAGAAACCATTTGCACTTTTCTGCTGTGAGAGAGAAGGCTGTGCTTTGTCAGTTTTAGTGCAAATTCATGGAAATGCCCGTAGACCAGTTGCTTACTTTTCGGCTACCTTAGATCCAGTAGCCGCAGCGTTGCCCGGATGTCTCAAATCCGTTGCTGCAACAGGTGTCAGCATTGAACAGTGTGAAAATATTGTAATGGGACACCAGTTAGTGGTGTATGTACCGCATTCTGTAGAATTGTTGATGACCAGGACCAAGACACAGCACATGACCAACAGTAGGCTCACGCGCTACGAGCAAGTTATACTTGCTGCGGAGAACGTGACCCTTAAGAGGTGCTCTGTTTTGAATCCTGCTACATTGATGCCACTTCCTAATGATATTGAAGGCGAAGAATGTGAAGATCACGATTGCCTTGATGTGACTGAACTATGCACGAAACCAAGACCAGATATCGTGGATGAGCCGTTGATCGACCCTGATTAAATGTTTTTTTGTAGATGGCTCATGTTTAAGAGACGATACTGGTCGGTTGAGAGCAGCTTATGCTGTTTGCACCATTACTGGAGTTGTGGAAGCCGCTTGCCTGGAAGGAGTACACTCCGCACAGGTGGCAGAAATCATTGCATTGACACGTGCCTGTATAGCAGGAAACAAAATTAGAGTCACCATCTATACGGATAGCCAATATGGTTTCGGTGTAGTTCATGATTTTGGGCAGTTGTGGTCTCAGAGAGGTTACATGACCTCCTCTGGTTCGCCTATTCGAAATGGAGAATTTGTGCGATTACTGTTAGAAGCATTACAAGGTCCAGCTGAAATCGCAATCATTAAATGTGTAGCCCACACCAAAAATACTGATTTTGTGTCACAAGGTAATAGATATGCAGATGAAGTTGCCCGCTATTGTGCGGAGCAAGGATATTCTTTCACGGAGGTGGAAGTAGGTGGGGTTCAGGAAAAGACCGAATTAAACATGATGCTAGAAACAGTGGATACTTGGGAGGATTTGAAAAACATGCAAGAAAATGCACCTGATTCTGAGAAAAAGGCATGGGAAACAGCAGGATGTGTGAAAAGTGAAATGGATTTCTGGGTTTCAGCAGATGGAAGAGCAGTGTTACCTGAGGAATTGGTGAGTCCAATGGCACGACAGATACATGGTCCAGTACACCTAGGAAGAGATGCCATGCTGAGGGTATTCAGGCAGACTTGGTATTGCCCTAAGTTTAGGATTGCAGCAGAAGCAGTGTGTAGGAGATGTGTCACATGTCAGCAACTAAACGTAGGGAAAAGAACACCAGTTACAATGAGTCACATTGGGAGGTCTGGGGGCCTTTCAACAGAATGCAATTAGATTTTATTGAAATGCCAAAAAGCAACCACCTCAGGTATGTTCTGGTGGTTGTATGCATATTTTCCAGATGGGTCGAAGCATACCCTACACGCAGGTGCGATACACTCACAGTAGCAAAGTTGTTGCTTAGAGAGTTGATCCCGCGCTACGGGGTGCCAAACTCCCTGGAATCAGATCGAGGAACTCATTTTAACAGTGAAGTTGTGAAAATGCTTTGCTCTGCATTGAACATTGATCAGAAGTTGCACTGTAGCTATCGACCAGAGGCTTTAGGTATCGTGGAGCAGATCAACGGCACGTTGAAGTCCCGAATAGCCAAAGTATGTTCATCGACTTCCTTAAGTTGGCCTGATGCTCTGCCTTTGGTGCTCATGAGTATGCGTAGCACACCAGACAGGAGGACAGGTCTCTCTCCGCATGAGATCCTGATGGGGAGGGCAATGAGACTTCCAACTGTCCCAACCACTGCTTTGTTGAACATTACAGATTACCTAATCCTGGATTACTGCAAGGGACTGACTGACGCCATTCATTCTGTGTCCTTCCAGGTGCAGGCTGCTGAGGTTCCATCTTCCAGAGACTTGTGTCATGATCTGTGCCCAGGGGATTGGGTTTTACTGAAAAAACATGTCCGGAAGAACTGCCTAGACGTGCACTGGAAGGGGCCCTACCAGGTCATTCTTACCACGAATACCGCTGTGAAGTGCGGAGGGTTGCCGAATTGGATCCATGCTTCCCATACTCGAAGAGTTCCAGCACCCCTAGAAGAAACAGCTCCTCTCGCCGATGAAGATTCAGTTGTGGACGGTGAGCCACTAGAAGGGATCAGTCAAGCCGTGGGGGTGTCTGAAGAAGTTGGGAGCGCTACAGAACCAGAAGAAGAAGGACAGAACGGCAGTGAAACTGAAGTTGCCACTGAAGGAGAAAGCTGCTGTGAAAACAACTCAGACACAGATCAAGTCCAGAGTGATCAAGAACAGAGTGAGAGGATAAGAAATAGGAGAACCAGGTGTGGAGCAGCTACTTGGCCTGAAAGGAAAAAGAGGCCAAGCTTGAAGCCAGCTCGAGAGGAAACTCTTGCTCCTATATCCGAAGACTCGGATCTGGACGAAGGTGTGCAAGAGCAGGAACAGGAAGGTCCAAGGAGATCAAGGAGGGTGCGAGTGCCTTGCAGAAGATACTCTACTCCTGAGTGGACCTACCTCGCTGCAGATGTCAGAAGCACGCAGAACTGGGAGGGTGAGGCAAGTGACCCTAACCAGAATTGACCCCATCATAACAGTGGAAATAGAGTTGCTGATACCAGGATTGGCGGTCGAAGGATTGCTGACTCTCAATATTGTCTATCCTCCTCTCGTGAGTGGAATAAGAGAATTGGTCTTAAACACAGTAGAATTTCCGGTTTGTTGTTCAAGGAGTCCAATACTCGAGGAGCTCCTTCTTCGTTTAGAAATACTAGAAGGTGTGATGAGAGTCGTTGGAACACGTATAATTCCAGATTGCTAAAGACTTTGTAAATAAATTAATGAAGAGATAACCTAGCGCCGAGTGGAAGAAGAAACTAGGGGCTTCCATTTAGTGGACGGAGAAGGGCTAGGGTTGTCTGTTGCTATAGAACACAAAGACTGATCTTGCGGAGAAGATTATCAGCTTCCAGGTGTGGTTCGACAAGAGACATTGTGCGGTGAAAGAAATTTGGAACTACACTGTTTGAGATCATGGAGGCTGGCAACCCGAACCGCAGGGCCAAATGTATAATAGGCACACTTTTAGTGGGAGTGATTTTTCTTATAGCTTTAGTGGTTACAATATCATATGTAGTGGGACATGAAAACGAAGAGAAAGCAACAACAAAACCAAAGATTACATCGACACAGAAACCTACTATTGCTAGTAAAAAGGGGGACAATACAGAGAAAGACAAAGCTTTACTAGAAGCTGAGACTCGTAGGTTACATGTAGATGAATCACAGGGGAACTTTAAATCGAATGCATATGCTAAATTGCTATACGAATATGTTGATGCTATGGAGGCTAAAAACTGTTATGTCTGTATGAGACTGCCAGCCTCTGTAGACGAAGGTATCAGATACCATCATCTTCCATTGACTTATGGAATCACCTGTAGTTTGTTGCTGAGCATATTTTATGAACGAGATGGGTTTGAATACTATTTTTCGAACTTTGATTCAGTGTTACCAGAAGTGCCGAATTACAAACATTTAAATAAATGGGATTATTATAAGAGTGAAGACAGATTACAGAAATTTTTCCTTCCTTGGAAAACATTAGATACTTCACATGCCCGGAGAAATAATTTGACTTGTAAAGTGTCAGAAATTGAGAAAAAGTTTATAGGGCAGGTGGATGATCGATACAGGAGACAAAAGATTTTAAAATCTTCAGGTCAATGGAAAACAGATTGGACCGAGGAAGAAAGGGCACACCAAAGAAAGGGTAGCAATGGTCCATTAGCTCTAGATAGAGAGAAAAGGGGGAAACTGTACATACACAGAAGTGAAACTTATTACGAGAATGTGTTTGTGGGAAAAGTAAGTTGTGAACATGCTTTCCAATTAGAGTACTATTCTAAAGATTTCTTGAAGGAAATGCAGGTGATCCCAAATGTATATTTTGTCTGTGGGAGAAATGCATACGTGAAACTACCAGATAATTGGTATGGGTCATGTTATTTGGCAATTGTCTTCCCCAAAATATACCATGCTAAGGATTTAGAAATCATAGAGGGGAAAACACAAGCTAGAGGAAGAAGGGATGTAAGCGCTGAAGAGGTAGTTGGAGACGTATTTGGTGCTATGTTTCCTATTCTAGGGATAGCACTAAATGATGTCAAGATTAGAAGATTGGCAACAGTTGTAGATAGGTTGTCCGCCAGTACTGCTAGATCACTAATGCTGGTGGAAGGAGAGATGCAATCGATAAGGGCAATGGTTCTTCAGAACCGACTTGCTCTAGATGTTCTGTTAGCCAAAGAGGGAGGAGTCTGTAAGGCTTTGAAGGTCCAGGAATGTTGCACTTACATTCCAGACAATTCAAAACCGTTAGAGAAGTACATTCGAAACATTACTGAAATACATCATGAGATAGAGGATTTGACAAAGGTAACAGTGTGGGAAAAAGTAGGTCAAGGAATGGGTAAAGTTGGAGGTTGGTTTGCCAACCTAGGAAAGAATATCATTTGGTACATACTGAAACCTATTATCATAATAGTGATTTGTATAATCACTTTGTGGGGATTGGTGCGGCTGTATCAATGGTATAGATCAAACAGGTTGCAAAGAACCATGAGAAGGCAAGAGAGGAGATTGACTGCGATGCAGGACAATCAGTACAGGAGTCTAAAGGCTCTAGAGATGATGAAACGAGGAGGTACTGAAACGACTTCAGTTTGACTCGGTCCATACCTCAGGGATGGTGTTTTGAGGGTGATGACTACTGAAAGTCATCAAAGGGGGGATTGAGAGAGCGCAAATTAAGAAAAACTGTAGAAGTGCACCATATTTACAAGCACGTTGTATTAGTTTAGTGAACAGTATATAAGAGTGTCGAAATTATAGAGTGAAGGTACATAATAGTGTTTAATTAGAATAGAATACTTATATAGAGTGTGAAAAGCTAAATGTAGATGTGTTCAGAGATGTTAGAATGATGTTGAAATCTCTTGTTATGTGGCTGTTGTAAGGGAAAATGTAATTCTGCTAGACGTGGAAATGTGCAGGCCACATGGCAGTTCAGAAAGAGTACAAGAAACTGATGTATTTCCACATGATCTGGATTTTAATGTTATTATGATTCAAGTATTACTGAACTTAGGACTGATATATATGTTTTATAGACGTTTATATAATCATTGTGTGTAATAAGTTAGAATATTGTTTAAACTAAAGAAATTAAATGTTTTGTAGAAGTGCATAGACCCGTTTCATGGAATCCTATCAGGCCTGAATAGATAAAGTCATTTCTTTTGTTCTGCATGTGCTCGTTAGAGAAAGGTCGTGTTAGGCACAGGACGCTGAGCCTGTTACATGGTTTACGACTTAAAGATATGGTGGAGGCCGGAATTTGGGGCCCACAGAGAAAGTGTCTTTTGCAGGTGCGAGGGGGTTTAATCAGGAAAGTGATGAATAGACTTTTGTTCAAGAGAGCCTGGTACAGGCCTGGAGGAGTCTTCAGGAATTTCCTGGGGGTACCGTCTTGCCGGAGAGGAGCCTGGGAAGCAAGGTCAACGCTAACGATGGGCCTAGAAGGAGTACCAGCATGGAAGTTGCCGCCAGAACCAACACCACGTGAGGGGCGTCTTTGTGGGCGTTTCTAATGTAAATGTGATTCTGTATTAGGGACAGCACCCCTGGGTGGAGGCAAGGCAGATGATCTGAGGAACCTAAGAGAGCGGATGGGTAGGCAGATAGGGAACTGCGAGACATCGACTTTGAACAAAGACTAAGGGAAGTGTGTGATCTTCTTTGGAAGTCACCACTGCTGACACCTTTTTAGGTTAAGATCTTGCTAAGTAGGGATGTCACTTAGTCTAGTGTAGGGACAGTCTAATCTGATTTCTTTCCTTTCTGTAAATGACTCACAAGCTACAGCTTGTGTTTATCCTCGTAACTTTGATAATTCTAGAATTTGTTTTGGTGATATTCTTCTGCCGACTAAGAGCATTTAGAAAATTCATGTTTGTATTGATACCTGTATATCTTTTGAATCTTATTTTGAGATGTTTGTATCTCCAGTTAAGTTTGGCTTTGTAATAAACTTTTAAACTTTTAAGCTTGAGTGGTTCTTTAGAGTGGAGTAAGTCTTTAACTGATTAACTTAGTAGTGGATTGCCTTTTACTCAATGACAGGTACCAACGGTTCAGTCGACCTGAGTTGGGATCTAGATCTATAACTATAGACCAACAATCCCGCGTTAACAATAGCTACAGATGAGAGAACAGGCACGGATAAGGTACAGCATAAAGAACAAGATGCAGGTATATAGGAGCAACAACAAGTGTACTAAGAAAACAAGTAAAAGAGAAAGTGCAAAGCACACAGAAACAAAAACACTGAAACTAGAAAAACAGTCAGTCAGACCAGGTTCACACAGAGTTTCAGTAGGAGAATAGTTAGGAAAACTCTGAACACAATGTACAGGGAACTTATAGCTGGTAGGTCAGAAAGAGAAGCACAAAAGTGACAGAAGCAAAGCTCTCAAGTTTCCCAGGGTAAAAGTTTTTCATTTGCAGTCTGGGACTTGTAGTCATTGATTTTTATAATAAGATCAAATGGACTGTGAACACCAGAATGCCAAGAAAAACTGGCCTGGCTTTGGTTTTTCATGCATAGAATAGGGAAACATAAGATCTTTGCCTGGATAAAGAAGTGCAGGTGTTTTATGGATATGGCTTTATCTTAATGTTAACCAGGGCAAAGGCAGGACCTCACACAGCCCTTGTGAGTGCCAAGTGGTGCAAGGCTGGCGATATGCTGACCGTTACTGAGCCATAGTTCAATCAAACAAAGTAGAATCAGAAGAAAAGATGAAATTGCCATCTAGTGACACACAACATAAACATGAGCTGATATTATGTGTGTCAAGTAATGCTGGATCCGTCTCATGTGTTTGACAAGTTCAGAGTGTGCATCTGCCATGGTAAGTTGAGAAGTTACTTCCAAACGGATGTGTGGTAACAAGCCTTATGGAGGCAACTACAGCGCCTACGCTAAGTTCCTTCATATGCAATGGGGAGCAATCTGAATTGTCCTTTGTAATTGCAACCCATTCCTAACGCATGCATTAGGGCCAGAGGCACATGATAGTTCTTAGTGTTTGTGGTCCAGGAGGTGCATATTTAAATTGTGGGTATCAGTTTAGGATATTTGGAGGACTTATCTTTCAAATGCTAAAGGACAGTGATCCTAAACTTTTAGGGCAAACTGCGCCACTAAGGAGAGTAGCACTAGTATCAATATTTGGATAAAATCTTGATCTCGGTGCTGCAAGGTAAGGAGAACCACATATCTCCCCAAAGCCAATGGTCAGAGCCAATTGAGTAATCAGAAGAAAAATCCCCCACACACGATAGTATTGTAACAGAATTATCAAAGTGCGCAGGGTGAGCACAAATTAAACGCAGAGAAATTAGTTCTTGTTCTTTTTTATTCCTTGGATCTTCTAACAGCCAACATGTGTTTCGTCGCTAACATGGGAAATTGTCCCGCGACTTAATCAAGGCTGTGCAGAAACAAATGAGATACAAGATGCGTCATCTAATACACTTGTAAAGTGTACACAATTTTCTTACATTATCACCCTGTGATAGGTGACATAGAAAACTCTGTGCGTTTACACAAGCATGCATAAGGTTTGTGAAACAAGTGGTTTCCATAAAATGTCCAGCATAAAAGGGATACAAATTCATATCCCAAATGCCAAATGTAAGGATGGCATGAGAAATGTGATAAGCACGCGTGAAAAAATAAAAAATCATTATTAGCTCTAAGTGTTGGTATTTTTTATGGCAGTGAAAATTTCAGCAAACAAAACCTTGTGGAAAGTGAGTTACGATCTTGTGAACAGATTGTTAGTGATGGCCGAAACGAGGTGCCAGAGTCTAGTTCACAAGAGTTCCAAGTGAAGTAACGAGTTAGGTCTATAGCTACCTCTCTTCGCTGTATGTCCATCCCTATTAGGCTAAAACACAACAAAAAACACCCATACGTCAGTACAAATACTCATTAAGTCACAAAGTGACTACTGCAAAAAAATATTAAAGATTTAAGTCACCCACGTTTTCCTTGGTGATAATTCCAACCCACAGTGGGGATCTGTTTTCATAGATGTCCGCTATTGCATTCTATATGTCTGCAATCGATTACAGATTGTTAGGATGAAGTACTTACCTCTGAGATGAATATGCGTGAACTTAACATAACTAGTGATGTGGGGATTACGAGCAATTTAAAAGAGAAATCGAAATGGACCCCAACTCTATTTACAGGACCATTTCCCATCTTAGCGACGAAACACATGTCGGCTGTTAGAAGATCCGGGGAATAAAAGAAAAAAGAACAAGAACTCATTTCTCTGTGTTAAATTTGTGCTCACACTGCTCACTTTGATAATTCTGTTACAATAATATCGTGTGCTGAGGATTTTTCTTCTGACTTATCTTTCAATCCTACATATTCTATGCAGTCTCTCTTTTGCACCAGTGATTCCTGAATGGCTCTGTGGGCAGAATGTGAAATTGGTGCTTACCAGTACTGGACTTGTCATTCAGGTACTGGGTGTCAGAGAAGTAAACAACTTAACTGCAATGTCCTCTAAGCAAGGTACCCTAGTCACTGAGTTGTAAATTTAAGGTTCGATGGGGCATATTCTCAAGGAGTTATCGTCGAGTTAATAGCATTTTATCGCAGTCAAAGTCGCGATAAATGTATTTACCCTATTCACAAGCTGGTGCTAACAGCCCATAGCACCAGTTTACCCACAATAGCAGCCACAAAAAACATCGCCACAGACGACCCTGGCAACTATCGCTAATGAGATGCAAAGTAGGCATTCCAGTGCCAAAAGCCGCGACAACATCACTCCACAACATTCTCAATGACCAGCCAGAACGGCGCAAGACCGCAAAACATGCGGAAAGGCACTTTAGCAGCTGGAAATTAACACCTGCTCTGACCTGGTGTAAAGTCGGATGGCAGCCTGCACCAGAAAAAGGAATCCAGGCCACAGCCACACATGAAGAACAACAGATGCCATGGAGCCACTGAACATGCCGGCCAGACACCCAAGAGGCCCACAACACCCACCCCCAGGCCCCCCATCCAAGGACACCCACAGCCCCACCGGGACCAACACTGAGACAGCGCAGACAAAGACAGCGACCCTCAGAAAATGCACCAACCTCACAGACCCAACACCAGAGAATGTCATTGCGCACTACATGCTCAAAGGGACCACCCTCCTCCACATCCTGACCACCATTGTCCACGGGCTGATGCTCCCAGCACAGCAGACAACCCACATCCCACCTCAGACAAAGCTGCTGGCTCTACTGCACATGGTGGCCTATGGTACCCTCCAACCAAAATCGGCCTGAGACAGAGGAGTCACACAGCCAGGCCAATCCAAGTCCCTCACAACGGTCATGGATGACACCATCAGCTTGGATCCTCATTATCTATACTTCCCCCACACTGCGCAGGAACAGCCAGAGACCAAGCAAGGTGTCTATGCCACAGCTGGCTTCCCGCTTGTGTCAGGGGTCCATTGACTGCACACATGTCCTACTAGTGGCCCCTGGCAACACTGCACACAATAAGCACAACAGAAAGTGCACGTATCCCAACAATGTGCAGGCAATAGTGACCATCAGGGAATCTCCGCCAACGTCGCCACCAACCACCCATGCAGTGTACATGATTCCTACACCTCCGACAGTCCATCATCAACCTGCGCTACCAGGATGGCACCCACAGAAATGCACTGCTCCTTGGTCAATACCAACTGCACACACCGCACACCTCAACTCCACAATCATGCATCTCACAACACAGGAAATGCACATGTCACAAGCTCACATACAACATGCACACCCACCAGACATGACAACCCAACTCACTGTGGGAACCTGGGCCAGTCATGTACACAAGCCATCAACGGCATGGCACCTCAGCCACACAATAGCAGAATGTCAGAAGAGGTGGGGACCATGCATGTGCGAAGGAGGCACGTGACCGATGAATGAGAATGTACACAATGCCAAGTGTGACGTGGATGTGTTGGCCAGACTGCAGTATGCAGACCACACACATATCCATTTTGACACACGGCTAGTGTTTGGAGTGTATTGGACAGTGGACGCAACCATGTCATCCCAGCCAGTGGGGAAGGTCGCGGAAATGTAGCTTGTTATGTCCCCCCCAGAAGCGTGAGCGGAGTGGGCTGGCCCGGTGTATGCCAGGCCAGCATAGGGGTGTGAATTAAAGGCACGTAACTCTAGGCGTGGTCCTCTTCCGGAATGCCTAAAGTCTCTGCCAGGGCGGTGCCAATCACCCCTTCACAAGGCTGACGCATTCGCTGTGAGCGGGGTTGCCTGCGATCCTGTGCACCTGCTGCACCCCGGGACACTGGTCCCCGAACCCGTCTTGCCCGCCTCTGTGCACTCAGGTCTCACTGCTCACCTGCCAACACTGGCGTGTATCGAAGAGGGCCCACCACATGCCGCGATTTAGCAAAGGCGGAGTTCATTTCAGTGTACCGTCATCATCGCAGTATGCATCCCCTCTCAGCCCCGGTGACACTAATTCTGTTCCCCGACATTCTTGGACACTCTCTGGTGACATCTGAGTCTATGGACAAGGGGGTAGTTTTCAACCTCATGTAGCTGATACCGGATTGTTGGTGGCAACAAGGCTGTGGCACTCCACTCCTTCATTTGATGCTTCCGGATAGCTCCTACCCTCTGCATCATGCCCTGGAGGACACCTTCCACTGTCTCCCGCGACCCTCCGCCACATTCACCTTCGACATCGAGTAGGACACGCTCAGTCCGTGTGGTCCTACCTTAGTGGACCGCAAGTCACCGTCCCGTGGTGGTGTGCCTGTGCCGGCCCCTGTGCAACCGGGGCCACTAACTCTATGCAGCTCAAGTCAGGGACCCTGTCTGAATGAATATCGGATGAGCTCTGTGATGGTGGTCTTGGTGTCATCGACGCCAAGTGAATGTGGCTCTGCGCTGTCCACTGCCTCCAGCCTCAACTGCGGACCACCAGGACTCACACATCAAATCGAGTCCTGACCGGCCCGGACATCGCATCACCGCAGGAGGCATACGCCACCATCGTCAGGGCCAACTCCAACCACCATCTGCCAGAGTAGAAACAGTGGTACTGGCAGACTAACGGAGTTGCTCAGACTTGTAGTTGATACCATCATCTGCCTGATCCACTGCAGGTGCCACTGACTCAGTCAGGGTTCGGTGCTGTGGAGAGATTACACAGCAATGTCACCTCAGGCAGTGTGGGAGACCTGGGACATTGATGAGGAAGATGATGCAGGTCTAACACACCCTACTGCATCTGCATCAGGAATATCCAGAAGGGACACAATCCTAGACATTGTCTTCACATGAGCCAATAAAGGGGCCAGTGTGTTCCTGTGGTCTTGTTGTATGCATGAGGGCCCTGGGCCCTACGACATTACCTTGTGCTGTGTACAGGGGATGCAGACATGTCACTGCAGGCAGCAGGTTAGAGCTTGGACATTTAGCTTTGTAATCACCCAATCAATTCGTAAGGAAGTGGACTGGGCCATCATACGCAGAGCCAACATGGGTGTGTGACTGATATTTGCGTGCCCCTGGGCATGGTTCTGTACTGGTAATATGCATCTGCATGTGTCTCTATGGCAGTGTGGGTCTCCTTTGTGGGGTGTAGGTGGTCACTGAAGGATAATAGACACCCACGTATGTGATCTAGTTTGCCTTCCATGGGTTTGGACCCCACCCGCACCTGTTCGGCCACCTCCTTTTGGCATTCTGACACCTGGCATAGGGGTGCCATGTGAGGGTCGGTGAAGAGTTGTGAGCCAGCCGTGCATGTGGGTGCTTCCTGCTGTGTGGTCTGTTGCAGGGTCTGTGTTTTCCTCGAAGTAGCTTGGCTGCCCTGGCCCTGGTGGTGGGTTGCGTGGGATGTCCATTGGCTGTTGTACGGCGTCGGTGTCAAAGGTGTGGTGGTCTTCTCCGGCATCACTGATGTGTGGTCTTCTGTGCTCTGCTAGAGGTGTTGGGTGTACCTCTGGAATGTGAAGGTGAGATGCATGTTGACATAGTGTTGACATGTATGTTGGGGCATTGTTCTTGTTTACATACATACTGTATGACAATGTACATTGTGACTGTTTGGTAGGTGCAGAATTTAGATGCGGGACCGTGTACATTTGGACTACATGACGGATGTGAGGTTTTATGCGTACATTTACATTTCACACTTTCCAGCTCTGTCAGATGTAGTAGGCCTGATCCTGCACTTGGGCGGAGCCAGTTGTGTCCTCTGTTAAGCAGTGTCGGGTTTGCGCATTGTACCACATTGTCATCCATGTGGGTGTGCTGTTCTTGCTATGTGTGTGTGCTGGAGTGTGCCACGGGGATCAGGGACATGAACCAGCCTTATTGTGGGTGTGCAGTGTGCTACACATCATTGTGCATGTGTGCCATTGTGCCCCGCTTCCCCCCATCCCCCCAGTCCCTGGTTGTTACTCACCCTGCTGATGTTGCATCAGGTCCTCTCGAGCTGTGTCCGTACTCCCTACTCCTTGCACCGTCTCCACTCTGATCACTGTGGCCTCAATTTCCTCCAGCTCCTCCTGTGGCGCAGGACTCCCACCTTCAGTCGCCGTTGCAGCCTTCCTGTTGGCAGCGGGTTTGTGCCTCGTTTAGATTATCACATCATGCCAGCGCCTCTTGGCCTCCTCCATTGGCCTCCTTGACACTCCAACTGCATTCCCGGTGGTCTACTTGTGGGTCCGTTGATGGTAGTGTTCTGTCACCTCCGTAATGTAGATCTGGTTTTGCTGCAGAATAAACCCCGTCTTCCTCTCCCTCTTCTCCTTGGCCTTCCCTGACCCCGTCGTTCCTTGCTGGTGGTCTGTGGAAGTTGTGGAGCTCGCAATGCCCTCTGCGCTCGGTCAGGGTGCATCCATGTTGTTACGCGCTTTGGTTTGTTTCTGGTGTGTTGTTTCTGTAGCTTTTATAGTTGCATTTTCCTGACACAAGCATGGGATTTGCAGGCCTGTCACTGGTTCTCACTGCTTTTTTGCGTTGCGTTTTGCATTTTTGCAGCATGGCGGTGATTTTAATGCTGTCATTTGACGCGTTTTCTGGTGACTATCGCATGGTACCGCCATGTTGAGAATGCTTTGTTAATACGGCGTAATTTTCCCATGATAGACTGCGATGTTGGAAGTTGCGTTAAGTTACTTTTGCAATGATTATCACACGTTCTTGCGAATATGGCCCCCTCACATCCATTTTGACATTTTTGCACTAAGAAATAGCTCTAAGTGGCAAGTGCAAGCAGCCACATGCTCTCACTAAATATATGTTTGTGGTAGGAATTTCCCCCACGCTACTCCAGGCATTTAGCACTATTTTCTTAGCACAAAATGCACTCTTGCATACAAATGAATGCATTTTGTACTAAGAAATTCCTCTAAATGCAGCAAAACACAAATAGCCGCCGCTTAAATTTGAACTCAATAAAAGTGCTCCTGCCTTGGATTTTTCCCCCAAATGATGGAAGGAATCATTGCATGAATATCTGTAATTCAGCGTCAAAGAGTAACGCAGAATTTTTATTTTTCAAATTATTTGTATTGACATTTTTCCATTCAACAAACTGTGTGAGCTTGAAACCTGATGTATGCCGTAATATCAGAATGGAATACATTGTGTATGCTCTCAAGAGATGTCCTGCTTGTAAAACCAGCCAGAGGTTTGGGGACCTCATACAAGAGCCCTGCAATTCTACCAAGGCAACAATACAACTTCCAGTTTCACGACCGGAAGTTGCAGTTAGCTTTCCAGTCTCCACCACCAATTACCTCCCTACTTAAAGCAGGGCAGGGCACGCCAAAGGCAAGCCGACCGACGCCAGGACCGTCCTTCCTCCTCCCAACCTGCACCCTGCTCAGGTGACACAACGGGCAAGAGGTACCATGGCACTCCTAAAATACTCCAGCAAAGAGTTAAAAGACTTAAATAAACCACATCTAGGACCATCAGATACACTAGAAGGGAAAATACATAGAAACCAAGATATATCTTGTTCATCTGGACTTACCAATTCAAATAAAGTCCCAACGTCCCATGACCCAAATCAATTTAGTATTTCCAAGCCAACTAAGCGTTATCTATTTTAATGCACACTTTATTCCAAAACTCTCCGTATAGATATGGATCCTCATAGATCTGGAAGCGCCTGATATTTGTTTTGTCACTTAAACTTGGCTGCACGAGCATGCCTCCACCGATGTGCATAACGCCTTTCCTCCTGAGTACCATGTAACCAGAGTGGATAGGAAATAGAAAAGAGGAGGAGGTCTACTTATAGCCTCCACTGCGGGCGTGACTTTTACTGCCCTAGAAACCGTGATCCATGGCCACATAGAACTATGTATCTTTAAGATAGAAGGCTTATCCAATGGTAGGAGGGGAGCCTTAATATATCGACCTCCTGGCCCCAAAAGTGACTTCTCAGACAAACTATTAGAGATCATTGCGCCGCAAGCATTGGTCTCTGACAACTTTCTCATAATTGGAGATTTTAACTATCATGCTGAGACACTGTCGAACACAGACACAGACCAGCTGATCACCAATATGAATACTCTCAGACTCGCCCAGCTGGTTACAGGTCCCACCCACAGTGCCGGTCATACACTCGACCTTCTATTTATCAACTTCCCAAGTATCACAGTTGAACCTCCCGCCCCACTGCTATGGTCAGACCACCATCTATTAAAAGTTGTTATTCTAGCCCATACAACCAATAATGACCATAGAAACAAAATACCATGGCGAGTTCATGGTGCAAAGTTACTCCATCTCTTTTCGCAAAACATTTTTGCCTTGACCACCCAAGGCCAAGATGACAGTAGTAACCGAATGGTATGTCCCTTTGATAAAGCCATCACGACTGCACTGGATAAAATTGCCCCCCCTTACCCAGGTTAAAATCAAGTCTAGGGCCGCCCCCTGATTCACGGAGCAACTGAAAATTACAAAGCACTTGTGTAGGACAGCGGAGCAAAAGAGGAGTAAAAGCAAAAACATGGCAGACCGTGGAACATATAAAAAAATCTATCACTGCTATATGACCAACATTAAACAGGCTAAAAATGATTCCCTTTAAATCGGATAGAGCAGGCAGAAAACTACTGCAATGAACTCAATCAAACCTTGAAAGAATTTACAACTCCTACCAATCAGGCATCAAACCCTAATTCTCAATACTGGACTGATTCTCTTTCTCAATTCTTTGAGGACAAAATTATAGCAATCCATCACTCGTTCCAATCTCAACAAAACAACACCCACTCTGAAGATGTGCCTGGTATGTATCCTGACCCCTTCCATATCCTGGACGAATTCGTTAAATGCAACATCAAGACAGTGACAACTGTCATGCAGAAGATAAAATCTGGTTCTCCCACTGACCCAGTACCTCCAAAATGTCTCCCTATTATTGCACCGGTACTATTAGAAAGTCTAACAGGTGTATTCAGAAAAGCACTTTCGGAAGCTGAGTTTCCTAAAATGTGGAATGCGGCCAGGGTCAGACCTATTTTTTTTTAAAAACACAGCCGACCCAAACCTTCTCCAGGACTAGGACGTCCTATTTTACTACTTCCCTATTTTGGGAAAATGTGGGAATTTCTTATGAATCAACAGCGTGTCGGTAAACTCGAGAGCCACGGATTGTTGGATCCCTCACAGTCCGGTTTTAGAACAGCACACAGTACAGAGACAGCACTGATCGAGGTAACAGATAATATCAGGCTAGCCTTGGACAGATGTCAGTCCAACATTCTTGTCCTGCTTGACCTGTCCGCTGCCTTTGACACCATCTCCCATAGCATTTTAGAACATCGGCTCAGGGAGATTGGTGTCAGGGGGAATACCCTCAAGTGCTTCAAGAGTTACTTAACCAACCGAGTACCAACAGTACAAATGAGTAACATTGTCTCATGTGAGAGACCGGTCAAGATGGGAGTGCCACAGGGCTCTATCTGGAGCCCAACTCTTTTCAATTTGTATATGACGCCGCTGGCCAAGATGATCGGATCTTACGGTTTTGATGTCATATCCTATGCTGATGACACGCAGATCTTGGTTACTCTTGGCCCAGACCCTGTAGAAACAAAGCAGCGTTTCAAAGAATGCATGTCCCATATTGACAGGTGGATGAGTACCAACCACCTTCAATTGAATGGAGGCAAGTCGGAGATCATGTTTTTCAGTAAGGCTCAGGAGCACTGGTGTTACGACTGGTGGCACCCCCAATCTTGGCCCCTGTCCAACCTCCAAACCGACTGTATGGAACGTAGGCTTCTATATGGATAAACAATTGTCCATGAAAAGTCAGACCAACCATATCATCTGTACCTGTTTCGGAGTGATGCTTAGCCTACGGAAGGTCTTCAAATGGATTCCTAATGAGGCCGGAAACCCTTAGTCCAGGGACTAATAATAAATTGTATGGACTACGGAAATGCCCTGTTGATCCCAGTCAATGAAAGCCTTCTCAACAGACTTCAGATTTTGCAGTACACCGTGGCTCTGCTGGTCCTAAATCTTCCGGCCAGATCTCCCTCTGCCCCCTGTCTAAGATCCTTGCACTGGGTCCCGTCAGAAAACAAATTCTATTTAAGACCCTGTTGTCTGACACAGAAACATATGTATGGTAAAGACCCGGTATACTGGTCCAAAGAACTATGTTGGTACCAGTCTTGCAGGGTGCTCGATCTAGCAACAAATCATTTACTCACTCCTCTAGAAATTCGTACTGCCAGAAAAAGAGGCAGGTTTTTTTCCTTTCTTGCTCCGGCATGCTGGAACAAAATTCCCTCAAATTTACTTACCATCGTGGATCACAACTGTTTTCGTGAGCAGCTGAAGTCATGTCTATTTGACAACTAAGCTAATACTCCATCAGAGCCGTCTGCAAGCGCCATGAGACTTCTGACTGATGTGTACATTGTACAAATGTGCCTGATTTGATTTGATTTGTTATCCCCACCCAAGAAGTTCAAATCTGTTCCTGGCTTCCCCATCAACCCAGTTACTCTACCAGATAGGTAAACACTTACGACATTAGGGCTCTGTATCAGCTTCTAAATGGGAGGGACTTCGCTGATCAATAAGAGCCAGTCCTTTATACTCGCTCCGCATTCCCCAGACCCAATCACATTTTCTGGGGCAGCCTCTAAATAAAGCAGAGTTACTGAAATTACTCCAATTACTCTGAGGTAATTGAAATTATGCCCAGGCCAAGTTCTCAGTCAGTGCTTGTTGCCTCATTCCACTATCATGTTCTCAGTCAGCGCTTGTCCCCTCACAGCAGTAGTGTGTTCTCAGTCACCCCTCATCTTCTAACTCCACTAGTGCTTTCTCTGCCAACTCTTCTTGCCTCACTCTTGCAGTGCATTCTTTGCAAGCACTTGATGCTTCACTCCAGTAGAGCGTTCTCTATCAGCACTTGCGGCCTTGCTCCAGTAGCACATGGTATGCCAGCTCTTGTCGCTTCCCACCAACACTCACCAGTGGCACAGTTCTCATTTCTTCGACTCAAGAAAAGTGTTCATCTGCAGCTTATCAGTCGATTCTTGAATGTTAATTAGATATATCATTGTTTTTCAGAGAATATAAATGCATGTGTACAGACCTATCGACTTCTAAACAGAACCAAAAACTACAGATAGATATCAAGTGACTCAGTAGAAAAGAGATCACTGCCAAATTAATGAAAAGAGGCAAAAACATCTTGATTCATGCGTACTTGTCTAGCTTGGGGAATTTTCTAACATGATTAGAGCATAATACAGAAAGTTAATAATTATTTTAAAGTAGTGTTGATAGTAATAGAGAGGGTGAGAGAAAGAGAGAGAGATAGGAGAGAGAGAGAAAGAGAGAAGACTGAGGGTCTTATTAACAGTCCGGAGGTCAAAAGACTGCCAGACTTGCAGGGCCACAGCGGTGGCAGTGTTTCGACCAGGGCGATTGGGCAAACCTGAAACCACCACAATCCCAGGCGGTGGTGTGGCAGTCTTGAGGCAGTCAAGGCCAAACTTTTCATGGAGGTACGACTGCCATGAAAAATGTGGCAGTGAGGAAACAAATGGGGCCCTATAGGGCCTCCTAGTGCCTCTAAACCATGGGGTGCATACAGGGGAGCACATGTTGGGCCCCCCTGTGTGCATACATCTCAGTACCTGCACGGCATGGATTTTCAGCAGTCCATGCCATGCAGGTACTGATTTAATGCTATATTCTAAGTTTGGCAGTGCAGGAGCAGGACCGCTCTGCTGCAGCACTACCAAAACCATATTTGATCCACCCGCCAGATTATGAGTTTTCTCCTGTCTGGCGGGTGGCTCTTTGGTGTCCATACGGTGGTGGCTATGAAATGGGAATGTCAAAATCACTACCTGCATGGCTTGGACTGCTGCAGTCTATGCCATGCACATCTGGGGTACATGCACACAGGGGGGCACAATATTTACTCCCTCAAATTCACCCCATTACACAGAAGCACAAGGAGTCCCTGTAGGGCCCCTTTGTTTCCTCACTGCCACACTTTTCTTGGAGGTCGCACCTCCATGATAGTGTGGCAGTGAGGAAACTTGTAATATGCTTGGCAGGGCCAAACACATTGTGGCCTCTAGACTGCAGCACTACCGCCAAGAATCTCTTATCCCTTGCAGTGGTCCTAGGGCAGCATGACCGCCCTGGTAGTGATAGGGTGCCACTGCTGTGCCCCTGCAAGTCTGGCAGTCTCATAATAAGGAAAACCAAAGGTGGTGATGGACGGAGTGTTGACAATACAAACACTCACCCCCACTCAACTGATCTGGGTTTAATCCATCACCGTTCTTTAGCTCACTCCGCCACCCCAGTTCAGACATGGCCATATGCAAATCAGTCTGACCCTGTGCCTCATGGGAACAGTCCAGCCCGAACTGCCAAGCCATGTCTTCCCTGGACCGGATTCAAGCTTCCCAGGACCGGTTTCTGGCATTACAGCCGTCTTCAGCCGGGCTTGCTTGACTCCAGTGGCAAAGTGAGCAAGGGACTCACGTCTGAGCATACCCTGCCAACTTAGGGCGAACAAAGAAAAACCAAAGGTGGTGATGGACGGAGTGTTGACAATACAAACACTCACCCCCAGTCTCGTAATAAGCCCCTTTGATGTTCCCATTGTGGAGCCTATTTCATAGGCACCAACTTGAGAATACCAAAGAAATGCCTGCTAAACAGGGGAAAACTCCTAATCGGGCAGGCAGTTCACACATGGGTTTGGCGGTGCGGGGTGGTTTTCCTCCTACACCGCCAAACTCATAAAAATGCCCTTAGTCCACACGCTGATGCAGATCCGAAGCACTAACAGAATACCAATTTGGAATCAAGAGCATTCTCTTCTCTATTGCATTCCCCTTTCTCCTTGATTCCTATCAACTGGTCTAATATACCTACTTTGAGAGAGCTACATGGTTGGTGAAAGCACTTTGATCTGGTATCAGTTGGTGTCTGTGGAAATCCAGTCACCTGACACTGATCAGTCTCCCTGCCTAGCAACTAAAAGCAACTCTTTGCCCTGCCATTCTGTTGGTTGTAATTAAACTAATTATTGTTCTTTACAAAGTGACATTGGAACACATATCACACCGTGGTTTTCCCAGGGTGTACAGGTAAACTATTCTGGATCTTTCACTATCATTTGAATGTGAGACCCCACAAGAATCCTTGCCACTAGTGGGTATAAACTTTACACATCTATGCACATGGCAGCAGCCACACCAACTGCAGAATAATCCAAGTGGCACATCTATTACAAAAAATAGCACTATTTTGCAATTTGTATAAACATTGATGTTTAACCAATAATAGTATCCTAAATAATAAAATATATTGATCTATACCTGTTCACTGAGCTGCCAACAGTAGAAGCTAAATACTCAAGCGATGATAGGGATCAAATGCAACTTTTATGCTTGGGTCCAAAATTGAAGGATCAGAGAGGATAAAAGAGACAGAACAATTGGTTGAGAAACTAGTATATCCTAGCCCAAGGCCCAACTCAGAATCAGTATTATGAATAGAAGTAACAAAGCTGCAAACCAAAGCCATCCCTATCTTCAATCTATACTCTTTTTTTCCTGCATAGAGGCTTGTCATTTGTATCAACTCCTGTTATAGGCCCTTTGTCTTAAAACTCAAAAGAGGAAATTATTGAAACATATGCTGCTCAAATTCATCCTCCAACATAATGCTGTTATCCCATTCAAGATGCTATTGTCTCAGATATACTTTCACCCATCCAGATGTGAAAGAGGGCCTCCCATGTGTGGGTGTGTCACTTCGATGACGTGACGTCTTGAACATATTAGGGCGAATGCTTGCATTCAGTGACGCAGTACAGTACAGCGAAGTACGCAGAGGAAGTAGGGGGCATATTACCAACAACTAGCGATATTTATCGCTAAATGCGCTTAGCAACTTTTTTTTTATCGCTGCCTATCGCTGGATATTTTAGCGGAGAAAACATGCTATTAGCAACGTTTTTCTCCATTGCGCTAAAATATCCAGCGATAGCGGTGTAATGCGAGAATATCGCTGAGAATACAGCGATATTCTCGCATTAGCGACGAAATGCTCTTAGCCATGTTATCCACCTCCCATTGGATAACATGGCTAAGAACTGGTCAGAGCAGGCGTTAGTTTTTGGCAATAGCGGGAATATTTCCATCGCTACGCCAGCCTTGTTAATAGGCGATAGCGACGTTATCGACTGCTTTCAGTCACTAACGGGTTGGGTACGCCCACTTTGCATGTCATTAGCGATAAATATCGCTGACATGCAAAGTGGGCCCCAAACCGCTCGCTATCGCCTTCAAGCTGTTGCTAACTGCTGTTAGCGACAGCTTGATAATAGGGCGATCGGATTTTCTCCGCTTTGCATATCGCCCCGCTTGATAATATGCCCCTAGAATCTTAACACTCTGTTTAGGTCGCACGGGATTGCATTTACGAGTGGGTCAGATTTCTACAAACCCTATAATTAGCGGTTGGTTTAAAGACCGAACTACCCCTCCCCTAGTCCTAACCCCCTCCAGTGTAGATTTCAGCAGGTCAAAGCTGCTTAGCTCCTTGGTATCAGATTTGAACAGGTGTGATAAACCTTGAGATAACCATCAAAATCAGTTCCATTGTCTGCCTGAAAAAGTCCGAAAGCGAGTTGTAAGCTGCTGGGAAATAGGGCATGCAGTCATGGCAAATAAAAATGTGTGATCCTGAACTTATTTTTAACCCTGCTGCGTTTGCCAAAGATGAGCAGAAGCACCGTTTCCTACATCTGTGCCTTGCGAGGGGCTTTTGTCATCTGTCTTATGTGATCAGATACGATGCAGAGTGCTGGGAGAGAGAAGGTAAGTGTGTACATTTGGCGTGCTTGAGGTGTTGAGCGAAAGTGCCTGTGTACTTTGTGTGTCTAAGAGAGAAAGAGCTGTACGTCATCTCTGAGTGTCTAAACGTGTGTTCTGTGCGAGAATAGAAAAAGGATGTACTGTCTGCTTGCATGCGCTGGTAGGCTGCTGGGAAATGGGGCATGCAATCATGGCATAGTCGGCGAGTGAAAATAAAAATGTGAACACTGCACTGCGCAAATAACCATATCCACGTAGCAAGCACTACACAAACACACATATATCTAGATTAGCATTATTATTACTTCCTACCTGTATAGTCTATCTTACCCTCACCTACAGTGTTACAAAACTATTGCAGCAAACAGAATGTAAAATATAGGACACCATTATATATCAGGAATATCGATTACTGGAAAAGAAACATCTCTGCATGTTTCAACACAATTTGAGACACAACATATTTTAACCTGACACATTACATTGATTTAAAAATATTTTTGCTAAATACGAACTGCTTTTTAGTGTGTTTAATTTCACCCTGCGGATTCTGCTTTGATTTTAATTGGACCCTTACTCCCTGAGCTCCGGTGGCCCCTGATGTGGTTCGGGCTCGCTCGCTTCGCTCGCTCCCATTACCGTGTCGCAATATGAAGTTTGTTCATAAGGTGTGTCACCAACATAAAACGTTTGACAAGCTGTGGTTTAGAGGCTTAGTTTTATCTGGTTCTGATTATTCGAATTTAAGAATTTAACTATGACCATATCAGTCTATCCTGATTTGTGTTGTATAGCAATTTCACTATAAGACAAAGGTAGTGGGATTGTAAAGCTGCAATTATGCACTATTCCAGCAATCATGACAATGGCCAACTATTGAGCAAAGACCCGTAAAGAGAATTATGATCCTGGGTCGCTTGTGGTGTTCATCAAACATAAAATGCCATTTACTACAAAGCATATCGGTAATATACCTGGAGGTCAACAACAATATTCAGGGTGCCTCAGAACACAGAGATTTACAAGAAAGAACAAAAACTGTACACAGCAATGCTGGATCCTAATGTCTCTAGGCAAACCCAAAGTCTGGGCAGAGATGCCAATGCCAAGGAGCACAGTAAACCACACAGTGAGCAATATTACAATAAGCCATGTTTTAGATTATTAGACACAACAAGAGCCGTGAGCACGCCGTGTGATCTGCTGCAGCTGTTGCTGGGAACGTTTGAGTGGTAGGTAGGGGCGCCAGCGCGAGCAAGCGCGAGCAAGCGCCACCGGCACCGGACCAGACCGCCTTTCTACTGACCTGACCTGACGACCTGGTGAAATCCTCTGAATCCACCGACACTCGCTGACATCTGTGTGGGGGGCCAAAACACTGGGCCGAGCGAGCCCGAGCCGCTGGAGCGCCTGAGCATAAGAGTGGACCCCGAGAGGACGTCAGCTGTGAGAGACATATGAGATATGATATAAATATGATATAAACATATGAGAGCCTGGCCGCAGGTGAGGGCTGTAGCGGGAGCTGCGGCGTGCATTAGAGAGAGGAGAGACTCCAGGGGGAGGCTGCGGCACCGGCAGCAGGGGAAAGCTGGGGAAAGCTGCTGCTCCAGCCAGGACCCCAGAAGCACTAGAGGATTCCAGAATGCTGCCCACCCCGACACCCATCTGCTCCGGCAAAACCCCCCCTCGTATCCGCCTGCATTCAGCCCCCAGCCTTCAAAACTAATTCCCTGAAAGCTGAAAACTAGGGGTCAGTGTTTTTCAGCCGTTCTGAGGCAGTTCCTCCCTGTTCTAAACGTATCTACCACAATCGAGGCCCTGGTGGTCCGGTGCACCCAACAGTCAGCAGCGCCAGCCAGAAGAACACCCCATCAGGGGAGCCATTCACTTAATTCTGCCAAAGCATCGACCCAGGGGTCATCCCAAACAAGTTCCTCAATAAAAAAAAAGAAAAAGCATAAAACAGTGCAAACAAACCAACAAATACCAGCCAATTCAACTTCAACATTAATTAATAGAATAGAACAATCAACATAACAAATTAGAACAGACACATCAAAGTAAAAAAAATCTCTCTATATATTTTTAAACTCAAGGTACATCAAAATATATCAAGCCAAACATGAGATCTTGTAAAGAAAAGCGGTCTGTTATAAAAGTCATCAATAACTGGAAAAGGAAAAGCGCGATTTGACAAGAACCGAATAGAACTAAAGTAAGTACATCAATAACGCTGGGCCTGGAAGTGCAAACAATCCACAAGGCATTCAAAACACTTGTGGACATAGAGGATGCAACTAGTGCACCAGCGAATCAGAAACCAGGAAATCAGAATAAATTCAATTTCCAGCCCAAAATATACTCAAAATTCTTTTTTGTAAAATACGCTGGGGCAATGTTAAATCTCAGTATCAGCAAGCAGGTGGGCCTCCCCTCCCTACTGCACCCGGAAATGGAAAAGGAAACAGAAGTGCAAACACCACCAAGGAAGGGCACAACACCAGAAATCAGTAGCGAGGTACCTAGTTCGAAAACCAACCATGAAAAAGATATAACAGATCAACAGTGGCCACAAGAGACATAATGGGACGCCCGGCAAAATGACAAGAAACAGCAACAAACTCACTGGGAAACGAAAACAAGAAAAATCTAAGTCCACCTCCTCCCCTCTGGTGGCACAAAAAACACCGCCAACAATTCCACTTGAGCCAGACATCAAAATACTGCCCCGCCAGCGCACGTCATCTCATGCAGCTGCAGTCGCGGCACCCGCAAGGCATGCGGATCCACAAGCGCACTCAGCCACTTCTGAGACAACTTCAACCAGCATCACCATCCGAGCCACCATTTCAATCAAAACAAAGGAAATTAAGAGCCCCCAACTAAGCCCGAATATGATTGCCCTTGCCCCTGACTGCACAAACGAAAGAACCAACCTCACTCCACAGCTCAATGGAGTCTAGGGTATGGCACCCAGAATTCTCAAAATAAATTTAAAACTGACCTCAACACCGATATCAAGCGGCTAATTCCAGCATCCACCGGACCCCAGTCAGAACCGGGTTCCACTACAATGGGCAGCAGCACAGGGCAGGCAGGGGGTGAACCAGAAGAGTCACCCGCGTGCAAAATCAGTAATGTATCACCACTCCCGATCAAAGAATAGGAAAATCTGGTAACCACATACTTCTCCGAGACTAAAGGCGACATAGTCGTCGAAGAATCTGGAAGAGCAACACGTGACCCGATAAAGGAGACGCCAATTGGAGAGGACAAAATATGAGCATCTCTCCTAAATACAATGCAACTTACATCAAAAGCCATGAAATACCACTTGGACAAGATGGATATTCAGCGAACCCTCCTTAACTGTTTAGCCCTGCATGTTACAAGCATCGATAGTAAGATGTCGTAACTGAACAATTTCATCAAACGAGCCCAAACCAAAGCAACAATAATCCCTCCGAGCTGCACTTGCCATGTAATCATCGATAAACTTGCAACATTGCCCTCAGAGATGGGTGACCTTTTAACGGACTTAACATGCTTAAAAATAACTAATAAAACCAATTCAATGCATATAAGTGTATCAAAACCCAATAACAAACAAAAAGGAGATCTCATAAATGACAAAGAATCACACGCCCAGGACCACAAGGAGCAATCCATAATCAAGGAAAACAAAAACGCTCCTAGCTCCTCCGCCTCTGTGGCCAGAACAAAACAACGGCCTGGAGAAGTGGCCGCTGACTAGGTGCAACAAGAGGAACCCGGATCCTAGGTAAGGGACAACAAGAGCATACATTCCGGCTTTGTCTCCACAAGCGATATGGCTGATCCAAAACAACAAAAGAATGAGCAGAGATCCAGCAACCGCAACAATCTGACAAGGCTTTCAGTTGGAGAGGAAGTCTCTCTGAACAAATTTCAATCATCCAAGCAACGCCGGAAACAGAGGAGGAAAGCGAGGAATAAAAACCCAACCATTAAAACCTTCTTTGAAGCATCAAAATACGTTTTGTGCGGATCGTAGCCAAAACAAAGAGCAAGCAGAGAGCCTTAAACCCCACAGTCCGAGGTGAGTGCCCCCGCTGTAACCGGTCCAACAGGGCCAGAAGAAGTTTGGAAAAGCACACTTAAGGGATCACAAATTCTCTGAGACCATCAATTTAACCAAACAAGCTGTAAAAAACCCGGCACTAGCAAGTTCAGGGGGACTAATCCCTGTGATAACAACTGCTGTAAAGGTTTCCACCAACCAAACAGAAACAGTAAACCACAGACCAAAATCGGGTGTAGTACCAGGCCCAGTTACACTTAGCTGTCTCAACACAGTGCGGAGAGAAAAGCTAAGCACCGAAACCACTGACCGAATGAAACTAGAAAAACAGTCACCCCCAAACATAGGGTGACAGGAAAAAGACCTGTACAGCGTAAATCTCTCAAACAATTTCCGACGGGAAACTCCAAAATCAATTCTGTTCATCCCAGAATATAAATCTAAGGGACAGGGCGACACCCTCAACAGAGTAAATGTTCTTCGAATATTAACCGCCATTAGCAACTTGGCCGGTACAGGTTCACAAGACCAGGAACCTGTCGAATATGAAACATTCAAACACCTGTCTGAGCACGAAACAACAGAAACAACCTGGGCTACCCAAGAAATAGTGGAGAGAATTCTCAAGGAGGAGCACCAACTAGAAGCCTGGGGGATCCGACTACAGGCTCACCAACAGTGGGGTACACAGAATCCCTACTTCAACTCCATCAAGGGCCCAAAGACAGCAGGCCAAGTAATAAGGGTGACTGTTGACCCACTAACTCTGAGCTTAAAGGGGCTCGTAGCACCTCCGTTGACGCCATAGACAACAACGGAGCATTCGCCCACAATTCACAGAACAAAGGAGTAAAGGACACACCAAATGACTGGTCATGGATAGCAAAAGCAATACATTGTAGACCAGAGAATCAATGACAGAGAACAGAAAATGCAGAAAACATTTTAAATCTAAAATTCTGCTCCTGGTATATAAATGGCCTTGGAACTAAAACGCTCGACAAAGTTTTTTTGATGGACCTTCAACAATTTGACATAATTCTCCTCCAAGAAACATGGCTGGAAGACCCTCTTCATCTACAAGGTTTTAAATCATACCATCTTTCAGACACCAGAAGTTCAAAATATGGTCATCTGAAAGGTGGCCTTACGACCTATGCCTCAATCAAAACTATAACACCCGTGAAGGAAGTGACAAGTAAAAACACTCCAACAAATGGAATAAAAACATTACAGATAGAAATAGTACGTCCACGAGTCAAACAACAGCTAATACTTGTTAACACCTACATACAACCCCGTAATAAACAAACAGGTGCAAGACTTCCGGTAGCTGAACTAACCAAGCTAGTCACCGAAGAGGTTTCTTCAAACTACATCAGCGCAGGTGACTTCAACATGTGCCTCACAGGGGACACCGATCCAGTTAGGCCAGCATAAGACCGACAGGCAGCGTGGGGGGTCCCTCGCCAGGGCAAGTGCAGGTTGGGCAAGCAATCGAAGATCCCTAAAGATCTTCTGAACGGCCTAGAGAACCTGTCCCTTGTTGCACTAAATGGTCGATTTGCAGGTGACCGCCCACAGCTGCAACATTTCATAATGCCCTCGCAAATACTGCAATAGACTACACTTTTATTTCTTTATCCTTCTGTAGCTCAATAAAAGGGTTTAGGATCGGAACGCTGGGTCACAGTGACCACCAACCTCAAGAGTTCATAATTGACCCTCATGGAACGGCAATTACACAAACAATTGAGAATTTAAATTTAAAGGTCACACCAAACCACCTGCGTATTAACCCCTTGCATGCTGCTGCGATTCTGCGCCTGTGCGGCACAGTCCGATCGCGGGTGCGGTCATGACGGCCCCCAGACGTCATCAGCACTGTAGTGCTTGACGGCTGGGGGCCGTCATCAGCATGCAAGGGGTTAAATGCATCACAAGCAATCCAAAAAAGATGGGAGGAAAGCAAACAGCTGAGTGCGAACAATTTAACAGCTTGGGAAAACTTCACCAAAAGCTTCGACTCAAATAAATCAAAAAAAGAGCCAACAAAAGAAAAAACATGACCAAAAAATTAGCAAGAGGAACCACGCAAGTTGGCCAGCAACCAAATAATTGACTTCACTAGACCCCAGGACGCCGAATTAAGACAAATAAAGAGCGAAACTAACAAAGCACTTCGTAGTCTCCGCGTATATGGTCCAGCTGATAACATACAGTCAGCACTAAGTAGGCTAAAAACACGCAGAAAGAAAATCATATGGCTTTGTAAAAAAGGAAAAATCTGACACAACATGGGCAAAACTGCTATACGACAAGAAAAACAACAAGTGCACCAGGTTTTGGCTGACAGTCAAGAGTTTAGAGAACCCAACCGCTCCGGGAATAAACTCGTACATAACGGAAGATACTTGGGAAAAGTACCTACAGCGCTACTTCAACGCGGAAACTGGTGAAAATAAACAAGCCCCGTCTGAGTCGCAATGCGACCAGCAGCTCCCTAAACCTCAAGGATCGGAATCCATCCCCTTCTTCTCAATCAAACAGCTAGTGAACAGCATCTCGCAAAGCCGGAAAGACAGAGCGCCTGAACCCAATGGCCTACCACCAATCGTATATAAGCAGGACCCGAAATACTGGGCTGAAGCGCTACTACCCCTTTACAAGTACATTATGGAATTCGAAAGAATTCCTGATTCTTAGAACGGGTTAATCATTTCACCGATCCACAAAAAAGGCAGCATGACCAAGCCAAAAGACTACAGACTTATCGCACTAATAGACATTGAAGCCAAATACTACGCAGGCTGCTTATTGAATGAACTTACGGAATGGGCCCTGGAAAAAGCCCTAATTCCCATCAACCAAGCTGGCTTCCAAAAAAAAAATGGGGACTTCAACACATATTCTTGCTCTTTCACTCCTGATAGATGCTACAAAAAACTTCAACAAAGCACTATTTGTTTGCTTTATTGATTATAAAGCCGCTTTTGATAGCTTTTACAGGGGGACACTCTGGTCAAAATTCTTGAGGTGGGGAATTCCCACAAACCTCCTGAAGCAGCTAATTTTACTTCACTCCGGAATATGGGTCCAAATTGAGGTGGGAGCAGAAGATAGTTTCTCTAGGAGAATACCAAACACCAAAGGGCTGAAGCAGGGCTGTGTCCTGGCCCCGACCTTGTTCAACCTCTTCGTCTCCGATCCCACCACAGAGCTGGATCACTGTAGCCATCATGCCCCGAATCTGGGGGGCTTAACTCTTTCAAATCTATTATATGCCGATGACCTGATATCAGCTGTACTCCAGTCGGCTTGCAACACTTGATTAACACCACAAGCAACTTTGCAGACAAGAATGGGTTAAGCATAAACCTTGAAAAATCCAAAGTTATGGTATTAAACCAACTGAATAACAAACACCAACCCCAATGGATGACGGGGGGCAGGTTGCTGGAGATGGTTGAGGAGTACAAGTACTTGGGAGTAAGCTTTGACAGGCACGGCTCGTTCTCAAAACAGAAAGCAGCCATCAAAGGAAGAGGAACCTCACTGGCAGTAGCATTAAAAAACATCAAGCATAAAATATCTGGCCCCAACCTTCTCCCTTTATTCAAAGTGATCCGAGCACGACTTTTACCCATGATCATTTACGGCACTGAATCAATGAGAGGGAGAGATGAGGTTACCCTGAATAATGCGGTCTCCAAGGCTGTGGGAATAATATGTAATCTCTTGCAGTTCACTTCGCCAGCTCAAATAAGGCTAGAATTTTGGCTACAAAAGCAGCAAATATCACTAAAGGGTACCCATGCCAAGTGCTGGTGCAAAATAAAGGGAGCCGAGCCAGGCACACTGAACTCTCACTTGTGGAGTGAAATGGCAAGAAAAAAAAGGCTGCCCGGCTATGGCTTATCTTCAATCAGCAATCAGGGTGCTCGCTATACGGGACCTATGGGAAACTAGTATGCCTAAAAAAAGTTTCAAGGGCCTGGTAAACAAATCAGTAAAGATTGTATCCCATGAAGAAGATAAAGCAGCTCTGAGTAAGAGGGTCCATGGCTGGTTTGTTAATCCAGAGCTACGAAAGGGCCAAGCCACAACTATATCTAGGAACAAGCTTCTCGAGAATCACAAAAGAAAGATTCTGGCTTCTGAGGTTGGGAATTTTACCCACAAAGCGTCATTTTCCACCATGGAAACACACAGACACAACAAACCATTGCAGACTATGCGGCGACATCAATGAGGATGTTCTACATCTACTATGCATCTGCAAGGGCTTGGGAGTGGAAGGAGGACAGTTATTAAATCCGTGCCTGATCAAAAGCCAGGTACGAACGTGCAGGCAGGGGGTAAAGGCTTGCTTTGAGGGAAGCAACATGCGGTTGGCCAGTAGCCTTGTTCGGTTTATGAGAGCAGAAAAAGCAAAGCTATCCCTGGAAGTACCCTAATAAATTGGTCATCAACTTAGGCCCACCGTCTTCTGAGTAATCCATGACATCCCTGCTTAAAAGAGAACGTCCTTGGCAATTTTGTCTATCACCTCGGTCTCCCTGCGTTATGAAGCAGTCACCCTTGGGATGTGAATCAGAAACGCCCGGCACTAAGTTTCCAAATCAATCATGTCACCACAGGCTTAGCAACAAGGGCCAAGGCACAAGCCAATCACCGACATAGGAATCACCCGACAAGAGGTGCAAAGAAGTGGGCGAGTAAAGGACACGACGAACTGCAGATTGTTCAATGAACTTTTGGTTGCTCGCTCACAGACTTTAATGTTATTCAGACCAAAATACTCAACAATAATTTTAAAGGAATTGGTATTGCCAAGGAATTCTCAGTAATTAACACTTGAAAAACGTTGTACCTTTCATGTCACTCTGTTAGGGTGACCAGATTCTCAAAACAAAAAACGGGGACAGGTCATAGACATAGAAGTAGGACTACGGGTTTTCAGTAACCATCCACATAAAAGTATGCCTATTTGACAGCTGTTGTAGACATAGAAAAAGGACTACAATGACAGCTCCCTCCACAGACCGAGATGAAGCATTACAGACAACAAATCCGAGGTCTTTTATTGACACCCCTATCCTTTACACAGCAGCATTAGTACTTTTCTTTACATTTACACGTTTTAGGACTATACCATATATTTGCCAAAAATCAATCAAACATTACAGGATAGCAAACACAAGTGCAAAGAGAGCATGCGCGTGCATGCTCAACCAGAACAATGAAAAACAGGGACATTTCTGTGTTTAACCGGGACACTGTTTGAAAACGGGGACATTTGAGTCACTTGGAGAAAAGTGTCGGGACACAGGGACACTTCTCCAAAAATGGGGACCGTCCTGGGAAAACGGGGACGTCTGGTCACCCTACACTCTGTCCATCTTACTGGGCGCATTGTATACCAGCTTTTAACTTTATTGAGTCACTGCACTTTTTTAAATGCATTTAACTAATTCCAGTATTATAAATGATGCTGGTTTGCTTTTTATACATATGTTTTAACTGATTGCAAAGGTTTTAATTAATCATGCAATAAAGATTACTTACTTACTCAAAACACGAGAAACCAAGGTGTCTACATGCAGAATGAGTCCCACGATAAATGTATGAGTTAGGACTTGTTTCTATTAAATGTTCAATGTATTTGGAAAGGGAGTGGAATGACACAGTACAGATGGGGGCACACTAGTACGAAAAAAATGCGGCATGGCACAGTAGAGTTACAGAGGGCTGAATCGAAACATCTAATATCACAGCACTCGACTGGAATTCATTGGAGTCAAAACATGGGCATCAGGGACAAAGCAATTATATCACATAAAGTGGACAGTTAACAGTGACTAGCCATGTGGAGAGTAAGTACAAAAATAAAAAAAAGCAGACATTGAGAAATTCATAGGTCACTCAAAATCAATGATGCCCCTTGATCGTCTGTAAAATAAATCCTGATTACGTAATCAGCATGTAACCTGGTGCTCTTCCAAACCAAACTTACTGTGAGTGGAGGTGGGGAGGGGGCAAAGTTATAGTTATACCACAAATGTAATATCATAAAACATTGCACACGTAAATGTTTATTTTACTCACGGTAATCCACAAAACGGTAAAAGCAAGCATCCTTATGAGGAGGACATACTATAGCTCTGTGACTGCCAGACACGTTAGAGTAGCACCTGCGGGCTTCACCTAAATGAGATAAGAGAGTATTAGAGAGATGGAGGAGGAGGAGAAGGCAGGGGATAGGAGAGGAGAGAAGAGCAGAACAGAGCCGGGGGGTAGGGGTGGGGAGATCAGAGGAGACAAAGGCAGAGATTGAAAGTGACATCATGAGAAACATACCGGGAAGCATCAAGGAAGATCAGTAGATTGAGAGAACTTTGTAGCTATATGAGCACAGCATAAGAAAAAAAGAATTTTGGATGGAGCATGTATATAAGTTTTCAGCACCTGTTTATATTACCATGCTCTACACCTTTTGCTTCAATTGTCTTTGACTCATGTGCCAAAGCAGCTATGTAGAAAGAGGAAATGAGATGCAGACACTCAAAGAACGGCATTGCTTCCCTCACCATTGTATGTTCATATGAGCCTTTCAGTGCTGCTCACAATAGTCTCATCTGTACTCCCAGGAAATTGATTACAGTTTATGAAGGCTCTGCTTACTGGCATAATATGGTAAGTATCTCCTGTACTGCTATAGAGAAACTACATTTGATTCATGGTACATTTTGGATCAGCTACTGCTAGTGTATATCAGTTCAAATTAAATTAGATTAGATATTGCCCCATGTTCTGTAAGATTAAATAAGAAAAAAATCTAATTCCCTCAACCAGATGCAGTAAAAAAACACATGTGGAACAGCTCAGCTATTTTCCCAGGGCAGGTCCTCTTCTATCAGCAATTGTTTTCCAAACATGCAACACACGGCAAGACCTAAACTGAGAAGGTGCTCTTGACTTTGAGGGAACAGCTAGGACCATAATACACACCATACCCCAATCTTACCTAGCCTCTTGCCAGATCGGCAGCTGAGTGCATCACAAGACAGTGACCATGAATACATTCTGTGATGAATAATATATATTGTTTACGCTGCAGTGGCCACAACTGTTAGTTAGAGTTTCCATAGAAGAGTTTTTGGGGTTTTTTTGCTAATAATTTTGGCACCTTTTTAAGAAGCGTCACAAAACTTTCTAAAAAAAGTTAATCCACCTCGGATCCATTCTAGAAAGTATCAGGGCGATCTGTGGCCAGCGGCTAAGGAGGGGAGGGTTTCCCAAAACTTTGATTCCTCATGTTAATTACCAAGAATATTTAAAGCAGCTACAGATTACAAAACGTTTGAACTTGATTCAGAAAGGGTGCTTTTCAGTATTTGGTTCTTTTTTGTTTTTTAGGAAGGTCCATTTAAAGAGGTCTTTGAGGCAGTCACAATGAGGTTAAATAGTTAGATGTTTCTGGGCCCGTATTATACATACGGTGCAGTGTCCATGTTTGCTCCATGGCCATCTTTCAAAAGTTCCACCTAGTACAGACTGGGATAGTTCTCCCAAGATGATGAATGCACTGTCCCTAGGGTAGCCACAAATTTGCTACCATGTGACCAGCACATTCAGTGAAATACAGAGGGGCTGCTTACAAGTCACTCAATGTTTCACAGTACGGGCAGTAACCCACCTCGGTTTTAAAGAGAGCACAGAAATCTGGCTGTTCACAACATGGGCAGAATGTTGTGGCAGTCCTCACAGGAATCATTGACATGTACTGTGTTGAAAGCCTGATTTGCAGGGTCACAAAAAGGCACACATATGAAGATTGATATCAAATTTTAGTCACAATATAAATCATATTTTGGTGGTACCTTACTCATTATACGAATTGTGGGATTTGCTATGGTGATTTTAACTTGTGACTTATGCTGTGCCTGGGTTTTGAGGAACCATTTTTGAGGGAAAATTGGTTTCTATAACTATTTTCTAACAGAGGCCAAACAGTAGATTTTTATATTCATCATAATTTAGACTAGTCATGTGTTAACCCATGTGTTAATATACAGTCATATATACATATATATTTATATCATGTGATCAAGGCTCCGTTAGAGCCGAAACGTTGGTGACTCTTTCTGCGTGAATAAAGCTGTTTATACCTCGAGGTCCGTGTCCGGAGTCTGCTTGCTGGGTCTGCGCGAGCGTGCTAGCTGGGAGACAGACGGTGCACAGGATATATATATATATATATATATATATATATATATATATATATATATTTACTGAAAAAAGCATAGGTTTCAGCCACGTTATAGTTAGGAATTAGCATTTAAAAAACCTTAGAAATTCACTGAAAAAAACCATAGGTTTCACACATGTTATAGTTAGCTGGACATTTCACTCATACAAAACCATTGAAATTCCCCCGTTATAGTTACTTCAGCTAACTATAACTCGCGCGCCCGCAATGCACTGCTGATGACGTCAAATATTACATCACTCATGACATGGTCAGTGACATCACTCATGACATCACAGGATTTCAAGACTACAAAAGGTGTGCATAAATCAACAGAGGGAGGAGCTCCCCAACCAATGAGGGAGCAGGAGGAGACACTTAAGGTGGAGATGGAATGACGGCGCGTGTGTGGTGGCATCTGACGAGGCGAAGGGTCGCCGAAATCTATAATGCCCAGTGTCTTGATTAAAGGCTCCCAAAAGGAATTCTCCCTGTGGCCTCGTACTCCTTTGGAACTGAGGGGTGGTTTTGGATGTTTTGCACGCTGGCCAGTAGCGTGTTTAAAGAGGCCTCGTTCCGCTTTGGGCCGGAGCATTGCTGGCAATTTTGTGGACTTGACCAAGGATTTGGTAGCTCCGGCCCGCTTCGGACTGCGGAAGCTGGGACAGAGCTTTTTGCCAGGAGCAGCTCGACATGGTGCGAGGAGCCAGGAATCATTGTATCCTAACTCGCGGCCCGCCCAGTCCATGCAGGAGAGGTAGGAACGTCAGCAGGGGCCTGAGGGAGTCACCGGACACCATTCCCACACGGGACCTGCCACCGCAACAGCAATCACCTGTCTCCCCCCGTGAATTTTAACATCTTAAAGTTATCCCCATGCACTGCCTTCCAACCCTGGTGAACTGTGGGTGATGTAGTCAGGATTTCAAGACTACAGAAGGTGTGCATAAATCAACAGGGAGCGGAGCTCCCCGACCAATGAGGGAGCAGGAGGAGACACTTAAGGTGGAGATGGAATGGCGACGCGTGTGTGGAGGCATCTGACGAGGCGAAGGGTCGCCGAAATGCATGATGCCCAGTGTCCTGATTAAAGGATCCCAAAAGGAATACATATATATATATATATATATATATATATATATATATATATATATATATATATATATATATATATAAAAAACTCAAAGCCTTTGTTTTTGGATGACTCAGCCGTACTCTCACCATGTATCCCACGAAGATGGCACAACACTATCCAGAATGCTCAAATTGATTTTATTTAAAATGCAGCAACACCCAACCTAGGACGCCAAGGCATTTCGCCTTACGCATTCAACCGGGCAACCCCATGTCCCACAACCAAAGTGTTTTAAAAAATATCACATGTTCATTACGCGGTTCCTGTCAACAGCAAAGCTCGTCTACATAACTTCACAATCATATCTCCAAAAAGCAGCCATGTTGGAATTACGTATATATACATATCTTGATAATTTCAAGCCTGTTGAAACTAAAGGAACAGCACCAAATAAATTCATTTTCAATTTGCACAAGGTAAATTTCAATTTATATGGGACATTTTTTAATCTTGCCGCATCTCACCATTTTTGTACCTCCATTGAATATTTCACATGCTCAGTTAAGGGGTTAAATGCTTAAATAATGTGCTTATTTAAAACATCTCCATAAAACAACTGTATTTATGTATAGCCCCACCTAAAAACATCATTAATGAGTTAATTGCTAATGAATATGCTAAAAAACTTCTTTAAGGGTAACGTCAATAGATATTGTACAAACCCATCTACAAATATCATTACTATGTAAAGTGCCAGTTCATTCCATCAATACATTTCTTTTACATTGGATCGTCAATACCATGTATCTCCTTGCTCGAATCCTCCTAGAGGATTCAAATATATGCCAATCCCACTGCTACAACATATGAGCCGCGGTCCATGGTGGGCAGAGGGGCCCAGTGGGTGGATTTCGAGGGAAGATGCAGAGGGGAAATTAATTATTTATTTATTTTTCCCTCTGCATCGTCCCTTAAAACCTCCCCCCATGGGACCCCTCCACCCAACTGCTGTTACCTGCATGGACTACAGCTGCAATATATTATTACACACACCCAATTAAAGTGCCAATGCTCATTTGCATGCAGTTATACATAACGTTTCCTTTGAACCTGGTGTAAAAAACATATGTCTGAAATGGCAAGTCCAGTGACATTTATCCATTAGCATCATCAATCAAAATGTATACTTGCAAAACATTTTTTGTCCATATTCTTTTCAGAAGATGGTACATATTCCCACAAATATTTGCAATCACAGGTTATCACTTAGTTTGATCAGAGCCAATGGACATGCTGTACTGAGAAGGTATGGGATGCTGTGACAAAAATCTATCAGTTCTTAATAACATACAGTAAAGTGCCAGCTTTATACAGTGCATCACGTTACCAATCTCAAATTCAAATATATATATATAAGCTCTATTCACGCTATGGTGTGATATTGAGGTCCCAGCACAGCACAGGATAGAATATCAATGTACTATTCATCAACATACAAGCAACAACACCACAGGTCAAACAGGCCAAATAGTCACAATTTTATATTTTTCATAAATGTACGTACAGCTATGCATCAATATTATGCCCTCACAGAATTTTGGTGCCCAGGAGAACAATCATTTTAGACTTGCATTGCCGCAGCTCTAATTCCCTGTTACCTCTGCAGGGACGGACCTTGATATGCTTTAAACCATAATATTGCAGAGTAGGCAAACTTCCCAGATGCACCTCTAAAAAATGTTTGGCCATGGGGTATGTCCTATCCTGATGTTTTATGGCCCTAATATGCTCCAGAATCCTGATCTTAACCTTATTGACTGTGCTGTCCACATATCTTATTTTACACCCACATTCTGGGACATAGACAACAAATTCAGTGTCATAGCTGATCTTCTCACTTATCATACATGTTCTATCTTCAAATGTCTCATAGCTGGTACGGTTGGCTCCAAACTTACATGCCTTGCATGTTGTGCATTTCTTAAACCCTGATTCATACTTGTAAGCCAGTCAGGTTCTTGATAAAGCATAGATTTAGTTAAGATATCACCTAACAATGGTGCTTTACAATATGTAACACTGGGAGGTTGGCCTACAATATCTTTCAAATGCTCATTATGCTGTAATATGTGCCAGCTACGCTTGATCAGGGAGAAAATAGATCTATGTTCCATGTTATAACACATAGAAAATCTTATCACCTTGTCTTTCTTGGATTGATCTCCTGGTGTGGTTTTAGATTTGATCTGTGAGTTGATGAACATCAGTTATTTCCTGCTCTTGGCCAGTACTCTACATGTTGCCTCCCTGAGCACTTGTTCTGGATATCCTCTTTCAAAAAACCTATAATCATGGAATTGGTTTCAGTTTCAAACAGGGCATCAGTGGAACAAATTCTGCGGCCTCTCAATAGCTCACTGTAAGGTATGCTCTATTACAGTGAGCAGGGGTGACTACTGTTGCAAAATAGAATTGAGTTACAGGCAGTCTTTTTTCGCCAGTAGGTAGTTATAGTTAGGATCTAGTTTCTATCGGATAAGCTTTTTTTGTTTTGCAGAGAACTTTGGCGCTGTTTGACAAGTCTTCCCAAATTTTTCAAAATTACTACAACATTCACTTTAGTTGCTGTATTGCAAGTTTCGGGGTGATTCATCAAGTTGGGGCTGAGAAAAAGGGGGTTCCAAAAAGACGCTTTCCCCATTCTATTTCCCATCAGGATTTTAGACACAACTACAGCCCAAACTGCTGAATGGAATGAAATTAAATTTGTCAGAACGCTAGCTATTGGTTTGCTTTTTGGTGTAAATCCGTTCAGTAGTTTTTGAGATATTACAGAAAAAACGCATTTGTATATCTAGAGGCTCGGACCCTCAACTAATCTAACCAATCTAGTGCTGAGATCTGATTAGCTGCCCACACTTCAACTAGGAAGTATTGGCAGCCATTTTGGGCCTTGGACTCAGCCAAGCCCCCCCAAAAATGTTAAAAGAAAAGGGGGTAAATGTTACAGGGACATTATAGTTAGGAAATAGAATAAAAAAAAACTTAGAAATTTATTGCAAAAACCAAAGGTTACAGAGACAATATCGATAGGTTCAGAATTGACTCATACAGAACTATAAAAAGTCAGCAGTTATAGTTACTTGAGCTAACTGTAACTTACACCCCTTCAATGCGCACTGCTCATGACTTCACATATTAAATCACTCATGATATAGTCAGTTATGCGCTAAAGTAATTATAACTTGCGCCCTTGCCATGATCAGTTTTCTCATCAATAATGTCATAGAAGCTGTCATGAGTGATGTAATATGTGGGGAAATTTGCGGTGCATGATAAGGGCACGAGTTATCGTTACCTTAGGGCACGAGTCATAGTTGCTTGAGATACTATATCTATAACTGATGAATTTCAGTGTTTTTTTTAATACAAAATGTTACTATTTCACAGAAATTTTCACCCAACTATAATGTTACACTAATTTTTAGTTCTTTCAATGAATTTCTAGGGCACTATTTTATTGCAACATGTAAAGCCAACCCTCCCCAGGCCCTGTGGCCACTTGCAGGCAAGCAACACCATGCCTCCCACAATCTTCAGTCGTATGCAGCATGGGGTTGGCCTGTGGCCGGGCCCTGCATCCGTGCACCCATTTTCAGCCAGCTCCCTGTCAGGAGAGGGGGTCATGTAACCCCGTCACCAAGCCCCTATTAGCCTCAGAGACCCCATCCCCAGGGCAAAAAAATATAATTTCAGTGGATGGGGTTTATGGACCACCCCCTGAGACTGTAGAGGCACCGGGGAACCCATCACCCATGGCCAAAACCTTTCGTTTAGGGAGAGGAGATAGCAAATGAGCCCAGAATACCCTTCCACAGGGCTATATACTAATTTTAGGGGGAAGGGGAGGGTGTGCCCACCCTTTCACAAGCCACTAGTATCCTCAGGGTCTCTATCCCCTGGGGTCTTTTTTTAATTAAGGTAAGAGACGCATAGGACCCCCTCCATGAGCCAATAGTGGCTCCCTGGCCCCATCCTCCAGGACCAAAATATATATGTTAAATGGAGGGTGCACGGGGCCCCCTCCCTGAGCCTTCATGGGCCTCTGGGACCCCATTCCCTGGGGCAGAATTCCTTTGAAAAGGGGAGAGGGCCATGCTGTCTCCTTCCCAGTGTCAGGATTGAGAGCAGCGCAAGAACACGCAAGCGCCACTAACCTTACTCCGATGACCAGCAGAGGCGATGGACGATAGTCCCCCCAACTCCGTACTGTACAAAACACAACAGTGGAATATACCCACTATTCAAGCATGTACAGAAAGGGGCCGGGAGGTGGGTTGACAACTGGGGATCTGGTGTTCCGATACCGTCTGGTCGATATACCCACGAGATCACTAATACTGTGACACTGCAAACGGATGAGAAGACAGAGAGCAAGACATTAGTACCACCAGCTACTCTTGTCTGAACTCTTTCCCGTCACCCCACCTGTTGACGAACTCACCAGCTTCTCCAACCCGTATCTCCGAGTATGGCTCCAGACCGTATGCTCTGCGAGTTTATGGAGATGCGGCCACAAGTACTGAGAAGTTAACCTCACTTCTCAACTATTCCCACCTCAAATTGCCTAGGAGAGGTTCAGTTATGGCTGTTGATTACTGGCGTTATAAGACACACCGAGTAAGGACCACAATACTCCTTGTGGCCTGAATAGCCCCAGAATACTATTCTTAGCCGTGAATACTGAATAGTAATATTTGGCTAATCCCAAGGTACATACACAAAAGAAAGAGCACCCGCTCTAGAACTGTATGAATCACAGAATCAACAAGCAAAGAACATGGGAGGTGAGCCCGCACTCCTCGTATATACTTGCGCGGCAAGATCCTGTTTGTACCGATGGATCCGTGGCGGCTTCTCAGGAATCTGACCACGCTGGCTCTTCGTCGGTGCGGCAGCTTCTCAGGAATCTGACCACGCTGGCTCTTCGTCGGCGCGGCGGCTTCTCAGGAATCTGACCACGCTGGCTCTTCGTTGGCGCGGCGGCTTCTCAGGAATCTGACCACGCTGGCTCTTTGTCGGCGCGGCGGCTTCTCAGGAATCTGACCACGCTGGCTCTTCGTCGGCGCGGCGTTGTCAGACACGAACACAAACTCCAGAGTGAAACTAACCAAACTGCAAGCGAGAGTATCCGGAACAAGATTGACAAGCCCCGTTACTTCCCGTAGGCGGAGTTTAAATAAGATCCTCCCATTGATCCAATCCCCAGCGCCATATGGCCTTCTGGGACTTGTAGTGTTTCCGCAGGGGGCGCTCAGTACGAAGTTTCCTGTATCTGGAGATGTTGACGGTGGGGATCGCTACAGAACCCCCTCTCGAGGACCGCCGTCCCGGCGGTCGTCCAGGTTTACTGGGAAACTGGTCATGGAACAGCGCTACCAAATCAGGACAATGTAAATGGTCTGCAGGTTCCCAGGTCCTGTCCTCGGGGCCAAGCCCCTTCCAATTGACTCCTGCCACGCACCATGCGAGAGTCCAGGATAGATAGGACCTCGTATTCCTCCTGCCCCTCAACCTCCACAGGACAAGGACGGTCGGGCAACCGCACGCTCGGAAGACAAGGACGCAAGAGTGACACGTGAAACACAGGATGAATGGTCCATGACACCGGCAATGAGAGTTTCATGGCTACAGCGTTTATCACTTCACACACACCATAGGGACCAACAAACTTGGGTTTCAACTTCGTAAGCCCCTTCAGATGCAGGTTGCGTGTGGAAAGCCAGACCTTGTCCCCCACCTTATACTCAGGCTCTGGGGATCGTTTCTTATCAGCAAATATCTTCTGGGCTGCTTGAGCTTTTACCAGATTGTTCCGAGCCTCGATCAGGATTGCCTTAAGATGAGCATGGTGTTCATGAATTGCAGGAACTGGGGATTCAGCCGGCCATTCAAACGGAAACATGTTTGTGTGGAATCCATAAAGGCAAAAGAACGGAGAACAACCCAGAGTGGTATGTATAGCGTTGTTGTAGGCGAACTCCGCCAGCCACAAAAGGATGGTCCAATCAGAAGAATTTTGCAACGTAAAGCATCGCAGGTATTGTTCAAGAGTCTGATTTAATCGTTCCGTCTTACCATCTGTTTGTGGATGATAGCTGGATGAGAGACGAGCATCTATCTGCAGAATAGTACATAGAGCCTTCCAAAAACGAGAGGTGAATTGTGTTCCTCGATCCGTAATTAACACTCTCGGTAATCCGTGTGGTCGTACGATGTGTTGCAGGAAGACTCTGCTGAGTCACTGGCGGAAGGCAGACCAGGTAAAGCGATGAAATGTCCCATTTTTGTAAGATGGTCGATCACTACCAAAACGACTGTCTGTTTCTCACAAGGAGGCATCTCCACAATAAAATCCATAGACAAGGTATGCCAAGGTGTGGGGTGAATCGGTAATGGTTGTAATAGCCCTGATGGTTTAGTATGACAGGCTTTTCCTTGGGCGCAGATCGCACAGTTTTTTACATACTCCTTTACGTCAGCACGGACATCAGGCCACCAAAACGATCGTTCCACAGTAGCGGTGGTCTTGTGAATGCCCATGGGTCCCCCTAAAGTAGAATCGTGTGCCCATTCGAACACCTGGCATTGTAACACGGTGCATGGTATGTATAAGGCATGGTAATGATATGCTAACTGGTCTTTCACACATCGGTGAGCGGGTTCTTCTTGCACCCAGGATGGTATATCCAGATCAGTTAAAGCAACTCTGACGTCATCGAGGAAATCATCGGAGGTGATCAAGGCAATAGCCATTTCTGAATGTTTGGTCCCCTTAAGAATGGAAGGGGGTTCCGAGGGGGCTAGTGTTTCTTCATCATCCAGTCTGGAGAGCGCATCCGCTTTTACATTACGGGTCCCGGGTCTATACGTGATCACAAAGTCGAAATCAGAAAAGAAAAGGGTCCACCTGAGTTGACGTGGAGTCAAGGCCTTTGCCGTTTTCAGAAACAACAGATTGCGATGATCTGTGATGATTTCCACAGTATATAATGCCCCTAGGAGGTGATGTCTCCATTCTTCGCACGCTCTCTTGATGGCTAGGAGCTCTTTGTCAGTGATGGTATAATTGACTTCACAGGGTGTGAGCTTCCTAGAGTAGTATGCCACGGGGTAAAGCTGACCTGTGGTAGGGTGCCGTTGAGATAGCACTCCCCCGAGGGCATACTGTGATGCGTCGGTTTTCAACACAAAAGACATCTTAGGGTCTGGATGTCGAAGAATGGGTGCTTGGGTAAACTTCTCTTTAAGAAGTTTGAATGAGCTCTCAGCCTCCTCCCCCCATTTGAATGGAACGTTTTTCTTCAAGAGGGCAGTGATGGGATGTATGACCTTAGAGAAATCCTGAATGAATCGCCGATAATAATTGGCAAAGCCAAGAAAGCTCTGCACTGACTTGACGTTTCGTGGCGTTTTCCAGGTCAGTATGGCATTGACCTTACTCATGTCCATTCGAAATCCCTGAGCTTTTATCACATACCCCAAAAAGGCAACTTGCTGTACATGGAAAAGACATTTCTCCAATTTGGCATACAGCGAGTATTGCTGTAGCCGTTCCAACACAGTTTTTACATGTGTGATGTGATCTACCAGAGATGCAGAATATATCAAAATGTCGTCAATGTAAACCACACAAAAGGACTCCAAACACCCCCTTAACACCTCATCCATGAAAAACTGGAAGGCAGCGGGGGCGTTGCATAGGCCAAAAGGCATCACCCGGTATTCGTAGAGGCCGAATTTGGTTCTAAACGCAGTCTTCCACTCATCCCCCTTCTTCACGCGTACAAGATGGTAAGCCCCGCGAAGATCAAGTTTTGTGAAATATCGAGCTCCCTTCAACTGATCCATCAAAACAGGGATTAGGGGCAGAGGATACCGGTTCTTGATCGTTACTCTGTTTATAGCTCGATAATCGATACAGGGACGCAACTCATCACAGTCCTTCTTGGGTATAAAGAACATGGGCGACGAAGCAGTAGAGGTAGAGTGTCGTATAAACCCAGATGCCAAATTGTCATCTATGTAAGTTTTTAGATATTGCGTCTCTTTTTCGGTCAGGGCATACACCCTGCTGCATGGGATGGCTGCACCCGGAGCGAGATCTACCCGGCAATCTTAGGTACGATGGGGAGGCAATTGGGTGGTTTTTTGTTTGTCGAACAAAGCATGAAATTCACGGTACTCATCAGGTAATATTGTTGCACAGCAGAACGAGGCAACGGAACATGCACCAGCTATGTAAGTAGCGGGTGATGGATCAGGTTTGATGTAATGGGATAGTGTGTCCCGACAATGTTCTTTACAATACTCAGAGGTCATGCTAACTGTCCGAGAGAACCAGCTTACTGTAGGGTCATGCAGCGTGAGCCAGGGCATCCCCAGAATGAGACGGAACTGCGGGGCGTCTTGAGGTCGAACTGGATGTGTTCACAATGATTCCCTCCGATTTTCATTACTAAAGCATGAGTATGGTACTCTACAGGGCCCGATGACAGTACAGTGCCATCCACTGCTTTAACGGTCTCAGATGTACGTTTCTTTTCACAGGGTATACCCATTCGGAAGGCATTGTCTTGGTCGATGTAGTTCCCTGTAGCTCCCGAGTCCAGCAGGGCATCGACTCTTAATAAGTCTTGATTTTCTACCCATAAAGAAACACTCAAGTTCATATGAGCGACTGCAGGATGAAGGGTATTTGCCACATAAGGGGAGACCATGGTATGCGGCTGTCTCAAATCAGAGGTCTCAATCTGATCCAAGACCTTCAGTTTTCCGACGGCTCACTCGAGGTCAGAACGGCCTGTACTCGGGGTAGGGGATTTTTTCCCGGAACGTAGTTCCTGGCCCTACATTCATTGATAAAATGCCCACTTTTGCCACAATATAGACATAATTTGAGTCTCCGTCGCCTGTCTCTTTCTTCTCTGGTGAGAGGACCACGGATTCCTCCAATTTGCATGGGTTCCGGTCCTTCTGGTGTCTTGGTTTTTTCTTCACCCCCCTGGCGGGTTTTAACCATGGGATATGAGTATCTATAGTCTCCCCTGTTTCTATCTCCTTTTCGTTCCAACAACCGGTGATCCAGTTGGACGGTTAAATCTATCAGTTCTTCACAAGTGGAAGGCAATTGCACTACTTGTGCTAACACGTCCTTTAATTCGCCCCGGAGACCTTGATAAAAGAAAAAGAAATCCGCTTCTGAGCAGGCCAGTCCGTTTCCACATTAAGGCGGTTAAACGTGGTTATATACGACAACAGATCCTGAGATCCTTGTCATAAGGACATCAGTTCGCGGTCTAGAGACAACATATGGGACTTCCTGTCAAATAATTTACGTAATTTAAGGCAAAAATCGGAGAAATCATGCAAAACAGGGTCGTTCCTTTCCAGTAATGGGATGGTCCAACTGGACGCATTACCTCCCATGTAGGACATCATGAATGCTGTTTTGGAAGCCTCATCTTGAAAAACCACAGGCTTACATAAAAAATGAAGACGACATTGATTCAGGAAAGTTTCGAATTTCCGAGGGTCTCCATAAAACCTTTCGGGAGGAGCTAGAGGTATTCCATGATTTTGGATTATATGGACCGTAGGATTAGTCTCGGAAGAAGAGGAAGGGGCTGCAAACGACCCCCCTGGTTGGAAGGAAGACGGCGGTGGCAAAGTAGCCGGCCTAATCAACGGTTTCACAAACGGCTCCTTCTGCGCAAGATCTGACATCTCTCTACGCAAGTCGGAGACCTCTTTGTATAAGGCCTGATTCTCTGCACGTGAGGTTTGGACCTCTTGTTGGAGTTCTGAAAAGCTCTCCAACAAGGAAGTATGAATGGTATTCGTGTCCATGGTCCAGGCTGGGCGGTATTCTTGGGCTTGTCAATCTGTCAGGATTGAGAGCAGCGCAAGAACACGCAAGCGCCAGTAACCTTACTCCGATGACCAGCAGAGGCGATGGACGATAGTCCCCCCAACTCCATACTGTACAAAACACAACAGTGGAATATACCCACTATTCAAGCATGTACAGAAAGGGGCCGGGAGGTGGGTTGACAACTGGGGATCTGGTGTTCCGATACCGTCTGGTCGATATACCCACGAGATCACTAATACTGTGACACTGCAAACGGATGAGAAGACAGAGAGCAAAACATTAGTACCACCAGCTACTCTTGTCTGAACTCTTTCCCGTCCCCCCACGTGTTGACGAACTCACCAGCTTCTCCAACCCGTATCTCCGAGTATGGCTCCAGACCGTATGCTCTGTGAGTTTATGGAGATGCGGCCACAAGTACTGAGAAGTTAACCTCACTTCTCAACTATTCCCACCTCAAATTGCCTAGGAAAGATTCAGTTATGGCTGTTGATTACTGGCGTTATAAGACACACCGAGTAAGGACCACAATACTCCTTGTGGCCTGAATAGCCCCAGAATACTATTCTTAGCCGTGAATACTGAATAGTAATATTTGGCTAATCCCAAGGTACATACACAAAAGAAAGAGCACCCGCTCTAGAACTGTATGAATCACAGAATCAACAAGCAAAGAACATGGGAGGCGAGCCCGCACTGCTCGTATATACTTGCGTGGCAAGATCCTGTTTGTACCGATGGATCCGCGGCGGCTTCTCACTAATCTGACCACGCTGGCTCTTCGTCGGTGCGGCGGCTTCTCAGGAATCTGACCACGCTGGCTCTTCGTCGGCGCGGCGGCTTCTCAGGAATCTGACCACGCTGGCTCTTCGTTGGCGCGGCGGCTTCTCAGGAATCTGACCACGCTGGCTCTTCGTCGGCGCGGCGGCTTCTCAGGAATCTGACCACGCTGACTCTTCGTCGGCGCGGCGTTGTCAGACATGAACACAAACTCCAGAGTGAAACTAACCAAACTGCAAGCGAGAGTATCCGGAACAAGATTGACAAGCCCCGTTACTTCCCGTAGGCGGAGTTTAAATAAGATCCTCCCATTGATCCAATCCCCAGCGCCGTATGGCCTTCTGGGACTTGTAGTGTTTCCGCAGGGGGCGCTCAGAACGAGGTTTCATGTATCTGGAGATGTTGACGGTGGCGATTGCTACACCCAGAGCCTTGATAGATCTGAGGGGCCCCATCCTTGGGGTCGCAGTGAGCTTAAAGGGGAGGAGGAAAGGCTACCCCCAACCTCAAGCCTATTGTGGCCCAGGGGAGCCCATCCCCCAAGGCCTGTGTTATTTGTATGTGGGTGACCCAGTGCCTTTGGTTTCTTTTGTTTTTTATATTCAGGACAGGGGTCTAAGCCCCCAAGTCCTGTAATGGCTGGCAGTAACATTTTCCTTCCTGTTGTTGGCATTAAATCAGAGCGATCGCTCCCGTGGGGGCACGTCTTCCGTTGGAGTGAATTAGCCTAAGGTAAAAAAACTACCTGTGCCAATCAGAGCCCTCTATTTTTTTAAATTATATTTGAGGTACTCTTGCGAGAGTCCCTCAAACCCAACCATCTATATATATAAATATTTTGACCTCTAATTTCTATAAAACGGCTGAACGGATTTACACCAAATTACAAAAAGCACGCTTTCTGTACCGACATATAACTTCCTTCCAAATTTGGAGTAATACTGTTCAGGAGTTTTTGCAGTTGCGCTAACTAAAAAAGTCTGTAGAAAATCCAGTCCCCCCTCCTGGATAAAAGCTGGTACTCCAGGATTGAGTCTTCAGCAAGTTCATTCAGCTACGTGTTTCTGTGTCAGCCTTTGTCAATTATAATCATTCTCTACTAGAAAAACAAGACTTAAAAAATCATGCGCTAATACATGCAGTCAGTTTCGCTATTTTGAAATGGGCAAAATATTACAGTGACACTATATTTTGCAATTGCTTTTCATGGGCATCTTGTTACTAACAATGATATCTGACATTTAATAAATCCAGGAATTGTTTTTCAATTCATGACATTTTGACCACAATATAAAACATCAATATACATGTTAGTATTACATTCATTCCATAATGGTGTTTGCCCCACGCTAAAATATAATGTCGCTATCTGGCCATGGTATCATATGAAGTACAAAACGAGCAATGGAAGTGTATATAGTGCATTGAATAAAACTAATCACACACAATTTGAATCTATGTTGGATTATTATGCTAGACAATGTTATGTAGAACTCCTGCTGATGTTATTAATGTTCCACTGCAGCTGTGTTTGCAAAATGCTTCTTTTAACTGTTCAGTACCAGACCTGTCCATATTGCTACCCCTGTGGGTTTGCTATCACGACCATGATGTAAATACATATATCTCATAAATATTAATAATACCACTTTATCTCTTTACCAATCAAAAATGTAATCCATCACCCAAGGGAGTTTACTTCAACCATGGTTAAAATACCAGCCGTCTAGGTATACAATTTGTCGAACAACTCAGTAAAGATACTGCTCAATTGGGAAAATGTTGTTAAAATGTCTTTTACATATGCTACTATAGGATACTACTGGTATGATGCGTACTATCCGGAAAGTAGACAGTAAAATCTATATAAAATGTAATGGATTTCAGCATAAAAAGGATATGTAATGGTAAAATTGGTAGCCTCTCTGTAGTTATAATTAGGGTTAACAGAGATAGGAATTCCTCAGATTTTACGCAGATGATCCTTTTGGGTACTACAGGGAAGTAGGATAAGCATTTGATAAGTTATAAGGCAATTTGACTTTGTGATATCTGTCTTTGTGGTAGTTTTGCAAACCTTTACATTATTTTTCAGTATTTTGCAGCAGTACCATGGTAAAAAGCAATGAAACGTTAATATGTGATTGGATAATGGTTGCCTTTACAAAAGATAAAGCGATACAAAAGGGGATGATAGACGGAGCATTTGAGCAAATCAAACACTCACCCCCAGTCAACTGATCTGGGTTTAATCCATCACCATTCTTTAGCTCACTCTGCCACCCCAGTTCAGACATGGCCATATGCAAATCAGTCTGACCCTGTGCCTCATGGGAACAGTCTAGCCCGAACTGCCAAAGCCATGTCTCCCCTGGACCGGAAACAAGCATCCTGGGACCGGTTTCTGGCATTCCAGCCGTCATCAGCCAGGCTAGCTTGAATCCAGTGGCAAAGTGAGCAAGGGACTCATATCTGAGCATACCCTGCCAACTTAGGGCGAACAAAGCGATATAAAAGGGGATGATGGACGGAGCGGTTGAGCAAATCAAACACTCACCCCCAGTCAACTGATCTGGGTTTAATCCATCACCATTCTTTAGCTCACTCCGCCACCCCAGTTCAATGGAGACCTGAACCTAGTCGACCCCGGGTAATGAAATCAGCAATCTATTGAGGGATAAATATAACATCTAATATAAAACAAATTGTAGAACTGAATTGAGCCACTGTTATACAGAAAGGGGTGCAAGACTTTGACAGGATGAATAACCTGCACCTGTCAGTAGTCGGGCACTTTAATATTGTCAAAATGTTTTTTCTTCCCAAAGCCCCGTTTATGTTTATATCCAAATCCCTGGTATTTGAGAAATCTTGGTTCAAGAAGTTGGAGGCATGGTCAACAGATTCATATGGGAGTGTGGGAAGACCAGGCGGGCCCTGAAATATATGACCCTCTCTAAGGAGAGGGCGGGAGGGGCTGTCCCCATCTTTAATCTGTACCACTTGGCAGCGGCCCTCCAATACATGTACTTGTTAGTCAGGGGAAATACCTTGGACCCTTGAAATCAGGGCAGGGGGCCTGATATTTATGAGCTACTGGTAGGTATAGATGCTAAAATCGTACTCTTGGCGTTTAGTGTACCCAGTTATTATAAGAGAGTAAGGTTTAAGGCCCTCCTGGTGGCATCTCAGGTGGGGAGGGGATGTTGAAGAGAGAGACAGAGATAGGAAGAATGAACTATTCCACCCCACTTTTCATGAATCCATCACTCCCATTAGTTTTTCATAGTATAATAAAACGCTGGGGGGGCGTATTTTTATTTATTTTAAAGGTTGTATTTAGCGCTGGCTAGATCCGGAGGTATCAGAGCGCTTTACATGAGTATCAGACCATAGTTGCAGGTTACATCGTTACAAAGGTTACACAGTTATTAGAGCATTGCAACATAGTTACATGTATGGTCGAGACAAACAAAAAAGGACCTATTCGTAAGGGAAAAAGTAGGCAAGGGGAGAGGTTCAGGGGAGTGGGGTAGGAGCAGGGGAAGTAGACAGAGAATGAAGGAGGGAAACAGATGGGTAGGGTGAGAGACACAGCATGAGAAGAGGAGGGGGAGATTGATGGGAACACAAACCGGTAGACAAGTCAAAGCTGCGTCCAAAGTTCAGTAAGCTGTGATCCCTGGGGAAGTGGTATAATTTCCCCATCTCTGTTGTGAGAGGCTCCCTATACGCAGTGGACTCTCTCAGAGGGGTCTCTGAGACTCCAAGGCCTACACACTGGATCCTTCCCCAAAAAGGGGAGAAGGAGTGCTTTGGCCAGGGGTGCCATACCATACCTCGATTGTGAGTGGCTCCCTAGGCGCTGTGGACTCTCTCAGCGGGTTCGCTGAGACTCCAGAGTATACATATTGGATCTCTCCCCAACAAGGGAAGAAGGAGTGCTTAGTCAAAGGGCACAAAAGGACAAGGGACTAGGAGGTGTAGCAGGCAAGGGGAGAGATTCAGGGGAGAGGGGATAGGAGCAAAGGAAGTAGATAAAGAAAGAACGTGTACTAAATGGGAACAAACAGCATCAGTTTAGGGGACAGACTGTTATCTCTCTGTGGTCATGGGTTTGCCCCATCTCCAAGGTAAAAGCCTAGCACAGGCCATTCCAGAAGCTTTGCCATCCAGGAAATGAAGCACACAGATTATTCATTCGAATTTTTTTTCACAACTCACAGAAGTTTATAGTACGCGGCACATCAGCAAACCAGATGTTTTCATATTAAGTTCTTGGGTGCTGTGGAAAATGATATTTTGCCTGACCACAATGTCCACTACATACACCCTATGTTACATACATGTGCATGTCACCCATGCATATTTCTCGTAGTGGCCTGAATCACTAGGCCTCTGCAAACATGTCCTGCAAGTCATCAAGTCTCCCAAACATTAAGCTAACATGAAGGCCCATGTTTTTGCATTTTGCATTGTGCACTTTTAAAATAAATATCGTACTGAACCTTTTTTTTGTGGTTGAGCCTGAAACCACTTTCTGAAATATTGTTTTCATGACTCCTGGCACACTGAAAACTGCAGTCACGTCAGCAAGAAGCCTGCCAAGACAGTGTTATGAATAACAGTTATCTGTTTTCAGTACAGAGTGGCATCCCTGCCCGGTGAGGAAAAGTAAACAGAACCCGTCCGCGACAGATAGGGCCTAACTCTCTGTCTCAGCCCCCATGCAATGAACGGAGAAATATATGCTTTTTCTTTATTTCTAGTGATGAACAACCTTTGCTTCAGATAAAACATCCCCTGACTCTAGATATCAGCTGTACCAGACGTGCTCAAGTCGCCCTGACACAGGAGATTTCTCTGCTAGGCCGAAAGTCAGCTCTCCTCCCAATACACGTCAATTACACGTCATACTCAAGTTGCACAATTAGGGCAGAGTTCCAGCTGGTCATGCATACTCCTCCTCTAAGTACCCACCCACCTATGACACCTACCTATCACCTACCTATGACTCATCAAGTGTACACCCTCATACACGCCCACATGCTCTTATCTCTTTCTTTCTTGCTCTGCCTGGAGCGCTCCTCCCTATGTACAAGGAGTAAAATGTATATATTCTGTTCATTGTTATTAAATGTTAGATTACTCTTCCTGAACCTCAGTGGTGATGGAACATATTCTCCCTTTGACTCGAGTTATTGGAATAAAGCCCATTTTAACTTGGACACCACGGATCCTGTCTCTCATTTGATGCATGATACTTTGTTAATGCCTAGAAATTCTGCCAGGGTAATATTTTATTTACCACATTAATTGGCGCCCGAACAGGTACATGTCCCTTTCCCCACTCGCCGGAGTTTATAGGTCTAGTCTTTGCCCCCTTCCACAGCCGTGACGGACTTTAAAGTGTACACGCCATTGGGATTTCCCGCTACTCCCTCAGGCCCAGGAGGAGGACGGACTGCGACCAGGCATCCATGTGAGGCGGTGAGGAACGCGGATCGTCTCAAACCAGAGCCCAGCCCGTGAGAGAGCAAGGTCCGAGGTCTCCAGAGGTCCACCTGTTCCAAGGCGCATGCGTAGAAGTCCGAGGCCTTCAAGTTTCAAGGTTCTGCTTCCCGGTGAGTACCACTATGGGGAATGCATCAAGTTTCAAGACGGGTCCACTGTAAAAGGTGGGAACGGTCAAGACGGGCCCATGGTAAACGTGGAAACGGTAAAGATGTGTCTCATTTTTGAGACCGGTATGGTTGTACTGTATTTCAGTGCATAAAGTTTTTCAAGTACATGTTTAGCTCTCTGTATCAGTTTAGGTTGTAACTGTTTTAGTGTTTAATATTTGTTTGTGTGTGAATGATTGTTGATTGTTTCAGTCTATTTTTGTGAATATTGGTTTCAAACATGCCACTGTTTTCAAAATTACGTCAGATAGGGACCAGAAAAGGTATACTAGAAGAGTCAGTTAACATCCCGCCTAGAGACACACCTGGTCATTATATGTATAATAAGCATGGGCTAGACGCCATTTTGTTTTTAGATTTATGGGTAAACTACACCAAGGACTTGGAGGAAAAGTATAGATGGCCAATCTCGGGAACATGGGATCCTGAATGTATTATGAGGGTGGAGGAAGCGCTATGGAAAAGGAAGTCAAGACCCTCTCAGAAAGATGCCATCGAATTGTGGCGCAAAGAGTCACATAGGAGAACAGAGAAAGAATTGAATAAAGCAGATAGAACTAGACAAGCTGGGGAAAAAGCCAGAGAAAAGGAACTGCGGGAGGAGGGGGAACGTGTCAAAACAGAACAGACTGATAGGGAAAGAAACGCCGTTGTTAATGGTATTTATCCCGTTCTGTCAGAAGAACTAGCTAAAGTGACCACCTCAGAAAGATCCAGTAGGCCGCGAACGCCACCACCTGTACCATATAGAGTACATAGAATAAAGCCGACAGCATCAGATGCGTTCATTTCCTCGTATCTAGACGAGTCCCTTCCAGACTACGTTAATGCAGGTTTTCCTCCGCCCCCACCAGCAGATCAGCTCCAGCAACTTCAGCAGCAGCCCGTAAAAGATGACGTAGGTGCCGGGGCAGTGGGAGGGGCACCTACTGTAGATACAGCCATTCCATTTTGTGTATATGATCCAGAACCAGGAAAGGGTTCAATGGTCGTGATTTCACGTAGACTAAGACAAGCTGTTGCATATCTAGAGACATTACCAGACATGAAAGATCACCTAGATAGCATGTATCGTTTTATTAGAACGGGGGAGGGACCAGATAGTATAGCACAAGCCATGGCACAAAGAAAGGTAGGGGTTAAGAATCATATCCTACGTTTTATTATTAACTGCCTGATCAGGGAACAAGACGAAGGAGACGGAGATGTAAAGCCAGGTTTGATAGAATGGAGTGATCACATAGATGCCGGTAGACATGAGAAACAGGGACAGATAGATGCCATGTACAAGAAAATACGAAAGGAAATAATAGAAAGGCACAGAAAAGAGTCTGACGAGAAGGGCGAGTCATCAGCGGAAGAGGTAGAGGATCGTCAGGATCCGAAAGGCAAGATTAATTATGTAGGAAAAGCGCAACAGTTTGACAGACCCAAGTGCCTTGATTACTGTAAACAAGGGCCAGCTATAAAAGAAAGATATTCCCTTGAAGCTCTATTCCAGGCTACTGAAAAAGCACTGAAACAATGGATAGGGAGTGAGAGACCTCCCACACAACACGAAATAGAGTTGGCCCGGTCAGCCACCCAGTGGGTGTCCAATGCCAATATATATAGCAGTGATATAGTGGCTCAGACCTTCTTAAGCCTTCCACCGAACGAACAGCGTTTGGCTGGTATTTACATGGTCCAACACTTGATAACGTTGTATGAAAGTCAGCATTCTGATCCTGGTCACTTGCATAAATTACTAGACGACATTTTACTAGATAGATGGACAGGTTTAGGTACTGAATTAATTAATGTAATCCTGGATCAACGACATAAGTACATAGATTCTCTGACTACATACATGCCTCCAGTCTTACACCATGACAGACATAACGTACACATAGACAAACAGAACCCCCTACTGTGATGTATTCCTATAGGTTCTGTATCGATCCCCCTATTCCTGACCCTATTCTGGTTAGCAAACTAACAAGTTAACTAGCAGCCATCCCATGAGGCAGAAAAACCCCCATGATGCAGGAACCGTTATCTGATAAAGCCACACTACGGCACAGGAACGTGTTATCTGATTAGGTCATAACGCTTGCCATCTAATTAGACAAGCGATATTCCTCCAGCCCCTGATAAGGCATACAGAGTTCTCAAAACAAATCAAACCTATGACAACCTGGGAAAAAACCCTGCGGCCATTGTTTTGATTTCACAGAGAACTTCAGCAAAAGAATGTGCTAACGACCTGGTCGTATGACATCCTTATTGACGTATCTATGTCCATCCTTACGTCAATCTCGGCACCTTAAAGGTATAAATATTACCGATATTGCCCTATGCAAACACACGCTGTGGTGACGAGGACGGAGCAGCCAGACTTGCCGAAGCCCAGAGCAGAGCAGACCCCGCTGGCGCAGCCCCGCCTTCTTGACGCGCTGAGAACGAGCAGCTGCCCATTTCTCCTGCCGAGAAATCCAGCTCCGGCGCTTCCGGGTAGCCCTCGCAGGCAGCCTGGAATATCGAGACCAGAGACGAGAGATACCATCCCTCATCCATCCTAGATTCCAGGTACAGAACTGAATAACCCCTCGAAGAGAATTCTTTAGTCAGACACTTGGCAAAAACAAACTTAACTTAAACTGTAACTTTCTATTCCCGCCCACGTATTAGGCTTAGGTCAGGTACACGGGGTAGGCGTAGCTAGAAACACCAGTTGAGTACGATTAGTCAAATGTATATGTGTATGTAATATATTTTATTCATTTTAAACCTTCATATGGCTTAGAAACCATATCAATGTTTTTACAGTATTATTTTATACTTCTGCTCTTAATGTATGCACTTTACTTAACCATAAGTATTGCAATAATATCGATCCATTTCTCTTGTATGAGAAAATAGACTGATCAATAAATAACATCTTTTATTGAACACGCCCGTCTCTTCCTTTTCTCTACAATCTGATGAGACTAAGAATGCACGTACTGACTGAGTAAAATAACTTGCCTTTTGTTTTCACACGACTCTCGAGATACACTCTTGATTAGGGGAGAGCAAAGTTGTCATGTTCTATGGTTGTCAGAAACTAAATCCCTTCTTGTCTATCCAGGGAGGTTCAACTCCTCCTTGCCTATTCGAGAAAGTTTCTAGTGAACTCTGAGCTAGCTGGCAAACACAAAACTTTAAGTCTAATATCGACAGTAGTAGACCTAGTTAACGTCTGGTCTAGGCCTATACTATTGAAGGTATTATTCCAATGCGCAGAGCCTATTGGGATAATAGGAACTACACTACACTACGAGAGGTTCATCCCGTTAAGAATGCGGCCAATGAGTTACAACGAGTGTATGTTTACACCCCCTTAACAAAATTAGAGATTCTTGAAATGAAAAAGATGTTGCCTTGTCATGATAAAGACCCAGGGGGATTTCACCGTGAATTAAAAGACATCCTCCGCATAGGAGATTATACATACGCTGACATTCTGAAGCTATTAAAAGTACTGTTACCTGCAGGGATTTATGAAAAGCTTAAGGAAAAAGACTGGGAAGTGGGTGAGAAAAAGTTAAGTTGGGATGCATTGGAAACAGAAGAGAAGGGCAGGCTCCCAGGAGTTGGTCTTGGAGATAGAGCTAGAGAACTACCTGAATTCCTGATACAAGTTTTGCCAAGATTATTGATTACTAAAAAGGAAGATTGGGATGCTATTTCAGCATGTAAACAAAAGCAAGACGAGGACACAAGTGATTTCTATTCTAGATTTGAGAAATGCTTTACTATTAATAGTGGCCTTAAGGCAGGTAGCGAGTCATTTCCACATCTTTTTGTGAGCAAATTAGGAGAGAATTCCTTACCCCAGATCAAGAATAGAGTACTGAAGGTTGAGAGTACTTGGCAAGCAAACAGCCCTTCACAAATGTTACAGATGCTACAGTATCACCAGAATAGGATTAGAGAAGAGCAGGATCATGAAAAAAGACGCATGAAAGAGACCAAAATGAAGGTGCTGGTTGCCCAGACGGTACCGGCGACTTCAAACAAACATAACACGACACCTGTCAAAGGGAACTGTAATTATTGCAAACAACCAGGTCACTTTGTAAAGGACTGCACTGTTCTGAAACACAACATTGCTACAGGCAAGACAAAAGAGCGACAGTACACTCCTAGACAGAATAACACGCAACAGAACACGCAACAGACAGTAGCGAATTATCCTCCACCACCGCCTGTTCATGCCACACCACAAATGTATCAGTACACACAGTCTGACTATCCAGAATATCAACAGTTCTCATGAAACAGCCTCGAGAGGGAAGTAGGCTTGCCCCTTATTGAGGTTCCTGTAGATCAAGAAGGTCCGTATGTACATAGTCGTGTTCTAGGTCAGGATCGAAAGTTTCTGATTGACACAGGGGCGAGCAGGACTACCATCAGTCATGACGAGGTTCCAGGGGCACCTCTCTCGGGCTCACAGAATGTTTCCCTGGGATTTTCAGGAAAGCCTATTGTTAATGAAGTATCAAAACCAGTTTCCCTAGGGGTTGGTCCACTGTCACGTACCACTGACCTGTTACTTACTAAGTCATGTCCAGAAAACTTACTTGGTATGAAGACATTAAAAGACCTAGGGGCAGTTATCTGCTGCTCTCCTGAGGGAGTACGCCTGTTCTTACGTGATTTTAAGGGACATTATGTACTGACTGATTTTGACCACAGACTCAAGAATGTGCCACAGACACTATGGGCACAAGGACCGACTGACGTAGGTTACATGGACATAACGCCGCACCATGTCACACTCAAAGCAGGAGTAGTACTTCCACGTATTAGACAATACAAGTTACCACCTGACGCCGAAACAGCCTTATTGAAATTAGTTGACGAACTTATTGCACGAGGAGTAGTGGTAGAGACAGTCTCAAATGTATGTAACTCGCCTGTCATTCCTATCCTTAAAAGATCTGATCCTAGTGTACTGCCAGTGTACCGATTGATTATTGACCTGCGAGAATTGAACAAATGTGTAGTACCACAATATCCAGTGGTGCCAGACATTTCTTCATTATTGACTGCTATTGATTCAGAGGCTACTTACTTTACTGTTATCGATTTGAAAAATGCTTTCTTTAGTGTTCCCATCCATCCCGACAGCCAGTACCTGTTCGGATTTTCATTAAAAGGTCGTAGCTTTGTCTTTACAAGAGCTCCTCAAGGTTTTACAGAAAGCCCTAGTATTTACAGTCAGGCATTAAAAAGACAGCTAGACAGTGTTCACATGCCTACTAACACTGCCCTACTCCAGTACGTAGATGACATCCTAATTACAGCACGTTCAGAAAAAGAATGCGAAAATGCTTCATTGACAGTTTTACATTTTCTGGCAGACAAGGGGCACAAGGTGTCACCTTCGAAGTTGCAATTCTGTGAAAAGCAAGTGGTGTATCTTGGACACTTGCTTTCCAAAGAGGGGAGACAGCTAACACAAGCATGTATACAGCTCATTGCTAACCTTTCACAGCCCAAGACACAAAAGGAAGTACGTGCCTTTATTGGCCTCACTTCATACTGTAGGCAATGGATTCCCCAGTATGCCTTTCTAGCCAAACCACTCATACAGTTAACTACACAGGAGGCAGGGGGGACTGTCCTCCCTTGGACACAAGAAGACACCTTGGCATTTGAGGAATTAAAAAGAGCTTTATGTCAAGCGCCAGTCTTAGCGACTCCATGTTACAGCAAACCTTTTATGCTTTTTGTAACTGAAAGAGAAGGAACAGCGTTATCTGTTCTCACACAAGATCAAGCAGGAAAACACAAGCCTTGCGCTAATTTTTCTAGTACCCTAGATCCAGTGGCCCAGGCTCTGCCTGCATGCCTGAAATCAGTTGCAGCAACAGCCCTAGCCATAAGACAAAGTGACTCCATAGTGCTGGGTCACCCTCTGACAGTACAGGTTCCACATGCAGTGGAGGTTCTCTTAAACAGAACACAGACACAACACTTGACTGTAGCAAGACTGACAGGATATGAACTGACATTATTTCAGCCACACATAGAGATCAGACGTTGTAACATTCTGAATCCTGCAACACTTTTGCCCTCAAGTACAGTAAATGCACCACCACATGACTGTGTGGAACTAATGAATATAGTGACGAAACCAAGACAAGACCTGACAGATATTGCACTTTCAGAACCAGACTTAACGCTCTATGTAGATGGATCATGCATGAGAACGAGTGCAGGAGAGTTAGTAGCAGCCTATGCTGTGACCACTGCTACAGAAGTCATAGAGACACAGAAAATAGACACACTGTCAGCACAAGCAGCAGAGCTCATCGCTCTGACACAAGCCTGCATAAGAGCTAAGCACTTGAAAGTAAACATTTATACTGATTCACAATATGCCTTTGGCATTGTTCATGATTTCGGGGTACTATGGAGGGAGAGAGGTTTCTTGACCTCCCATGGGACCAAGATCCAGCACGGCCAGCTTATTCAGGCCCTGTTAGAAGCCATACATTTGCCTACAGCCATTTCTATCCTGAAGTGCAAAGCTCACACCAAAGTTACAGACACCATTTCCCAGGGTAATTACCTGGCAGACCGGACAGCTAAACTTACAGCCCAGACAGCCCAGACACCAACAGACACGACAAGGACAGAGGTACCATTACTGACAACAAGTATGACAGTCAGGGATCCCACACAAGATGTACTTGACATACAGACACATGCCACCACAGATGAGATAAAGAAATGGACTGAACAAGGAGGGGTCCAGACTGACCAAGGTTGGATGACTAAGGGAAAAAGCTCATGGTTTCTCCCAGATTCTATGGTACAAGTAATCATAAATACAGCCCATAGTCCAGCACACTTAGGAGAAAAAGCAATGTTAGACAGCTTACAGAACATCTGGTTTAACAAGCACATGCGTGCAGCAGCGAAGCAGAAAGTACGAACATGTATGATCTGTTGTCAGTTCAATCCAGGTAAAGGCCTCCCGGTGGAACAAGGCGGATTTCATCCTCCTGACCACCCTTTTGAGGTTCTCCAGATGGATTATATCCAAATGGACAGATGTAGCGGTTACAAGTACGTCTTGGTAGTTGTATGTGCACTGTCTAGATGGACAGAAGCATATCCAGTTCCAGATTATACTGCTGTGACAACAGCCAGACAATTAGTGCGCGAGTACTTCCCCAGGTATGGATTACCTCGGGTGATCTATTCAGATAACGGCCAGCCATTCTCCTCTGAATTAATGAAACACGTGTCCCTTCTGTTAGGTTATACATGGAAGTTCCATTGTGTCAGACACCCAGAAGCAGCAGGCCTTGTAGAAAGACATAATCAGACCCTCAAGACAAAAATTGCCAAGATCTGTGCAGAAAAAGGCGTGGATTGGATGGTAGCCTTGCCGGTTGCTCTCTTTTACATGCGTATGGTAGCTCATTCCAGAACAGGCCTATCTCCGTATGAAGTGGTTTTCGGTAGACCGCCAAATATGTGGGGTACGCCTATGCCCAGAAAGATAACTGATGTTGACAGTAACATGCTGACAGATTACCTGGCTTCCTTGATGTCTGCACTACTCTCTTGTCGTTCACAGGTTGCTGCCGCCTTCCCTGACAACACCCAGGTCAAGGAACACGCCATAGTCCCAGGGGACTTTGTGTGCATCCGGAATTTTGATCGTTCCAGCCCCCTCGAGCCGCGCTGGAAGACCCCGAAATTGGTGCTTCTTACCACGAGGACCGCGTTGAAAGTGGAGGGACGCAAGGGCTGGATCCATGCCCATCACGTTAAGCGGTATTTTGGACAATGTGGAACATTTGCAAAGAACATTGACTTTAATGACAATACAGACTTTGTGCCGCCTTTGCTTGAAAAGACCCCTCAGCAAGAGTATAGGTCCAAGCTAAGATCTAGTAAGTCAGACGTAGTTTAATTGTTTAAGCCCACCCGGTGGTGAATCGGTTAGACTAGTTTCTGACATGTATAAGATCACATATGAGAATAGCAAGAAGAGGGAAAATTCTGCAAGATATTACGCAGTAGATGTATTGTTACCTTGATCATTCTTTTTATTCTGTGCATTGTTATAATTGGTGTTAGTTTATTGCTACATGTTTTCTTTCCCATTTCCTCACATATACATTCATCCAGTATGCATACATTTAGTGACCTGCCACCTCATGAATTGTCATATCGACTTGCCTTACGTAACGATACTTTTATTCAAATGTTACACCATTCTCACCAGACCAGCAATGCAACTGATTGCTGGGTATGTGGCCAACTACCCCCTTATCAGAAAACAAAGGGAGTTCTGCCAAAATAATTTCACGAATTTTCGGAAAAAACGCCCATTGGATAACATGGCAGATCGCACCTCCGCACAAAACATGCTTTTTCTACCACTTCCACAGCTCAGATCCTTTTCAAATTTGGCATCACAGTAGTCCAAGCGATGCCCTAAATCCTCACCAAAAAGCAATCAAATCCCTCCACTGGAACGGGTACGAATTTCCGCTCAAAGACACCCCCCCCGCAAACACCAAACAACGCCAAAATCCCTCAACGCCTTGTTAAACAGCATGTTAAAACAAATACTGCCTTCTCAATACAAGATATTAACTCTTTGGCAGCTGAAGCACAATCTTTCCCCAATGACTGCAGTACATGGGAAAGTCATGAACTCATCTCTCCAAGTTATCACATAACACGTACGCACATCTTCAAAACGTTTTCTCCAAACACTTGAAAGAGATCCAGCTCTCTCCTGCCTAACGTAATGTCAACATACTCTGCACAAACCATATCCACATGGCGCTATTCACAAGCCATATTTACAAGAAACTCAACAAGTTATAATAATGACATGCTCTTCATAAACCATATTTACGAGGAGCTATTTACAAGGAACTTCACTCTCAGACGGACTTTCCTCTTCAAAACATCACGCCATACCTATTTCATTTGCGGTCAGACAGCCTATGTACATCTGCCCTTAGACTGGGGTGGGACTTGTTATATAGCAGACTGAAACAGCGTGGGAGCAATATACAGATTTCAACAAAGGTTTCTTTTTCTTTGTTGGCCCCGTCCAAAACAGTAAACTGATACGCAAGTAAACAAGATCCCTGGAAGCAGTTGTAAATGTGACTGCATCTGCCCTGGCGAACTTGACCCAGGAGCAGTCTGCCATGATACTGTCTCTGTCTGCAGTGTGGCCTGGCGATTTGCGGCCTGTGTGCAACTTCATGTGTTCCACATCCAAGTATATAAAGGGTTAAGGACGAGCAAATGATGCTGTATGATCAACTATACGGTCTCATGAATATAGATGTATCCTAAAGGGTTACGTAGGGGACAAGGAGGGAATGTGGAAAATTATATTTTGCCTGACCAAAATGTCCACTACATACACCCTATGTTACATACATGTGCATGTCACCCATGCATATTTCTCGTAGTGGCCTGAATCACTAGGCCTCTGCAAACATGTCCTGCAAGTCATCAAGTCATCAAGTCTCCCAAACATTAAGCTAACATGAAGGCCCATGTTTTTGCATTTTGCATTGTGCACTTTTAAAATAAATATCGTACTGAACCTTTTTTTTGTGGTTGAGCCTGAAACCACTTTCTGAAATATTGTTTTCATGACTCCTGGCACACTGAAAACTGCAGTCACGTCAGCAAGAAGCCTGCCAAGACAGTGTTATGAATAACAGTTATCTGTTTTCAGTACAGAGTGGCATCCCTGCCCGGTGAGGAAAAGTAAACAGAACCCGTCCGCGACAGATAGGGCCTAACTCTCTGTCTCAGCCCCCATGCAATGAACAGAGAAATATATGCTTTTTCTTTATTTCTAGTGATGAACAACCTTTGCTTCAGATAAAACATCCCCTGACTCTAGATATCAGCTGTACCAGACGTGCTCAAGTCGCCCTGACACAGGAGATTTCTCTGCTAGGCCGAAAGTCAGCTCTCCTCCCAATACACGTCAATTACACGTCATACTCAAGTTGCACAATTAGGGCAGAGTTCCAGCTGGTCATGCATACTCCTCCTCTAAGTACCCACCCACCTATGACACCTACCTATCACCTACCTATAACTCATCAAGTGTACACCCTCATACACGCCCACATGCTCTTATCTCTTTCTTTCTTGCTCTGCCTGGAGCGCTCCTCCCTATGTACAAGGAGTAAAATGTATATATTCTGTTCATTGTTATTAAATGTTAGATTACTCTTCCTGAACCTCAGTGGTGATGGAACATATTCTCCCTTTGACTCGAGTTATTGGAATAAAGCCCATTTTAACTTGGACACCACGGATCCTGTCTCTCATTTGATGCATGATACTTTGTTAATGCCTAGAAATTCTGCCAGGGTAATATTTTATTTACCACAGTGCAGAGGATGATGCTGAGAACTAACAGTGTTTAACCCAGTCATCATCCAGGGGAGATACTTCGGAATCATGAAGGCTGAGGGAGAAGATCATGAACCCATTGAAGGCCAACTCGTGGACCATAGTGTTCTCTGTAGAGGACACGTATGTCAGAGGGTGCAGGCATAGGCTCTCCAGGACGTTCAGGATGAAGTCAAAGTAGCACAAGACGTGGTAAGTGTGGGTTGAACATAACGTGGCACGACAATGATTCCAGTAGGCCACAGCCATCTTCAAGGCGCGGCACTAGGTCAAATGGTTGGGTAAGGGTTAATGGATATGTAGGGGGATCTGGTAGAGGGGTAAATCCACGAGGGGAGCCTGAGAGGTCTAAGGTGGTACTACTAAGGTTAGGGCGTGGTGACTGGGACCTCCTAGTTCAATGTCGACAAAAGCCTCTCATAGTTTATCTCTACTCTATAGACTGGCAGTGGATGTCAGAAGAGGGAATGGGCGGCCCATCCAGGTTCGGGCAGACGGGGAGCAGAAGGAAGCCAGTTGTGCTACCTGGGCACAATGCTGCACGCCTAAGATTGAAAGTCCCAGATCGATGACATTGTATAGACCGGCTTTGGGTCAAAGATTTACTGCATCTGTTGTGGGTTTGGAAAAGGCTCGCCATTGTGATGGAATAGGTAATTGTGTAATGACGCGCTCTTCGATCGCTGTATAAAAATAAGGTTATGCCAGATAGCACCCGACGGATGGCAGATTAAAGTCAGACAGTCGGGAACTAGGGCTTTAGCAAGTTTTATGGGCATGAATGAGGATAACCGCAGCAAAAAAATGAACAATAAAAAAATTTAAATATTAAAATAATCGGTTGTGAAATGGAATGCTCCTCATGAAACGCAAGCACTGTAAAAAGGTCCCTGTATGTAGGCTTGGATAACAATGCTCTATATAAGAAACAGGCGATTTTGTTGTCTTCATACCGCAGCCATTTTAAAGTCAGGCACTGATCAACTCAGTTTGCAAGACCTTGGGAGGCTATAGTTGTTCATTGACGGGGATGTGTGAGAAGGCACTCCATGGGTCCTGGGGGATTTAATGAGCGAGAAAGAAGGGGGGAATGAAGGAAAGGGAACTGGGGGAGGAGGGGACACATTAAAGAGAAAAAGAAACAAACATAGAAGGAGAAGAGAACACAGGAGGAATTAAAGAAAGCTAGACGGATGGAAGGGAGGTAGGACTAGGTAAGGGGGTGCTCATGCAAACATTTGGCAGGGGAGGTTTCTTGCACCTCCTTGTAAATTCTTGAGTCTGTAGTGTATAAGGGGTCGCGTTTCCCTTCTGCTGTGTGCGACTTTAGGGGGCACCAGAAATCTCAGTTTTTTATAATCTCCCCGATGACTGAGGTTCCTGTGCAGTGCCCACTTCCGACTGACTGGCATCTTGGTGCTTAGGTGGCATTAGGGGTCCGGTGAAAACTGCAGGGTTGAAAGCACCAAAGACTTGTTCACCCAGAGGTGCAGGGCTACTCAAACTGCCCACGTTTGGGCATTCCACTGACTTGGTTTTGGTAATGCAGACTCCGTGCCTATTCACTCATTGACCTCTCTGCCAGCAGAACTCAGAAGTGCCAAATATATGTACATTCTATAATACTTTGACAATATGGACTAGAACATACATTAACAATTAATTGATAGTCTACTAATCAAATCTGCGCCATGAGTCACTGACTCTCCCCCAGCCCCAACAAGCGTCAGAAACACCAATTGGCTATGGAGGAGGTGTCCTTAAGAGTTCCATCATAAAGCGGCTTCTGGACATCCAGTGCTCAAGAGTAAGTCAGTCTTTGCCCTTCACCCACTGACCCTCCTTCCCCTCTTAGTGCAAAATCCAGGACTGGACCCTAGGTGGGCCGGCGTCTGCCCCCTCTCAACACTTTACCTTCTGTTTTTAGAGGGGTACGGGGGTGCCCCTGTGCCCAGCAAGACAAAGGTCCAGGTTTTGTGAGGGGGTTCATGGCGAGTCTTTGGGGGGGGGTTGGTTTAGTAAGGATTGACGGTCAAGAAGGTGGGACGCCAGGAACACCCGCGTTCCAACGCCCAGCACGGCAGGGTTATAGGTTTGACCGGGTTCTGCTGCTCATTGTGTGGGCTCATTGTGTGGGAGATGATTGGAGATTGGTTTAGTACTGTCGGATTCAAGTCTTTTACTGAGATCCAAGACAGCAATGTGGTTTACTGGAAGAACCATTTTAAATACCTTCAGATACACAGTTTTCTAGCTAAAAAAACTGGGGGTCCAAAACGGATAATTAAAGATGTTGTTTTTGAAAAGGTGAGGGATGAAGAGGGCTGTACTATCAGCAGGATCGATACCTCTAGTAAGCCCCAGACAGCTGGATTGCTGAGAGTGGTCGGAGGCCGCACCCCCTTTTTACGCCACTCAGCAAACGCGCCTCCTGGCACACTGCTGCTTGGGGGATGAAGTCCACTTTAGTTCTGAGGTCCTCAGGACACAAGGGGACCTCATCGCCCCACCAGCAGTGTGGCAAGGGGCGCATTTGCAGAGTGTTGTAAAAAGGGTCGGGCCTTAGACCATCTCTCAGCAATCCGACTGTGTGGGGCTTAATAGAGGTACCAGTTGGGCTATTTGCCCCTAAGGACCCTTAGGATCGAAGGGATCTTGATCCCCCAACCCAGAGTATGCTAAGAGGCACGTTTGCAAAGTCGTGCAGGGAGGGGGCGGGACCTCCGTTGAGTTGGCGTTTTTCTATTTTTAAAGAAGGGGGGCTGTGTGGCCCCCCTTCCCTTGAGCCTTTTGGACCCCAGGGACCCCAGCCACCGGGGCCTGAGCCATTTAAAAAAATTAAAATGAAAAGGGGGCCCCACAGGGCCTGGCCCTTTAGAAAAAAAATTAAGTAAAGGGAGAGAGGTTGAGTGGCCCCAATCCCGGCCCCTTTTGGCCGGGAACCCATCCCACATGGCTTGGCCTCTTTGTAGGGACCACAGGGGGAGTCCCAATGCCCTCGCAGTCGCTGCCAGCTCCATGCCTCCTGTGGGAGCAGGCATTGCTTTTGGGCAAAAGGAGTTGCTGATATGCAGCTCTCTTTGCCCAAAAGCAATTCTGCTTCACTTCATGGGAGCGAGAGCAGTTTTTCTTCTCTTGCTTCCATGAAACGAAGCAGATGTTTGCTATGGCAGGGCGGGAGCAGTGCTTCTGCCCTGCCATTGCAACGTGCAATGCCCCAGGGGTTGGCACCCCGATACATTGCTGGAGCTGGCCCTGGGGGTAACTAAGTAAGTATTAAAGCGCTGACTTATCGCAAGGGCGTCAAGGTGCTGTGCGGAAATAGATAAAGGCGGTTCCATAGTCATCTGGGGAGTGGAAGCCTACACGGCGGAGATCAACAAACAATTATCAGACAAATGCTGTTACAAGAAGCTAGATAGGGACCCTACCCAAGAATTGCAGAGAGAACTATTCGTGATTATCAATCATGGTTTTGAACAAGGTTTCCTTGGAAAAAAGGAACTAGAGTATTTGCAGAATAAACATCCGCGCATTTCCTTGTTGTATGCATTACCCAAAATACACAAAGACGAGAAACAACCACCCGGAAGACCTATAGTGTCCGGCTGTGACTCCCTTTTTGAACCTGTTTCGATGTTCATAGACTTTTTTTTAAAACCTTTCATGACAAATGTCAGATCCTTTCTGCAGGATACGACTGACTTCATCAATAAGCTGACTGACTTACCATTTGAAGAGAACAAAGACTTCCTAGTAAGTATGGATATTACATCTCTATACACCCAGATCCCCCAGGATGAGGGGCTGGAAGTACTAAGGTTATTCCTAAACACAAGAGAAAGGCCAACGAAGGTGCCAACTGAATTTATTATGGACCTGGCAAGACTAGCTTTAAAACGGAATTTCTTCAAATTCAAAGAGGATTTTTTCTTCCAGACCCTCGGCGTAGCAATGGGGTGTCTTTCGCCCCAGAACTGGCAGTGCTATTTATGAGCCAATTTGAGGACAAATTAATTTATGAGAACAACCCTTATTTTCAATGGATCAGAGGGTGGCTCCGAAACATTGATGATATTTTTTTCACTTGGTCAGGAACTGAGGAACAACTATTGTCTTTCCACCAGTGGCTAAATAATCGGACTGAACATATTAAATTCTGCATACAACACTCAAAGCACAGACGTAGAAGTGTATTGTACGGATGGAAATCTGGTCACTACTTTGTGCAAAAAGGAGACAGACCGCAATAAAGCTTTACACTTTACAAGCTATCATCCAAGAAGTCTTAGAGAAAATTTACCGCTGGGTTAATTTTTACGCATCCGTAGAAATTGTACGTTTAAGGATGAATATATGTTTCATGCCAATGCCCTAAAACAGAGGCTATTAGTTCGTGGCTATCCAAGAAAACTACTGAAGCGTGCACTTAAAAGAGCATGGTGGACACCAAGAGAAACCCTCCTCACAAAAAAGACAAGAAATGACCAAAACAGAATAGTGTGTGTATCCACTTTCTGCCCTACGTCAAATTGGCTAAACAGACAGATATGTCAAAATTGGCACTTGATCACGGATTTGGATGAACAATTAAATGACACGCCGCTTTTTGCGTTCAAGAAAGACAAAAGTGTGGCAAACCACATAGTCAGAGCAGCAATGCCAAGACAAAAGCCTCCATCACTCAGGGAATACGTGAATTTACCGCCAATCACAGGCCATCATCAATGTGGAGCATGCGTCTGTTGTCCCCTGACAATGGAGGGAGATTTGTTTCAACATAATGGCATTTCATGGAAGCACTCAAAATTTACAAACTGTAAGACTAAGTTTGTGATCTGTGGCATTGTATGCCCGTGTAATAGACTGTACATAGGAAAAACCAGTCAAGAGGTGAGACAGCGAATCAATCAGCATAAATCGCGAATTAAGAGAAACATCCTCACTGCACCGCTTGTACAACACTGGATTGAATATTCGCACTCAGAAAATGATCTGAAATGGACCGTGATCTCCAAGGTGAAACCCGACCCAAGAGGGGGTGATCTGGAAGAAAAATTGTCTTCAAGAGAGGCAACTCTAATTCTAAAATGTAATTCTGCAAGCACAGGATTAAATGAGATGTCGTAGTAATACCATCTCTAATGCACTGAGCTCCCCAATGTACTAATACACTCATAATGTGATGCATCAAGCCTCCATGTTCAAAGCTTTTGTATAAGGACATCATAAGCATAGATATTCGGCATAGCTTCGGTTTCGCACAAGTTTATTATCGAAACTACATTGCCCATGATACACCGGAATGATGTCATATAATAAACCCCTCGAGGAACCGCGACCGATGTTACCTCAGAGGCCGTGGTGATGAGAGACCACAATCTCACATAAATTTCCCATCAACATGTGTCTCCTTGGTCTTATCGTGCGCCTTCCCCCCTTTTTTATATCAAATAATACCGCCGGTCACAACAACTAAGCGTCATGGCAACTAGTGGAAATGAACCACAATCCCTATAATGCCAAGTGCCACGAGAACGGAACTTGGTATAACCAGGGAAGCAATGGACCCACAGTGCAACAGCGGACTGTGAGACGCTGTTCTGGAAAGAGGAGACCCGCTTCAACACTAAGGTATTTCCTTGAAATCTTGAAAACTAATCTCCCTTCTTGCACCGGACGATATTTATAACACAGGGGGCCGATTAGGTAGAAAACTTTTTGAAAGGCATGTAGCTAGTAGATAAGTTGTCTCCCCCTTAAGAAAATACCGAAGAATTGCGCTTTGATCAGTTATAGACAACATGCGAGGAAAGATAGAATAATGAATGGCTCGTCATTTTCCAGCAGAGTGACGATCTTTAATCCATCTATGTGAGGTTTGTCAAATCTCGTTTTGTCAGTTTCGAAGTTATATAGACATAAACATTCAATTTTGTAGTAAGTACGTTACCTTGGCAATAGGACGAATATGAACGCACATGGATTTGGGATTTGAAGCAAGTTCGACATAATCTTGTAGACAGGATGTTATTTGTTTCTTCGGTGCAAAAGTGAAAAACCGACTCCCCTCTGTCTTTTAACGTCCCACACAGGAATCGGGTTGTGAAAAAATCCGCATGAGCCAGTGCCTGTTTAAACTCAGGAAGCAGCTCCTTCTTCAAGAAGGTAATTAACATATGGGTGCTTTTTGCATGCCTTTTTCGACAATTTTTGTTCATACAAACATTACATGGTTCTATTCGTTTTTCTTTGTAGCCCAAGATGGGATTTTTGTATTGCATTTGAAGTTTGGTCAATCAACTTTGTGCATTGGAAACGAGTTTGGCGCAGGATTATTAAGAAGACAAGGTATTTAGCTGTGCACGCTTGTCTGTTTTAAAGTTGAAGGTTTCACTCAGGAGTTAGGTTAGTAAGAATTGTCATTTGATTCTTTTGCAGGACTGATCCCTGAAGGTCCTGAGGAGAACCCCCATAACTAAGGGGTTTCGAAACGCGTCAACCCTTTCTTTCTTTTTTTTTTTCAAGGCTAATCTTGTGACAATGTTGTTTTGAAATATCCAGATTGTAAAAAGTTTTTGATGGCCTTGCAGATGATTAGGATGTTGTCATTAGAAATAATATAAAACAAAAATAGTACCCCACCGCATATATTAATAAGAGGTTTCTTTGAACCCCGGTGAGGTCATTCACGTTTTCTTCTTTTTTCCTTTTGTTATACTTGTCCCACTTATGCGTCTGAATTTTGTGTCCACCCCGATTTATACTTCTTTCTTGACTGCGAGATGTATGTGTGTGACAGTTGTATAGACTAAATGACAGATGGCGAATGTGATGTGTGACTGTAGCTCAATCATTCTTAAATATATTTTTGTTTCTTGTGTGTCCAAATTTCACTTTTTCACATTCAACTTTTAATATTCCCTCTTCCCTTTGAAGTTTCTCTGGAATTTATGAAATAATTTGTTTTTGAATATTTGAAAACATATAAAAATAAAAAAAGATTAAGACAGTCACAATTTGTTGTGTGGTAATGCTACAATTGTTTAAGTCATTGTGCATTTAAATTTGTTAAATCAAAAAGCAGTACTGGCATTCTGTTTTGTTGAGAATTATACACGGCGCAGCCTTACTGTGCTTTAGCCAAACCCTTTGTTGTTTCTTGTGCGGAAATAAAGAGCGGCCCCCAGAGCAATCTAGGGCACCTGGAGGGGCACATGGCCCCCGCCATCAAGTTTAAAGCCCTGGGGAGGTGGTGGTCCCCGGGGTGGGGGTCCACTACGGACCCCCGTATGTTAATTGATAAATGCCCCGGGTGGTGGTGGTCCCCGGGGCAGTGTGGAGGGCAGCAGCCCCCTCCACACCATATCAATTAAGAAAAAAGCCCTGGAGAGGTGCCGGGCCCAGGGCTGTGGGGCTGGCACGAGGCCCCCACCCACAATTATTGAAAGCCCCAGGGAGGTGGTGGTCGCCAGGGCAGTGCGGGTACCCACATCATATATATATATATATATATATATATGTATGTATATATATATATGTATGTATATATATATATATATATATATATATATATATATATATATATATATATATATATATATATATATTCACTGAAAAAACCATAGGTTTCACACCAGTTATAGTTAGCTGGAAATTTTACTCGCATAAAACCATTGAAATTCCCACGTTATAGTTAGTTGGACTCACTATAACTTGCGCGTGCAATGCACTGCTGATGACGTCACATAATACATCACTCATGACATGGTCAGTGACATCACTCATGACATCACTGATGACACCATCCAGTGAATGTGTGTCTTTCTGAAAAATAAATATTAGTGAGTAATGTTTAAATATTTAAATATATGTATTAGTGTTTCACTTTGTGTATAAGTGGCTGCCAGGGTTGGTGAGTAGCTACATGTGTATGTATATGGATTATTAGATGTTTTTCTTAGTATCAGTATGAGTGTTTTTATGGTTTGGTGGGGGTATTACTTAGCACATAGATGCATGAATGACTGACTCTCTCTTTGTATGTGTTTTGAAGACAGCATATGTGTAGGACTGTATGGGTGGATGAGTGTGTATATGTGTGTGTTAGTGAGTGAATGACTGTCTCACTAGTATCTTTATTAGTAATTACATATGTTTTAATCTAGTATATGTGAATATTGATGTATATAAGTGAGTATATGGGAGAGTGAGGGATTGTAAGAGTTCCTGTTTAAATTAGTATGTGTTTCTATAAGTGAATGTTTAAGAGAGTAAGTATGTGTAAGTTTCCTTAGAAGTAAAGTGGTAGTGTGTGTATAGCTGTATATGGAAATAAATGGATGTTCAATAGTTTATTTGCATGTGTGAGTATGTGTGAGAGTATCTTTTGGATGACTGTCGGTGTGTAACAGGATGTATAGGTGTATCACTACATATGATGAGTGAGTATATGTATGAGTGACTATATAGAACTGTTGGGGAATGAGTGGATGTGTATATAGATGGTGGAATTATTGAATTGGTTGTTTTAACTGGCATGGGTATCTCCATTTTTTTGAAAATGTTAGTATCTATTTTTGAATATGTGTTTCAAGGGTTACATTACAGTGAAAGGAGGTCTGTCACTCTGTCACAAGGATGGTGTCATCAGTGATGTCATGAGTGATGTCACTGACCATGTCATGAGTGATGTAATATGTGACGTCATCAGCAGTGCATTGCACGCGCAAGTTATAGTGAGTCCAACTAACTATTACGTGGGAATTTCAATGGTTTTATGCGAGTAAAATTTCCAGCTAACTATAACTGGTGTGAAACCTATGGTTTTTTCAGTGAATTTAATAGGTTTTTTAAATGCTAATTCCTAACTATAACTGGTGTGAAACCTATGGTTTTTTCAGTGAATTTCAAAGGTTTTTTAATAGCAAATCTCTATAGCTATGAAATGTAATATTTTTTATAATGAATTTTATATTGTATATTTATGTAATACTATTTTTTTATGCATATATATATATTTTTATTTTTTTGCCTCGGAGCGCTCCTGGGGCGCATACCGATGCGCTTACCGATAAGCGCAGTTTGCCGCGCCCCGGTTCGCGTACCGGTTCGCGTCTCGTTAGCGCTATTGTCGCGAAGGAAAACATCATCGTAACGTATCGCGTAGCCGCGTCCGCGTGATACGCACGGCGTAAGCGCACCCGGAAGCACCCACGTGCAAAAGAACGCACTACGTAAGCGCCCCGGGGCGCACCCCGGGTCGCGCCCCGGGGCGCGTAGCGTAAGCGCGTCGGGTCATGTGACCTGAAAATAACACTTTTTATTGGTTCAGATCAGTTTTGGTTTCCAAATGATGAAGGCCCGAGTCATGTGACCTGAAAATAACACTTTTCATTGGTTCAGGACAGTTTTGTTTTCCAAATGATGAAAGCCCCCACCTATTTTCCTCATTCTCACTTTGTACTTTGAGTGAGGAAGACCTGTTGAAAGACCTCTCTGTACCTATTTGTCTGAAAATGGCTACAGTAGCAGCAGCAGCAGGAGCATCTGCATCACCACCACCACCATCACCACCACAAGGACCACCACAACACCACAGTGGTGGAGAACAAGAAGAGGAGGAGGAGGAGGAGGAGGAGGGAAGGTTCCTGCCAGAAGATACTACCCCATATAAGCCAAAGGAGCACATTATCTGGGAGTTTTTTACCATCCCAAAGGACCAGAAGAAAGTTATTGCGCCAAAGGTGACTTGTTTAATCTGTGGCATTCAACTTTCAAGGGGGAACCCTAACAAAAAATACTCTTTTGGCAACAACATCATGATTCGCCACATGCAACGCCGGTACCCTAACAACTATGCTAGGGCAGAGGTCAGGGAACTGGCCAGAAACCCTCCCCAATCTTCTCCAAGCACCTCCCAAAGTAAACAACCCACTCCATCGGGTCCAGAGGCAAGGGAGATGATCCCAAGCATTCAACCCAAGTTTGCCGAATTTAAAATCGTTTGCATATTTTGTGGAGGGACAATTTGCTATAGTGAGCAAAGCATTAAACTTATGAACCGTGCTGGTGACAACCACAAGTGCCCGAAAAAACCCTAATTTTTTCCAGATTTTTTTTTGCTCCAGTTGAGCCATTTATAATTCCCTGTTTTTTGTTTCTCCCCATAAAAAATACAAAAAAAATATAAAACTGTTCAGAAAAGCCCAAAAAGTAAAAATGTTCAAAAAAACAATAAAAAAAATATAAAACAACAAAAAGAATAAAAAAAACAGTTCTTTTTAGAACTACCTCCAATTTATAAAAAAATGCTAAATTTTTTAAAAACTCTGTCATTCTTTTTTCTCCAGGGTACGCTCCCCGGTACGCTCCCCGGTGCGCGTACCGGGCGCTCCCCCCGCGAAAATCGAAAACGTCCCGGCGCTGTGGAACCCTTCCTGGCTCTTCCTGTGAGATGCCTCTCCTGGGAACCCGAAGGTGAAGCCAGGCATCCCAGTGTTGTAGGGGCCGTTGTGGAGATTAAGCAAGCTATTGCCCAGAGTTGCAGCGTGGGACCCATGATTAGAGTAGGCGCTGATGTGAGAATTATCGAGTCCACGGACATTGAGACAAGAACCTGCCGTGTCAGGACTTGAACCCTGGTCCCAGGCCTGATCTCTGCTTCAGAGTCTGCCGCACTAACCAGTGAGCCACACATCTCCACTACCAGTGAGCCACACTTCTCCACTGTATATCACTGTAGTAAAGCTACTACTCACCAGGGAAGTCTGCTGCTGGTATTGAAAGTGCATGTTTCAGTCTGCATGTCAGAATGTTTTAATGAAATAGAAGAGGATTTGAGAAGTCACTCAAAATGTGCCCTAATTATTCTTTCTGAAGCACTAATCATACTTTCTATGGCAAAATGAACCCCCTCATTTTGTTCCTTTTTAAATAAATGTTTTCAGACTTACCACTTCATTCCAACCAAGATGGCTTCTGGTGTGCCATACTTTTGTCATAAGTAAGACTGTTAGCGCTCTAGTTGTTCTTTAGAACACTCTGTGACATTCTGTCATTGGGCTATACTTGGCTACATTTGGGTGAAATTTGGGCTACATTTGGGCTCTTTTGTCTCTGGTGGCCATCTTGGGAGACAGCATGTCAGAATTTTTTAATGAAATAGAAGAGGATTTGAGAAGTCACCCATCATACTTTCTATGGCAAAATATACCCCCTCATTTTGTTCCTTTTAAATTAAATGTTTTAAGAGTTACCACTTTATTCCAATCAAGATGGCTTCAGGTGTGCCATACCTTTGTAATAAGTAGGACTGTTAGCGCTCTAGTTGTTCTTTTTAACACTCTGGGAAGCTGCAGTAGAACACAAAGGAATCAACTGACAGTGTCTGTCCTTGTTGGATGTACATGTTTTACTGAGAATGTCAGACTTCATTCTCACATGACTGAGAAAGATAATGTGAATTTATAGAAAATATGCTTTCAGTTTAGCTTATAGATCCCCTTCCAAACCACTGTGGGGAAAGCATGAGATAATAGTTTTCTTTCAAACATGATTGATGATATCCCAGCAGAAGGCTTTTTCACATGGTAAAATCACCTTAGAACACACCACAATTCCTAAAATGAGTATCGTACCATCAACAAATGATTTATAATGTAATTAAAGTTCTAAAACCTTCTATTAACTGCAATGCTTTTTAATGAGGTGCTACCATGTATATTGGTCCCAAGATGGCTGCCAACACTTCTTGGATGAAGTGCTGACAGTCAATCAGATCTCACGATGAGATGTGGGGTTAGGCTCCGCCCAGAAATATATATATTTTTTCTTTTCATTTTCTCAGAAACTACTGGAGGGATTTACACCATTTAACCAAAAGGGTGATCTGCGTACCAGACCGTACCATTTTCTTAAATTTGATGTAATTCGGTTCAGCGGTTCAGGCTGTAGCCGTGTCTAATCGTCCTATGGAAATTAACATGGGGAAAACAAGTTTTGGGACCCCCCTTATTTCTCGGCCCCTGCTTGACGAATCTTCCCAAGGCCATCTTCTTTGAGAAATTCGTGAAGATTCAACAACCGGCGCCAAAGTTATTCCCAATAGAATGTTGCAGATTTCCTATGGAAACTAGGTCCTAACTATAACTACCTGCCTGCGACCGCCAGTAGGTAATATATATATATGGAAAAGCTGCCTGGTGATCCGTGATTTCTGCATGCCGCACTGGAGAAGCAGAAAGTTGGTGGATATATATATATATATATATATATATATATATATATATATATATATATATATATATATATATATATATATATGCATATATATGCATATATATATATTACCTACTGGCGATAGCCAGTAGGTATATATAGTTAGGATTTTTTTCCTATGGGATTTCTGAAAATTCTATGTCGAATAACTTTGGCGTTTGTGGACGGAATTGGCTGAAATTTTCAGGAAAATGGCACATTTTGTTTCTGAGCAGTACCTGAAAATTTGGGGGGGGTTCGTCAAGGGGGGGCCGAGAAAAAAGGGGGGTCCCAAAATGCGTTTTTCCCATTCATTTTTCCATAGGGCGGTTGGACTCACTTTTAGCTCGAACGGCTGAATGGATTTACACAAAACTTGGCAAAATTGTAGATATGGTTTGCCCGACGTGCCTTTGCTATGTCTCAATATATGTGCTCCAGTGGATTTTGAGAAATTAACGTTTAAAAAAATATATATATCTGTGACAGCGTCCCGGTTAGCGTCCCGGTTCGCGTACCAGACGCGTAACGGAACTTCGCAAGGAGAAGCGGATTGGCTCTCCGGTGCCTGTCAACATTCCAAACAGTCCGGAGCGGCCGCCATCTTGTCTCTCGGTAAGATCGAGAGACAAGAGGTGGCAATACCGAAAGGGGAAATGATTAAAAGGGGGTAGGGTAGACACCCCCTGACCCCCTAGATTTGAAGTGGGTAACTGAAAAGGCCCATGTAAAGCAAAAAAAAACCAATTTTTTTTTATTTTCGCGGGTTAAGCGCCCGGTTCGCGCACCGGATAGCGAACCGGGAAGCGTGACCGGCATAGCTACGGGAGTCCACCATCTTGTGTTTCGATAGAATTTATACACAAGATGGAGGGCAAAAAATGTTGGGAATGGGTAAAAGGGGGCTTGGTAGACACCCTCTGACCCCCTGGGTTTACTGAGGGTGGTTGAAAGGGCCCATATAAATTTTCACGGGTTAAGCGTCCGGTACGCGAACCGGGCAGCGCTCCGGGAAGCGCAACAAAGAGAAAAAAAAGAAAGACAGGGTATACAAATTTTAGCAATTTTGTTATAAATGGAAGGTAGTTCTGAAAAGAACTGTTTTTTTTTATTCTTTTTCTTTTTTTTCTTTTTTTAATTAATTTTCTGAACAATTTTTTGATTTTTTAGGATTTTTGAAAACCATTTTGTGTTTTTTTAGGGGAAATACCAAAAAAGCAGGGTTTGAACATGTCTCAAAAGGAGCAAAAAAAAATAAAAAGGATTCATTGTTTTCTCTTCTTGTTGCATTCATGATTTTCTCCAGCTCGGTTAATCAAAGTAATACTCTTCTCTCCATAACAAATAGTTTCTCCACAATATATACAAACTATTTTGTAGTTTTCAAAAGGAGTTTGAATATTGTGGATCATTTCTCGGCCTTCTGGTCCGGCGAATGAGCTTTGTCCACTGGAGGTGCTGAGGATGACATTTGGGGGGTTGGCAGCAAGATCCCTTACTTGTGCTTGGGAAAGATTATTAGGATGCCACCGCTCCATGTGGCCAATCATTGTATGATTCCCAAAGCTGTATTTCTTGTTGGGGTTGCCACGAGAAAGTACATTTTTACATATCAAACAAGACACCTGGGGTGCATTGACCTTCTTTTGTCCAGGTGGAAATTAAAAAAATTGCCATATGTAGTGGTCTTTAATAAGGCTCTGCCTTGGTGTTTCTGGCAGGAACTGCCTTACTTGTTCTTCCTCCTCCTCCTCCTCTTCGCCCTCATTATCTTCCTCTCCACCAAAGCCCAGTGTTGGAGGTGGTCCTTTTGGTGGTGGTGGTGGTTGCTGAGAAGCAGCAGCTGCAGCTATTACAGAAGCCATTGTCAAAAACAGGTCTTGCTCTCTGGAAGTAGAAAGTAAGAATGAGGTAAAAAGGTGGGGGCTTTCATCATTTTGAAAAAAAAAATGTCTGAACCAATGAAAAGTGTTATTTTCAGGTCACATGACCTGTTACGCTTACGCTACGCGCCGCGCCCCAGAGCGCTTCCGGGGCACTGCGTGTCGCGCTCTGTAGCGCTCCGGAGCGCTTCCGAGTGCGCTAACGCAGCGCGTCATAAGACACATCACGCGGCTACGCGATAGGTCACACTTACGCGACGCATCACGATGTTGTTTTCGATCGCGTCAGTTGCGCTAACGGAACGTTTCCCGGGGCGCGAACCGGGGCGCGATGCAAAGTTACGCTAACGGGGCGCACCCCGGGGAGCGCACCGGAAGCGTACCGAAGCAAAAAAAATAAAATACTTTCATACATCCAAAAAAATATATATTAAATACATAGTAAAAATAGTATTCACACAGTTTAGTCACTATCCAATATATTTAGTGACACACTACAAATTAGTCAAGTAAACAGTCAATCACACTGCTACTAAATCCTCCATCCAGACACTTATACATCCACTTATTCTTCAATGCGGATTGCTATATATATATATATATATGTATATATATTCAATGAAAAAACCATAGGTTTTAGACGATATATAGTTAGGAATTAGCATTTAGAAAACCTTTAAAGTTGATATTTTACTCACACAAAACCATTGAAATATGCATAGAAAATATAGTCTTCATTATAAAGAAGAATATATTTTACAGCTATAGATATTTGCTATTAAAAAACCATTGAAATTCACTGAAAAAACCATAGGTTTGAGACCATATATAGTTAGGAATTTGCATTTACAAAACCTTGAAAATTCACTGAAAAAACCATAGGTTTGAAACCATATATAGTTAGCTGGATAATTTAATCATACAAAACCATTGAAATTCCCATATATAGTTAGTTGCACTAACTATATATTTCGCGCACCCGCAATCCACTGCTGATGATGTCACATATTACATCATTCGTGACATGGTCAGTGACATCACTGATGATATCACTGATGACATCTCAAATGACATCACTGATGACATCACTGATGACATCATCGAGTCATTGTATGTTTCTGTAAATTTTAAATATGTTTTACAGATTGAAGAATGAGTGAATGTATAACTGTCCGGATGAAGGATTTAGTAGGTGCATGACTGACTGTATGAGTGAGTGATTTAATGTGTCTCACTGAATGCATGGGTTAGTGAATAAACTGTCTCAATTTGTGCATCAGTATGTCTGTTGTTGTGTAAACTGCTGCATGTGTTGAACAGTAGCTATATGAGTGACTATATGGGTTATTGATTGGTTGCCCAAGTAATTGTATGGGAGACTGAGTGTGTGTGTGGGTGGCTGGGAGTTGTGTGACTCTGTGCATAGATGTGTGAGCAGTTGATTCACTAGATGTATGGGTTCAAGAGTGCATGTAGAAACAGCTGTATTGGCGAATGACTGTGTGCATGAGTGTATTGATGAGTGAATGCATATCTCAATGCTACATGTCAAAGTAAGTACATAAGTAAAACACAGTACATGTGAGATTTGGCATATATAAATAACTGTGCATGAGAGCCAGTGAATGTGTGAGTGGCTGTATGGATCATTGTGAACTTGTATCAGGGATTGTATAAGAGAGTAAGTATGTGTTAGTATATGTATATAAGGTGTGTATAACTGTATAGTTGAGGAAATGGAGGTGTGATTGATTCTTTGCATGACTGACTAGGTGTGTGGGTAACTCCATGGATGAGTGACAGTGTGTGAGTGTCTGTATACACTGAGTGTATCTAAGGTTATATTAGAGTCTGAAGAGGTTCATCGTATTATCACATGAATGATGTCATCAGTGATGTGATCAGTGATGTCATTTGAGATGTCATCAGTGATGTCATCAGTGATGTCATTTGAGATGTCATCAGTGATATCATCAGTGATGTCACTGACCATGTCATGAATGATGTAATATGTGACATCATCAGCAGTGGATTGCGGGTGCGCGAAATATATAGTTAGTGCAACTAACTATATATGGGAATTTCAATGGTTTTGTATGATTAAATTATCCAGCTAACTATATATGGTTTCAAACCTATGGTTTTTTCAGTGAATTTTCAAGGTTTTGTAAATGCAAATTCCTAACTATATATGGTCTCAAACCTATGGTTTTTTCAGTGAATATTTATATATATAGGAATTTCTCGCCACACGCCAACGCGTATCCAGCAAATGTTACCGCAGGAAAAGAACGACGATGAGCAAAACCGAGGTGTGGTGCTAATTATTTCAGTGCTTTTATTTCGTGCATAAAGTCGCCAGCATGTCCGCCATGACGCGTTTCGCCTCTCTTCAGCGGATTGATCACATGACATGTTGCAAAGCAATGAGGTGGGTACTTATAGTTTACAAAAGGGCGGGCATCAATCACCACGCTCAAAATAATTAAACATAGACATAGAAAACATATTTGCAAGGAATACTTCGTCGTTGAATAAAAGACACAGTGTCTAAAATCCAAAAAGAGTTCCCATATTAAAACCAATCTGTAATGGCAATACATATGTGCAAATATACCTAGTATAAATACTTTTAAATTCATATACATTTCTTCGAGTCTTCCATGTACATCAGCTGAAAAATACAACCCAAGTGGGTTATTGTCCTAAAATGGGCAATTTAATTTAATCAATTCCATAAACTATGTACACCTCCCACATATGCAAAATCTATATTACAATCAATCATCAATCATAGCATTTATATAGCGCTCTACTCACCCGGAGGGGTCTCAAGGCACTTGGGGGTCAGGGGGAGTCCGCTACTGCTCGAAAAGCCAGGTCTTGAGTTGCTTCCTGAAGGAAAGATGGTCCTGGGTCATCTGAAGGTGGATGGGGAGGGAGTTCCATGTCTTGGCTGCCAGGTAGGAGAAGGATCTTCCTCCGGTGGTGGTTCTGCGGATGCGAGGAACGGCGGCGAGGGCAAGGCTGGTCGATCGTAGCTGGCGGGTGGGAGCGTAGAAGGTCAAGCGGTTGTTGAGGTACTTGGGGCCCAGGTCGTGGAGAGCCTTGTGTGCGTGGGTGAGGAGTCTGAATGCTATCCTCTTTCTGACGGGGAGCCAGTGCAGGTCTCTCAGGAGTCCGGAGATGTGGCTGTGTCGGGGGATGTCCAGGATGCGTCATGCGGAGGCGTTCTGGATGCGTTGGAGTCTTTTCTGAAGTTTGGCTGTGGTTCCGGCGTAGAGGGTGTTTCCGTAGTCCAGTCGGCTGGTGATGAGTGCCTGGGTGACCGTCTTCCTGGTTTTGGTTGGGTCCACCGGAAGATCTTTTGGAGCATGCGCAGGGTGTTGAAGCACGATGATGAGAGGGCGTTGACTAGTCTGGTCATCGTGAGGGAGGAGTCCAGGATGAAGCCCAGGTTACGTGCGTGGTCCATTGGTTTGGGAGTGGTGCCCAGGGCAGGGGGCCACCAGGAGTCGTCCCAGGCGGAGGGCGATGATCCCAGGATGAGAACTTCCGTCTTTTTGAGTTCAGTTTCCAGTTCCTCCCCTGTGAGTTAATTTTCTCTGATTACATGCTGGGAGTCGTAGTGTTTAGAAATTCAACAGCCCACTGGAGGGCTGTTGAATAATTAATTAAATGAACACTGACATCAAGCGGACCCACTGGAGGGTAAAAATTAATTTCCAAACACTACGACTCCCAGCATGCAATCAGAGAAAATTAACTCACCAGGGAGGAGCTGGTAATATCGTGATAAAAGAGGTGATTTGGAATCCTGCGAACATGTCAGCACACCCCATGAAGAAGGAGTAAGGACTCCGAAACGCGCCGGGGAAGACTTTTACAGACGGGGAAATGCCAGTTTCCTTAAATAAAGTTTAATGTTGAAACGGACGAAGGTGGAGTGGCGTCCTTACTCGAGGGACAAACAAGGAAGCTGTAAGCACGCTGTGGGTCCCACCGCGGAGGATTCACCACCCGATGAATAAAAGGGTCCTCACGGGAGTGAACTGTGCAAACCCGTGATTGGCACCATAGTCCATGAAAAACTTAACTGTGCCTTTCTCTGCCTGTAGCCCACTGGAGGGCTGTTGAATAATTAATTAAATGAACACTGACATCAAGCGGACTCACTGGAGGGTAAAAATGTATTTCCAAACACTACGACTCCCAGCATGCAATCAGAGAAAATTAACTCACCGGGGAGGAGCTGGTAATATCGTGATAAAAGAGGTGATTTGGAATCCTGCGAACATGTCAGCACACCCCATTAAGAAGGAGTATGGACTCCGAAACGCATCGGGAAGACTTTTACAGAAGGGGAAATGCCAGTTTCCTTAAATAAAGATTCATGTTGAAACGGACGAAGGTGGAGTGGCGTCCTTACTCGAGGGAAAAACAAGGAAGATATATATATATCTCCCAAGTAACATCCGGGGGAGAAACTGATGGCGCAAGTAACGGCGGCAACACAGCGCTTAAAGATCTCTTCAAAACCCTGGAAAAGAAATCCAGAAGTGAACAATCCAAGTGGTGGGAATTGAAACTTCGCAGCGATATATTGAAGTAAATCAGATCCCCCGCGGTTTACGTATATTGACTGCCCCCACCTACGAGGATCCCAACCCTGATCTAATGAGGGAGTGGGCAGAGTGTAACCTGGAGGCATCGCGTCGCCAAGTCCAGATACTCATTAAGTATGCAGATATTGATCGTGCTAAACTGCTTACGGAGATAGCAGCCATTCAGGAGCAACTTGAAGCTATGGGGGAAGACGAGGAGAAGGACAAGTTAACGAAGGCTATGAATGAACGTTTGAAGAAGGAGGAAGCTAAAATCATAGAGAGAAAGACATACAAATTCCAACGTGATCGTAGTGATTACGAATTGGGCCTGATCTTCACGTTCTCCAAGAAATACGATGCTATTCGTAGTGGTGTGTCCAAACCTCAGTCTAAACCTAATCCTAACAGACAAAATCAAGGACAAATTGACTCATGCAATTCTACCCTCAGCTCTGATATAGAAACTGAATCTGACTCAGAACGCCGGAAACAAGCACAAGCCGGTGTTATCCCGAAACCATTGTTGGGACAAGAAATCAGTTTTTTATACCAGGAAAGACTTTCAACCCTAAGGCCCCGGACGTGACAAAACTACGCAAACAGTGGGCAAACTACAGGCGGCGCAAAAGTTACAGGGCGTCCAAAAATTGGTTACCAGAGAAGAAAGAGGGGAGGTGGGCAGGGATCTGCCAACCAACAGGAATAAGCGGTGTCAAAAATCAAACAATAGTAAACTTAACCTCTGTTGTCTTAACATCTAAGGAAGAGGAAATACTTAACTTGGGCCTGACATTTGCTCCTCTATGTAATTTCAATTACCCTACAGTCATATGTGATCTGTATAAAGCAGTAAGAAAATTAAAGCTACGAAAACTATATGCGCTTAAAGCAAAATCTAAAGGACCCACACTGTTACAAGGCGATAATGAGGGGATGTTGACCAGTGCATCTCAAGACACGGAGGCTATGACTGAGCTTTGGGAAACTCATGGTGCTGGGTATGAGGATTCTCCACCAGCCAGAGATGATATGGGAAAAATAGATAAAGTGGGGAACAGGATTTCATCAAAAACCCCATTCAGACCCCCATCAACATTTACCCCGGTATTACCAAGAGATGCCATCAACATTTTTCATGAGACTGTTACACAACTAAAGGATTTACAAAGAAATATATCCACTACTAAAAGAAACCATGATGCTCTATCACAACGATACACAGCCCTTACAACTCGATTAACTAAAGAAAAAGACATCATAATTCGAGGGAGCGATAAGGGTGGAAATATTGTTCTGATGACTAGAGCAAATTATGACAAAGAGGCGTACTCGCAGCTGAATGACAGGAATTGCTCCGAGCGCATCAACGTCCAGGTCCTGAGTTCAATCAAGAAGGAATATCATCAGCAACTGGCAATATGGAAATCCACCAAGTTGATCAGCAAGTCGGAGTACAAGTACCTTAGAAATGATAACCCAGTGACACCCATAATGTACTTTATCCCCAAAGTGCATAAAAACTTAACGCATCCCCAGGCAGACCTATCATCTCTGCGAGGAATAGCCTGTTGGAACACACGTCTGTATATATAGACTATTTTCTTCAAGGGTATGTACAAAAACTTGAGTCCTATGTACAGGACACTGGGGATTTGTTACAAAAAATCAGACATATTGAATGGGTGGAAGGGGACTGGCTGATTGCTCTGGACGTTACAGCCCTTTACACCAGCATTGCACATAGTGATGGGTTATCAGCGGTAAAGTACTATTTATCTAGACTTGACCCCCTATTTAAAGAGCACAACGCAATGTTGATATACATGTTGGAATATTGTCTAACTAACAACGTTTTCATGTACAACAAGTTATTGTATCGCCAATTACAAGGGGTGGCGATGGGGGCCAGCTTCTCCCCAAGCTTCGCATGTTTACACATGGGAGCTTGGGAGGAGCTGGTCCTCAAAACCACACACGAGCAGGCATTTTGGAACAATGTAACAGGATGGTATCGATTTATCGATGATTTGCTAGTAGTGTGGAGGGGTAGCAAAGAGGATGCTACAAGATTCATTCAAGACATCAATCAAAATGACCTTAATTTAAAATGTACGGCCTCACTTAGTCAGAGTTCAGTAACGTTTTTGGACACTGAACTATACAAAGCAAAAGGACGATTGGAAACCAGGGTACACCGCAAGACCACCGCGGGTAACAGCATTTTACATGTGGCCAGTGCACACCCCACACACCTTATTTCCAGCATCCCCTACTGGGAGATGCTGCGTAGAAGACGGGTATGTAGCAATCCTATCGATCTAGAGAAGGCCCAACTGGAAAGTAAAGCTCGTTTTCTAGAAAGGGGCTATACAGAACAGTCAATTGAGAAGGCCAGAATTAAATCTTTGACAAGAACTAGAGAGGATCTGCTAACAAAAACCGGCAGCAGGGTGCAAAATGACGTTAAGCCAGTCAAAGGTACTAAACAAACTGAAAAAGCGAAAACCTTTAGAATAATTACTGGCTACAATAAACAACATCGAGAGATTTACACAATTGGTGGAATAGGTGGAAGAGGTGTGGCGCCGCGGCCAGGGCGACAGACTCCGGAATCTGGGGACCACGGTTCGATCCCCAGCACCGGCGGCAGATTAGCCCAGCACCATGTGACTCTGGGCAATAGCTTGCTTAATCTTCCTGACGCCCCCAGCGCCTAGAGACACTTACGGGTGATTGTGCGCTTTACAAATGTGGATTTACTTACTTTACTTTACTTTAAACAAAAATTGGCCTATTGTAACAAGTGATCCAATTTTTGGGACCAATCTACCTAAGAGGGTGTCATGAACGTTCAGCAGGGCACCCTCCCTTAGGGATCAATTAGTTGACACCAATCCTGAGCCAATTGAAAAAAATACGTGGTGGCAGAATAACAAGGGGTTCTTCAGGTGTGAGGCTTGCAACTATGGCGTTAATGTCAAATCATACACAGATGGGTTTAGTGGCTTACAACACCCTATATCTCAAGTTTTAACATGCAAAACTGAGTTTGCAATATATGTACTGCAATGCCCCTGCCTACTAAAATATGTGGGAAGTACCAAGCTACCGGTACATAAACGTATCCTCCAACATTTGAGGGCTGTCACCAATGGAGATAACACATATCCGGTAGCAAGGCACTTCCGTGAGTGTCATCAAAGTGTAAACACCTCATTGAAATATTTTGTCATTGACGCGGTCAAGGCCACTAGACGTGGCGGTGATAGAGAGGCTAAATTGCGGCGATTGGACACCCGCTATATCCTCCTACTCGACACTAAGGTCCCAGGAGGATTGAATGTCACTGAAGATATGTATACATGCCTCCCATAATCAGTCCCACTCTGTATTTAGGCATAAATTGCCCTGCCCTGGACCCTTTCAAGTTACTCTTATTAAAAGTCCGACTCCTACTAATTTTACCCGGCTGGGAAAATGGTAATATAAGATGTTATTTTGGGGATATAGCATTATGTGAACTGACTATACGCTTTGAATATTTAGGGATGTTTTGAAGTAGATCTATTGAATGCTTTTGCTGCTGCTGTTTATATTAATTATGTTTCCTAAAAGAAGGGCTTATATCATCTTCTAGACCATAAGGGTCCTTATTCCCTATTAGTCAATTAGTAAGATGATCTCAATTACAGTTTTATTTACACTATAGAAATTTTCACTTGAAGGACAATCTAAGAGGTTATTGGTAATGACATATTGGTGGATCTCATGCATATGGGCTTTTTTTTTAAATTTAGAATTGTGATAAATTAATGAGATGAACAAAAAATCTTTTGATGATGTTTTATCAGAATCTGGACAAAAACCTGTAGCTGTTTTTAATGTATTTTTTATCCTCTAGAAAATTTGGTAGTACAATTGCGGTTATAAGTGAAATTTGCCATTTTTGCACAGATGTATTATTATTTGCACTTTTTTTGGTCATATGATTAGAACAAGCTATTTGCACACTTGCGTATTTTGCACAAAAATCCAAGGAGAATAGTTTCTGAGGAGATGAAATTTGCACTATTGCGTTATTTGCACTCAGCCTAAGATGTAGCTATATAATTTCATGGTACTGCCAACTAGATGGATATAATTATATTGAATTTATACGTTAAACAGCGTTTCTCGGTATTTGACAGTGATTTTTTGTTGTGAAATGTGCCCATATTATTTGCGTTTAAATCCACAATATTGGGTTTTATTAATGCATAGATAGGAACCACAGTATTTGACTGCAAAAGTTTTTACATTATGTTCTATTCTGTAAAAATTGACACCAACTTGTGTAATACCTCTGCTGTGTCATTTCAACTCTAGTATTTTGTCCATGTTTACTATCAGCCCGATCAGGTGACGTTGTTACAATTAATTAATGGCACTTTAAATGAACGCTCTCTACATCAGAATGTTGTCCTGTGAGCAAGGCTCCTCGGAGACGAAACGTCATGCAGCTGAATTTGCACGAATAAAATCTTCAGCACTTACTTGGTCCGTGTCCGTATCAACTCTTTCTCGGTGAAGGGGACTGTTGCTGGGTGGAGACACGGTTTACCGTATATATATATATATATATATATATATATATATATATTTATATATATATATTACCTACTGGCGGTCGCCAGTAGGTAGTTACAGTTAGGACCTAGTTTCCATAGGAAATCCGCAACATTCTATTGGGAATAACTTTGGCGCCGGTTGATGAATCTTTGTGAATTTCTCAAAGAAGATGGCCCGCTCCGCTCCTTCCCTGAAAGTTTTGGGGGGATTATTACAGTGGGGGCTGAGAAAAAAGGGGGGTCCCAAAGTGTGTTTTCCCCATGTTATTTTCCATAGGACAATTAGACACGGCTACAGCCCGAACGGAATTACAACAAATTTGGCAAAATGGTAGAGTCTGATTCGCAGATCGCCCTTTTGTTTAAATGGTGTAAATCCCTCCAGTAGTTGTTGAGAAAATTGAAATTGAAAAAATGTATATATCTGCAAGCGCGCACGGTGCATGCACCTAACGTGCGCGAGCGGAATTCTGATTTGCTGTTAGACATCAACATTCCAATCGGTCAAAATCAGGAAGTGTTGTCCGCCATTTTTTGTTCGAGGCAGAGGCCAAAAGTGTAAAGCGTGAAAAGGGGGCAGGGTAGAGACTCCCTGACCCCCTAGGTGTTCTCAGGGGGTCCCTGATGGACCCCTGAAGGCCAAAAAAATAAATACATTTTAAATTGCGAGGTGCCCGCACGTTGCGCGCACCCTACAGACGCCATTTTGTGTAGTTTCATAAGAGAGTGAAAAATTAAAGCGGAGAATGTGGAAAAGGAGGCAGGGTAGAGTCTCCCTGACCCCCTAGGCCTTCTCAGGGGGTCCCTGAAGGACCCCGAAGGGCAAAAAAAAAAAAAAAAAAGGGGCGTTGCGCGCACCATACAGCCGCCTTTTTATGTAGTTTCAGAAGAGAGTGAAAGACGAAAGTGGAGAACATGGTAAGGGAGGCAGGGTAGAGTTTCCCTGACCCCCTAGGCCTTCTCAGGGGTCCCTGAAGAAATCCGAGGGGCGAAAAAAACGTTTTTTTTTTTTAAACTGCGCACACGTCAGAATAAAAAACAAAAAAATACATTTAAATAACAAGTTTGTGTGTTTAGATGTTGGGTGGCTCTAAAAAGAGCCGTTGTGTTCATTGAGTGTTTTTTGTACCTACAAGTAAGTACCAATGCAGAGTCTAAAGTTTAAAATGAAGACTCTGTTCCCCTCATCTGTGAAATGTACACCATCTCTCCTATAGATGCCTTGCATGTTGTAACGCAAGTTGTTGTGGTATATATAACCCATACCATAGTCTCTGAGGAAAGCTGAAATAGACTTATTCACATGTTTCCTTGCTTTCTCAATCTGCGGACAATATTGGTTGGAACAGTTCCATTTTTGCCTTTGGCATATATTAGAATATACCAAGGCAGTTTGTGGAAAAAGTGACATCAATTGCCCAAAGGTGTCCTTTAAAAGCATTTCCAGACCTACCCCAGTCAAAGTGCCTAGGTCATTGCCACCACAGTGCACAATTATGAGGTCAGGGTGCGGGAGATGCATAAAGGATTTTACCAATGGCATCAATTGGTGACATCTCAAATCTCTCTGGCCAATCCACATAATATCCACATTTGGTAAATCAAGGTTGAAAAAGCATCTATTTGCTGCATACACTTCACACCAGAAAATATAGCTATGTCCTACAATCCATACTCTAAGCACCTTGAAAGCAGATCAGGTTGCACTCAGATGGGCTCTGGAGATGAAATGGCAGTTTGAAAAATAGGAGTTTAGAAATAAAATTTGGTTGAGATTCAGTGCACTTGAAAAACAAGAAATGATTGGTGGTTTTTGATAATTTAACATTGAAAACTAGGGTGCATACTACTGTTTTTTAAAAGGGATAATACTATTGGTTTAGAAAAAGTCATTGAAAAGAACATTGCACTGGATAAGCTGGAATATTGAGAAGTCAAACACACTTGCTGCTTTGGTTTGCAACATTGAGAGATGAACTTTTCACCTTTTGAGTTCAGTTAGGTGTTCTATGGAGAGTTACCATGGTAACAGGCAGAGAGAGCAGTGGGGGAAGGTTGATAGTGTTGAAATGTACAACCAATTAAAATGTCAGTTTGGTTTTGAATGTGTATGGGAAGAAATTTAATTGGTTATGTACAGGGATATGTGTGAAACATTAGAGGGAATCAGAGCCATTTTGTGCTTGCAGTGTCTGAGGTACATTTCAGAGATTCTGCTTAGGAAAATCTGGTGTGTGATTGACACTGTTCTAAATCTTTAAAAGCAGTTTTAAAGGTGAGTTATTAATTTGTAAGGGGATATATGTTGTGCACTGTAATTTAATAATAAAAATGTGTTGTAATATGGAAGTTACTCACTTTCCCTCTCTTTCATTCTTTCTCACTGTCTTCCTTTCTGTCCACCACTGTTCTTTTTCCTTCCTCTCTTTTTCTATAAATCCTTCTGTTTCACTTATTCCTTTATCCTTTTTCTTAATATGCTTTTTTTTATCACTCTCCTTTCCTTACCCTCATATCTTTTTCCTCACTGTTAATATCCCTTTCCTTTATTCCTGTTTTCTAACTCCTTCTCTCCATCTGATTTACTTCCTTTTGTTTATTTCTTCCTTCTCATTGTCTCCCTCTTTCTTTCTCCCCCACCCTTGCTCTCTTTATACAATACTACTAGCAAGACCCCCTCCTCCCCCCTTCACTGTAGTAATCATTTGACTGAATTGCAAGGATTTTTGTTATGTGTCTAAGGTCACAGTGTGAGTCTCATGTTTGGATGTAACGCTGACAAAAAAGTAATGCTGCAAATTGGAAATGTATTTTGAAAATAACTCAGGTTTATGCACTGTAATGTAGTCTTTTAAACATTTTGTGTGATAAATGTGTTTTGGTATAATGTATGGTTTTAAAATTTTTGTCCAGGATCGCACTGAGTGTCTGTGTAAATTAAATAATTATATTTGCACCTTTTTCTATAATCTCACCTGTGTCTCCTCACAGTCTACTTCTCTCTGCTTATACTGTCTTTTTTCTTCTGATATTGTGTCTCATGTTTGGATGTAATGCTGGCAAAAAAGTAATGCTGCAAATTGGAAATGTATTTTTAAAATGACTCAGGTTTCTGCACTGTATTGTAGTGCTCAAATAGATAGGCTGTGTTCTGTCTCTTAAACATGTTCGTGTTTTAAATGTGTTTTGGTTAAATGTATGGTTTTATACTTTTTGGACAGGATCACACTGAGTGTCTGTGTAAGTTAAAGAATTATATTTGCACCTTTTTCTATAATCTCCCCTGGCTCTCCTCACAGTCTACTTCTCTCTGCTTATACTGTCCTTTGTTTTCTGAAATTTCCACTCTTTCCCTATTTTTCCTTATCTTTCTTGAGAGTGCTTTTTTTTTTAACTGTTTCTTGTGTTCCCTCTGTTGTGGTTGTCTTTACTGTCCCCTAATGTTCCAGTTTCATTTTATACTCTCTCCTCTGCTTTCTTAATAATATGCTCTGTTTTTATTAGACCTCCTCTTAGCAATGTCCCACTTAATATAGATAGAGTGGAGCATACACTCTTGGGCAGATTTACAATAATATTGGGCCTCTTTCTTCTTGCATTGTGTCTCATGTTTGAATGTAATGCTGGCAAAAAACTAATGGTGCATATTGGAAATGTATTTTGGAAATGAGTCAGGTTTCTGCACTGTAATGTAGTTCTCATTTACATGGGCTGTGGTCTGTCTCTTAAACGAATTACTGTGGTTTATGTGTTTTGGTAAAATGTATGGTTTTAACATTTTTGACTAGGATCACACTGAGTGTCTGTGTAAATTAAAGAATTATATTTGCACCTTTTTCTATAATGTCACCTGTGTCTCCTCACAGTTTACATCTCTCTGCTTATAGGGTACTCTTTATTTTGATAGTGTGTATCATGTTTTGATTAAATTCTGGTATAAAGATAATGCTGTAAATTGAAAATGTATTTTCTGTCTGCACCATCCCTCTCCCTCTGCCTGCAACCTCTGCCTGCAACCTCTCATGTGCATCTGCATAGGTCTATTATGATATGGCAGCTGGTGTGTATTAGACAGCGCTACCATGTTAAATCTTTTCCTTCTCAGCGTGTAGTCAGAGGGAGGGGGTTGGTGCAGACAGAAAATGATATAATGTAGTGAGAGACTAAACTGGTACAGGCAGAGGATAGATGGTGCAGGTTTGCAGGCAGAGAGACAGATGGTAAAGTCAGAGAAAAGATGGTGCAGAGAGAGGGTGAGATGGTTTAAATTGGAAATGTACTTTCTGTCTGCACCAACCCTCTCCCTCTGGCTGTACCCTCTGCCTGCACCATCTCATGTGCATCTCTAGAGGACTATTATGATATGGCTGCTGGTGTGTATTACATAGCGCTACCATGTTAAATCTTTTCCTTCTCTGCCTGTAGTCTCGCACCTTCTGCCTGTACAATTTTGTCTCTGTTTGTACTTTCTCTCCCTCTGTGTGCTAAATTGCCTAAATCCTCAACTGAGTCATGATTTAGGTGATGTAGTTGTAGAAAGTCCTGTGCAGTATATGTTTCAGGCCTCTTAATTTTAAAATTGTGTTTATGCTGTGCAATTTAGATGCTGGGTATGCTGTTAAAATGCAAAAGCAACTGTGTCTGTAGCATGTAGTAAACATTTCAGTGAATTTTAATTTGTACATTCTCAGTCCCACCTTGACTCACTACACTGCTTGAAGTTCACTTCATTGTCCTAAACCCTGAAACTATCTTCCTAGAAAAATATTCTAAACTCTTGCAACACAACTGCAGTGTGGTAAACCCTGAAAGAATATTCCCAGCATGACTCCCCTTCATTGTAGTAATCACTTTACTGAATTGGAAGGGATAGTGTTGTCTGTCTAAAATCACAGTGTGAGTCAGTTTTCATTTCAGAAGAATGTGGCAGAATAATTTGTGTGGTTGTTGTGTTTACAAATATGGGGATACATGTACTTATGAAATTGATAAAGGTAGTTTTTTATTATCTATTAGTGAAAATGATATAAATAAGTGTTTATATTTTTTTGCAAGGTCCAGCAAAATTATCATATATATAAAATGGATCAGAATTAGGAGAACTTTTCAGTCAAATTTGACATTTCGTATGAAGTAATAGAGGACTTAAATGGACCTTTTGGAGAGGACATTGATGAAGAAAATCAAAGTTTGGGACATTGAGTTATTAGAAGCAGTGGAAGACATTGAATTTAAAGATGCACATTTTGAAATTGAGGACAATGTTAATGAAATACCAGATGAAGTGATGTTGGAGGTTTTATTGGAGTATGAAATGTTTGATGAATAAATTTATGATTTTGAATAAAAAATTATTCGAGTGAGTCTTTTTGTACTATTATAATAATTTGGTTTGTTGATGTGTTTAAAAATATGAGAATACATGTTCTGATGAAGTGAGTCAGGGTTGAGGATATGTAGTACTAGAAACTGCTATGCAGTACGTCTGTCAGGCCTCTTAATTTGCAAATAGTCTCCATGCTGTGTACTGAAGATCCTGGCTGTGCTGTAGAAATACCATACCAACTCTTTCTGTAACATGTAGTAATCAATTCAGTGAATTTCAAGGCATATTTCTATCTTTTTTCATTTAGAATGCAAGTGAGTGTGTTTTTTTAAATATTGTGTCAGAATCACTTGCTCGGTGTATGTGTTTTAAGACCTGGGAATACATGTACTCATGGAGTGAGTTAGACTTTAGGGCATCCAGTGCTTTTTACTCGTAGGCCTTCCTTGATACCATACACTGCGTACACACAACTGTATTGCTCTAAAGTCAGAAATATCAATCCCATCATGACCCCCTACATTGACTAAACACCACTGCACTGTTATGAACCCTGAAACACCATTCCCAGCAAATTTCCCTATAATGTTTAAACACCACTGCACTGCCATAAAGTCAGAAACAGCACTCACTGCATGATTTCCTACTCTGTTCAGACACCTTTACTGTACCTTAAACTTACTTATGAAGTGAACCAGTGTTTACATCATATAGTTGTTCTAATTGCTATGTAGTATGTTAGTAGTGGTCTATACCATGTTTTTTTTCTTCACAATAGATTGTTATTATCCACAGAAAGAAAAACCAACATGCCTACAAAGGATACCAAAAGAAGAAAATATAAACAGGCTTACTTTTCCAAGAAAACACAATTACAAGATTTATCTAAACAACATTGTACAGAGAAAAAGAAGAATGCTTCTGGTAAGACAACAAAGGATTTTATAAGGAAATTAACTGAAAGAAAAAAAAGGGTGGACAATGTGGAAAAGATAGCATCAATTTTAATCTCATGCGCTAAACTAATACTAGCTAGGGCATGGATTAGCCCTATTATACCTAGTGTTATGGATTGGTGGTATCTAGCTATCGAAATTAAAATAATGGAGGGTACTCTAGCAGAATTAAGAGGTACTAGGTCGCTTAAGAAATTTGAGAAAATTTGGGGTGACTTAGACTGAATTGAATAACGCTAAGACTAATGCCGACTGACAAATTGATCATGTTGCTGTATTTTTTTTTTTTCTTTTTATGTTATTGGATTTATGAATTTCTGTGAATTTTTGTACATTTACGAGACATATTTGATCTTACTAACGCCATTTTCTGTATTCAAACAAAACTTTTGTAAAAATTAAGGTCATCTAAATCAAAACACAAAATGATGTGAAACTATTGTGAATTTTGTTGTTCCGTACCAGGAGAAATTGAAATAAAAATATTAAAAAAAAAAAAAAAAAAAGGAAAAGATAAAAAAAATTATCTGTAAAAACAAAAAAAGCAGATAAAAAAGAAGAATGTTGGAAAAGTGTGTGGCGATCAACTTGTCTATAGTAATAGACGAAAAAATCAGTTTGTCAAATTCCCAAGAGAATGTTTTATAACAGAGTTGTATTAAATGTATTAAAAAATGTAAAGGCTTCTGAAAGGAAAACAGTTTTTTAAAAGCAAAAAAAAGAATAGAAAGTATTGTTGATCAGGCTTTTGAATTAAAAAAAAATTGTTTATTTTAGTAATTAATAGACTTCGTACACTAGACAAGGCAATCAAGCTTTTGAAAGTGAAAAGTAAGTGGAAAAGACTAATTAATAGAACTAATTTTTGCAATGTTTTTTCTGGAGAATGGAAGCATTGTTCAAGTTCTGAGCCATTTTTTAAATAAGAGACTTACTTTCAGACTAATGATTTGTTGCATGCAGCTGACACCAGTGGTCGAGCATATGAGGTGAATGACGGTTGTCCGGTTGAAAAAGAGAAAATTGTCCCAAGAAGTGCAGAAGAGGTGTTAGCTGATGAAGTTTTAGGGAGATGTCCTAAGGCTCCAGTGTACACTTGGAATTGTAGTAGTATTTGTAGTGTACAACAGGATTCAATTGATTTTTTTCGCAATTTCATACGTAAGTATACTAAGAAAGAAGATTAAGATGTTGCAAGAATTAGACCCCTGCCGAGTGAGAGAAAAAACGGGTTTGCAAGGTCGTTCTCTGGCTTGTCTTTCTAAAAAAGTATGCCAGAGTGTTTTTCACCATTTTAGGATGTTAGCAGTGCATCATACTGAAGTGAGGAAATTAGTGACCAGGTTGTATTATGCAAAAATTCCAGCACTTAAGCTAAAACAGTTAAACAGTGCTCTTTTATATGGTTCTGTATTAGATGTAAAGAACATTTGTGAAGAAATTGAGGTTAGTTACTTTCGTGAAAAAGAGGACAGTGCAGAAACTGATACAGGAATAGAAGGAAGTGTGGAAGAAAATGTACAAAATTTTAGTACAGAAATTTGTGACCAAGAAATTACAAGGTTTAAGGTCATTTCAGGAGAAAGGACCAATTTTTCTTGTATTTGTTGTAGAAGAATTCATTATAAAAATCAGACCAGGTTAGTTGATCTAAATTTAAAAAGTGAAAAGGAGAATAATAATGAGTGGAAGGAATTTGCACCTATTTGTCGGTAGAGAATTGTTTTGATTTGGGTTCTGATCAACGTATTTGTAAATATTGTTATAATAAATTAAATGAAAACAAAATGCCAGCTACAGCTGTACATAATAATCTTGAGTTGGTAAATATTCCTTCTGAACTGATGGATTTAAATACTTATGAGTCTATTCTGATTCAATGTGTGCATCCATTTCAGGCTAGTGTTCGTATGGAGCACAAGACAGGGAAATTGCCTCCTTCTGATTTACAGAGAGGATTAAAGGGAAGAGTTGTATATTTGCCTCTAGATTTAAAGAAAAATATTGAAACAATTGGTGTTGAAAATGGGGAAGAGGAACCTCTAGTTATTCTAGTTAATGGCGTACCTACGAAGAGTAAGAAAATCTGGCAAGAATTATTGGATGTTAGGAAAGTGAAAAAGGCAACGTTGTATTTGGTAAAAACAATCAATACTATGCTTGGGAAGATTTACTTCAATTTCTTCGAGAGGCAAATGCAAACATAGAAAATAGAGAATACAAGACACCCGGTGAACTGTGCTCTTTGGATCCAGTTAATGTTTGCAGGTATTTCAATCATAGATTTGAAGCTATGATGTCTTTTATCATAAACAAAAAAAATCCTCCTCTTGGAGAGGTTCTGGAATTCTTTTTGAGAATGGAGTATCAAGCAAGAGGTGCTCCTCACATACATATGCTGCTATGGATCAAAGATGCCCCCAAATTTGGAACAGCTTCGGATGACACAGTGATGAGTTTTATTGAACAGTATTCTACATGTGCTGTTTCTAAAAGTACAGTACAAAAGAATTTAAAACATCAAGTCTTACGGTTTCAAACCCATCGTTGTGGAAAATACTGTCGTCGAAAGTACAAATCAAAGGACAAGTTCTACACAAAATGTCGTTTTGGATTTCCATGACCAGTAATATCAAAAGGAAGAGTGAACAATTTTATGTCATCTTTGCGACATACTGTCACAAGAAAATCGCCAAAAAATACCTACAACTTAAGGAGAAATGAAGAGTCAAAATACATCAATGACTATAACCCAGTCATTTTGTCCATGTGGAATGCTAACATGGATATTCAATATGTTGCAGACAACTCTATTGCTGTGGCTCGATATGTTACATCTTACATTACGAAATCTGAAAAGACAGAACTAAAGGAAATGTGGGAGGAAATTTCTCATGAAAAGAGCCTAAGTAAGAAATTGTACAGCTACAGTTTGAAGATGTTGTCTCATCGAGAAATGAGAGCATATGAATGTTCAGATCGCTTATCATCTGCAAGTCTATATGCCAAATCTAGAACAATCATTTGGGTGAGTTTAGGTCTTGCAAGAACACGAAACCGAGTTTTGAAATCTGTACAAGAAATTGAGTATTTGGTGGAGAAAGAACCAGACAGTACAGATATTTTGAAGACAAACATGTTGGATACATACTATCCAAATAGAAGTACTCACCTTGAGAACGCTTGTCTCTATGAAGTTCTGCAAACCTACATTTTTAAAAAGAACGTCACAGAAGACATCAATAAAGGTGTATATGCTGTAATTGGATGTGAAGGCTGTCTAGTAAAACAAAGAAAATGCCATTTGATTAATCATCGAAAATTGAGTTGTGATTCTCCAGACAAAAGGGAAGTATTTAGCAGAGAAAGAACCAAACAGTGCAGATATTTTGAAGACAAATATGTTGGATACATACTATCTTGAGAATGTTTGTCTCTATGAATTACTGCAAAGCTATACTTTTAAGAGGAATATTACAGAAGATATCAATAAAGGAGTATATGCTGTGATTGGATCTGAAGGATGTCTGGTGAAACAAAGAAAAGGAAATTTGATTAATCATTGAAAACTGTGTTGCGAAACTCCTGACAAAAGGGAATTTTACTATTTAGCTCTTTTGCAACTCTTTAAGGCATGGCGTACAGAAGAGGAACTACTTGGAGATTTTCTCAGTTATGAAGATTCATTCAACGCAATCAAAAATACTGTAGAATGTCCTGTTTTTACTAATTATCTAGAAATGTTGAACGAGGAAATACAGCAAGAAGCTACAATTGCAGCAGAGATTGCTAGAAACAGTTCTCAAGACAGTCAAAGGGCTGCTTCGTTGAGTCAGGATCCACTAGGAGGACTAATTATCCATAATGAAGCAGCCACCGCCATGGATGAGGTGAAAAGAGCAATGGAACAAGCTCAGAATAAACTTAGAAGAATTGGAAAAATAACTAAATGTTGAGCAAAACCAAATATATGATGAAGTGACAGAACAGATTGAACATGGTTTACTTCATGAGAAAAAAGAGTGCTCATGTACGTCATTTCAACCTGTCCGACTGTATGTGAGTGGACACGCAGGAACTGGAAAAAGTTTTCTAATTAAAGGAATTGCAACTTATCTACAGAAAAGAACAGAGTCGTCACTCTCTGGTGTTGTTACCGCTCCAACTGGGTTGGCAGCACATAACATTAAAGGGATTACTTTACATCGTTTATTGATGCTGCCAGTAGATCACGAAAATAAATTAGAATACCACAAGCTATCTGGAGAAGCTTGTTGTGAAGTTTCCAGAGTCCTGAAAAAAATGAAACTTCTCATTATTGATGAGGCAAGCATGGTATCAAATTTAATGCTTGCCTTTGTGCATTTAAGAATGCAACAAATTCTTAAAACAGATTATGATGTGTTATTTGGAGGCAAACACATCATCCTTTTTTGAGATCTACTACAGCTAACTCCTGTGAAAGGACAACCAGTGTTTAAAACCGTTACACATGAAGATCCCAGAAAGTGCCTGGGAAGTATTGGAAATGTTAATATATGGTTATATTTCAAATATACAGAACTCACTCAAAATATGCGACAGACAAAGGATGCTGATTATAAAAGTATTCTTCAAGATATAGGAATTGGAAAAGTGAGTGAACATGGCAAAGAAGCTTTACAGGCACGATTACTTTCAAATTTGTTTCCAAAGGAAAATGTTGGTGCAGAGAATATATATAGAAAAATTGCAGAAAATAAATCAGTGTTATGCTTGATGCCAACTCTGCAAGAATGTGCAATCTTCAATGAAAATATGTTAAAGTTAGAAAGTCAAGAAATTATAAAATTGGAAGCTATTGGTAGAATAGAGCATGAAGGAGCTACTATTATTTTGTCAGAAAAGTTGAAGTCAAAATTGGATTCTTTAGACAAATCAATATCTAAAACGGCTGGATTAGAAAAGAATCTATATGCATGTTTAAATTGTCGGATAATTTTGCGACGGAATTTAGATGTGGAAAGAGGTTTAGTAAATGGAGCAAAGGGTCATGTTGTTGATTTTGTGAATTACCTAAATAGAGATGACATTAAAATTATGAAAATCAAATTTGATGAAATTGAAGAAGTACAACAAGTGTGTCGTTGTTCGACTTGATTTTTGCTTGTGAAAGATTTATATGTCCGCCAAAAACAGTTTCCTGCTTGTTTGGCATATGCAGTGACCATTCATAAATCTCAAGGTTTAAGTGTAGATAGTGCTTTGGTGAATGTTGGAAGTGCTGTGTTCAAGGAGGGTATGGCATATGTTGCTTTATCTTGAGTCAGAACTTTATCTGGATTATACTTGATTGATTTTGATGAGACAAAGATTAGTGCAGATCTAAATTGTGTGAAAGAGTATAATAGGTTAAGAAAAGAATATGCTTCAAATTTACCTCAATATCCTTTATTTGAAAAGGTTGTGGTAGGTCAAAAAAGAAGATATGAGAAAAATTGTAGTGAGGTTGTAGAGAAAAGAAAAAAACTAGATGAACCAGTAATTGCAAGCAAAAAGAAAAAGGATAGTATTGAAGAGGTTGTTGGATTTCAGTTTGAAAACAGTTCTGGTGTCAACTGCTATGCTAATGTAGTGGTTAATGTTGGTTTTTTCTTAAAACTTTACAACAACAGATTGTTGAAAATCGGGATCAAAGATTTTGTTGTTTGTTGAATTCTGTCTTTGAGAAATGTAGCAGTGATAAAACAAAAATAGAAAGTGTTTCTGATATTCGAAATGTTTTAGACATATGTTCTGGAGTAAATCAATTTTCGCAGAATATTCAGCAAGATTGTCAGGAATTTCTTAAAATATTTTTGGTGTTTCTTATAAATGGCAACATGACTGTGACAATTGTTCGTTTTCAAGTAGTACTGAAATACACACTGAAAGATTTATATATTTGACATTACCAGACTGCAAATCAGTGACTTGTAATAATCTAGTTAGAGAAGCAAATCAAAACATAGTCTGTACCCAATGTAACTCAGAAATGTTACCAAAATTATTTATACAAAGATATGGACAGTATGTCATTTTAATGCTCCAACGATGCAGGCCTAAAGGAACAAAATTGACAACTTTAAATAAAAAGTTTGTGGCTTCTCAAATATCAATTTCAGGAAGAACTTTTGTAACTGTAGCAATTATTTTCCATGTTGGTTCTTCTACAACATCAGAACATTACACAGCTTACTTAAAATGTGCAAAAGGCTGGGCTCATTGTAATGATACTCAATTGACTTTTAAGCAACGTTTGCCTTTGACTTACCAAATTCTTACCTAGTGTTTTTACAACCCAAATTTTAGGGAAAACAATTGGCCTAGAAAGATTAGTGCTGTAAAAAAAGGTTAATCTGCTGTTGAGAATTACTTTGTAAGTGAGGGTGATCAAGATAAAAAAAAACGTGTACTTGTCATAGAGGTAGTGTAAGTGTATCACATAGTGAGTGATATGAGTATTACAGGAAATGTTGATCATGAGTGAGGCAGAGGTGTTTTAGATTTGTTGTAGTTGTTGAAGATGTTGGTGACATGTAGAGGTTTCTTTTATTGGTATACAGCTCCTTGGTAAGATAAAGGATGAGCAGAGTGTGATCGGCATACCAGATGATGTTGAGGTTTTGATAGCATGCTATTTGTTTAAGGTTCTATGTTCATGATAAGTAGCATCGGGTGGAGGTATAACCATTGTTAGATGGTCCAAAAGATGTGGGTGCTTTTGTTTCAGAAGGTTGGGAAACGGACGCTTATGGGTACTATTAAGTAACTTCCAAACTAAGGATTTCACAGATACTATTTGGCAATGAGGAATAGTATCTCAAACAAAAAATGACTATTTCGGGTAAATGTTATTAGCATATGTTTGGACAATACTTTATTTAGAGTGTATAAGAAAGAAGTAGTAATGTTTTGTTATTTTGTGATTGTTGTTGACATTCCTTACTTACGTAGGAAATTGCTGTTCGAAAAAGACATTTAAGATATGTTTTTTTCTAATTGTTACATTGTTAATGAAAATGGTGAATGGGTTTTTTAAACACAATCTTTTTGATTGTGTTTGTTTTTTCCCGCTGTCAAATGATGAGTTGTATTGAACTCACTGTTTTTAGTGAAATTCAATATGTTCTGAGAACAGCAAAATGAAATATATAACATATTGTACAAATTATTTTGTATTTTGTATTGTGAAATATATATTATAACTCAATTGTTTCTTCTCTTCCACAGATATTATATTTATAAGGTAAGTACGACAAACAAAAAATACTTCTTCATCACTTTCTTACTTCTCTTTCTCTCTATCCTTTCTTCACTGTCTCTCTTACTTCTTTACCTTTCCTCATCGTACTCCTCTTCCCTCATTGGATTTACTCCCCTTCATTCACCTTTACACTCCTCTCACCATCAGTACTCTTCCTTCACCCTCACTCATCTTGTCCAACTCCCTCTTTCCTCTGTCTGTCCCTCACTTGTCTTTCCTATCTTCCTCCATCGCTACCCTTGTCTTGCTGTATCGATCAGTCTCTTCTCACTGCCCCTTACTCTCTTTCCTTCATATGATCACTCAGTGACCTTCACTCACTCAACTTCTTTCACTTCTTCACTCCCTTCCGTCACTGCCCTTTTCTCCATTCGTCTCTAACTCTCTTCCTCTGTGTCAGTCAGTATAGCTGATTTACTTCTTCACAATCCGTTACTCTCAGTCTGTTTGTCTCTTTTACTGTCTCCCTCTCTCTCCACCAGTCTTCCTTTTCTTTTCTCTCTCTTTCCATAAATTCCTCTCTCTCACTTACTTCTTTTTCCTTTCTCTTAATATGCTTCTTTTTACATCACTCCCCTTCCCTCACTCTTATATCCCTTCCCTCACTATCTCTGCCCTTCATTCAACCTGAGTCTTCTTCCTCCACTTCATGTGCTCTTCTCTGTGCAACACTCTCATTCCATTTCTCCTGCACCCATTCCCTCACTCTTCCTCCCACTCTTTAGCTCACTCCATCCGTCAATTCCCTTCCCTTATTCCCGTTTCCTCAATCCCTTTTGGTAACTCTCATTCCTTTAGTCTCTCACTCCTTTCACTCCATTACTCAGTTCCTCTCTCCCTCTGTGTTTCTCCCTCACCCTTCCTTTCTTTCCCTTTCTGTTTTTTTACACTTCTACTTTCTTTTGTATTATGAAATATATATTATAACTACATTTTTTCTTGTCTTCCACAGATACTATATTTATACAAAAGAATTCTATTAAGTTGTCATCATTTATAAGGAAAGTATGACAAACAGAAAATACTTTTTCTTCAATCTCTTATTTCTCTTTCTCTCTTTCCTATTCTTTAATCTCCCTCTTACTCTTCTTCTTCTACTCATCTTACTCTCATTTTCCCATTCTTATTATTGCCCTTCATTCACTTTTATAGTCTTTCTGTGACTATCAGTACTCTCTCTTCACCGTCACTCACCTTGTCCAACCCCCTCTTTCCCCTGTCTGTCTCTCACTTCTCTTTCCTATGTTCCTCCATCACTACCCTTGTGTTACTGTGTCGTTTAGTCTCTTCTCACTCCCCCTTACTCTATTTCCATAACATCAAGCCTCACTCACCTTCACTCACTCCACTTCTCTCACTCCCTCACTCCCTTTTGCTCAATTCTCTTTCTTTATTCCTTCCCTCACTCTTCTTTCCTCGACCTGTCTCTAAATCTCTTCCTCTGTCTCAGTCACTATAACTGATTTACTCCTTCACACTCCCTCACTCTCCTTCTGTTTGTCTCTTTCACTGTTTTCCTCTCACTTCACTACTCTTCCTTTTATTTTCTCTCTCTCTTTCTATAAATATTCTTCTTTTTCAATCACTCCCTTTCCCTCAATCTTATATCCCTTCCCTCACTGTCACTGCCCTTCATTTAATCTGAGTTATTTTCCCCCACTTCATGTTTTCCTCACTGTGCATCAGTCCCATTCCCTTTCTCTTGCTTCTATTCCCTTACTCACCCTCACTATCTTTCATCTACTCCATCCGACAATACCCTTCCCTTATTTCCTCATTCCTTTTTGCTAACTCTCATTCCTTTAGTCTGTCACTCCCCTTCACTCCTTTTCTCTCTCTCTCTGTCGCACTCAGTCTAACTACTTCACTCTCTGTCACTCACTTGCTCTCCCTCTCTTACTGTCTCACTCTTTCCCTTTCTCTCTTCCCTCACCCTTCCTTTATTTCCCTTTCTGTTTCTTTCACTTCTTCTTCCTTTTGTATTGTGAATTATATATTATAACTCAATTTTTTCTTGTCTTCCACAGATACTATATTTATAATAACAAATACTAATAACTTGTCATTAATTATAAGGTAAGTATGACAAACAAACAAATTACCTTTTCATTACTCACCTTCTTTTTTTTTTCATCTTACTCCCCTTCCCTCATTCTCCTTACTCCTTTTTATTCACCTTTACACTCCTTCTGTCACTATCAGTAGTCTTCCTTCATCCTCACTCACCTTGTCCAACTTTATATTTTCCCTCTCAGTCTCTCACTTCTCTTTCCTATCTTCCTCCATTACTACCCTTGTCTTGCTGTATCGCTCAGTGTCTTCTCACTCTCCCCTTACTCTTTTTCCTTCATATCATCCCTCACTCTCTTTCACTCACTCTACTTCTCTCACTCCCCCTCACTCTCTTTCCCTCACTCTATCCGTCACTTCCTTTCTCTTACTCCTCTTTCCTCAATCACTTTTGCTAACTCCCATTCCTTTAGTCCCACACTCCCCTTCACTCCATTTCTCTCTCCCTCTATCTCACTCAGTCTAACTGCCGTACTCCCTCTCAGTCACTTGCTCTCCCTCTTTCTCTCTCACTCTCTCTCTTTCTTTTTCTCCCTCACCCTTTCTGTCTTTCTGTTTCTGTTTCCTTCACTCCTACTTTATCCCTCAGTCCTCTTTCCTCTCTCATTGTTACTGCCTTTCACTCACCCTCAGTACTTTTCCCTCAGTCACCTTCCCTCTCTCCCCATTCCTCACTGCCTCACTGCATCTCACTTATTCTCCTTTGCTTATTCCTTCCCTCACTTTTTTTCATCCATGTTTCTCTCCCTGTTTTCCTCTGTGTCACTCAGTCTCACTGGGTCACTCCTTCTCAGTTCCTTACTTTTCCTCTCCCTCTCTCTCACTCTGCCCCTCTCTCTCCCTTAGTCTTAAACTATTTTTCTTTCTCTTTCTATGAATCCTTTTCTATTCCTCACTTAGTTTCCCTGTCTCTTAATTTTCTTCTTTCTCCCTCACTCATCTTCCCTCTTGCTCATACTACTTCCCTAACTGTCACTGCTCTTCACTCACCTTCACTCCCTTTCTCCCTCTGCACTTCATCCTATCTGTATTTTTCACCACTTCACTTTCCCTCTCCTTTTTCCTCACTCCCCCTCACTCTGCTTCTCTCACTCCCCTTCCCTCACTCTCCTTCCCTTACTCCTCTTTCATCACACCCTCACTCCATCTCACTTACTCCCCTTCGTTTACTCCCTAACTCACCTTTTTTTCATCCTTGTTTCTCTCCCTGTCTACCTCTGTCTCACTCACTCTAACTGCTTTACTCCTTTTCAGTTAACAGATAACAAAGAATCTCATTACAGAAGTTGCATCAGAGGTGGACATTGGCGAAAAGTGGCCGGATATTCAGAGCAGTCGATGAAGGAGATACTCCTGCAGATGAAGTGCTGGGAACAGCAACTGGAGGGTTCGCTGCAAGGGTTTGGGTAGATGCCCTTGCTTAGTTGTTAGAATGTACATTTCTGCATTTTTTACGTGCCTAATCAATGTGTGTATACTAAAAGACTAGTGTTTCTTTCAGTCTCCTCTAGATAGCACACTACCACATATTTTGCAGGTGAACTTTGGTGCATTTACTTTCTTGTGCCCCTCTGGAAAGGTGAAAAACTTCCAGATAAAGGACTCCTTGGTCTTCTTACCACGTGGCTGCTCTTCAACAAACTTCACATCTGAGTCAGATGATGAAGTTCCTTTACTCCCCCACTCTTCTTCACTACATTTCTCTCTCCCTCTCTCCCTCCGTCTCACTCAGTGTAACCGTTTTACTCCATCTCAGTCAGTCACTCTCCCTCTCTTTCTCTCTCAATCTATCTCTATTCCCCTCCCTCACTCTTCCTGTTTTTCTCTTTCTGTTTCCTTCACTTCTACTTTATCCCTCAGTCCTCTTTCCTCTCTCTTAATCTCCTTCCTTCTCTCTCATTCCCTTTCGTCACCCTCATACCCCTTTTTTCACTGTTACTGCCTTTCACTCACCCTCAGTACTTTTCCCCTAGTCACCTTACCTCACTCCCCTTTCCTCACTCCCTCACTCCATCTCACTTACTCCCCTTCACTTATTCCTTCCCTCACTTTTTTAATCCATTTTTCTCTTATTGTTTCCCACTGAGTCACTCAGTCTCACTGGCTCACTACTTAGCAGTTGTTTGCTCTCCCTCTCCCTCTCTCTCACTCTGTCCTTCTCTCTCCCTCATCCTTAAACTCCTATCCTCTCTATTTCTATCACTCCTCTTCTATTCCTCACTCACTTTCCCTGTGTCTTAATTTTATTTTTTCTCCCTCACTCACCTTTCCTCTTCCTCATACTACTTCCCTAACTGTCACTGTTGTTTACTCACCATCACTCCCTTTCTCCCTCTGCACTTCATTCTATCTCTTTGGTCTTCTTACCATGTGGCTGCTCTTCAACAAACTTCACATCTGAGTCAGATGATGAAGTTCCTTTACTCCCCCACTCTCATTCACTCCATTTCTCTCTGCCTCTCTCCCTCTGTCTCACTTAGTGTAACTACCTTACTCCCTCTCAGTCACTCGCTCTCCCTGTCTTTCTCTCTCACTCTCTCTTTCTCTCTCTCTTCCTCAACCTTCCTGTCTCTCTCTTTCTTTTTCCTTCACTCCTACTTTATCCCTCAGTCCCTTTTCCTCTCTCTTAATCTCCTTCCTTTTCTCTCATTCCCCTTCCCTCACCCTCATACACCTTCCCTAAGTGTCACTGTCCTTCACTCACCATCACTACCCTTCCCCACTCCACTTCCTCCTGTCTGTATTTTTCACCCTTTCACTTTCCCATTCCCTTTTCCTCACTCCCCCTCGCTCTCCTTCTGTCACTCCATTCTTTACTCCCCTTCTCTCACTCCCCTTTTCTTAGTTCCTCCATCCCCTCACTCTACTTCTCTCTCCTTCACTCCCCATCTCTCACGTTCCAGTACCCCCTTCCCTCACCCTCATACCCATTTCGTCACTGTGACTCCACTTCTCTTACCTTCACTCCCTTCACTCTGCTCCACTTCTCCCTTTCCATCTCTTACTCCCCTTCTCTGTCTCTGTTCCATGCTCCCCTTTTCTCACTCCTCGTCTCTCACTTTTCTTTCCTTACTGCCCTTCTCTTACTGTTTCTCTCCACTTACCTCACTCCCCTACCCTTAGTCCCCTTGTTTCAGTCACTCTTTGATTCCCCTTTTCTCACTCACCATACTACCCTTCCCTCACTCATTCCATCAGTCCTTTCCTCCTTTTCACTCATTCATTTCAGTCATTCATGTATACACTACACTTTCATTCAAAATAAGTATGACACAGTATATAAAAGATATAGCTCTTCTTTGAGAAGTGAGGTTAGTTCTGAAAATAACTTTTTTTTATTTATTTTTTAGTTTTTTAGATTTTCATATTTTTGGGGGATTTTTCTTCAAACAAAAACAGTAAACAGATAACAAAAAATTGTTCAACGTGAACAAAAATAAAAAATGAAAAATGAAAGAAATTATGTGCGGCTGCATACGTGCTACTGTCGATCAAGTCCACACTTTGCTCACCGAAACATGTCATTTCATTGCACTCATTACAAGAAATATGAACTTTGGCAAAATTTGGACGGAGGTCCAGCTGTCTTGTATTGGCGATTGTACTGCCGAAGAGGTGCTCGGCACAGTAGGTGGAAGCTCCCTGGCCAGGGCTCTAGTTGCTGCTCGTGCGTAATTGTTTGGATGCACGTTCTTCACATGCCTTACCAATGTATGGATGCTAAAGGAGTACTTCTTTTTGGGGTCTCCTCTAGATAAAACACTGCCACAGATGACACAGGTCACTTTGGGGGTATTAACTTGTTTTTGCCCCTGTGGAAATGTAAAAAATTGCCAAATGAAAGAGTGTTTCTTCTTGTCCTTTGGAGGCTCCACAGGAAAGGTTTCCACATCACTGTCCGAAGAAGACTGCTGTTCTGCCATGTTGGAATTGGATTGCAGCACAATGTCTGTTCAGGTCCTTCTCCCAACAGAGTAAAAGAGATAGTGAGGGAAGTGGGTGGGGTGTTTGAAGATTCTAGAACAGACACTGCCATGAACCAATCAAAAGTGTTGTTTTCAAGTCACATGACTTTACGTGCGCGCAATGTGCGCGCACACATGCGGGCACGGTGCGCGACCCTCGCTTCAAAATGGCGTTTTGTCCGATTGCAAACAAATGGATGTTTGATAGTTTATTTGCATGTGTGAATATGTATGTGAGTAACTATATGGATGAGTATTAGTGTGTAACAGGATGTATAGGTGTGAGAATACATATAATGAGTGAGTACATGTATGAGTGACTATATAGAACTGTTAGTGAATGAGTGCATGTGTATGTAGATGTTAGAATTACCTAATAGGTTGTTGTAACTGGTATTGGTATCTCCATTTTTTTGAAAATTGTAGTTTCCATTTTTGAATGTGTGTATCAAAGGTTATATTATGGTGAGAGGAGGTCTGCCACTCTTTCACAAGGATGATGTCATCAGTGATGTCATTTGAGATATCATCAGTAAAGTAATGAGTGATGTCACTGACCATGTCATGAGTGATGTAGTATGTGACGTCATCAGCAGTGCATTGCGGTCACGCGAGTTATAGTTAGCCGAACTAACTATAACGGGGGAATTTCAAAGGTTTTGTATGAGTGAAATGTCCAGCTAACTATAACGTGTGTGAAACTTATGTTTTTTTCAGTGAATTTCTAAGGTTTTTTAAATGCTAATTCCTAACTATAACGTGTATGAAACCTATGTTTTTTTCAGTGAATATATATATATATATATATATATATATATATATATATATATATATATATTCACTGAAAAAACCATAGGTTATAGACCATATATAGTTAGGAATTAGCATTTACAAAACCTTATTTTACTCACACAAAACCATTGAAATTCCATATATAGTTAGTTGCACTAACTATATATCGCGCACCCGCAATCCACTGCTGATGATGTCACATATTACATCATTCATGACATGGTCAGTGACATCACTGATGACATCACTGATGACATCTCAAATGACATCACTGATGACATCATCTAGTGTCTGTGTGTTTTTGTAAAGTTTAAATACGTTTTACATATTGAAGAATGACTGGATGTATGGAAGACTGAGTGTGTGTGTGGCTGGCTGGGAGGTGTGTGACTCTGTGCATATCAATGTGTACTTGTATCAGTGATTGTATAAGAGAGTAAGTATGTGTTAGTATATGTGTGAAAAGTATGGTGTTCTGTGTTTAACTATAGATGAGGAAATCGAAGTGTGATTGATTCTTCACAGGACTGACTAGGTGTATGAGTGCATATGATAGTGTTCTAATAATAACTGACTGTATGTATGAGTAATTGTATGGGTGAATGAGTGAATGTGTGTGTAGACGTACGAATCAGTGAGTGCGTATGTAGTAACTGGTATTGGTGTGTCATGATGTCATCAGTGATGTCATTTGAGATGTCATCAGTGATGTCATTTCAGATGTCATTAGTGATGTCATCAGTGATGTCACTGAAGTATGGTGTTCTGTGTTTAACTGTATAGATGAAGAAATGGAAGTGTGATTGATTCTTTACAGGACTGACATGGTGTGTGAGTAACTCCATGGATGAGTGGCAGTGTGTGACTGTCTGCATAGGTGTATGAGTGCATATGATAGTGTTGTAATAATAAGTGACTGTATGTATGAGTCATTGTATGGGTGAATGAGTGAATGTGTGTGTAGACGTAGGAATCAGTGAGTGCGTATGTAGTAACTGGTATTGGTGTGTCATGATGTCATCAGTGATGTCATTTGAGATGTCATCAGTGATGTCATCAGTGATGTCATTTGAGATGTCATCAGTGATGTCATCAGTGATGTCACTGACCATGTCATGAATGATGTAATATGTGACATCATCAGCAGTGGATTGCGGGTGCGCGATATATAGTTAGTGCAACTAACTATATATGGAATTTCAATGGTTTTGTGTGAGTAAAATAAGGTTTTGTAAATGCTAATTCCTAACTATATATGGTCTATAACCTATGGTTTTTTCAGTGAATTTTCAAGGTTTTGTAAATGCTAATTCCTAACTATATATGGTCTATAACCTATGGTTTTTTCAGTGAATTTCATTGGTTTTTTAACAGCTAATATCTGTAGCTGTAAAATGTATTCTTCTTTAAATCCAAAAATATATTTTATATGTTTATGAATAATTTTTTTTTTAAATATTTTTTTTTCTTCGTTCCCGCTTCGCGAATCGGGAAGCTTCCCGTTAGCTGACCTTGATGCCGCGAAATAGACCGCGAGCCGGTAAACGTTTCTTTACCGCAAGTGCCGCGTTAGAAAACAACATCGTGACGCCTCCCGTCCGCATGACGTTTCACGTTGTCGCGTGATACGTCATATGACGTGCTACGTTAGCGAACTGGTACGCGAAGCGAGTCGCAAAGCGCAGGTTTCTGGAAGCAAACCGGGAGGCCCTGCAAAGCGCTTAACGTAAACACAGCAAGTCATGTGACTTGGTAATAACACTTTTCATTGGTTCATTTCACTTTTGGTTTCCTAATGATGTAAGACTAGGTCATATAATCTAAAATGAACACTTTTGATTGGTTGAGAACTCTTGTTTTTCCCAAATGATGAAAATCCCTCCTTCTTTCCTCACTCTGACTTTCATCATTGTGAGAGAAAGACCCTTTGTGATTACTGAGCAATGGCTTCTTTAGTAGCTTCAGCTGGTGCTTCCCCACCACCTCCACCACATCCAAGGAAGAGTGGACCACCTGCTCAAGTTATAATTCAGCAAGAAGAGGAAGAAGAGGAACAGGAGGAAGAGCACAAAGAGAGGCAGTTTTTGCCTGAGGAACCCAGGACGTCTCACCGGAAAGAAAACTTCATTTGGCAATTTTTTAAAATTCCCAAAGGTCAGAAAAAAGTAAATGCAAGATACGTAACTTGCCTTATATGTCAAGATAGACTGTCCAGAGGAACCGAGAAAAAATACAGTTTCGGAAACTACACAATGCATCGCCATATGACTAGGTGGCATCCTAACAACTACAGTGCTGCACAGTTTCGGAACGACCTAGATAATCTCCCTATTATGGCCAGAAGATCTGTTGTACCGGAAGTAACGGGACCAGAGGGCAGGGAGATGGTGCCAAATATACAAATGAGATTTGGTGAAGTAAAACACATCTGCGTATTTTGCGATGGATTCATTTGCTATGGAGAAAGAAGCATCACTCTGATCAACAGAGCTATTGACTATCATATGCAAGTTTGTACGAAACGCCCAAAATAATAAATACTTTTTTTTTGTTTTGTTGCTCCTGTTGAGCCCTTTACAATGAATCGTTTTCATTGCCCCCTCCAAGAAAAACCCCCAAAAATATAAAACTGTTCAGAAAAATTCAAAAAAAGTAAAAAAATGTTCTGAAAAATAATAAAAAAAATATAAAACAACAAAAACAATAAAAAAAAAAGTTCTTTTCAGAACTACCTCCCCGTTATTAAAAAATTGGTACAATATTTGGAACTGTGCCAACCTCTATTTCTCTTAGTTCGCTTCCCAGTTCGCTCGCCGGTACGCGAACCGGAAGCGAACCAAAAACAGTAAGTATAAGGGAAGGAAACAGAGACTTATGTTAAAAGAAAGACAGCTATAGGGGAGTAAACTATTACCCGTAATCGACTGCTGATGATGTCACATATTACATCATTCATGACATGCTCAGTGACATCATCAGCAGAGGATTGCGGGTTTTTTGACAACGTGCCTTATCCACGGTTTAATAACGCTGCCTTTTGCTTTATATAAGTTTTCAAATTGTATGAAATATATACCAATAGGTCGTTATGAACCTTTAGGTAGTGCTTTTCTTCATGAGGTCTGGTCGCTTCCATACACATACAGATGTTTCAAAGATGATCAAGAAGTTTATCTGAATGGAGAGGAATGCACTGAGACGCCAGATCATTCACTAATGTGTAGGCACATACAGTTACACGGTTCATGCAACAAACACCGACCAAATATGGCTTGCGTGTTGCAAGGCACGCCAGTTCCTGCTATCATCCCCACGTTCAAGTTGTTGGAAAATGGTAGTTATTTGATGCTCAATAATGAAGATTGTTCTGAGTTAATTAAAAGTATTCCTTTTATGGTAACAGTAAGTGAACGGGTTATTTGCTGCAGAAATGTTCTATTTCCTCCCACACATGAACATAGGGAGTTTTCAATCTGGCCACAAATACCAACCTTGGGAGAGATTTCAACGGCATGGCAAGAATAAGAGCTCTTTTGTCTCAGAGAGAGGTGGCCTTGAGTTCGGCCCGTGAAACTTTCGTGCTTCACATAGCGAACACCCGTACAGAGGTGCAGACCCTTCTCAATTCAGATTTGCCTTTCAATTTCAGCAAGATGGTTCGGACTATCTTTAACGCATCCTCCACAAAGGCCCTGGCGCACTTTTTTAAAGTTGTTACCAGTGGTCTCGTGACTTCATTTGAGAAAATCTTTGGAGTCATCCCTGCTTTCTTTCATTCTATTTTCTCCACTCTGCTTCGTGGATTGGCATTTTTACTTGCATTACCAGCGGACGCTCTTGTGCTTTTTTACATTTTTAAATATGGATGTCCCTCCTATGCAACCTCCCACCCTGCAGCTGCTGACACTGTTCCGCAATCGCATGCTGGAATATTATGGCACAATGCCGTTGGCGATGTTAAGCACGGCATATGGATTATCTTTTCTTTCGATTCTCCTACTTCACCTGTGTCCAGCCTGTATTTCACTGCCTGACCTGTGATTTCGATTGGGCCATTGATTTGTGTCTCTGCGGACCGGTTTCTCCTGACGTCGACTTTAATCAGCTGATGACTCCTATCATTACTCACGAGTTGGTTTGTCCTGGCGAAAGGATTATGGCTGTGGCATTGATGCATGGACTACTTGGTCCCTGGAATTTACTGGCGGCAGCACAGTCTTTCTTGGAACAGAGCTTTCTTGAAAACCCACCGAGCTGTCCTCTGATGGTGATAGAGGATCCGGTGCTGGGAGAGCACGTATGTTCTTTTCCGCTTTTAAATTGGATGGCTGAACTGTTTTCGGATGAAGACGGTGACTTCCTATTGGAGGCTGTTGCAGCTTATTTTGCATACACAGTTATGTCATAGACCTTTTTCATGTTTGATATGCTGAGTACTAGCATTTCATTGACAATTCATTGACTTATTTGTCAAGTTTTTATTATTTACCTTGCCTATTGGCTTAAGACTCGATAAAGTACTTGGCTGTTTTATTTTTCTTTAGCATTACATTTTCCTAGTTTTTAATGCTTTACCTTGCGGACCGTCCACATATAAACTTGCAATCTGCTCTCATGAGATGGCACTTCTATTATCTTATTCAGTTCGTTTCCGGATCATGGGGAGGTGTCATCTAGGTCCGGGATATCTTTACACCGTGTTAAGTTAGCATGGGCTCATTACCGGTTTAAACGCCATTTTTCCTTTTTTGCAACTTCTGCACACGACACTTAGTTGTTGCTTTAGCTTTCCACCTAGTAGTTCATCGTGGTTTACATGAGAATAATATGTTATTGCTCTACTATCTGCTTTGCTTGTTAAACTATATCTGTACAGCGAGTGCTAAAGTTTCAAGAACAACACGATACAGAATTGTTATGAGGTCTGATCTCCACGACTTCATACTCATAACATAAGTGCAACTTCTGCCAATTCTGGGCATGAGGCGGGTTTTATATTGCTTTGCCGAACACACATACACAACAGTTGATGCGGTTCACATGAAGAGAGAGCTGGTGTATGCTGATGTGATTCCTTCAAATCTAAGACACTAAAGTATGGGCACGCCCTAAACCAACACAAAGAGACCTTCTTAGCAAATAATATAATATGTGTATTAGGGAGGGTGAGATATAAGCAGCCGCGGGCCGTGGAGGGAGTTACGGTGAGGCAGGGAGGCGGGGAGGGGGAGAAGCAGGGTGGAGCCCTCTCTACCCTGCCCCTCCCCCTCCCCGCCTCCCTGCCCCACCGTAACTCCCTCCACGGCCCGCGGCTGCTTATAAGTGTTGCTAACTCCTATTCATTTACAGCATGTTAACATACTGTCACCATTCGCTTTTTATGTACTAGTAACTATGCTGGTAATTTTGCTACTGATAATATGTGTACTTGTATTCTCCACCCTGCTTCTCCCCCTCCCCGCCTCCCTGCCTCACCGTAACTCCCTCCACGGCCCGCGGCTGCTTATAAGTGTTGCTAACTCTTATTCATTTACAGCATGTTAACATACTATCACCATTCGCTTTTTATGTACTAGTAACTATGCTGGTAATTTTGCTACTGATAATATGTGTACTTGTATTATCTAAGATACTACGCCTGAGAAGACGGCATTAGTAAATAAACATTTCAAATACACATGTGTTCTTCTTAACTCCATGTTCTGGTTTCTAAGAAATATATAACGACCGACTGTTCATGAGTTCCACGTATCCTGAGGTACTATAAGTTCATATTCTGGATTGTCTAAACATTGAGAGTTTGTTATATCCAATGTGACACTGTACCTAGCTTGCTAAGGGGTTTTTGATTACTAACGTGAGTTTTGGGACACCCTAATTCGCCGAGGTTCCAATCCTCTGTCCACAGTTCTGTGTGAGAACAGAAACCCTGCGACAGGGGCACCCCCGACCCTTGCTGGAGCTTCATCACACTTGCGATACAACTCCAGCAATGCGCCACCTTTACGGCACAGATACATCACGCATCTGTGCTGTTTTTGCCCCATGATGCGCCGCATTGTAAATGCAGCACACCATAGATGACGGAACAGCGGCACAGAATGACTAACACATCCCTGGTGATGCGCCAGTCATCATAAATGTATCCCTATGCTTCTTATCTTGTTAGAGATGAACCGCCATATGTATCATCAAAGTTTTTTGCATTTCCTAAATAGCGAACTTTAAGGAATAAATAGCGATTCTTTACCATTCCTAGTTTGCGATTAGCTATTTGCTAATTACAAATTACCCATTCATTTCCTTCATTTCCATAGGGCGGTTGGACTCACTTTTAGCTCGAACGGCTGAATGGATTTCCACGAAACTTGGCAAAATTGTAGGGACTGGTAGCCCGATGTGCCTTTGCTATGTCTCAAGATATATGCTCCAGTGGTTTTTACGAAAATTAACTTTGAAAAATATATATTGGGCTACATTGGCCTATATATATGTTGGAGCCCAAATGTAGCCCAATGTAGCCCAATGAAGCCCAATGTAGCCCAATGTAGCCCAAAGATGGCCGCCAGACACACAAAAAAACAAATGTAGCCCAAATATCAGCCAGATGTAGCCCAACTATAGCCCAGTGACAGAATGACCAATCAGCTTCGCAAACCTCCGTTACGCGAAGCGGAGCGCTGTTACAGATATATATCTTTTTTTGAACGTTAATTTCTCAAAATCCACTGGAGCACATATATTGAGACCTAGCAAAGGCACATCGGGCTACCAGTCCCTAATATTTTGCCAAGTTTCGTGCAAATCCATTCAGCCGTTCGATTATTATTATTATTTTTTTTTTTGCCCCGCGGGGCCCTTTTAAAACCTCCACATCAAACCTAGGGGGTCAGCGAGGATCTACTATGCCCCCTTATGGTCATTTCCCCCTTCGTTTTGGCCTCCTCTTGTCTCTCGATCCTACCGAGAGACAAGATGGCGGCCGCTACGGACTTTTTGGAATGTTGACAGACGCCAGAGAACCAATCAGCTTCCCTTCACAAAGCTCCGTTGCGCGCAAAGTACGCGTCCTGGGACGCTGCCCGGTCCGCTGTTACAGATATATATCTTTTTTTAAACATTAATTTCTCAAAATCCACTGGAGCACATATATTGAGACCTACAAAAGGCACATCGGGCTACCAGTCCCTACAATTTTGCCAAGTTTCGTGCAAATCCATTCAGCCGTTCGGGCTAAAAGTGAGGCCAACCGCCCTATGGAAAACTCAATGTTAAAAACACGTTTTGGGACCCCCCTTTTTTCTCGGCCCCCCCTTGACGAACCCCCCCCAAATTTTCAAGGGCTGCTCAGAAACGAAATGTGCCATTTTCCTGAAAATTTCAGCCAATTCCGTCCACAAACGCCAAAGTTATTAGACATAGAATTTTCAAAAATCCCATAGAGAAAAAATCCTAACTATATATACCTACTGGCGACCGCCAGTAGGTAATATATATATATATATATATATATATATTACCTACTGGCGGTCGCCAGTAGGTATATATAGTTAGGATTTTTTCTCTATGGGTTTTTTGAAAATTCTATGTCTAATAACTTTGGCGTTTGTGGACGGAAATGGCTGAAATTTTCAGGAAAATGGCACATTTTGTTTCTGAGCAGCCCCTGAAAATTGGGGGGGGGGTTCGTCCAGGGGGGGTCGAGAAAAAAGGGGGTCCCAAAACGTGTTTTTAACATTGAGTTTTCCATAGGGCGGTTGGCCTCACTTTTAGCCCGAACGGCTGAATGGATTTGCACGAAACTTGGCAAAATTGTAGGGACTGGTAGCCCGATGTGCCTTTTGTAGGTCTCAATATATGTGCTACAGTGGATTTTGAGAAATTAACGTTTAAAAAAAGATATATATCTGTAACAGCGGACCGGGCAGCGCTCCAGGACGCGTACTTTTCGCGCAACGGAGCTTTGTGAAGCGAAGCTGATTGGTTCTCCGGCGTCTGTCAACATTCCAAACAGTCCGTAGCGGCCGCCATCTTGTCTCTCGGTAGGATCGAGAGACAAGAGGAGGCCAAAGCGAAGGGGCAAATGACCATAAGGGGGAATAGTAGATCCTCGCTGACCCCCTAGGTTTGATGTGGAGGTTTTAAAAGGGCCCCGCGGGGCAAAAAAAAAAAATAATAATAATAATCGAACGGCTGAATGGATTTGCACGAAACTTGGCAAAATATTAGGGACTGGTAGCCCGATGTGCCTTTGCTAGGTCTCAATATATGTGCTCCAGTGGATTTTGAGAAATTAACGTTCAAAAAAAGATATATATCTGTAACAGCGCTCCGCTTCGCGTACTTTTCGCGTTACGGAGCTTTGCGAAGCGAAGCTGATTGGCTCTCCGGTGTCTGTAAACATTCCAAACAGTACGTAGCGGCCGCCATCTTGTCTGTCGGTAGGATCGAGAGACAAGAGGAGGCCAAAGCAAAGGGGCAAATGACCATAAGGGGGCATAGTAGATCCTCGCTGACCCCCTAGGTTTGATGTGGAGGTTTTAAAAGGGCCCTGCGGGGCAAAAAAATATAATAATAATAATCGAACGGCTGAATGGATTTGCACGAAACTTGGTAAAATATTAGGGACTAGTAGCCCGATGTGCCTTTGCTAGGTCTCAATATATGTGCTTCAGTGCATTTTGAGAAATTAACGTTCAAAAACAAGATATATATCTGTAACAGCGCTCCGCTTCGCGGAGATAAAATTATATCTGTATTACCTAGCTGTTGCTAACACCAGTTAGCGACGGCTAGTAGGAGATAGCGACCATCTTGGGCCCCACTTTGCATGTGAGTGATATTTATCACTAATGACATGCAAAGTGGGCATGCCAAGATGTTAGCGACTGGAAACAGTCGCTAACATCGCTATCTCCTATTATCAACTTTTGGAAATATTCGAGATAAGCGCGAATATCTCCAAAAAGTAACAGCTGCCCTGAGCAGTTCTTAGCCATGTTATCCAATGGGAGGTGGATAACATGGCTAAGAGCATTAGCTCGGTAATGCATGAATATCGCTGAGTTTTCAGCGATATTAATGCATTGCGGTCGTTTTTTATCGTATTTGCGATAAACCTTGATAATAGCAAGGTTTATCTGCGATAATTTCTGACGGTAAAAAAATCTTTGCAATGCATCGTTAGGGATAAATATCGCTTAACTTTGGTAATATGCCCCAACGTCTGTTAACGTTCGATTCGAAGGAAATCAGGAAGTGTTGAAAAACATTGTCTGCGCCATCTTGTCTTTTTTCAAATGCCACACTTTTGTCGTGCACGGCAGCCATTTTAGATGCCTTGACCAGACCCACTCTGTGCACGCTGTCGATCCTTAGCATGGCTCCCCACCCTCGCAAGCATCTCACCCAGGCAGTGGTCACCCCCGCTCTCTGTCTTATGCATGGGTAATAAACCTCCCCCCATCTGCGCTGCTCTTCCCTGAGAATCACACCCTGTGCCCGCCCGACACCTCCCTTTCGCCCTATTCACCACCGCACCCTCTGACACTCCTTTTCCTCTGTGTCCGATTGTCCAGGCCGGTCCTAGGCTATCAGCTAGCCCTGCAGATGTAGTTTATGGCCCCAGCTGTAAAGAATCACCCCTCTTCAAAGGAGTTATAGTAGATCAAGGCCCACACTCGATGAGATCCGTCACAGCAGAAGCGTTGCTATTATCTGAAAACCATCCTGTATTGTGATTGGGGAGGGGACCGAGCGTGAAGCGGAAGATTCCAGGGATGACTCTTTGTACATCAAAGTTTTTACAATTATGTGTCACATTAAAAATATATAGCACTCCGACAAAGTAGTAAGATTATAAAACTTTAATAATTTATAAATATATACAAGAAAACAAAAATAGTAATAACATATAAACATTTTTAGGGAAAAACAACGAAGTAGCGGTCGGCTGTGCGAATAGTCCCAACGCAGCACAACGTCCAGATTTCCGGCGTGGGGCGTCGCGGGGGGTGGGTCATCAGTAGCAAACTGTTGTGCGAATAGTTCCAAGGCAGCAGAACGATGGCACCAAGGGGATGTCCAGTAAGTTGCCGCACTGGTTTTGGTATCCTACAATGCTGCTCCGAATAACGGCGTGGGGCGCCCCGGGGGAGGCGGCGTGAACGGGCCTCTCCAGGTGGAGTGTCATCTGTTGTAGTGGGGCGCCCCTTTACCGTTTCAGTTGCCATTCCGTCCGTTTTTGGTCCACTGTGTCAAAAGCCGCAATTCAGCTGAGTTGCGCCCACTCTTGCGGTGCAGCGATAGGCGGCTGTCACAGGACTCTCAAAATGGCGGCAGGCTCTTTCCTTTTTGGGCCTGGTCCACTGAAATTACCCTGGGACACCTTGGAAATCGGACGCTTGTCTGCTAGGTCTTGGACCCCATTCTCGAAAGCGTCCCCTCCGCCTTGAGAATTCATCAAAAGTTTTGGGGGCCCCGACTCCTGCAGGCTTCTGGTGGGGAGCGGCTGCCATGATTGCTCGCGGAATGACCACGATGGAGCTACGAGATGGTGGTGCTCTCATGCTGACGCCAGTTTAGTCTGAAACATCCAGAAACAAGGTGGGGCTTTCATCGTTTGGGAAAAAAAAAAAGTTTTCATCCAATGAAAAGTGTTGTTTTTAGGTCATATGATCAAGCCTTCCATCATTAGGAAACCAAAAAGTAAAATGAACCAATGAAAAGTTTTATAAACAAGTCACATGGCCTGTTATGCGGCATAGGGTATAAAAATGCGGAGAAAATACGTTGCCGTGAGGCGGC